>NC_135957.1:66023860-66683947 GCF_053455715.1 Rhinoraja longicauda | reverse complement strand
GGTGCTGGTACTGCGTTGACATGCATTGATCGCCATTCATTCACTAATCCTGTCATTAAACTGTGCACCTTTCGTAAAAAAAGAACCCCACATAATCACAAGCGTTTGCCCTTTCTCCAAAGACCATTATGTTAATTGAAGATAGACACAAAATGCTGGAGTAACTCAGCATCTCTGGAGAGGTGTCGTCCACTGTGGGTCGAGACCCATCTCAGACTGAGAATCAGGGGAGAGGGAAACGAAAGATATGGAAGGGCTAAGGTGTGAAAAAGTACAGATCAAAGCAGACGCTGTTCAAGGATTGACTCCAATTTGACGTATCGACCCGAAACATCACCCATTCCTTCTCATCCTGAGATGCTGCCTGACCTGCTGAGTTACTCCAGCATTTTGTGAATAAACACCTCCAATTTGAAGGTTGCTGTTGTCCTGTTCAGTTCCTTTTTCCTTTGATGTTTCACTGCATGTTTACATACCAAAACCCGAAATGATTGGGTTCTGGCTAATTTTCTGTAGCCACTGATTATTTATTTACGTTTTTAGTCATTGTGATATAGCATCATTTCAAAGTGGTTATGGTAAACAATTGAGATTGATGAAAGCAAGGTATACAGATACTTGTTTCTTTTTTTGTTTATGTTTGGAATGTTTATGCACAATATGTCTCTATCCGTCAGAAGCTGGCGATGAAGTGTTTTTCTTGGAACATTGATTGAAAGATACAGTGTGGAAGCAGGACCATCAGCCCACCGAGTCCACGCCGATGATCATCGAACAAGATATCCATCTGAGCTCGTCCCATTTCCTTGCATTTGGCACACATCTTTCAAAACCTTTCATATTCATGTACTTATTGCAATGTCTTTTAAATTATAATTATACCCACCTCTACAGCTTTCTTGGGTAGCTCCTCCATATACCCACCATCCTCAGTGTGAAAAGAAAACCCTCAGTTCCCCTTGAAATCTTTCCTCCCTCATCTTGAATCTATGCCTTCTAGTTTTAGACTCACCTGCCCAAGGAAAAAAGACTGTAACCATTGACCTTATCTACACCCCTTATGATTTTGTATACCTCCACAAGGTCCAATGTTAACCATAACCTTAACCTAGGGGGTTAACCTTAACCTCCTACTTTCCAAGGAAATTTGTCCTAGCCTCTCCTGCCTCACCTTATGACTCAAGCTCACCAGTCCTGGTAACATTCTCAGTGGTCTTTCCATGCTCCCTCTTTAAGGTGGAGGTCGCAGCAAAGTGCTGTTGGATTAGTGAGTAACTGCAGTGCATTTTATATTTGGTACAGACTACCACATGACAGAGGGAATTAATGTTTAGAATGACAAAACAATAGGATAAAATATCATCACGTCCTGTCAATGCACTCAGATTGTAGGTTTGATATATCACACAAACTGCTGAATTTACAAACCCAGCTTTATGTTTTAGTGATGTTTATACAAAAGATAAGTACCAACATCTGATTATCTGCTCAGTCCTACGCCTACTCCAATATGTTTAACTATGATACCAATGTACTCTTTTGAAAAAGCAATGCGAAGAAAATGTCCTATTGCCACACAGGCATAGAAATCCCAATATGGGAAAAATCAAATGATTGACCCTTCAATATTTAACTATTTTTTTGCCTGTGTTTGTAGTAATTAGCTTTTTAAGATAAAACTGCATGCCAAAAAGGAAGATATGAATCATTTCTTTATTACGTGGTTCCTCTGTGCCCTCTTTCACTTGCAATAGCAGAATTTCTGACTTATTGGCGAGGCACCTTCTCATAACGTGCATTCTTGTGGCACGATGAGCAACAATGAACATGATATGAAAGCACTCATGAACCTATGTCTCACAAATATCGGTGAGATCTTCTCATATCCACCAAGATATATAGATATTTCTATTATTAACTGGAAAATGCATAGTCTGCATATTGGATTCAGGAATATGCTGAACTGTGCATGAACTACAAACTATGAAAAGACCAAGGATACAAAGTGCTGGGCTAACTCAGTGGGTCACGCAGCATCTCTGGAGAACATGGATTGGTTATTTTTTGTGTCGGGATCCTTCTTCAGAATGCCTTGGCTAATATTCCCAGAGTAAATGCCTCCCTGAGGTCTGTTTTTTAGCCACATCAATGCCATCAATGAAATGATGTCATTTCATCACATTGCCTCTTGACAATCAATTAGGGTACAATGGAGCAGCAAGCAATTTGCTGGAGGAAATCAGTGGGTCAAACAGCATCTATAGGAGGAAAGGAATGATTGATGTTTTACCTCAAAACCCTGCATCAGAACTAATATGTTACGGTTTGATTTGATTATGTTGTTTCAGACACTAACATTACTTCTTATCCTGTCATAGTCATTGAATGATACAGTGTGGTTACAAGCTCTTCATCCCAACTTGCCCGCACCGGCCAACATGTCCCAGCTCAGCTAGTCCCACCAGCCCGCATTTGGTCCATATCCCTCCATGCCTTATCCATGTACCTGTCTAACTGTTTGTTAAATGTTGGGATAGTCCCTGCCTCAACTACCTCCTCTGGCAGTTTGTTCCATACACCCACCACCCTTTGTGTGGAAAAAGCTACCTCTCATATGCCTATTAAATCTTTTCCCCTTCACCTTAAACCTATGTCCTCTGGTCCTCGATTCACCTACTCTGGGCAAAAGACTCTGTGCATCTGCCCAATCTATTCCTCTCATGAGTTTATACACAATATGTCAATATGGATCTTGTAGAGTGTTTGCAGTTCAGAGTTACTCTGAGATTAAATATATTTCTGATTTGAATGAGATGAACATTATTCTAGCTGAGGATTGACTTCATGTTCACATTATGACTTCACACATGAAGAAAGACAAGCTTTAGTTTTGCATGTTTATTCTTTAGATTGACTTAGAAGTAAAGCAGATGGTCAGCCTGGCAAGTACAGTTCAACCTGGATGAAGGACTCTCTTCTCAATTAGATAAGTGAGTACATTATTATTCTGCAGGAATAGAAATATAGAAACATAGAAAATAGGTGCAGGCGGAGGCCCTTTGACCCAGCATCCCCATTCATTGTGATCATGGCTGATCATCCACAATCAGTAACCCGTGCCTGCCTTCTCCCCATATCCCTTGATTCCGCTAGCCCCTAGAGCTTTATCTAACTCTCTTTTAAATTCATCCAGTGAATTGGACTCTACTGCCTTCTGTGGCAGAGAATTCCACAAATTCACAAATCTCTGGATGAAAAAGTTTCTTCTCATCTCAGTTTTAAATGGCCTCCCCTTTATTCTTAGACTGTGGTCCCTGGTTCTGGACTCCCCCAACATTTTTCCTGCATATAGTTTGTCCAGTCCTTTTATAATTTTATACATTTCTATAAGATCCCCTCTCATCCTTCTAAATTCCAGTGAATATAAGCCCAGTCCTTTCCAATCGTTCCTCATATGACAGTCCCGCCATCCAGGGGATTAACGTTGTGAACCTACGCCGCACTGCAGCAATAGCAATGATGTCCTTCCTCAAATTAGGAGACCAAAGCTGCACATAATATTCCAGATGTGGTCTCACCAGGGCCCTGTACAACTGGAGAAGGACCTCTTTACTCCTATATTCTGGCACCGATGAACACAGACATTTTCAACCAGTCCCTGCAAACCTGTACTGTCCCTGCCTGCTTCAAAATCTGCACTATTGTCCCTGTACCCAAAAAGCCAAGGATTACTGGTCTTAATGACTACAGGCCTGTTGCACTGACCTCTGTAGTCATGAAGACCCTTGAAAGATGTGCTGGCCCAGCTGAAAAATATCACAAACCCCCTGCTGGACCCTCTGCAGTTTGTATACTGGACCAATAGATCAGTCGATGATGCAGTCAACCTAGGCCAGCACTTCATCCTCCAGCACCTAGACCGCCAGGGGACCTATGCAAGGATTTTGTTTGTGGATTTTAGCTCTGCATTCAAGACCGTTGTGCCAGAGCTACTACACTCCAAACTCTTCCAGTTTACTGTGCCTGAGCCCCTCTGTCAGTGGATCACCAACTTCCTGACAGACAGGAAGCAGCATGTGAGGCTGGGAAAGCACATCTCAGACCCGCAGACCCTCAGCATAGGAGCACCGCATGGCTGCATACTCTCCTCTCTCCTTTACTCTCTCTACACCAACGACTGCACCTCCATAGACTCCTCTGAGAAACTTCTCAAGTTTGTGGAAGGCACAACCCTGATTGGACTGATCCAGGATGGGGAGGAATCTGCCTACAGACAGGAAGTGACCCAGCTGGCATCCTGGTGCCTTCGTAACAACCTGCAGCTCAATGCTCTCAAGACAGTGGAATTGATAGTGGACTCTACGAGAGCCCCCCCTCCCCTCCCCCCACTCACCATCAACAACACCACAGTCACATCTGTGGAGTCATTTAAGTTCCTTGGAACCATTATCTCCAAGGACATTAAATGGGGGCCCACCATCGACTCCACAGTCAAAAAGGCCCAACAGAGGATGTACTTCCTGCGGCAGCTGAGGAAACACAATCTGCCACATGCAATGATGGTCAAATTCTATACTGCCATCGTAGAGTCTGTCCTCACCTTCTCCACCATGGTCTGGTTTGGCTCAGCCACTAAGCACGACATCCGGAGACTGCAGCGAATCGTTCGATCAGCTGAGAAGTTTGTTGGCTGCAACCTTCTTCCCATTGATGAACTGTACACTGCAAGGGCCAGGAAGCAAGGTCATCTCTGACCCCTCTCACCCTGGCCACAAGCTCTTTGAAGCACTTACCTCTGGTAGGCGAGTTTATCAAAGCCGTCACAGCCAGACATAAAAATAGCTTTTTCCCATGAGCAGTGTCTCTACTCAATAACCAAAAGTCCGTAGCCTCCTTTTGCTCTGGTATTTTATTTCATTCACATGTTTAAACTATAATGTTTTATTCTCAATGTTTTAATGTTTTATGTTTTATTCTTAATTGTTTACTGCATGTTGTGTTGTTACTTGCGAGCGGAGCACCAAGGCAAATTCCTTGTATGCGTACATACTTGGCCAATCAAACTTATTCAATTCAATTCAATACTCAAATCCTCTCGTTATGACGGCCAACATGCCATTAGCTTTCTTCACTGCCTGCTGTACCTGCACGTTTACTTTCAGAATATTGGCAAAGGCACCAATAAATCTTGAATATCTACCTGAGCAGGCAAAAAAGATTTAATTTTAACATCTCACATGAAAGACGATGTTAATAATGAATTACTCTTTCAGCTGACCATGGTGAATCAGACCTGCACACCCATTAACAGACAGTCATGTGCACTAGCATTAAAGATAGACACAAAATGCGGGAGAAACACAGCGGATCAGGCAGCATCTCTAGAGAAAAGGAATTGGTGATGTTTCGGGGTCAAGAGCCTTCTTCAGACTCTTGAGTCTGAAAAAAGGCCTTGACCCGTAATGTCACCCATGCCTTCTCTCCACAGATTCTGCCTGACCTGTTGAGTTATTCCAGCTTTTTGTGTCTATCTTCGGTGTAAACCAGCATCTGCAGTTCCTTCCTGCACTACCATTAAACTCAGGCTTACGCCTAGTGTTACTGGTTTGTATTTGTACATAATTGGGGATTGGATTGGAGGGTGGTCTGACTTTCAATATCCTGGAAAATGAAAGAATAAATTACTGTTATTTTCTTTTTTAAAATTGTGTAGAGGCTCTTTCTTTTAGAGAACAGTGTTGCTAGTTTAATAACCACAGGCGCTCAGGACCTTTAGAACCGCATTGATACCAAAGAATATGTTTATTTTGTTGATTTCTCATTATGTTGTGGGTCTGACTTATGGTCTCTTTGAATTAACTGAAGAATGTTTTGTTAGTTGGGTCAAGTGTCAGTTGGGTCAAGTGTCCACATGAGGATTCATGCTGACTGATTTGGCTTAGTTTTACTGCCTCGTTAGACTAAATAGAAAAAGGTCAAATAGCTAGTTTTCCAATTGTCTGCATTTGCACAACCCCTATCACTTATGATCTTATGACTAAGCTGCTGGGACAAGTCTGAGATCGCCAGCATCATCACACATGTGTTCTCTTGGTGAGGGTCAATGCCCCCATGCGTTCCTGAACTTTTTAACCACTGTAAAAAATATATATCACGTGAGTTCACCCTACCGTGCGTAAGTGTGATCACTACCGAACGTGGTATCCTCCCTGATGCCATACAGGTGGGGAATTTGGGCAAGACTACAATGCTTAATCACAAGATGGGAGAAGAATTCCAAATGGAGGATTGCTACTATTTTCAAAGTTTTCCTGATGTTGATTGGGCTTCTTTTTCTGCATGTTCCACACTGTATGTCTGGCCCCATCTTGTAGCTGGAGTTTCATTCAAAGGGACTTCTATTGAAAAGGAAAACTGGACATTGAATCACATTGAGACTGAATGATGCTGCAGTCTTTTCTACTGAGCAAAAGTACACCATGGGTGTGTTGGAAGGAACTGCAGATGCTGGTTTACACTGAAGATAGCCACAAGAAGACCCTTCTTTAGACTGCATTAGGGTTCTGAAGAAGGGTCTCGACTCAAAACGTCACCCATTCCTTCTATCCAGAGATGCTGCCTGTACTGCTGAGATCGCCAAAGTATTTTTTCTTGCTTTTAGAGGTATTTAAATAACTAACTAGACAATTGCTGCCAAAATTGTGAACAGAAAATGGTGAGAGACTGACAAAAGAACTCTCTCAAATCCTGGGTTTGCCGTTAAAGGAGGGGGAGGGGGGTGGAGGAGGGGGGAGGGGGCAATGAAGGGTAGAGGATATGTGACAGCATCCTCCCCCTCGAATGTCATTCTGATCGCTTTAATTGGCTGACAGACCAGGAGAGGCAAATCCTCATCATTATTGGTAATAGTTTAGTTTAGAGATACAGCGCGGAAACAGGCCCTTTCGGCCCACCGGGTCCACGCCAACCAGCGATCCCTGCACACTAACACTATCCTACACCCACTAGGGACAGTTTTTTTTAACATTTACCAAGCCAATTAACCTACAAACCTGTACGTCTTTGGAGTGTGGGAGAAAACCGAAGATCTCGGAGAAAACCCACGCAGGTCACAGGGAGAATGTACAAACTCCGTACAGACAGCACCCGTAGTCAGGATTGAACCCGGGTTTCCGGCGCTATATTCGCTGTAAGGCAGCAACTCTACCGCTGCGCCATGGTGCCGCCAATAGCTGGGTCCAGCGCTGCCTCTTCAAACCCAAAGCCTAGCCATCAGGAGGACACCTGAACTGTCAGCACCTCCTCTGAAGGCAAGGGTGAACTGCAGGAACAAGCCTGAGATTGCCACACCTCCCTCTTTGGAGACCAGGACTAAGCTGCTGGGACGTCCAAGATCGCCAGCGCCATCACACGTGTGCTCTGATGGGGAGGGACGGTCTCCCCATGTGGTCCTGGGCTTTCTTACAACTGTAAATAAAATATATCATGTGAGTTTACCCCATTGTGAGTGTTGGTGTGGTCACTGCTGAAACTGGCGTTGTCACCGACGTCACACCTGGCACATTTCAACCACTGTCCCTAAGGGACATATGCCCTTGATCTGTTTTTTTACCTTTTTACATAACTATAGAAAGGTTTGTAGTCAGCATGAATATTTCTAGCTGAGGTGTTTAGCTGTCCATACAAAAGTAAGTGGAAGCTGCAAATGCCTGGGAAAAAAATCATGAACTTTCAGGTAAATTTGGTCGCCCACTCAAGAGAGTGGTGGAGAATGAACTTTGGTTAGATCTTCATCTGGAGTATTGTACTAATTTTTAAGCAGCAGATGGATAGAACAACCATCTGTGATATGGTAACAAAAGTGCAGGATGCCCTTCCACGTTGAAAGTATTGTTCCATGTGCACACAGCAAATAAATAGAATGATAGATGAGTTCAAGGAATTATGTATGGGCAATGACAGATGCTTTTATTATTCATTATTCTCTTATAATGGTAGAATAGTGCATTCCTTAAACTAATTAAACATCTACACATTTTTAACTTTTGTAAAACATTACTGGAGTTCCAACTAATGAATTAGTTTTGTTTGTAATGG
This sequence comes from Rhinoraja longicauda, assembly GCF_053455715.1. Taxonomy (NCBI): domain Eukaryota; kingdom Metazoa; phylum Chordata; class Chondrichthyes; order Rajiformes; family Arhynchobatidae; genus Rhinoraja; species Rhinoraja longicauda. Next base: position 66,675,850 of record NC_135957.1, on the reverse strand, counting down.
CAAAAACCAAATATGTACAACTCTTTATATGACAGAATTTTCTTCCATAATTTTTGAATTAGTCAATGTTTTTCAGTTTAATATAAATAATTTTCTGCTCAATATTTATTTCTAGAAAATAAACAGCCAATAGACACCCTTTTCTTGAGTCCTCAAATTAAACTAAGTTTAGAGGGAGAAAAAGAAAGATTTTTTTACACATGTATATGTACAAGCAGATTAAAGAACATACTGGAGATGGAAAAGAATCCTTGAGATTAATGTAGCAATGATTAATTGAGCATAGGCCTACATCACATCACCATGATTAGTAAAGGAAAACCTGTGGAAGGAAAAGCATGAGTGAAACTAAAAGGGAAACATTCAAAATAATGAACATTGAAAACAATCTAAAGACATTTTTCTATTGTTATTTATGTCAACTAAATTGAGTTGTTGCCACTTTACAGAATATGGTTTTTTGAATCCACTCTTCAATATGATCATGGCTGATCATCCTAAATCAGTACCTGCTTTCTCCCCATATCCCTTGATTCCGTTAGCCCTAAGAGCTATATCTAACTTTCTCTTGAAAACATCCAGTGAATTGGCCTCCACTGTCGTCTGTGGCAGAGAATTACATAAATTCACAACTCGCTGGGTGAAAAGTTTTTTGCTCGTCTCAGTCCTAAATGGCCAACCCCTTTTTCTTAAACTGTGAACCCTGGTTCTGGACTCCCCCAACATCAGGAACATTTTTTCTGCATCTAGCCTGTCCAATCCCTTATGAATTTTATATGGTTCTATAAGATCCCCTCTCATCCTTCTAAATTCCAGTGAATATAAGTCCAGTTGATCCATTCTTTCATCATATGTCAGTCCCGCTATCCCAGGAATTAACCTGGGTGAACCTACGCTGCACTCCATCAATAGCAAGAATGTCCTTCTTCAAATTTCTTCCCGACAACTCAGTCTTGACCACACAGTGACTCAGTCTTCCTCAAACCTGTGATGGGTACACAGCTAGCAGGAAGGCGCACCCCTTTGTCTCTATTCCTGACCCTCTTCTTTATTCACTCTTCACTCCCTTTTTTATTCATTCTTCGCTCTCTTCTTTATCCATTCCTCACTCTCTTCTTTATTCACTCCACTTTGCTGCTTCCTCTTTCATCCTCTGTTTCTCTGGCTAGAATGCCCGGGTTTTATGGGGAATAGGCCGAAAAGGTTCAAGTGGCCAAACCAATATCAACTGTTATCAATAATGCTGAAGATTGGCCTTTCCTGGCCTATCGGCCAGTTATGGGGATCGGAGCGATATCCAAGGGAGAGGCCGCTGCCACACGGGGAAAAAGGAAATAACAGAGGAATTAAACAAATACTATTTGTTTGCCTTTAAGGAAGACACAAAAATCTACCCTAAAATATTGGAGAATCAAAGGTCCAGTGCAAAACAGAAAAGAAATATATTAGCAAAAAATGCAATGGGAAACTGATGAATCTCAAGGAAACTACGATCCACAACTTGGTGTTTAGAAAGTGGTATGTACAGAGATAATAGATGTTCTGCTAATGATCTTTGAAAATTCTATAGATTCTGATATTGTTCCTGCAGATTGGAGGGCTGAAAATGGGATCACACTATTATGGATATCTGGTCAACTGGACTGGACTGGATATCTGGACAACTGGATATCAGGGGAGAGAAACAGGAAACTATTGATCTATTGGGAGGATAGATGCTGGAATCAATAATAAAGAATGTGATATCAATTCACTTGAACAATATTAATATGACTCAGCAAAATTGAATGAATTTATGGAAAGAACTCATATGAGCCAAATGTCTTGGAATTCTTTGCGAACACATGCAATAATGGATTAAATAAGTAGACATTTCAGAACACAGCACATAATACTCATTTTGTTGTTTTTTTTGCATGGCACTTTATCAAAGGTTTTTTGAAAGTCAAGTTTCCCACATCCATGTGTATCTTCTTAATAAAGTTCTAACACACTAACACACTGTTTTCTCTTTAAGAAGAAATGTCTATTTATATCTATCTATTTTCTAAGTGTCAGAATATCACTTCCTTACAAATAAATTCCATCAATTTCTCAACAACTGAAATCTGGTCCACAGCTCCCCCTTTTCTCACTCTCTCTCCTTTCTTAAATGGTGGGATTACATTTGCTACTTTCCAAAATGTGGGAACCATTCCAGAATCAATAAAATTGTGAAAGATTGAGAACCATTGCATCCATTATTACTTCTTTCCGAACCTTGAACTGCAGGCCATTTTGGTGATTCCAAGTCAAGTCAAGTCAAGTCAAATTTATTTGTCACATACACATACACGATGTGCAGTGAAATGAAAGTGGCAATGCCTGCGGGTTGTGCACAAAAAGAATTACAGTTACAGCATATAAATAAAGTTAGTAAGTTACTATTAGTGTCGACAAAAATTTAGTCTCTGGGGTTATAAAAGTTGACAGTCCTGATGGCCTGTGGGAAGAAGCTCCGTCTCATCCTCTCCGTTTTCACAGCGTGACAGCGGAGGTGTTTGCCTGATCGTAGCATCTGGAACAGTCCGTTACTGGGGTGGCAGGGGTCCCTCATGATCTTACTTGCTCTGGATCTGCACCTCCTGATGTATAGGTCCTGTAAGGGGTTTCTGCGCCGAGCTTTCGCCCGACCTAAGGTCCCCGTGCCTTGCTCTGATCCCTTGACCAGGCCGTGCACACTGGTTCCCCTGAGTGGTTCGACCCACTCACCCCTTACGGTTCTAGACACTGGGCTTAGATGCAGGAGCTCTTATAGTGCAGAAAACATTCAACCAGACCAGATTTTAAAACCAGGGTTTAAATGAAAAAGGCTTTTATTCAGCACTTGGGACTATTGTCCATGAATACTTATACAGTTCTATAACACATGTCTATGAAACACATACCGAATCACACAAATACTTATAACTATGAATCATAAAACACACACAGTTCTATAAGACATATACACGAATACCTTTTACTTATGAATTCTTAAACACAGTTCTGCAAGACACATACACGACTGTAAGATGGGGAACGCACGACGCATCGCAACCTTGACCAACACATATTTTAGTACACACCCAACGTTTATTCACAACCACCCTCCCCTCTACACTAAACTATGTCCAGGATATGTAGGATTTGGAATGCATGCTCACCATGGGGCTATTACTGGGGTTACTGGCTGTTCGTTTGGCAGTATTTCTCCTCGAGTTGCGTGCCTGTTCCTCTCTCTTGCATCCGTTTTTCTTGCCTGTCTTTTCTTCCTCCTGCATTCGTTTTCTTGCCTGCTTGCGTTTCCTGCAGGTTTTCTTCTAGCTTCAGCTTCTTCCTCCAGTATTTCTTCTTCAGTCTAAAACCCAAAAGTAGTGGGCAGTTATACTGTTTCTGACCCGTCCTATCTCCCGCCAGATCTTGGAATCTCTTTGTTCAAAAAGATATGTATGAGGTTTTCTTCTGATCTGCGCTTATGTTCCGGGATACCGGGGATGGCCAGAAGGTGTAAATTGGGATTTCATTGTGAGGTGATGGGTGTTAACTGGTTTCCCATCACCTACCAGGTAGTTTTCTATGGGCTATTGTGCCCCCTCACTGAGATGAACTGTTTAGGTCGGCTTGGGACATTGTGAGTATGCTGATGTCAGTGCCCCAGTGTCTGGACTCCGACCTGGTTTCGTATGTTTCTGCATGGCCAATACCCATCCTTTGTTCTGGCCATGGCTTTGCAGAAAACCTAGAGACTGGGATGTAAGGTTTTTACCTTTTTTGTGGCTGGTCACGAGGTCCTGCAGCCATTTTAGGACCCACAGATTGTGACATCCTTTGGTAAACTAACTGCAGCCTTTCTCCGCTATCAGCCCCAGTCTCCCGTTTAAAATGTCCAAACTGCAGCTCTTTGGTTTTGTGTTGATTTCAGAATGAGGGAAAACTTCTCAAATCTTACAGTCCTGCAGGGGGATGAGTGTAGTTCCCATGGTGCGTTCTGCCGAACGCACTATTCTCTGCAGGGCCATCCTGTCCTGGGCAGAGCTGTTCCCAAACCAGACTGTAATGTTGCCGGACAGGATGCTCTCTACAGCCCCAGAGTAGAAGTAATGAAGGATCTTCAGAGACACTCTGAATTTCCTCAGTTGTCTAAGGTGGTAAAGGCGCTGCTTAGCCTTACCCACCAGTGCGGCAATGTGCGTTGCCCACGTCAGATCCTCTGCGATGCGGACTCCCAAGTATTTAAAACTGCTCACCCTATCCACAATCGACCCATTTATCTCTAGTGGCGTGTACGTCCTTGGATTCCTTACTGTCTCATGATTTTTTAATTACAGTTTTTTTAAACATGTCAATTCCTTTCAGCTCTTTATTTTCTCTCTCAATCAGTAGACCTCCCTGGAAAATTTTCTGTGTCTTCTTCCATGAAGGCATACTCAGAATACTTGTGTAATTTATTTCCTATTTCCAAACGTAATTCAACCCTTGTCTATCTGTAATGGACCCACAGTAACATGCCAATCTTTTTCTTTTTAAATATATCAGGAAGCACATTTTCCACAAGACTATCCTTGAAGTTTATTTATCTTTTTGTAATTTACTTCTTGGGGTTCTCTCTGAAGTTTTCATGTTCCGCGGGCTGCCTTTTTGACAATGTTATAAATTTTGTTTGATCAAATACTACCTTTAGCTTTTCTTGTGAGCTATAGTTTTTTAAGGCTCTCACTGTTGGGCATCAGTACTTTGAGATCAAATAATCTCTTCTAAACTATGTATTTATTCTTTAAATGTTGGCCACTGCTTGCTTGCTGTCATGCATTTTAATATAGTCTCCCAATCTACTGTAACCAACACATGCTTCGTATCTTAATATTTTGCTCTATTTTTATGCAAGACCCTGGTTTTAGAATAATCTACACCAGTTTTACTTGTAATAAAGGTTCAAAGGTATTTTATTGTCATGTGTACCAATTAATATGCAATTACATGAGACTATGATTGAGATCCACTAAAGGCTCCCCTAACTACAACTAATCCTTTTACATTGCATAATGCTGTATTGGAGACATTTGGAAACCTTTGAATTACCTTTAATTTGACTTTACCTTGCACTAAATGTTGTACACTTTATCTGTACACTGTGAATTGTAATCATGTATAGTCTTCTTTGACTGGATAGTAGGCAAACAAAAGGTTTTCACTGTACCTCGGTACCAAGTGACAGTAATAAACTAAACTAAATCTAAAAAAATCCTGATTTAAACTAGACTTAAATCCTGATGCTGTACTCCACAAAATGCCAGTCTGCTGCCTTTATTGAGGTGACAATATTCAGAGCTACAGCATCTCCAAAGCTGAGCATTCTATAAACCTGCTTCAAAAGACGTACAGGTATGTAGGTTAATTGGCTGGGTAAATGTAAAAATTGTCCCTAGTGGGTGTAGGATAGTGTTAATGTACGGGGATCGCTGGGCAGCGCGGACTTGGTGGGCCGAAAAGGCCTGTTTCCGCGCTGTATATATATGATATGATATGATATGATATGAAAATGTATCGCTACATCCCACATCGGCCTCGTTTAGTTTTGGGCATACTGGTCAAATTGTTCCATGCAGGCATAGTTAGTATTGCAGGGTCAATTGAGGTGGAACTGCTCTATAACTCCACACTTTATGTGAAATTCTTATGGTGTGCTGTCTGCATTTTGTCAGACTTTCATTATAGAAGAAAATGGACAAAGTCTTTTGGACCCAGATCCTTGTTCATATTCCATAGCCGCAAGACTCATTTGGACTTCAGTGTTATAAACTATGGACATCTGTAAATAAGTACATAAAAATTGTACACTTTTCCCATGCAAATTCCACTGAAAATTTATATTAAAAATAAGTAAGTTTCTCTTAAAATGCTGCCATGCAGTTTTCTTTCCTTTCAAAAACAACATGTGATCAACAGGATGTTATTATAGGGCAAGTATTTACTTATCGCAGGTCTTATTCCATTAAAGAATGCTCAACACTTTTGTTTATAGAATCAATGTAATCAGTGTCAACTCATTCGGAAGTTCAAAAAATAAAAGCCTTTTTTTGTTGTTTTCCAGTTCACGTTTTAAGGAAATTATACATCAAGCTTGAGCTATTAACAGTAAATTATCTGGAAATGTCTGTTAACATATTTCATAAAGTGCACCAGAGCATACCAAACTTTTGCTGCGGATGTCTTTTTGAACTATAGTTCAGTAACATTTATTAATATGAAGCTAAGGTTTATAAAAAAACTATTTGGAGCTAATGATAGCTGAAACCGCCACGGCTGCCGCCGACCTTCACTGTCTCTCCTGAGTCACCGATGCTGCTGCAGCCAACCCGTATCTTTACTCCAGCTCCCCCTACAGGCCTCCACCAGTAAATCTGCCGACCCTTGCCTCTCCACCGCCCACCAGCGGGCCGAAGCCATCGCCTCACCTGAGTTCCAGGCTCAGCACCGGGCCCGCAGTTTCCACAATGCAGACTCCAATACCATGTGGTCTCTCTCCTGGATCCTACTGCTCCCCCTTCCTACAGGGCACCTTAGTAATGATTCCACTGGGACTTCCCCTTCCCCTATCCCCTCTTTTAACCGGGTTACCCTGACCACCCCCCAACGATACAACAGTCCTCATGCCCCGCTCCTCTCTGATCACCCACCATCCCCCCACAGGACCTCAACCTCCATCCACTCTGACCCCAACCACCATCCTTGTCGTGTCTTCACTATCCCCCCTGACCTCCCTCTTTCCGATATTGAATGGTCTGTCCTCAACAGAGGCCTCGACCCGAAACACCATCCATTCCTTCTCTTCAGAGATGCTGCCAGTCCCGCTGAGTTACTCCAGCATTTTGTGCCTATCTTCGATAGGTGACACTGTTGGGTGGCTGGTGACACAGTAAATGCTCGTTGTAACGGACCCCTTTATAACGGATTTTAGTTATAGCGGACAGATCTGCCGATGCCACCCTCGGCTGTCACTGCCTCCCCAGCTCCCACTGTCTCCCCAGCTCCCGGCTCCCACTGTCTCCCCAGCTCCCACTGTTTCCCCAGCTCCCACTGTCTCCTCGGCTCCCACTGTCTCCCCAGCTCCCACTGTCTCCCCAGCTCCCACTGTCTCCCCAGCTCGTACTGTCTCCCCAGCTCCCACTGTCTCCTCGGCTCCCACTGTCTCCCCGGCTCCCACTGTCTCCCCAGCTCCCACTGTCTCCCCAGCTCCCACTGTTTCCCCAGCTCCCACTGTCTCCTCGGCTCCCACTGTCTCCCCTGCTCCCACTGTCTCCCCAGCTCCCACTGTCTCCCCAGCTCCCACTGCCTCCTCGGCTCCCACTGTCTCCCCAGCTCCCACTGTCTCCCCAGCTCCCACTGTCTCCCCAGCTCCCACTGTCTCCCCAGCTCGTACTGTCTCCCCAGCTCCCGGCTCCCACTGTTTCCCCAGCTCCCACTGTCTCCCCAGCTCCCACTGTCTCCCCAGCTCCCACTGTTTCCCCGGCTCGTACTGTCTCCCCAACTCGTAGAATCCTCAGCTCCCACTGTCTCCCCGGCTCCCACTGTCTCCCCGGCTCCCACTGTCTCCCCGGCTCCCACTGTCTCCCCGGCTCCCACTGTCTCCCCTGCTCCCACTGTCTCCCCAACTCGTAGAATCCTCAGCTCCCACTGTCTCCTCAGCTCCCACTGTCTCCTCAGCTCCCACTGTCTCCCCAGCTCCCACTGTCTCCCCAGTTCCCACTGTCTCCCCAGTTCCCGCTGTCTCCCCAGCTCCCAGCTCCCACTGTCTCCCCAGCTCCCACTGTCTCCCCGGCTCCCACTGTCTCCCCAGCTCCCACTGTCTCCCCAGTTCCCACTGTCTCCCCAGCTCCCACTGTCTCCCCGGCTCCCACTGTCTCCCCAGCTCCCACTGTCTCCCCAGTTCCCACTGTCTCCCCGGCTCCCACTGTCTCCCCAGCTCCCACTGTCTCCCCAGCTCCCACTGTCTCCCCAGCTCCCACTGTCTCCCCAGTTCCCACTGTCTCCCCGGCTCCCACTGTCTCCCCAGCTCCCAGCTCCCACTGTCTCCCCAGCTCCCACTGTCTCTCCGGCTCCCACTGTCTCCCCGGCTCCCACTGTCTCCCCGGCTCCCACTGTCTCCCCGGCTCCCACTGTCTCCCCGGCTCCCACTGTCTCCCCGGCTCCCACTGTCTCCCCAGCTCCCAGCTCCCACTGTCTCCCCAGTTCCCACTGTCTCCCCAGTTCCCGCTGTCTCCCCAGCTCCCACTGTCTCCCCGGCTCCCAGCTCCCACTGTCTCCCCAGTTCCCACTGTCTCCCCAGTTCCCGCTGTCTCCCCAGCTCCCACTGTCTCCCCGGCTCCCACTGTCTCCCCGGCTCCCACTGTCTCCCCGGCTCCCACTTTGGGGGAGTCCAGAACAAGGGGCCACAGTTTAAGAATAAGGGGTAGGCCATTTAGAACGGAGATGAGGAAGAACTTTTTCAGTCAGAGAGTGGTGAAGGTGTGGAATTCTCTGCCTCAGAAGGTAGTGGAGGCCAGTTCGTTGGATGCTTTCAAGAGAGAGCTGGATAGAGCTCTTAAGGATAGCGGAGTGAGGGGGTATGGGGAGAAGGCAGGAACGGGGTACTGATTGAGAGTGATCAGCCATGATCGCATTGAATGGCGGTGCTGGCTCGAAGGGCTGAATGGCCTACTCCTGCACCTATTGTCTATTGTCTATTGTCTCCCCGGCTCCCACTGTCTCCCCGGCTCCCACTGTCTCCCCGGCTCCCACTGTCTCCCCGGCTCCCACTGTCTCCCCGGCTCCCACTGTCTCCCCGGCTCCCACTGTCTCCCCGGCTCCCACTGTCTCCCCGGCTCCCACTGTCTCCCCGGCTCCCACTGTCTCCCCAGCTGCTGAGAGCCCCGCTTGAGAGAACCGCCCCGACTAGCAAGATGCACCTGTGAGCCCTTCTTCACCCACCGCACGGTCCAGTTAATGTGGCTATTGTTGTGCCTCATGTTGTAGCCCCTGGGGACAGCGCGTTCTTCGACCTGCCGCCACCAAAGACGTGCACGATCACTGTGGGGCTCCCTACCATCTAACCTGCTGCTGCTTCTTCCTGTCAGCCATTGCTTGCCTTTGTCCGCTCCCTGCTCCACCGATGACATCTCCTCCTCCCGTCGCTGTCCACTCGGCTTCTCCCCCACCCCCTCCACCTCCACCTCCTTCTCCACAGGACCTGCTGATATACTCCACCCTGGAAGTGGGGAACCTGAAGAATACATAACAAGCATATGGCAATTTGTCCAGAATTGAGACAGCGAACCATTACTGGTCCTTAACATGCATCAAGCAAGAGGCAGAATGTTTCTTAGTGGGGATATGATTGTTCACAATAACCACTGTTTCATAAATTTGAAGAACTTCCTCATTGGATATTTAAATTAAACTAGACGGGCATGGACCCGTTGGGTCCAAATCACTCCTGCGGGCACTCCTGCGGGCGCGGCAACCCCTGTTGGGGGCAAACCTCTCCTGCGGGCCCGGCAACCCTCCCCCAAATGATCCAAAACTCTCCAGCAGCAGGAGAGCTCCCTTCACCCCCCTCCCCCACATTGGGTGCCACTCCCGTCACTTGTGCAGGTCCTGCCCCCTACGAGTGGCAACCCTCCGCGGATGCGGCAGCTGTCTTACGTATGTGTTTTTTACACTCTCCTGCGGGCGCAGCAACCCCTGTTGAGTGCAAACCTCTCCTGCGGGCCCGGCAACCCTCCCCCAACTGACGATCCGTGGACCCTTTCCCGGCCGGGGAGTGTGCCCCGGGGTCGTGGGCGGGATTGGTAGAGAGGGAAGGGGAGAGGGAGCCACTCACCTTGGCCCCATGCAGCCAGTAGCCAGTGCTGTGGGCAGAGCGAGCCATGGACCCGAAACCTCTCTTGTAGCTCGGTGACGATTGGCGGTGGTGGCCATCTTGTTTGACCCTCTGCCGCCGCGCTGCACCACGGAAGGAAGGTCAGGCGCGGGGACGGGCGCGTGGACGGGCGCTGGTCCTCCCGGCGGGGGGGGGGGGGGAGCGCATTTATTAAAGTTTATTAAGTTAATTGTTTTTAAAAAGTAACAAAACTTGATTTAATGAGACCGCGGCGGAATGGTGAGTAGGGTGGGCCTACTCCCCTCTCCCCCTCCCCCCTTCCCCCCTCCCTTCCCTTCCCCCCTCCCTCCTTCCTCCCCCCTCCCTCCCCCCTCCATCCTCCCCTTAGCCCTCCCCTCCCCTCCCTCCACCCCCTCCCCTCCCCCACTCCCTCCTCCGCCTCCCACTTCCCCTCCCTCTCCCCCAATCCCATCCCCCCAATCCATCCCTCTTAACCCCCCTTATCCTCTCTCCTCCCCCTCCCTCTCTCCCCCCCTTTCCCTCTACCCCCTCCCTCCCGAGGAGATAGATTTAAACTTTAAAATGTGAATAACTTAAAATATATAACTCTTCCATTATGAAACTTCTTCCATTAGCACCAAAGGGATGACAGTGAGTAAGGTGGGCCTAATATTGTTGCGCTATCGTGCACCATTTTGGCTGTAGTTCAGGAACAAACAAACAAACAAACGAAATTTTTAATATATAGATAGATACTAAGCAGCGCCTTTACCACCTTAGACAATTGAGGAAATTCAGAGTGTCTCTGAGGATCCTTTATTGCTTCTACTCTGGGGCTGTAGAGAGCATCCTGTCCGGCAACATTACAGTCTGGTTTGGGAACAGCTCTGCCCAGGACAGGATGGCCCTGCAGAGAGTAGTGCGTTCGGCAGAACGCACCATGGGAACTACACTCATCCCCCTGCAGGACCTATACATCAGGAGGTGCAGATCCAGAGCAAGCAAGATCATGAGGGACCCCTGCCACCCCAGTAACGGACTGTTCCAGATGCTACGATCAGGCAAACGCCTCCGCTGTCACGCTGCGAAAACGGAGAGGATGAGACGGAGCTTCTTCCCACAGGCCATCAGGACTGTCAACTTTTATAACCCCAGAGACTAAATTTTTGTCGACACTAATAGTAACTTATTAACTTTATTTATATGCTGTAACTGTAATTCTTTTTTGTGCACAACCCGCAGGCATTGCCACTTTCATTTCACTGCACATCGTGTATGTGTATGTGACAAATAAATTTGACTTGACTTGACTTGACTTGATGGAATCCGAGACTCCATCCCAAAGGAACAGCAACTCAGCAAAACAGAGTTAATTCCAAAGAAAAAGCTTTTAGGCATGCAAAGTCAGCCAAGAAATGTTGGATGGCTAACAGATGGAAGGTCATGCCGTGAAGAGTGAAAAAGCAGTTAAGATAGAGAAAGTACTGCCAAGGTTGCTAAGATGTTACAAGTATTGGAGACATTAAAATGAGTGGTTGAAAGAAATGTGTTGCATAAGGGAAAGAGTGTGCATGATGTATATTTTACTCTTGAGGACCAGAAATATGGTACACATGGTTGGAAGCAGTTCAGTTCAGTAGATGATAGTGATAATGTTGTACCACAATAGGATCGTACAGACTGCTTCAACACAAGCAATCACTTCAGCTGCACAACTCAGAGATGAATATACAGACACTTTTCACTGAACAGGGATAGGAGAATGAAAATATCACATTAGTCTGTCTTTTATTTTCTAGTCCTCGGTAAGTGGATATATCTGGTAATGCATCACCAAAACATTTTCCAGCAGTCATTAAGGAAATATTTTAAACTGACTTGAGGCAGATGTAATAAATTCATGTCTAACCCTAAGATTTCCACCTGGATGTGTGTTGAGAGACACAAGTGGCAGGCTGAAAAATTACCTAAAGGGAAGGTAGACACAAAATGTTGGAGTAACTCAGCGGGACAGGCAGCATCTCTGGAGAGAAGGAATGGGCGACGTTTCAGGTCGAGACCCTTCTACAGACCCTTTTACCTAAATTACCTAGCTGATAGAGAATTTAATGGATTTCGTGAGTGAGAGACATTGCACAATGAAGATGTAGATCGTCAGATCTCAGTAAAGCAAAGAAAAATGCAAAGCTGGGTGTAAAGAAGTTCTTCTGTTGTTAAGCTTTTCTCTAGAATTTTCAGAGAGTTTCAGGGAATGGTGTTAAGAATATAAGCATATAACATGAAGATTTTGTATTGTGCATGTGCATGCAGTCGATACACTTATCCAAGCCTATCTCCAAGAGATGCTAAGGATATTGAAGCTGAGAGAATAAACATGGCAATATGGCGAGTCCGAAACTTGTTGGTTGTAAGAGGAGTTTATTGCAGCCGCAATATTCGGATACAGAGTTAAACAACAAGGTAAAGGACAACCAATACAAACTTACTGTCTTCCTTGAAGACTTCGCCGAACTGACTCAATCGGGCGCCAAACGCGCACATGACATCGCTGGCCAATCAGCGATGTCGCTCTCTGGACCAATCCCTATGGTCGCGTTCCCACGTGACCTCGCTGGCCAATCCGAGGGTTCGACGACCTGGACCATTCTCTATGGTCGCTACAGCAAGATATATACCAGATATTGCTGCCGGAGAGCGAGAAGTTACCTGACAAGATGACCACTGTCCAGTGGCTCTGACATCCACAATCATGAAGTGCTTCGAGAGAATGGGCATCATTTTAAGAAGACCATAGGAAAACCTTGGTTGGCTGAATCCGATGCGGAGATACCAGGAACCCCATAGAATAGAAATACCAAAGTGAGTTAATTGACACTGGGAGAATTACAGACCTTAAAGGATGCAAATATCTGGAAGACTTTTATCAATTACTAGACCAAGTGGACCCGTTGGGCCCAAACCTCTTCTGCATTGGTGCAGAACCCTCTTCCCCCTACTTCCCTCTCCCCCCTTCCCCCCTCTCCCTCCCCTCCCCTCCCCCTCCCCTCTCCCCCTCCCCCCTCCCCCTCCCTCCTCCCTTCCCCCTCCCCCTCCTTCCACCCCCTCCCTTCCCCCTCCCCCTTCCCCTTCCCCTCCCCCCTGCCCCTCCCCCTTCCCCAACCCCCCACTCTATCCCCCTCAACCCACCTTATCCTCTTCCCCCCCTCCCTCCCTTCCCTCTCCCTCCATCCCCCTCTCTCCCTCCCTCCCTCCCTCCCTAGGAGATAGATTTAAACTGTAAAATGCGAACAACTCTAAAAATATAACACTGATTTCAATGAAACTTCTTCCATTAGCACCAAAGGGATGACGGTGAGTAAGGTGGGCCTAAAATTGTTGCGCTATCGTGTACCATTCTGGCTGTAGTTCAGGAACTAAAACAAACAAACAAACGAGAGTTTTAGTATATAGATTTCTGAATTCCTAGCACATCTTTTCTAGGAAAAGCACTCATGAAGAAGCTCTGGTCCTCTCTCTGACCATAGACACTGCCTGAACCACCCGCCATTTCCAGCATTTAGTTTACAGATGGAGCATGGAAACAAGCCCTTCAGCTCATTGAATCCATGATGACCATCGATCATCCATACACTGCTTCTATGTTATCCCACTTTTGCATCCTGCACACTAGGGGCAATTTACAAAAGCCAATTAACCCTTTAACTAGAAATGCTGCCTGTCTCACTAAATTGGGGACCAGCAGCATTTTGGGTCTATCTTCGGTGTAAACTAGCATCTGCAGTTCCGTCCTACACAATATTCACAGCTCAGGAATAGTTCTGGTCAATATACCCACACACTCATCAGTGGTCTACTTGAGCCTCCTCCTAGACGCAATTGACCTCTGTAAGTTGCCCCAGGTGTGCAGGGAGTGGATGTGGATTAACACAGAACTAGTGTGTATGGGTGACCGATAGTCGATGTGGACTCGAAGTCAATCGTTGGTCAAAGGGCTGTTTCTATACTTTATCTTTCAATCAATCAATCGAGTCTATTGATTGGTTGCATCATGGCCTGGTTCAGCAACTTGAACGTCCAAGAGCGGAAAAGACTGCAAAAAGTTGTGAACACTGCCCTGTCCATCACCGGCTCTGACCTCCCCACCATCAAAGGGATTTATTGGAGTTGCTGCCTCAAAAAGGCAGCCAGCATCATCAGAGACCCACACCATCCTGACCACACACTCATCTCACCACTGCCATCGGGAAGAAGGTAGAGGAGCTTGAAAATTGTAATGTCCAGGTTCAGGAACAGCTTCTTCCCTACAGCCATCAGGTTATTAAACACTACAACCTCAAATAAGCTCTGAACTACAATAGACTATTATTATTATTATTATTATTATTATTATTATTATTATTATTATTATTATTATTATTATTATTATTATTATTATTATTATTATTATTATTATTATTATTATTATTATTATTATTATTATTATTATACGTATTGGTTTTTTTTTTGAGTATGTGTGTATGTGTGTAATATATATATATATATGTATGTGTGTGTGTGTGTGTGTGTGTGTGTGTGTGTGTGTGTGTGTGTGTGTGTGTGTGTGTGTGTACATGTGCGTATGTGTATATATACACACTAAACTTTTTCTCTCTCGTTTATCATATTGTTTACAGTGTACAATGTTTACATATTCTGTTGTGCTATAGTAAGAAAGAATTTCATTGTTCTATCTGGGACATATGACAATAAAACACTCTTCACTCTTGACTAAAGAGCTGGAGTAACCCAACGGGTCAGGTGGCATCTCTGGAGGACATGATAACTGACGTTTCGTGGAAGGGACCCTGCTTCAGACCTTAACATCGCCTATCCATATCCTCCAGAGCCTGCTGCCTGGTCCGCTGAGTTACTCCTGCACTTTGTGGTCTACGCAAGATTCCACCATCTGCAGTTGCTCTTGTCTCCTTCTACTCTTCGTTGTCTAACTCCTGCTGAGTTTTTCCTTCATCCTCATGCCCTCTCTGAAATGCATCCACATTAACAATCTTAGTGATAGTGCGTTCCACATTCCACATTATGAAAGAACAGATTTTATATTCCTTTGCAATTTTCTACATATGAGAGCACCTTGTGAATAAAGTGACTTTTGCAAATGCCATATGATCCTAATGAAAACATTCCCAAAAAGCCAAATGCTTAATTGGTTGTGAAATGCATTGAGATATCCTGACAGGCATGTAAAGAACTATTCACAGGTAAGTCTTACTTTTCTCTCTACCATTCTGTGCAAAGAAGTGAAATCCATACTAGATTTATTAGTTGCTATTTTGTAATTCTGACTCAAATTTTGTTCTACCTAAATGATAAAAAATATTCTGCAACTGATCTTGCAAACATGTATACAGCAATTAACATCATGAAAACAAGTTAGTTCATTATTCAAGGGTCAATAACCATTCGTTAAGTTACAGTTTTAATTTTCTCTAGGGACAATTAGCTAGACAATAAATCCTACCTTTGCAAGAAAAAATATCTACTTGCCTAATTGCTGTCAATGACAGGAGGGAAGGGAGGTGGCCTGCAATGTGAATTATGGCTACTGCACTTGTTGACAACTACTGAGACTGCTTATTAAAAATGATCAATTGACTGCAAAGTAATATGGCAGGTCCTAATGCCATGAAAGGTGTTGTATCAATGCAGGGCCTTTCTCTTGAATCGTTTGAGGCTCTGCCTTTATACTTCATCTTTTGATATTTGAATACCAGCCATTTTTCCCCAACTTCTGACTGTTTTCCACACTGTTTTTTTAACAAATTAAAAGATCTCAGAAATTTAGACGCAGACATGGATGGATGAGCCAAGACAGAGGTCCATAGAGAAAACCAATGATGAAATGTCTGAATTCTTGAAGTAAAAATATTATTGTTGAACAAGACAAGTCTAATGTGTTCACAATGAAAAAGATCATTTATATTTGCAGGACATCTCAAAGTGCTAAGGGAGTGGTGGACTATTTTTTAAGTACCAACTTGTTTGGAAATAGATTATTTATAAAATATAAAATAAATAATTATATAAAATATAAATTGCTTTACAGTACTAAAGAAAAGAGCAAACAGTAAATGCAATCACATGGTTCTCTGACTCTTTGCACAGGATTTTTGTCCACTGTGTATCAGATTCATCAGTTTCTATTCCAAATGTCGTCTGCTGTTTTGACTTAGCTTTGAAACCTTTGGTGATGTAATTAAATATGCGATAGCAGCATTTCAGCGTAGCTTTCTCTCTTTCAATTGTTGAATCAGATTTCCTTCTAATATGTTCTGCTTAAATGATTGCATGTGAGAAAGATGGAAAGCATTTCTGATTGGTGTGCCTGCTGGAGAAAGCAAGCTATTAATGCCAGGAATCATTGCACGAGCAGCTGCCATCTGGAATTTTGATTGAATTATACCAAAATAGCAACATGAACAGAGAATAAAAGAAAATGAGAGCAGAAATAAAGGGAATATGGAAGGAATATCAGTGGAGGTGAAAGAGAAGTAATATAAGGGAGTAATTACTTAATGCAAACTAAATTATACCCCAGGGGTCCAATGAACAGGGCATAAGATGGTGAAGGTTTTCTTGCCAGTTTGACCCAAGTCTTTTCCCCTTCTGTTTCCCAAATTTAATTGATTGAAATATACAGCATGGAAACACGTCCTTCAACCCACCGAGTCCATGCTGACCATCGATTACCCGTGGCAGAGGCCAATTAAAAAACCCACCCTGCACATCTTTGGGACGTTGGAGGAAACAGAAGCGTCCAGAGGAAACCCAAATGCTCACAGGGCAAACAACATACAGATGGCACCCAGGGTCAGGATCGAACCTGGGTCTCTGGTGCTGCAAAGCAGCGGTTCTACCAGCTGTGCCATTGTGTCGCCACTGTGTGTTCTTCACTTTTTTTTCTTTTCCTCCCTCATTCCCATGTTGCTTCCTTCTCAGCTTCTCTATTTGCTCCTTAAATTCCCTACTTCGATGGTTCAATGGTTTCTTTATTGTCACGTGTACCAGGTACAGCGAGATATAATTTTTGCATACGGCTTAGCAAGACTATCCCTGTACATAAGCACAATCGCCCCAATTAGTACAGTATGCAGAGAGCAGCACACTGAGTCCATATGCAAGAGGCAGCCGTCCCTCCATCTGATGTCCCTCTCCACGCCTGGCCCTCTTCAGCCCTTGTTCCCCGGGGTTGGGGGGTGGGAAGGGGGCGCCTCCCGCTGCTGACCTCGAAGACGAGCAAGGTAAGACCCCCCCCTACCCCCGGTTCTTCTCATCGGGCCCCTTGTCCAGTGTCCGCTTCTTTTTAACAGCACAGGAGTTGATTTGGTAAATAAGCAGCATATTATGGAACAGAGCCACACAGAGCTTAACAGTGCAAAGATCAATTGTCAGGTTTTGCTGAGCAGAGTGCATTTGGGCCAGCAGTAGAATGTGCTGCAGTCCTCCTGGCTACGGTTGGCAGGTGAATTAAATCAGTGCACGGTTCCTGCTTTATAGCAATTCCTGCAAAATGCGAGTCGGATGTCCTATGGTGTCAGATATCCTGTTCACTGACTGACATTGACTGCTCACTCAAGAGAAGAGTCAAGGGTGTTTTATTGACATGTGCCCCAGATAGAGCAATGCAATTCTTACTTGCTGCAGCACAACAGAAAATGTGAGCATAGAAGAGGAGTTGTGTCAGGTTAGTGCCTGGGAGGATTATCAGGGACTGCAGAATATTACCTCATTCATAATGAACAACATCCAGGGCAGGGGAGGAGAAATCAATAGGAGATGATTAAAGAAAAACAACTTTGCATCATAAAGCAAAAAAAAACTGCAGGTGCTGGAACTGTGAAATGGAAATAGAAAATGTGGGAAATGCTCAGCAGTTCAGGGAATATCTGCTGAGAGAGAAACAAAATTAATGATGAAATATAATTAACATGAAACCAGAATTCTGTTTCTAAAATCTACACATGCTGCCTGGCCTGCTGAGTATATCCAGCTTTTTCTGCTTTTATTTTTAGATTATCACTTAGCACTGATCAATTATGAAGTGGCTGAATGGTGCATGGATTAGATCATGGAAGAGAGTCCTGTTGTTGCACGAAAGCTGTAGGTCTTCAGACTTGAGAGATACAGCATGGAAACAGGCCCTTTGATCCACAGAGTCTACGCAAACCGACGATCACCCCATACACTCGCACTAACCTATACACCAGGGACAATTTACAATTTTACCAAAGCCAATTAACTACAAACCAGTACGTCTTTGGAGTGTGGGAGGAAACCGGAGCACCCAGAGAAAACCTACGCATCACAGGGAGAACATACAAACTCCGTACAGACAACACCCGTAGTCAGGATCAAACCCGGGTCTCTGGTACCATAAGGCAGCAACTTTATCTCTGCCCAAGCATCTAATTTTTCTTTATGGTCCTGTCCAGAGGTCCTTGTGGTTTACTTCCCTCCAATCAGCCTCTCCTGACATCATTCGCACTGGATTGTTAGGTGAAGATGCAGTCTCTTTGAACATGCTGAAATTCTCAATGGAGACTAAATTCCTGTATCTGCTTCCTCACCGCACTTTTCTGTTTAATACATAATCTGCTAGGCATCTCAATCTTGGCTCAGGTATGTAGTTAAAAAAGCATTTACACAAGTCCTTCATAGATCTGCAGCACCAGCTGGAATTGTCATTGGGCAAAGCTTCCCTTTGAACAAGCAGAGTGCAGTTAACAGGTTATCGCCCAAGTCTGAAATTGCAGCAATGTGTAAAAGTCTTGCCTTGCTGTGAAGGGGAGAGTTTCACTTTTTTTGGTTTAGTTTAGCTTGGTTTTGTCACGTGAATCAAGTTACAGTGAAAAGCTTTTGTTTGCGTGCCACATGATTACAATCAAGCCGTCCACAGTGTATAGATGAAGGATAAAGGGTGCAACATTTAATGCCAGGTACAGTCTGATAAAGTCCAATTAAAGATAGTTCAAAGATCTTCAATGAGGTAGATGGGAATGTCAGACTGCACTCGAACTGATGAGAGAACCGTTCAGTTGCTTGGTTACCAATGGGAAAAAACTGTCCCTGAATCTGGAGGTATGCATTTTCAAACTTCTATATCTCCTGCTTGATGGGAGAGGGGAAAAGGGGGAGTGACCGGGGTTCGACTGGACTTTGATTATGCTGGTGGCCTTGCCGAGGCAGCGTGAGGTATAGATGGAGTCAATGGAAGAGAGGTTGACTTTCATGATGGTCTGAGCTACTTCCACAACTCTTTGCAATTTCTTGCGGTCTTGGATGGGAGCCGTTCCTAAACCAGGCTATGATGCATCCCGATAAAATGCTTTCTAAGGCACATCTGTAGAAGTTGGGGATTGTTGTTGAGGATATGTTAAACTTTCTAGGCCTTCTAAGGAAATAGAGCCGTTGGTCTGCTTTCTTGGCCATAGCTTCAATGTGGCTGGTCCAGGACAAATTGCTGGTGTTATTTATTCCGAAGAACTTGAAGCTTTCGACCTTCTCTATTTTGGCACCATCAATTTATCCCGGGGTTTGTGTGCTGCTTCTCTTCCTGAAGTCAATCACAATCTCCGTTGACTTGCTAACACTGAGGGAGAGGTTTAGTTTAGTTTAGTTTAGAGATACAGCGTGCAAACAGGCTCTTTGGCCCACCGAGCCCACTGCGACCAGCCGTTCCCCACACATTAACACTATCCTACACACATTAGGGACAATTTACACTTATACCAAGCCAATTTACCTACATACCTGTACGTCTTAGGAGTGTGGGAGGAAACCAAAGATCTCAGAGAAAATCCACGTGGTACAAACTCCATACAGACAGCACCTGTAGTCAGGATCTATCCCGGGTCTCCGGTGCTGCAAGCGCTGTAGGGCAGCAACTCTACCACTGCCCCACTGTGCAGCCCTTGTTGTTGTCTCGGCACCAGGTTACGAGGTTCTACCAAAGGGCATATCTGCCATAGGGCATTTCTTGCAGCTTGTTGGATAGGTCTTGTAGTGGAAGATGCTCTCTGAGGACTGGGATTCTGGGCAGGAAACCCCATCCATGGAATCTTACATGATGGGTGTGGAATTTCCCATGAGAACAGACAAAATGAATTTCACACAAAATGATTTGGAACTTCATTTTAAGGCAGGATGCCAAAATACGTGATTTATTTTCTCAATCAACTGAACATGGACAAGTAGATAGAGGAAGAGGAAAGCTCAATTTGGAAAGAAGATCGCGATGAGAAGGGGGATTTTGTTCTTGATTTTTATTTAGATTTTCACAGTTACAGTGGCTGTTTTAAAATGAAGTTTGTTTTTCTTTCCTTTTTGTTTCCTTTGGCACCATAACAGGTAAGGAATGCAATGAGAACTTAGCCAATTTTTGTCTGCACAATAAACAGGATGCCAAATCCAACTGGTGTTTTACTAATATTTCAGCAGAGGAGGCAGAGCACGGGAGAGAAGGGAATGTGTAAAGGGAGACTTGAATCCGATATTAATCTGAATTCATCTTCTGATTGGAGGGGTTGAAGTGAGTTAACGAAACCCGGAAGTCAACTCAGCAAGTGTGTAAGAAGGAACTGCAGATGCTGGTTTAAACTGAAGATAGACACAAAATGCTGGAGTAACTCAGCGGGCCAGACAGCATCTCTGGAGAGAAGGAATGGGTGAAGTTTCGGGTCGAGACCCTTCTTCAGACTTCGAAGGTATTTATTCACAAAATGCTGGAGTAACTCAGCAGGTCAGGCAACATCTCAGGAGAGAAGGAATGGGCGACGTTTCGGGTCGAGACCCGAAACATCGCCCATTCCTTCTTTCCTCAGATGCTGCTTGACCTGCTGAGTTACTCCAGCATTTTGTGAATAAATACCTTCGATTTGTACCAGCATCTGCAGTTATTTTCTTACACTTCTTCAGACTTCAGTCAACTCAGCAAGTTGGAAACTGGAAGTGCAGCAGAAAGGAACCAACATTATTTTATGTTCCAGTTTGCAAATCTCCAACTTAGTTACAAGATTTCTGTGCACCCACATTCCTTGGTTACAACGGGCCATTGGAAATTGGAGGTCCTTGACTGACTGATTGATTGAACGATACAGCATGGAAATAGGCCCATCAGCCCACCAAGTCCACACTGACCGTTGATAATTCATTCAGATTAATGCTATGTTATCCCACTTCTGCATTCCTTCCCAACACACGAGGGACAATTTATAGAGCCTAATTCATCTACAAACTTGCCAGTTTTTGGGGTGTGGAAAGTAAGCAGAGTACCCGGAGGAAACCCACATGGTCATAGGGAGACTATACAAGCTCCACACATAAAGCACACGAGGTCAGGATTGAACCTGGGTCTCTGGTGCTGTGAGGCTGCAGCTCTACCAGCTGTGCCACTGTGCACCCAATGGTAGCTCAAGAAAGATGCTGGATGTAAAACATGGACAGTACTCAGATTCAATGAGGTAGCAATTGAACAATTGGTATCACAAAAAGCTGGAGTAACTCAGCGGGTCAGGCAGCATCTCAGGAGAAAAGGAATGGGTGACGTTTCGGGTCGAGACCCTTCTTCAGAGTGAAGAAGGGTCTCGATCCGAAACGTCACCCATTCCTTCTCTCCTGAGATGCTGCCTGACCCGCTGAGTTACTCCAGCTTTTTGTGATACCTTCAATTTGTATCAGCATCTGCAGTTATTTTCCTACACAATTGAATGATTGGTGTACTTTGCCAGGAACCTGAAGGATGTAGCTTTGATGTTTGAACGTCTCCAAAAAGGTGTGGTTGAAGATAGTTCAGGAAGTAAGCAGTGGTGCATGGTGTCAAGGGCATGGGTGGAGTTGTTTAATTAAATTCCTGCCCTGTGAATCTTCCTACTATGAGCACCCTTCAGGCCAACACTGTATGTCGTGCTTTTGCATTCTCTCTTGTACATGTGCTGTTCTCAACACAGCATCTCTAACATTCTGATCTTGTCAGTTTATAATCCTTTAAAAGTTTAGATAAAAGAATAAATGCAGCAAAGAGTCTTTGGCAAACAAAATAGCAAAAACGTCAGATCCAGCAGCTGCAAGGGTTTATTTAAATGGGGCAGTGATATTTAAAGAGCCACCCGAATCACTGTTTAATTTTGCCTTCAATTTGCTTGTCATTTTCTGGAGCTTGAAATTGGACAAGCTAAATTTGAAACTAGATTAATTATAGAAATTCTTCTTTAATGTCATCTGAACATATTAATTGTGTGCTGACTAAAGTTCAGGATATGTACGTCACCGGTAGAGTGAAGGGCAAAACAGGCAAACGTAAGGAAGCTTGGCTGACGAGGGAAATTGAGGCATTGGTCAAAAACAAGAAGGGTGCATGGGACAGGTATAGGCAGCTGGGATCTAGCTGGCAGCTGGAGGAGTTTCGGGAACTAAGGAGTAAACTAAAAAAGGAGATCAGAAGGGCAAAAAGGGGCCAGAAGATAGCTCTGGCGTGTAGTATTATATCCCTCTAAGACTCTATATGAGTAAAAGTATGTGAGTGAAAGTTACAAATTTGCTCTGTAAACCAAGCTAATCTGAAAGTAGCTCAGAAGGTACAAGAATCCATTGAGGTGCAGTTGGGGCAGTTACACTGATAATGGCTATCACTGAACCTACTGAAATTATTTGCGTCGGAGAAAGGAGGTCTTGAGGAAAGATCTTGTGATGCTTTCAGAATGCAGCCCTTGTGGTCACTGGCAAACACACCAGAAATTGCCGGAAAAATGTTCCCGATGTTGGGGAGTCCAGGAACAGGGGTTACTGATTAAGAATACGGGGCTGGCCATTTAGGACTGACATGAGGAAAAACGTTTCCACCCTGAGAGTTGTGAATCTGTGGAATTCTCTGCCACAGAAGGCACTGGAGGCTGATTCACTGAATGTTTTCAAGAGAGGGTGAGATTTAGCTCTTAGGGCTAACGGAATCAAGGGATATGGGGAAAAAGCAGGAATGGGGTACTGATTTTGGATGATCAGCCATGCTGGCTGGAAGGACCGAATGGCCTACTCCTGCACCAATTTTCTATATTTCTATGTTTCTAAATAATGATGGTAGTTTGGTTCCTTAGGTAAGGTCTTCAAAGAGTTTATTGATTCTACTATAATTAGATTAGCAAATTTCACTGACTGGTTTCCCAAAAATAAAGATAAGTCATTTACTTATCTCGTCGGCATTCGAGACTGGCACTGCGTTGGTAAGACCATGCTATCCTTAGATGAAGGTAGACACAAAATGCTGGAGTAACTCAACGGCTCAGGCAGCATCTCAGGAGAGAAGGAATGGGTGACGTTTCGGTTCAAGACCCTTTCTTCAAGGAACAGCACCTCATATTTCGCTTGGGCAGTTTATATCCCAGCGGTATGAACATTGACTTCTCTAACTTCAGGTAGTCCCTGCTTCCCCTCTCTATCCCCTTCCCATTCCCAGTCCTCCCACTAGTCTTCCTGTCTCTGTCTACATCCTATCTTTATCCCGCCCCCTCCCCTGACATCAGTCTGAAGAAGGGTCTTGACCCAAAACATCACCCATTCCTTCTCTTCCGAGATGCTGCCTGACCCGCTGAGTTTCTCCAGCATTTTGTGTCTAGTTTCGATTTAAACCAGCATCTGAGGGTTTTTTCCCCTACACTATCCTTAGATGATGTGTACCTCCAGAGGCATTCAGGTCCAAGTTTCTGAAGAAGGGCCGTGACCTGGAACGTCACTCATTTGGAGATGATCCTTTGAGAAATTGTGAAATCTGCAGGGAGAAATCCTCGGCAGGAAGGGTCTGTGCAGTAATACGACTTCTGCACTGTGGGAGGTTGCATGGAACAGCCAAAACAGGTTCTACTTGCAAATTGGTGAGAAAAAACATTGGCACCTAGCTCAGTCATGTCCTCTGACTTAGCTCGAACTGTCAAACTCCAACAATGCATCTGAGATATTCAGAAGTTTAAAAAAAAACGATTCAAAAACAAAAATGAAGAACTTAATTCAGTTGAAAGACTTCAAAAGCAAAACACCAAAAACACTTTAAATATTGAAAAAATATTTAAATACAGCACATTGATATACCATTGTTTGCAGCCAAAATCTAAACAATCAATTAATTAGAGGTTACTAAAATATGTCTGTTCAGAGATTAACAAGGTGTTTTTCATAAAGTGACAATTGAATTTAAAGTTTCAGTACATTAAAATTAATTCAGGTGGTACAGCAATAATTCAGCAAAGACTGGCACTTAACCCACAGCAGTTCCAATAGACAATAGACAATAGACAATAGGTGCAGGAGTAGGCCATTCAGCCCTTCGAGCCAGCACCGCCATTCAATGCGATCATGGCTGATCACTCTCAATCAGTACCCCGTTCCTGCCTTCTCCCCATACCCCCTAACTCCGCTATCCTTAAGAGCTCTATCCAGCTCTCTCTTGAAAGCATCCAACGAACTGGCCTCCACTGCCTTCTGAGGCAGAGAATTCCACACCTTCACCACCCTCTGACTGAAAAAGTTCTTCCTCATCTCCGTTCTAAATGGCCTACCCCTTATTCTTAAACTGTGGCCCATAACATAGAACAGCACAGCACAGGAGCATGTCCTTCGGCCCACAATTTTCATGCCGAATATAATGCCAAGTTAAACTAATCTCTGCTGCCTGTTCATGATCCATGCTCCTCCATTCCCTGCATATCCATGTGCTTCTCCTTTTCTATCACAGCACTGCCACCCACTGACTCTACGGTGGAAGTGAGGGTTGACTCATAGGCCGAAGTACAAAGCTAACATCCACAGCAAAGAATACATTGCAGAACTTTTGATATTGTAAATGCTAAACAGAAATCTTCTCTGGCTTCGTGCCGGGATCTACCATTAAATATAATACTCACATATTATATTATGCTGTAGACTGTGTACAATATAAGAATTTTCATCATATTTGGAAACGGGATGATATCTCTGTTGTTGCAAGAGTATTTAATAGTATTTAAAAGTATTTAATAGTCATATTTCCCGACAACAGAACAATAACATTCTTATTTGCAGCAGCTGAACAGACCCGTAAATGGAATACACAGAGATTTTATAGAAATGTTGAAATATTTCTTAAACTATTAACCATAATACTAGTGCAAAAGACCCCAAAGACTTAGTGCAACCAAGACAATCTGATTTTAATGTTGAAAACATAATACATCATTTCTGTGATAAGTCGAAAACCGTGAGAAAAATACAAATTTGGAGCAGCCCTTGAATGGATGAAAAGAAATGAAAAGATACAGCAATAAGATTGTCAGGGACTCATTTAGGCATAATTTCAAGTACCACAGAATGTTTTCTTTGTATTCTTTATTCAAAGATAAATATCCACAAGCCTGTCCAAAGACCTCTTGCAAGCCATTGTCGTGTCTTCCTCCACCACTACCCCTGACAGCACTTTCCAGGCATCCACCACTGTCTATGTAAAAGACATGTCCCACACATCTCCTTTAAACTTTGCCCTTTTTATCTTAACGTTGTGCCGTCTAATCTTTAATATTTCCATCCTGGGAGAAAGGTTCGGACTGTCTACCCTATCATATATTTATATACTTCTACCAAATCTCCCCTCAGCCCCCAACATTCCAGAGAAAAAAAAATCCAATCCAAGTTTGTCCGACCTCTCCTTTTTGCTAATACTATCTAATCCAGGCAGCTTTCTTGTAAACATCTGCCGCACCCATACCAAAGACTCTACATCCTTTCTGTCATGGTACACCCAGATCTGCAAACAATAATCCAAATGTAGCCTAACCAAAGGCATATAAAGCTGCAACACGACTGCCTGACTCTTGCACTCAGTACCCTGACTGATGAAGGCAAACATACCATAGGCCTTTTTTATCAATCTATCTACTTGTGTAGCCACTTTCGCAGAGCTATGGACTCAGATCCCAAGATCCCTCTGTACATCAATGATGTGTGTTTGATGTAGCAAAAGGTCAACGCCCGAACAGGGACTTGAACCCTGGACCCTCAGATTAAAAGTCTGATGCTCTACCGACTGAGCTATCCGGGCCCTTGTAGTATCCAGTTTTAATATCCTCCTCAAAGTTCATTTTGCAGGACATGCTCATCATATCTGTGTGTGATATTCAGTTAAAGGCCTTCTCTTACTCAAGGGGACTAGGTTTCTCCCTCGCTATTCCACAGCCCATCAAATCCCTTAGACCCAACTGCAACTTGGAGTAGTGTGTGCATTTCTGGTCTCCCCATTACAGGAAGAATGTGGAGGCAGTGGAAAGGGTGCAAAGGAAGTTTGCCAGAATTATGCCTAGATTAGAGGGTATTAGCTGGTCAGACTTGGATTGTTTTCTCTGAAATGCCAGAGGTTGTGGGGAAATCTGATAGAAGTATGTACAATTATGAGCGGCAGATATATGTTAGACATTCAAAACTTTTTTTCCCCAGGATGGAAAAATCAAATACTAGAAGGCATAATTTTAAGGTGAGAGGGGCAAAGTTTAAAGGAGAAATGTGAAGCAAGTAATTTAAACAGACGATGGTGCGTGCCAGGAGCATGCTGCCAGGGCTTGTTGTTGAAGCAGCTACGATTGTGGCATTAAAGAGACTTGAGGATAGGCATAGGGAATGGAGGGACATGGATTGTGTGCAAGTGTATAAGAATTGGTCTTGGCATCAAGGTTAAGGGGAGAAATGGTATTGAGAGGGAAAGATAGATCAGTCATGATTGAATGGCAGAGTAGACACCATAGGCTGAATAGCCTCCTATGACTTATGAATATCATAATCATTAGCATAATTATAATCATAATCATAATCATACTTTATTAGCCAAGTATGTTTTGCAACATATGAGGAATTTCATTTGCCATACAGTCGAAACAATAAAAAGCAACAGAACACACAAAATACATTTTAACATGAACATCCACCACAGTGACCCTCCACATTCCCCACTGTGATGGAAGACGAAAAAAAGTTCAATCTCTCCCTTTTTTGTCCTCCAGCGGTTGGGGGCCTCTCACCTTCCATTGACAGGATGATCTTACTCCCGTAGCCGGCGGCAGGCATTCCTCATCGGGGTGATCAAGCTCCTGCATCAGGGGGGGATTCTCAGCTCCCCCGCACTGAGCGATCGGACCCGGGTCGGGACTTGTCGAACATCGTGTGGTTTTTGGAGCCTCCCGACGTCGGTCTCAACCCGAGACTGCGAGCTCCTTGGTGTTAAAGTTCCCGCTTTAATCAGTACCCTGTTCCTGCCTTCTCCCCATATCCCCTGACTCCGTTATCATTAAGAGCTCTATCTAACTCTCTCTTGAAAGCATCCAGAAAATTGGCCTCCACTGCCTTCTGAGGCAGAGAATTCCACAGCTTCACAACTCTCTGAGTGAAACAGTTCTTCCTCATCTCCGTTCCAAATGGCCTTCCCCTTTATTCTTAAACTGTGGCCCCTGGTTCAGGACTCCCCCAACATCGGGAACATGTTTCCTGCCTCTAGCGTGTCTAATCCCTTAATAATCTTACATGTTTCAATTAGATCCCCTCTTATCCTAAATTCCAGAGTATACAAGCCCAGTCGCTCCAGTCTTTCAACATGCGACAGTCCCGCCATTCCGGGAATTAACCTCGTGAACCCACGCTGCACTCCTTCAATAGCAAGAATGTCCTTCCTCAAGTTCGGAGACTAAAACTGCACACAGTACTCCAGGTGCGGTCTCAATAGGGCATGTACAACTGCAGAAGGACCTCTTTGCTCCTATACTCAACTCCCCTTGTTGTGAAGGCCAACATTCCATTGGCTTTTTCACTGCCTGCTGTACCTGCATGCTTCCTTTCAGTGACTGATGCACTAGGACACCCAGATCTCATTGTACTTCCCCTTTTCCTAACTTGACACCATTCGGATAATAATCTGCCTTCCTGTTCTTACCACCAAAGTGGATAACCTCACATTTATCCACATTAAACTGCATCTGCCATGCATCCGCCCACTCACACAACCTGTCCAAGTCACCCTGCAACCTCATAGCATCTTCCTCACAGTTCACACTACCACCTAGCTTTGTGTCATCTGCAAATTTGCTAATGTTACTTTTAATCCCTTCATCCAATGTATATTGTAAATAGCTGTGTCCCAGCACCGAGCCTTGCGGTACCCCACTAGTCACTGCCTGCAAGAAGTGATCTGAAACCAAATGATGACAATAAACACAGTCCAGGAATACATGCTGAGTGACACTCTAAGCTTGATGCATCCATTACAAAGGCTTTGTGGAGAAGAACAAGTGTAATGGGTGCTGTCTCCACTGGACACTGAGCAACTCTGGGCTGTGTGTAATCTTATCACTAACAAATGGGGACTGCAAAAATGATGACATTTTCCATATTATAAGCATCATAGGAAAATATATGTTTGGTTAGAGTATACGAAGAATTGTGTGCAGTTCTGGTCACCATGCTATTGGAGGGATAGAAACATAGAAACATAGAAAATAGGTGCAGGAGTAGGCCATTCAGCCCTTCGAGCCTGCACCGCCATTCAATATGATCATGGCTGATCATCCAGCTCAGTAACCTGTACCTGCCTTCTCTCCATACCCCCTGATCCCTTTAGCCACAAGGGCCACATCTAACTCCCTCTTAAATATAGCCAATGAACTGGCCTCAAGTACCTTCTGTGGCAGAGAATTCCACAGACTCACCATTCTCTGTGTGAAGAAATGTTTTCTCATCTCGGTCCTAAAAGACTTCCCCCTCATCCTTAAGCTGTGATCCCTAGTTCTGGACTTCCCCAACATCGGGAACAATCTTCCCGCATCTAGTCTCTCCAACCCCTTAAGAATGTTATATGTTTCTATAAGATCCCCCCTCAGTCTTCTAAAGTGATTAAGCTAGAAAGGGTGCAGAAAAGATTAACGTATCTGATCTAACTGGCAGACTTGAGTTATAAGGGAAGATTGGACATATTGGGACTGATTTCCCTGGAGCAAAGGGGACTGAGGGGTAACCTTACAGAGGTTTATAAAACTATGATAGGCATCATTACTGCAGATAGTCACAGTCATTTTCCCAGGGTAGGGGAGTGTAAAACTAGAGGGCATAGGATTAAGGTGAGAAGGGAACATTTTAAAGATCAGGCGATGCGAGCATTTCACACAAAGGGTGTAGCTACATGAAACAAGCTGCTAAAGGAAGCGTTAGAGGCAGGTACTATTGAAAAGTTTTAAAAATATTTAAATGCGGGTGAAGGTGACTATCACAGTTCGGCAACTTGGCCTGTATGGGCGAGTTGGGCTGGAGGCCTATTTCTGTGCTAGGTACCATGAATGAAGGCAATGCCATATCCCATTTGTATATTCTATATTTTATGAAGTAAGTATATATTTAGAGAAAGCACATTTTTTGATCATCTGCTTGGCTGGCATAAAGTAGTGTAAGAAAATAACTGCAGATGCTGGTACAAATCGAAGGTATTTATTTCACAAAATGCTGGAGTAACTCAGCAGGTCAGGCAGCATCTCAGGAGAGAAGGAATGTGTGATGTTTCGGGTCGAGACCCTTCTTCAGACTGATGTCAGGGGGGCGGGACAAAGGAAGGATATATGTGGAGACAGGAAGATAGAGGGAGAACTGGGAAGGGGGAGAGGAAGAGAGGGACAGAGGAACTATCTAAAGTTGGAGAAGTCAATGTTCATACCGCTGGGCTGCAAGCTGCCCAAGCGAAATATGAGGTGCTGTTCCTCCAATTTCCGGTGGGCCTCACTGTGGCTGGCATAAGTCATCACCCCAAACTTTTCCAATACCATTGCTTTCTGTCACTTGCTTGAGATGTATTCCTCTATATTGCAAGGAGAATCCATACAAATGTAGGTTGGAGAACACATGGGTAATACATAGGGAATACATGGGGAATACATGGCTCCAGTAAGTCTGACAGTTAGACATAGAATCAACTATTTGGTGCATCTTAGTGTTTTGAACAGGGGATTTCCCTTTAATTCAGACAAATGAATCTCTGTTTAAGGCACCCCTGTAGCGACCATAGAGAATGGTCCAGGTCGTCGAACCCTCAGATTGGCCAGCGAGGTCACGTGTGAACGCAACCATGGGGATTGGTCCAGGGAGCGACATCGCTGATTGGCCAGCGTGGTCATGTGCGCTTTTGGCGCCCGAAATGTTCAGTTCGGCGAAGTCTTCGAAGAAGACAGTAAGTTTTTGATGGTTGTCCTTTACCTTGTTGTTTAACTCTGTATTCGAATATTGCGGCTGCAATAAACTTCTTCTACAACCAACACGTTTTCGGACTCACCATATTGGTGACCCCGACGTGATCTGGACGATCACCGACTATGCAGGGACACGACGCCTCGTTGTTGATTGCCGCGCCTGGCACACCGGAGTTAAGCGCGGTGAGCGTTCACCTTCCGTTGTTTTGGACACATTCACCGCAATCTTGGTTTATCCACACCGAAGCTCAATTTCATATAAAGAAGATATCGGACGACTCCACGATGTATTACTACCTCGTCAGCGCTCTATCACCGGAGACGACCACACGCGTGATGCGGTTCATCGTTAATCCGCCTGCGGAAAACAAGTACGAGGCCATGAAGAAAGTGTTACTGCGAACCTTCGGGTTTAATAGGCATGATTGCGCTGCAAGACTTCTGCACCTACCGGATCTCGGAGATCGACGGCCTTCCGTTCTCATGTCCGAAATGATGATGCTAGTCGGTGAGCATACAGATTGCCTTATGTTCGAACAGGCATTCCGAGAGAAGCTTCCTGAGGATGTCTGACTGCTGCTCACGGATTGTTCTTTTAAGGACCCCGAAGCATATGCAGCGAAAGCGGACGCGCTCATAGCGGCTAAAAACAAGGCAAGCGGTTCGATCAACAAGGTCTCGACATCAGTGACCACGCCACAGCGACATCAAGATGGCGCCGCGTCTCCCGCCAATTCTCCGAAAGCCCGCCAAAAAGATCCGCACAAGCGCGGCTGGTGCTATTATCACCTACGATGGGGTAGCGAATCCCGCAACTGCCGCTCACCTTGTACCTTCGCGGGAAATGCCTCGGCCGATCGTACATAGGGGCAGTTACGATTGGCCAGAACCGACGCCTCTACGTCCATGATCGATTCACGGACACAGAATTTTTGGTGGACACGGGAGCCATCGTCAGTATAGTGCCGCCGACCGACCTCGAAACCAGAACGGGTAAGACAGGTCCCACCCTCATCGCGGTTAATGGCAGCCCCATTCGCACTTTCGGTATACGGAAGATGTCCCTTGTGTTAGGCCTCCGCACGTACGAATGGCCATTCATCATAGCCGACGTCAGACAAGCGATCCTGGGCGCAGATTTTTTCTGGGCTTTTTCACTGGTCCCTGATGTCCGCGGTAATGACCTCCGACCCTCCGCCGGAGAGGAGCCCGTCGCTCCGACAATCGCCTCCCCGCCCAGCCCTACTGTCCAGGCCGTCGTCGCGGCCCCTGACTCGTATGCTGAGATCCTGGCGGAGTTTCCAGAGCTGCTCATCCAACGTTTTGACACGCCTTCAGCCAAGCACGGCGTGGTCCATCACATCCGCACTGAAGGCCCTCCCGTTTTCGCTCGGGCCAGGAGACTACCGCCAGACAAACTGGTGGTGGCACGGGCGGAATTTAGGAAGATGGAGGAAATGGGAATTGTCCGTCAGTCTGACAGCCCGTGGGCCTCGCCGTTGCATATGGTCTCCAAGGCATCTGGGGGATGGAGACCATGTGGCGATTATCGGCGTCTCAATGCTGTCACCACGGCTGATCGCTACCCCATACCGCACCTACAGGACTTTTCGTCTGGGCTGGAAGGAGCGGTGGTGTTCTCCAAAATCGATTTGGTGCGAGGATACCACCAGATTCCGGTGCGACCGGAGGACATACAGAAAACTGCAACGATTACTCCGTTCGGGTTGTTTGAATGGCTGCGTATGCCTTTCGGTTTAAAGAACGCGGCATAGGCTTTCCAACGACTGATGGACCGTGTGGGCCGGGGTTTACCCTTTTTGTTTATTTATTTAGATGACATCCTGGTCGCCAGCCCCTCAGTGCAGGAACACCAGGTCCACTTGTGGACTGTGTTCCAGCGGCTCCAAGACCACGGGCTCATTATCCAACCCTCCAAGTGTCAATTCGGCCTCCCTTCTCTTGATTTTCTAGGGCACAGAATCACCCCTGCCGGCGCCTCCCCTTTGCCCGAGAAGGTGGAGGCTATCCGGGCATTTCCCAGGCCCACCACAGTAAAAGGACTACAGGAGTTCGTAGGCATGGTTAATTTCTACCATAGGTTCGTTCCGGCAGCTGCGCGGGTCATGCGCCCGCTTTTCCAGTGCCTTGCGGGAAAACCGGTAGAGTTGATATGGTCCCCGACCGCAGAGTCGGCTTTTACAGCAGCTAAGGCAGCTTTGGCAGACGCCACCATGTTGGTCCACCCGAGCCCCTCTGCCCCCACGGCCCTGACGGTTGACGCCTCTGACGTGGCGGTGGGCGGGGTCTTGGAGCAGCAGGTCGGTGGCCGTTGGCAGCCTTTGGCGTTTTTCAGCCGGCAACTAAATTCGGCTGAGCTGAAGTATAGCGCATTTGACCGAGAGCTTCTGGCCCTCTATTTAGCTGTTCGTCATTTCAGGTACTTCCTTGAGGGCCGCCCATTTGTGGCCTTTACGGACCACAAACCATTAACATTTGCATTTTTCAAATTGTCTGACCCATGGTCGGCCCGCCAGCAGCGGCACCTGACTGCTATCTCCGAATTTACCACCGATGTCCGTCATGTCGCGGGTAAGCTTAATGCCGTTGCTGACGCCCTGTCTAGACCTGCTTTTTCCCCTATTTCGGCGGTGGACTGCGAGGTGGATCCCCAGGAGCTTGCGGAGGCACAGCTTCTAGCGGATACCGCTTCGGCATACCAGTCCACCACTTCGGGATTGAAGTTGGCTCAGGTAGCCTGCGGGTCGGAAGGCACAAAAGTCTGGTGCGATGTTTCTCTTCCCCGTCCCAGGCCGGTAGTACCGCCCTCCCTTCAGCGCTGGGTTTTCGATGCCATTCATGGGCTGGCGCACCCGTCCATCCGCTCCACCTCTGCTTTGGTAGCAGCTCGGTTTGTCTGGCATGGCCTACGGAAACAGGTAGCGGGTTGGGCGCGTTCCTGCGTTCCCTGTCAGACCGCTAAAGTCCAGCGCCATGTCCAGCCCCCCGTGCAGGATTTCGAGGTCCCAGCAGTTCGTTTTTTCCACATCCACGTGGATTTAGTCGGGCCTTTGCCTTCCTCCCGGGGCTACACCCACCTCCTCACGGTGGTGGATCGGTTCACCCGGTGGCCAGAGGCTTTCCCATTGTCTGATATTTCGTCAGCGTCTTGTGCCAGGACTTTGGCCCTCCATTGGGTAGCTCGTTTCGGGGTCCCGGCAGTTATTACCACTGACAGAGGGCCGCAGTTCACTTCGTCCCTCTGGGCCGCGCTCGCAGAACTGTACGGTTCCAAGTTACAACCCACTACTGCATATCACCCCCAGGCAAATGGACTTGTAGAAAGGTTCCACCGTCAACTTAAGGCGTCCCTCAGTGCAAGGCTTGAAGGCCCGGACTGGGTAGACCAGCTCCCCTGGGTTCTTTTGGGCATCCGGACTGCTCCTAAGCTAGATCTCGGTGCGTCGTCCGCGGAGCTAGTATATGGCTCGACACTTCGAGTACCCAGAGATTTGTTTCCGGACCCTTCAGACCAGCTGCCTACAGTCCCATCAGTGTTAGCATCTCTCCGGGAACGAGTGGGCTCCCTGGCTCCAGTTCCGACTTCACGTCATGGGTGTCCCATGGTACATGAACCGCCTTCCCTGAAGGACTGCGAGTTTGTTTTTCTGCGAAAAGATTCCCATCGCGCCCCGTTGCAGAGGGTCTATCAAGGGCCGTTCCGGGTTTTGCGTAAGGGAACGGCTACCTTCACCTTAGACATGTGCGGCAAGAGTGAGCTCGTCTCGGTGTCCCGGCTCAAACCTGCACACTTGGATCCGGATCAACCGGTCCTGGTCGGTCAAACCCCTAGGAGAGGCCGACCTCCGTTAGTTCCGCTCAGTCCAGGACCCCCCGTTCCGGCAGTTCCTCCAGGACCCCCCGTTCCGGCAGTTCCTCCAGGACCCCCCGTTCCGGCAGTTCCTCCAAGTCCGGAACCCCCAGCTCCTGTGGTTCAGGCTGTCCCTCTCCGTACTCGTTATGGTCGCGAAATCCGGCTCCCTGCTAGGTTCCGTACCTCGGGTTCTGGGGGGGGTCCTGTAGCGACCATAGAGAATGGTCCAGGTCGTCGAACCCTCAGATTGGCCAGCGAGGTCACGTGTGAACGCGACCATGGGGATTGGTCCAGGGAGCGACATCGCTGATTGGCCAGCGTGGTCATGTGCGCTTTTGGCGCCCGAAATGTTCAGTTCGGCGAAGTCTTCGAAGAAGACAGTAAGTTTTTGATGGTTGTCCTTTACCTTGTTGTTTAACTCTGTATTCGAATATTGCGGCTGCAATAAACTTCTTCTACAACCAACAAGTTTTCGGACTCGCCATGCCCAAATATATATGTCATTAAATGTAGTCTTCCTTCAATTCTGCTGTTCATTTTTGAAGTATTTTTGATATTAATACAAAGATTTAACTGCACATCGTACAAAATAAATTATCTTGCTTCTGCTTTCAAAGTCAAGTCAAAGTCAAAGTCAACCTTATTGTCAATTTTTAGTTAGTTTACACAGACAGAAAATCGAAATACCGTTTCCCACAATCCCGAGGAATAAAGTGCATTAAATTAAGTTAAAATTAAAAAGGCACAGCAAACAACAATCAATATATACAGTTTAATAAAATATAGTCACTTCAATGAAAATAAATTGTGCTTTCATTGTGCTTTAACTGAAATGAAATATGTCGCCACTAGAGGATACTACACATCATTGCCTCAGTGTTATTTTTAGTTTTCAGCAGTGTTCGTGAGCAACATAGAGTTTCGATTAACTTCCACTGTTTGCTGGTCTCTGAGACATGGCACACTTTCCTTTCATTGGCCCTGTGATTAAGTACTGGAGTTAGGCCGGGACTCTTTTCCAGGGAACAAATTCGGCTAAGTTGTAACTTTATGGAAGTTTATAAAATTATGATAGGCATGGATAGGATAAATAGTCACAGTTATTTTCCCAGTCTAAGACTGGAGGGCATAGATTTAAAGTGTGGGTATATGAAGAGCTGCCAGAGGAGGTGATAACAAGCCAGAGCAGCTCAGCAGGTCAGGCAGCATCTCAGGAGAATATGGTTAGACAACGTTTCGGGTGGGGGCCCTTCATCAGCTTGGATCTGAAGAAGGGTCCCGACTTGAAACATCACCCGGTGCTGTGCAGCAGCTGTGGCTCACCTGCAGTCCGTTTGTCTTTTTTTTTTTTTTTGGTCTTAATTGTAAGTGTTGGATGTGATGTAGTCTTTTTTGTGGTTGTGTACTATGTGTGTGGGGGGGAGGGAAACTATAAAAAGTGTCTCTTCCGAACGGAGACCCGACCTTTTTTCTGGGTCGTGTCTCCGTTCACGCTGCGGCCTTCCATCGGCCAAACACCTGGAGCTGGCGGCCTCCAGCTGGGACCACCTGGGGCTCTGGTTCGCAGAGCCCGCGGACTGTACTCACCACCTGCGGAGCTGGCTGCCTTCGGAGGCTGTGGTGGCGCTGCGAGTGCAGCTGCGACTCGCCTTCGGAGGCTTCGGCCGTGGGCCCGGTGAACATCTGAAGCTCGCAGGTACCTGGGTGGGGGCCGACTTTGGGAGCTCTGGCAGCGGCAGCGGCAGCTTGTTCGTCCGCCCCGAATTGCGAGGCTTGGGTCGGCCCGCTGCAGACCTTTCACCGTCCGGCGTGACCTGGGATAGGCCGCGGGATTTTCCACCGCCTGGCGGGGGCTTCAATGTCGGGAGCCCCGACCGCCCCAACGTGACAATTTCGACTGCCTGACGGCAGGGAAGAGAGAAGACATTCTGGCCTTCCATCACAGTGAGGAGGTGACTGGAGGAGACTCACTGTGATGGATGTTTTTTTGATTTATGTTGGTTTTTGTGATTGTGTGTTTTATTGCTTTCTTTTTTATTGCCTCTCATTGTTGACTGTGGGTGACGTAATGTCATGTAAAAACATGTTTTTGGATGACAATAAAGGTACTTTATACTTATACTTATATATTCATGTTCTCATGAGATGCTTCCTGACATGCTGAGCTATTCCAGCACACCGTGTCTTCTTTTGTAATCTGCAATCTGCAATTCCTTGTTTCTACATTTCACTGCCAGAGGAGATGGTGGAGGCAGATGCAAAGTTTAAAAGAAACATTCGCACAGGTACATGATAGAAAATATTTGGAGGGATATGGGCCAAATAAGATTAGCTTAGATAAACATGTTGGTTGATATGGACAATGAAGGCCCATTTCGGTGCTGTATAACTACAAATCTATTGATCTATCCTGCTGCACCACAATCCCACTCCACCAATATCTTCTAATTCATGTATCCAAAAAATGTGTAATGTTGAAAGTCATGGAGTCACTGACAGGGTAGTGGTTTTATTCCAAATGATAAGATTGTGAATAGCTTTTTACATGCATTTTTGCTTGGGTTCTCACTTTTAAAAGCACGTTTTCTGGAAATGGAAGTCTCGAGATGAATTTTACTTTGCAGTTATATCCTCCATAAATATTTAGATTTAGCATTGATTAACCCGATTTTGCATTTATATACTCAACCAGATAGAGAAACCTCATTAGAAACTAAGAGTGTAGTTCAAATTTTCTTTCCCCTGTGGCTGATCCATCCACTATGCAATTGACAAGGGGACTGGAAAGGTTGACTGAGCCAGGGATTTGGTTCCCCTTCAGTCCATGCTACAGTCAATCCACAGATTTACTGTTGTCTTTGAGGGAGAGTGCTATAAATGAGGGGCAGAAATGTCCTTGAGTGCACAGACCAGAAGCACGAGGGTGGTGGGGAAGCCACAATACAGAGGACATTGTAATACCATTGTGACTCTAACCCCCCACTTTTAAGAGCAGGTAGATGTCAACAGCATGGCAGGCGTCTGAGGCTGGTGAAGCAGTGGTGGCAGATGGATGGTGCAGAGAAAGGACCACAGCAGGGCAGAATCTGAACATGATAAAATCCATCGGTTTATTGTTGATCAAAATGAAACCATGGCACCAAGATGGAGAAGTATTGGCAGAAGCAGGTGGTTTGGTGGACAACTGCAGCAGCATGCATTTGACCTTAATGACCTTAATTTGACCAAAAACATTGCCCGTCTCCGTCCATCCCTCTCCTCCACAGCTGCAGAAACCCTCATCCACGCCTTCATCACCTCCCGTCTGGACTACTGCAACAGCCTCCTCTATGGCGCACCCTCAAAAATCATCAATAAACTTCAATACATTCAAAACTCCGCTGCCCGTCTACTCACACACACCTCGATCCGTGACCATATCACCCCCGTCCTTTATAAACTCCACTGGCTCCCCATCCCCCAGAGAATCCAGTACAAAATCCTCCTCATAACCTACAAAACCCTCCATAACCTGGCCCCATCCTACCTGACCGACCTCCTCCACAGGCACACTCCCACCTGCACCCTCCGCTCTGCCGCTGCCAATCTCCTATCCCCCCACATCCGGACTAAACTCAGATCCTGGGGGGACAGGGCTTTCTCCATCGCTGCTCCCACCCTATGGAACTCACTACCCCAAACCGTTAGAGACTCCCCCACACTCACCACATTCAAAACATCGCTGAAGTCTCACCTGTTCAGTACTGCCTTCAACCACTGAAGGTCACCTCACCTTCTGTCTCCTTTCTCTGTTCATTTATTTATTTACTTATTTATCTATTTATTCATTTACCTATGTTCTCAAAATCTCTGTAAAGCGTCTTTGAGTATATGAAAAGCGCTATATAAATAAAATGCATTATTATTATTATTATTAATGAAATGGTTTGTGCCTCCAGTGAGCTTGAAATTGCAAATATCTTCAATTACTTAAACTCTCCGCTCCCCAAGGTGAGGTAGATGTGCCGGCCAAGCATTTGCTGACCACTCTTACAGACAACACAGAAACAGAGTCAGCACCACGGGCCAAAGCCATCACTGTAAGTGGGACCCCTGCCTCCCCAGCAACTGTTCCAGCTGCTACGGTCAGGCAAGCGCCTCCGCTGTCACGCTGTGAAAACGGAGAGGATGAGACGGAATTTCTTCCCACAGGCCATCAGGACTGTTAACTTTTATAACTCCAGGGACTAAATTTTGTCTTCTCTGTATTAACTTTATTTATATGCTGTAACTGTAATTCTTTTTTGTGCACAATCCGCAGGCATTGCCACTTTCATTTCACTGCACATCGTGTATGTGCATGTGACAAATAAACGACTTGACTTGATGTAGAGGATGAAATGCCAGGAGTATTTAGGAAGATATTTGTGCAGGAGTGTGACTGCCTCCCACTCTATTCAGCCCCATTTATTAATGATTGTTTACATTTTCAAGACAATCAGTTTGTTATAACTTTTCTAAA
The DNA here is from genome assembly GCF_053455715.1 of Rhinoraja longicauda. Lineage (NCBI taxonomy): Eukaryota > Metazoa > Chordata > Chondrichthyes > Rajiformes > Arhynchobatidae > Rhinoraja > Rhinoraja longicauda. The sequence goes on along the minus strand of NC_135957.1, from coordinate 66,637,313 downwards.
AAAATAGCTAAGCAACAGTTCAAGGATTTGATGTATGAGACATTAAACATTTCCTTAGTTAGTAAAAATTCTGATTTTCATTGTGAGGAAAAACATATTCATTTTATCTTCTGGCAGCCGCAAGTTAAACTTCTGCAACTATTGTGCTTGTGTACCCTGTACTTGTGGCTCATTAGCAGCCAAAGGCATCTCCTACTAATTACTTCCTTGCCGCCCTGTTCATTGCTACTTCCTTGTTATCCAGTGTCGTGTGGCAACTCAGCAGCTTATCCTCACCAAAGTCGTCTGCATTCACCATATTCATCCTGACCATAGCTGGTGTCAAAGCCTACTTCAGGTGCAAAGCGGCACAATCCATAGCATTCAACCACGGTCATTGAAACCCTTGCGGGTGAGTATTGGGAACATTTCACTGACCACTGACAACTGGAATTGTTACTTCAACAAATATATTGTCCTCACTACCATTTGCAGTATTCATACATCTGCACTATTCCATCTCTACGAGATGAACTATTGATTCTGTGGCAGAATGCCATCGGCTGATAGCTTTCCTCGAGGAATTAGCTCAAATGTTGCAGATAATGCTGTAAAACCACAATACATGACATGACCAAAAACGTTGATGAGGGCAGAGGTGCAGATGTTGTATATATGGACTCAGCAAAGCATTTGACAAGGTTCCGCATGGCAGGCTGCTCTGGAAGGTTAGATTGCATGGGATCCAAGGAGAGATAGCTGAATGGATAGAAAATTGGCTTCATGGAAGGAAGCAGAGGGTGATGGTGGAAGGTTGCTTCTCGGACTATAGGCCTGCGACTAGTGGTGTGCCTCGGTGCTGGGCCTGTTACAATTTGTCATCTATATCAATGATTTGGATGAGAACATACAAGGCAAGATTAGCAAGTTTGCAGATGATACAAAGGTGGATGGTTTTGCAGATAGTGAAGATGGGTGTGAAAAATTGCAGCAGGATCTTGATCGATTGCCCAGGTGGGCTGAGGAATGGTTGATGAATTTAATGCAGAAAAATGTGAGGTGTTGCATTTTGGGAAGTCTAACATGGACAGGACCTATGCAGTGAATGGTAGGGCTCTGGGTAGTTGTAGAGCAGAGGGATCTAGGCCGCATTTAGAGTATTGTGTCCAGTTTCATTAGCAGAGAGGGCAAAAATCCAAGGGCACAGATTTAAACTGATTAGTGAAAGATGAAAGGATAACAAACAGAAATATATTTTCATGAGGAAATAGTTGTAACCTAAGGGCACTGCTTGAATGTATCGTGAATGCAGATTCAACTGTAACTTTAAGAAGTGAATTAAGAGATATAACAGCAATATGGGGAAAGGTTTGACAACAGTACTGATTGATTGTTCTGCAAGAACCAGCACAACCTGAATAGCCAGATGGCCTCTTTGTGCACTACAGTGATTCCATGGTTGTCTGAAATAGATGTTGTACCATGATGGTACAATATTAATCAGAAGCATATACTGTATGCCTTGTGAATAAGACAATCTTTCTTCTGTGGCCTTGGAAGAAATTGACATAATCAGTGCCCAATGCAATGCCTTTCACCATATGTCCCGATGCATGCCTGAGTTTAAAGCCCCTCAAAATAAGGACTCAGTTTGAAAGAAGTCATGGCGGTTATGAAGTCTGCCATATGAAAGGAATGAAAATCATATGGGAGGAAATGATAAGTGACTAAAAACAGGGATTATCAGTGAAAACACCTCGGAGCTAGAAAAACACCACCGTAATTGTAGAATAAGCAGTCTGAGAATCATGTGATTAGAGAATGACGGGTAGAAATAATAGGCCAAACAGAATGACAAAACATAAACACAATTTAATTAGAATGAGGAAGAGTGGCATAAGCAATACATTCATGAGGCAGGTTAAAAAAACACACATCCGAAATTTTTATTTTTGTTTTGCTCACATACAAATGTTATAGGACTTCAATTAACAGGATAAAATAACGTTAAATGATTAACATAATGTTACACTTTGAACTAAAGGCAGGAATGACAAACAGCGTTTTTATCATGTACATGAACTTTTCTTTACACATACAACTATTACGTGCAATTTCGACATCTTTTTGTAACATTTTCGAACACCAGATAATAAACAAGTTATTAGAATAATTCACATCAAATTTTTGCCAAACTATTGCTCCCTAATTATATCATCTACTTCCATTAAATTATTTATCTAATACTTCAATTCAATTAGTTGCAAAAACGGTAAAAGAGAAAAGTGAAGTACTTGTTAAGGAAGCATATTGTACAAAGACTAGAAATGGTGTCATTTTTTTCCAAACCAATGATAAATTTGATACTGTTGTGCTGCTGAAAGTAGGAATTTCATTGCTCTATATTGGGACATATGAAAATAAAGCACTCTTGACTCTTGAAACTATACATTTAAACAATATGTCTTTAACTGCACTTAATATCAACTATTTGAAGCTGTTTATTACAGGGACAGAAATACTTGCAGAGGAATTTGTTGCAATTTACATTTGAAAGGGCTAAAATGAATGGATAGGTATATGGTGAAATATGAAACAGCAACAGTTTAGAGTTATATCTATTTTGAAACTACAAGAACAACTTCTGTCATTTTAACTGAATGCTATTTTTATAGAATCCAAGGATGACAAGGATGATGATGATCAAAAACATTTTCCAACTGATGGTGTGGAAGAGTTGCACTTCAGGGCTCTGACTGTTATTGTTCAGGCAATGGATATTGCCCTGCACCACAGAAGTCTCAATTGTAGGGATACAATCTTTATTGGTTATGGGGACAAGATCCGATTTATAATTTTAGACTCAAATTTCCTTGAAATAGTAGTTCTTGCTATATTTTGAGAGAGAGAGAGATGATTCTCTCTTAGTTGACTTGAGACTTTTATGCTACAGAGATGACAATAAACTACTAGTCAGTTCAATTCCATTGATTCAAAACACACTTTACACCTGACTGATTTTGCCCTGCTTATCGGAAGTAGGCGGAATGGTCAACGTTAAAATTCAATGCAGAACTCTTAAATATTTATAATCAGAAAATAACTTGATGGTGATTTAAAGATTGAGTTCTGTGTTACTATTTTTACCTCATTGGTAATACTCCATAGCAGTCTTTTTTTTTTGCTTACATAGAGAAAATATGTCCCAGTGAGACTGTAAGAAACGGGAGCAGGAATTGAGCTTTTGCACCAGCAGCCTGCACCATTCAAAGAATCCAATTTGATCGGAACCTGGCTTTGACTTTTTTTCTTCCTGTCTGATCCCCATAATCCTCAATTCATTTACAAGCCAAACATGATTAACGTCAGCCTTGAGTATATTTAATGACTCAAGTTGAGAATATTTACACCGAATCACTTGACTTTACTGTGCTTTTCATGTTAATAATTTCTCGTTCAGTTACTTTCATTTGAATCTTTGTGCAGTGAGTCAGCCTCTTCCGGAAGTTGCCACTGAGTAACATGTAGAGAAATGGGTTAATGCTGCTGCTGGCATAGCTGAGGCAGATGGAGATATAATAGACGATGAAATATGTTGTGGTCGGCTGAGTGACTTTGAGATTCACCAGTTGAATCACCTGGTATGGCGTCGAACTAACCACAAAAACACCCACCAAAACCAGGACCATTTTGGTTAGTCGTTTGAGCCGTGCGCTGGGGATGGTTACATCATATCTAAATGGTAAAGAGATAAAATAAATGTATTTAAGTGCACCCATTTTACTTCCTTTACCTGTGTCAGGGCAAGGTTATTCAGGTTTTTTCTAATGGTGAGATTAGTCATATCTTGCTGTCTCAGTCACCCCAGCTGGACTTGAAGAACTTCAATCAATTCCAGAGCCAGCACCATGACTGAATAATTCAATATTATGTGATCATGATCGAACAAGGCTGTGTGACACTGTGGCTTGGTTACACTATGTTACACTGTCGGCAAATTCAGGATTAGGTTACAATTCGATGGAAAATCACTCCTATATCAGTAGGGTTAATCAGTCTGTTGAATTTATTTTCTACTTCAGTAGTATTGTGGTTTCCTGTAAATGTTTAATATGGATGCATTTTCCCTTGTGTTTTCTTTCAATTTCATGACTGCCTATCATAATCTATTCTTGATATGTTCATTTCCCTGTACAAAATTCATTAAATTATTGTTATTTAACTAGAAATGTTTGGGGTACGAGGAGGGGAAAGAAGAAAGGAAGGGAAGAAGTCTTGCAAGATTAATAATTCTTGGCCATCAAATGTAATTCTCTACTGTCTGACCCACACTCCCCTCATCTCCCAGTGCCAATCGCAGCATAATAAGGCATCTGGCCTTTTCCAATCATTACTCAATAACAAGGTAAACAATCATCAGACAGAGAGCACTCTAATGTATGATACGTCTTGTCAACTATGTTTTTCTTTAAAGCTGTTGTGGCGGGCCGAGCCACTTTGGTTTCGAACCTTCGTTTGTCGGGCTCAAACTCTCGCGTGGACTGGGCGTGATCTGGGCCGACCGATCACAGAGTCTGGGGGGCGGGCCATCATGTGTGGGCGGAGAATAAAACCATTGCTGTCAGAATTTGAACTCAGGCATGTGCGCGTGAGCGACGGGGCTGTTTCGGTTAATGATTAACCGGAGTGTTTACACAACACGTGGACCTCTACAGTGGTGACCCCGACGATCCAAAATGGCCTATTTTGGATTGTATCATGTCTGCAGCCGACAACCCAGACCAGCAGAACACAGGTTAGATCAAACTGCCCGCTTCTGGACATCACAGCCCCAAGTGTGGTTCGAATAGGCTGAAGCCCAGTTCCACATCCGCCAGATCATCACCGATTCCACCAAATCCTACTACGTGGTCAGTGCACTGGACCAGGACACCACCGGTGCCTAATCAATTACCTTCGCCAGCCACCAGCCGACGGCAAGTATGTGGGCCTCAAAACGCTCCTCATACGCACTTTCGGTCTCAGCCGCCGCGACATGGCAGCCAGACTCCGGCACATTGATGGCCTAGGCGACCGCAAGCCACCCATGCTTATGGATGAAATGCTCGCCTTGATGGATGGATACAAGTCCTGCCTCCTGTTCGAACAGGTTTTCCTCGAGCAGACGCCCGAGGACATTCGCCTGCTCCTCGCCGATGACGATTTCACCGACCCCCGACGGCTGGCAGCCCATGTGACATGCTATGGCAGGTGAAACAGCAGGGTGGCGCCACCATCAGCCGGGTGGCGGCTGTGCCTCGGCAAGTCAAGTGGCCGGTCCCAGCCTCCACCACAGGTGCGACAGTGAAGCCGGCTACGAGCGACGCCGGCAAGGGTGAGCGGTGCTACTACCACCAAAGGTGGGGTTCTGCAGCCCGCTGATGCTGACCACCCTGCACGCATCTGGGAAAACACTTCGCCCAGTCTCCAGTAGTGGCTCTTGTGGCTGGCCAGATGCATTGCCTCCTCTACACTTGGGATCGTCATTCGGGGCGGCGTTTTCTTGTGGACGTGGGAGCAGAGGCCAGTGTTTTGCCGCCATCGGGTGCCGACTCATTCCGGAAAGAGGGGGCCTTCTCTGGCCGCTGCCAATGGCAGCAACATCAAGATGTACGGGGTCCGCATGATCCCGCTCAACTTCAACTCCTGTCACTTCACGTGGCCCTTTACTATCGCCGACATCTCCCAACCGCTGCTGGGCACTCATTTCCTCTGGGTGCACTCCCTGCTGGTCTATGTGAAGGGACAACGCCTCGTCAATTCTGAGACGTTCGAATCGATTGTCTTGCGCCACGCCGAATTGACTGCACCACATCTCGGCTCGGTGACCTTCTCCGACAACGAGTACGCCAGGATGTTGGCCGATTTCGCCGACATCATAACCCCCCCAATTCACAACGGCCAGTCCCAAGCATGGCGTGAAGCACCATATCCCCACCACCGGACTGCCACTCCATGCACGTGCACGCAGGCTGCTCCATGACAAGCTCCAACTGGCCAAAGATGAGTTCCGCAAGATGGAGGAAATGGGCATAGTGCGCTGCTCGGACAGCCCGTGGGCATCCCCGCTTTACATGGTCACCAGTGTCTAGGGACTGGAGACCCTGTGGGGACTACCACCGTCCCAACCACGTCACAACGGCTGATCGGTACCCTGTCCCTCACATCCAGGACTTCACAGCCAATCTGGACGGCACCAAGGTTTTTTCCACAATCGACCTGGTACGTGGCTACCAACCCGCAAGCAAACGGCCTTGTGGAGCATTTTCACCGGCACCTGAAGGCATCCCCAAAGGCATGACTCACGGGCCCGGATTGGATGGACGTGTTGCCGTGGGTCCTGCTGGGCATACGCACTGCCCCAAAGGAGGACCGAGGCAACTTCCTCGGCCGAGCTGGTGTACGGCGCCCCGCTTACGGTCCCAGGGGCTTCATCCCGGCGGCACGTGGACATCAGGAACTGCCCACGACCATGCTGACGCGCCTCGGTGAGGTGGGCACGCTCTCTCCAGTCCCAAGTTCACGCCACGGACTCACCACCACGTACGTCCCACCCGCCCTCCAGGACTACCAGTAGGTCTTTCTTTGCCGCGATTTCCACCGTACGCCACTGTAAAGGCCTTACGAGGGACCCTTCAAGGGACTACAACATGGCGCCACGACTATTGTCATCAGCATAGGGGGCAGGCACGAGACTGTCTCCGTGGACCGTCTTAAGCCGGCACGCTTGGATATTGACCGACCAGGTGCAGGTGGCACAACCCCGCCGCAGAGGGCGTCGACCGTCACGACCGCGCCCGCCCTCAACTCTGCCAGCTGCGACCCCGGACACAGGAGACACATTTCAGGCCGCGATCAGGCCGCCTCACTCGTCAGCCAGACCACCTCCATTACTCCGGTTCTGCGGGGGGGGGGGGGGGGGGTCATGTGGCGGGCCGAGCCACTTTGGTATCGTTTGTCGGGCTCGAACTCTCACGTGGACGGGGAGTGATCTGGGCCGATCAATCACGGAGTCCGGGTTTGGGCCGTCGTGTGTGGGCAGAGAATAAAGCAATTGCCGTTAGAATCTGAACTCGGGCACGCGCGCGTGAGCACTCGTGAGCGGGTATATCGGTTAATGATTAAACGGAGTGTTTACACAACGCGTGGACCTCTACACTGTAGAATTTATGGAAGAATCTGAGGGGGATGGGGACAGGTCAAAATAGTTCAAGACATGGGACTGGAGCTCCAGTTTGGATCAATCTACCGGAGGCTTGTGCATTAGAAGGTTGTGTGGCCTTGTATTTGTGGCTAGGAGAGAAATGTGTTGAGTCTATAAATAATATTCAGCTGGGGCTTCAGCTGTGTTAAAAGTGGGTCCCTCCAAGAGTGAACCAGCACTTGAAATTATTCAGATTAATGCAGTAACAAAATGTGGATGTCACATAAATACTGACACCAATGAGGGTAGTTGGAAGATAGAAATAACCATATCACAGTGCACAAAAAACAAGCCAAAAAAGACAATATTTTATAAACATTGTTTCTTTGGGATGCCACTTCTATGCAATCAATACTGGCACTATTCCAATCTATGCACTAGTTGCGACATTTAGAGATACCTTTTTCCCTGCGAAATGTGAACGCTGTTTCCGCGCTGTATTTCTAAATCTAAAAAAATCTAAATCTAAATCTAAATCTAAAAAGATGCCCAAGATGAACAAGAGGTCTGGTACATTGTTTTGTAGATAGATTCAAATTACTCTGCTGCAACCACATAGCCTTAAGTTCAGTTAGTTACATTAATCTACAATTTAAACAAAACTAGTATATTCAATGGTGATCATGAATATCACTGGACTGTCATCAAAATAATAAGCATGGAAATCCATCCCTTCTCAGTTCCACCTACATGTGACTCCAGTCTAGCAGCAAACTGATTGACTCATAACTGGCCTCTGAAGTGGCATAACAGGCCACATAGTTCACGAGCAACTAGCATTAGATGCTAACAATACCATCATTCTTGGAGCAAAATAAAAACTTAGCTCATCAACAAACATACAAAAGATGTTGAAGAAAATAACACCCGTTGATCATTTTATTTATTCTGTCTCTTACATGGATAAGTTACCTTCCATTTCTCTTGTTTTCCTGGTAGATGCCCCAAGTGTAACATAGAATCAATATATAGCAGATCAGTATCAGCGGTAAAGGAACAAAGAAAGAAGTTATGGTGTGATACAATGTATACCTGTGATAAAACCAGAGAGATAACATATTAGTTTTGCTTAGTTATTAATCAGTGCTTATCCAAAGTTATCAGTGATTGCTAATATCATTGTTTTCCTTTGAAGTTGCTTCGTTTGTTGGCAACTGTGTCTAATGAAGGATGACATATGAAGATAGGATTTGGTAGCAGGAACAGGTCCATCTGCCAACAAGTCTATCGTGTCATTCAGTAAGATTATGGATGATTCGATTGGAATCTCAACTCCACATTCCTGACTAACTCTTAACCTTTCATGTCCTGCCTTATACAGTCTATCCACCACTGTCTTTAAAATATTGAAAAACTCTACTGCCACCAAATTTAAAAAATATCAGTTCAGTTTAGTTTATTGTCTCATATACAGTGAAAAGCCTTTGTGCTTATGCAAAAAGATTTATGAACCTGAGAGAAAAAATAAATCACTTCTCTCTTAAATAGTCAACCCCATATTTTTAACGTTCATTTTTTAACCAATGACCAAAATGGCTTTATTTATTTGGTGACGAGTCAAAACAGTGGCATGTTAATGAATTAACCAAACTTTGATTTGATTTTACTCCTTGAGCCAAAATCAAGCTTTGACAGAAAAACCTATCAAAAACTGCCCAAGATAAGTGTCTGTACCTATATATTTACATAGAGTGGTGCTGCATAAGAACACAAGCAATAGCATTTACTCATGTGCAGTCCCTTAGTACAGTTTTACAAAAATTGTCTCACTGACTAAGAAGGAATTTGTATTGGAACTTGAAGACTGTGCTCATGATATTAAATTGTTGACTATCTAATTTCTGTGGGGGAATTTGAAAGTTTTTGTGAAATTGCATTCAACACTTGGTTTGCCAGGAAGTGGAAAAAAACAATGCTGTGATGTTAAAAATGGAATGTAATTGGAGTGAGCAAGGCTGGGAACGCTATTAAAATTCTCTAGCAACAGGGAGAACTGGTATGTGTTGGGTGCAGTGTACCCATTCCATTGCCAGGAAGGCATTGAAATTTATTTTCATGGACGACTCATCACACCCGTTAGCGAGAGCACCTGGTGTAAGGGTGGCACGGTGGCGCAGCGGTAAAGTTGCTGCCTTACAGTGCCAGAGACCCGGGTTCGATCCTAATCACAGGTGCTGTCCGTACATAGTTTATACATTCACCCGTGACCTGCCTGCGTTTTCTCCGGGTGCTCCGGCTTCCTCCCATACTCTAAAGATGTACAGGTGCGTAGGTTAAATATAAGAAAATAACTGCAGATGCTGGTACAAATCGAAGGTATTTATTCACAAAATACTGGAGTAACTCAGCAGGTCAGGCAGCATCTCAGGAGAGAAGGAATGGGTGACGTTTCGGGTCGAGACGCTTCTTCAGACTGATGTCAGGGGGGCGGGACAAAGGAAGGATATAGGTGGAGACAGGTGCATAGGTTAATTGGTTTCTGTGAATGGTATACTGTCCCTAGTGTGTGTAGGAGAGTGTTAGTGTGTGAGGATCGTTGGTCAGCATGGACTCAGTGGGACGAAGTGCTGTATCTCTAAACTAAAGTAAACTATCTCTAAATAAGATTTGCAGTAATTTATTTATATTTTTCTCAACAAATTCTAACTCCTCTCTGAAAATAAAATAAATTTCTCTGGATTTAAATAGGATCTAGTGTTAACCCGACTTCATCTCTATTTGGCATGTTGTTCTGGCTGCAAAGATGTTGGTAAACCAATAACACATTGATCACATTTTAAAATGTGGGCACTGAAAATAAAAGGAATTTACAACAGGATGCATTGGACAAATTTGATTGAAGATAAAATATAAATTAATGGAAGGCTGCAAATATGACTTCTGAAGATTATCAAACTTTGAAATAGTGAGCATTCCGTTCAAAGATAACTTAATACTTTAAGGACAAGACTTTTTGCTTGGTAAGGATAGAAATTGTTATTTCTTTAATTAATATATTCACATTGAAATCCTGCAAACATTTCCTACTGAATAAATTAAAAATATGCATTACCTTATTTGCTTAGAGAGGCTAGAGGATGAGATTTCTTAAATAAAGGTAACTTTAGTTTCAGGTAACTACTCCCCCATTTCGTCTACTCAGTTCCCCCAATTCCAACTCCCCCCTCCCCTGTTCACACCTTTCTTTCCATTCCCATCATCACCCAGTTCCTTTCCCTGTCACCATCTGCTTTTCTCACATCCCTCCCTACTTTCCAGGTCACCCATTTTCTTTCCCTCCAAACCCCTGATCCCTTCCACCAACCCCCTTCCCTCCCATCCTTCCTTCCTTCATTGGTGAAAGCACACCATCATCTCTACTTCCTGAGAAGGCTTAGGATGTCTGGCATATCCTCAACAGCCCTCATCAACTTCTACAGATATGCCTTAGAAAGCATTTTATCAGGATGCATCACAGCTTGGTTTGGGAACCGCTCCATCCAAGACCGCGAGAAATTGCAGCATGTTGTGGACGTAACCCAGACCATCATGCAAATTAACCTCCCTTCCGTTGACTCTATTTTACACTTCATACTGCCTCAGTAATGCAACCAGCATAATCAAGGACCAATCTCACCCTCGTCACCCTCTATGCTCCCCTCCCCCACCAGGCAAGCAGTAAAGAAGGTTGAAAACACATACTTCCAGATTCAAGGACAGTTTCTTCCCAACTGTTATCAGGCAAATGAACAGTTCTCTCTGAAGAAGGGTCTCGACCCGAAAATTCACCCATTCCTTCTCTCCCGAGATGCTGCCTGACCCGCTGAGTTACTCCAGCATTTTGTGTCTACCTTTGAGCACTTCTCTCACCAGCCAGTGTGGTCCTGATCTCCCATCTACTTAATTGATCTTTGAACTATTTTTAATCGGACTATATAGGACTTTATCTTGCACTAAATGTTGTACCCTTTATCCTTTGCTTGTGCTGTGTGGGCGGCTTGACTGTAATCATGTATAGTCTTTTCTTTGACTGGATAGCACACAACAAAAGTTTTTCACTGTACCCTGGCCTACATGACAATAATAAATTCAACTAAATTGCCTTCCTTCCTTCAGTTTTATATTTTACCTTTTCTTTCTCCATCCTCATCAGATTCCACAAACTGCCCCTTTTTGTCTTCGCCATTTATCATCTCCACCCATCTCCCTTCAAGCTGAATCATCAACCCCTCCTCAGTTCAATTCACCTAACACTTGCTAATTCTTGTTCCACCCTTCCCCTCACCTCTCTAACAGCCACATCTCCTCTACTCCATTAGTCCGATAACCCAAAATATTATCTGTCCACAGATTTGCCTGGTCCTTCAGCAGTTTGCTTTTTACAGCAGTTGAAACAAACGGAAAATATTTCTTTAATGAGAAGCTAGATAATTGTGAGGAGGAGAAAGAAAAAGAGTTGTAGCAAGGAACTGCAGATGCTGGTTTACACCGAAGATAGACACAAAACGCTGGAGTAGCTCAGAGGGACGGGCAGCATCTCTGGACAGATGGGAAAGGTGATGTAGTGAAAAGGGATCTAGGAGTGCAGGTGCATGGTTCCTTGAAGGTCGAGTCGCAGGTCGATAAGGTGGTCATAAAGGCTTTTGGCACATTGGCCTTCATCAGTCAGAGTATTGAGTATATAAGTTGGGAGGTCATGTTGCAGTTGTATAAGATGTTGGTGAGACTGCATTTAGAATATTGTGTTCAGTTCTGGGCACCATGTTATAGGAAAGATATTGTCAAGCTTGAAAGGGTTCAGGAAAAATTTACGAGGATGTTGCCAGGACTAGAGGATGTGAGCTATAGGGGGAGGTTAAGTAGGCTGGGTCTCTATTCCTTGGAGCGTAGGAGGATGAGGGGTGATCTTATAGACGTGTACAAAATCTTGAGAGGAGTAGATCAGGTAGGTGCACAGAGTCTCTTGCCCAGAGCAGGGGAATGGAGGACCAGAGGACATAGGTTCAAGGTGAAGGGGAAAAGATTTAGTAGGAATCCGAGGGGTATGAACCAAGCTGCCAGAGGAGGTAGTTGAGGCTGGGAATATCCCATCATTTAAGAAGCAGTTCGACAGGTACATGGATACGACAGGTTTGGAGGGATCTGGACCAGGCGCAGACAGGTAGGACTCGTGTAGCTGGGACATGTTGGCCGGTATGGGCAAGTTGGGTCGAAGGGCCTGTTTCCACACTGTATCACTCTATGGTAAGGTCAGATAAAATAGGATGGGGCGAGATTCATTTTGAGCACAAACGGTAGAGTAGGGTGTAAGGCTGAATGGCTTTCATCTCTACTACAATGCATAGTCCCATTCTCCCATTCTTTCCTTATAGTCTGTTAATTATTTTCCCTCATATGCCTTTCTGCTTCCCTTTTGAAGGCTCTGATTGACTTGGTTCCCACCACCCTCACCAGCTGTGTTCACTTCAAAAATAATAGATACTTTTGGATGGAGTGTTATTAGATTTAAGTGAAAATTCTATAGTGATTGAAAAAATGTACATCAACGATTTTGAGCAAAGTACTTAGGCACCTTATTTTAAAATACACTTACCAAAGTATGTCCTGGGGTGAAGTCAGATCGAAAGCACAGCTTTCCAAGCCATCCTTAAATTTAATGACTTTTGCATGCATCCAGACTGGAAGAACCAATACAAGTGAAATAGCCCAAAGGCTCAGATTGATTTTAATGGTTTTTGACCTGGTTCTGAAACTTGTCAGATGAAATGGATGAACAAGAGCCAGGTACCTATGGATGAGATTTTCAAAAATCAATTTATTAACACAGTAATATCTATTAATTTACTCTGAATCTGAGTACGTGATTTATATAAAATCTTAAGGTTCAGATATTTCTTCCTGACTCTATGGAAGTTATGGTGCTGGTAAACACTGGATAAAGGTTATAGTAAAGTTACAGTGAAATGGAATGGGATTGGGGTAAAAAAAAAATCACACAGGGCAGTTGTATGCTTGTTTTGCAGTGTGTCTGGACTGGTTCTTTGAAATATCTATTCAAGTAGATCCATTCACCCCCTCCTTCTCCATGATCCGATGAAATATTTACCAGTTCCCTTTTGAATGTCACCATTAAATCTGTTTCATTATTCGTTCACACAGTGCAATTCGGATAATAACTCAGCAGTTACAAATAAACGTAGCCTTACCTTCATCCTGGTTTATCATTACTTCGTCAATCTTAATAAATTCACAATTTTATCTCCAGGAATCACTGAATAACTCTTCTTTGTCAATTGTAACCATGGGAGGCTCAGCCTCTGTTAGATTGGTGGAAGGACTCAACATTGCTGTGAGATACTAATAACCGGAATCACACACATATTATAAATAGATTTATATGATGACATTCACAATTTCAGGATATTCCAAAGTAACTTACACTTTAAGTGTTACACGGAGGACAAATTGGCAGGCAAATCATACACAGCAAGGTACTAACAATGGCATTAAATAATGATTAAACAATGCATTTTAGTTACGATGGTTCATTATTAAATATAGGCCTGAATATTGTATAGTTCGCTTTCCTGGACCTTGCATCTGAAAGAAACCAGCTCAAACAATGCAACATAATTAAGAATTAATAAGAGTGAAGGTGTTGGCAAACTCGACTGGAACAGTCAACCCAGAGAGAAATAAAGGATGTGCAACTTGTCCAGATGTTGAGTTCAATGCCAGTTTTCGAGTTGATGATAAAGCTGAATAGAATTCTGGAAGGAGAATGTAAGATTCGGAACAGCGAAAACCCAGTTTGGAATTTTGTTGTTTAAACTTACTTCAGGATTGGAATTCTCTTTTGTTTCTTGTAGCTTGTCACGTATACTTGATAATAATCAGTGTTGACAGTGAGGAAAAAAATCTTAGTGACCATAGAAATACTTGGTGTTAATAATAAAATAATAAGAGGAGCTGGTACTTTTATTTTTCATGAGCAGGGAAAAGTGGCATATCATCAGAGAACCCCCCACACCCACCCACCCACCCAACCTCCTCCCCACAAAAAGGTCTGAACTTTTGTTCAGATTGGATAGCTGACATCCAAAAGAGAAAACTGGTTAAAGTGTAAGCAATCATCTAACTCTGTAAATACAATAGAAAATAGGACCCTCCAAGAGTATTTGTGGGAAATCTTGGCAAATGTTATGCATGGTTTTTTCAAAGCATATTGCTTGGTTTTCTGATATTATTTTATCAGATGACATTGACCTCTGCAGGAAGTGGAAACACTGAAAATAGGCTCCCTGATGTAAATGTATACTTGGAGCCTTTCTCTGTCCTTCAATTGCTCATTGAACTGTGTCGCACTGCAGCACATTGTGCTCTTACATTAGATTTTCAAACCCCAGGATTGCTTTCACTCTTTAAATATTGAATTGAACCTGTTAACATTTTTCCCCAATGTATCAAACAGCACCATTGTATGTGCACTTCTACTTTTTTTCCCCCCACAAAGCTATTGGCAAGCACAAACCTTTAAATAATATATGTACATAGCAGTCTGATCCTGTATTAATTATCTTCTTTGGACCACTTATCTTAGGTCAATGCCAGAAAGCCGCATTTTCAAGAAGCTGACATTTTAAATTTTAATCAATTGAAGAACAAATCAATAGTTTGTGAACTGAATATATCATTGAAACAGATTAACAGACCATGAATAAATTGTCTATGAGTGGAAGAGTGGGATCTGTATGTACATCTGTGGTCTTCAATTATAGTTCAGGATTTGCAGTTGAAGCTGTTTGCCTCCACTGCTCGACAACATTGGAGTAAGTACATATCTAGTTTAATGTGGAAATTCAGAAGCTGCTGCCAATGCTACTCCACACCTTCATAGATAGTTTTTTTTGCATTCTTTATGGCTGCAATTTACACAGGATCAGAAATGTGGTGTAAACTTTTACATTGGAGAGTGATTTTGTTGAAATGTCGTACAGGAAGGAGATTGAGAACCTTGTAACTTGGTGCCAAGACAACAACCTTTCCCTCAATGTCAGTAAGACAAAGGAGATTGTGATCGATCTCAGGAAGAGATGCGGTACACGTACTCCGGTATACATTGATGGTGCCAAAGTAGAGACTTAGTGCCAACCAAGATGCCCCACCTAAGCTAGTACCATTTGCCCGTGTTTAGCAGAAACCCCGTTTTTATCCATCTTATCTTTTCTATCCATGTACTTGTCCAAACGCCTTTTAAATGTACACCTTGATAAGTCTGCCATCGGCCTCCTCCGTTCTATTAAAACATATCATTTAAAACATGCAAATCAAAAGCGAACGTGGCCATTTGGCCCCGCAGTCCATTCTGCCTTTCTAGTAATTGCATAGCTGATCTGACTTTGCATATTTGGCTCACCGTGATAATCTTTGATCCACCAGGCTTAACAAATATCTATCTTGTCTGCTTTATCTATATATCTATATACTACTCATCTTGTATGTATGTATACTTGTATGTATGTTCCCGAAATACAGCCAAAACGGTACACGATAGTGCAACAATTTTAGGCGCACCTTACTCACCAATCGCCTGCGGTGTGCAGTATCAAGTTTTGTTATATTTTAAAAGAAATTCACTTTATAAACTTTAATAAACTTTATACTGTGAATGGGACAAGTTTCAACATGGCAGTCGCGCCTGAAAAGTGCGCTCCCACTTGCCGGGCCCGGTATCTGCCCGGGGGAAGTTGGGGGAGGGTTGCCTGACCTGGCGGCGGTGCGCCCAGAAGGAATGAAGAAATGGAATTTGAAATAACAACATCTCAGGATCTCCGAGAAAGAATGTTCCCAAAATACAGGCAAAATGGTACACGATAGCGCCACAATTGTTGGGGCACACCATTCGCCTGCGGTGTGCAGTATTAAGTTTCATTCAAATTGTTGCGCTATCGTGTACCATTTTGGCTGTATTTCGGGAACATATTATTTTTAACCAATGACACCCTAATTCTGGAATCTCCCATGAGGAGTGTGAAAACGCACAGTTCCAGATTCAGGGACAGTTTCTTCCCAGCTGTTATCAGGCAACTGAATCATCCTACTACAACTAGAGAGCAGTCGTGAACTACTATCTACCTTATTGATGACCCTCGGACTATCTTTGATCAGGCTTTACTGGCTTTATCTTGCACTAAATGTGATTCCCTTGTCATGTATCTGTACACTGTGAATGACTCGATTGTAATCATGTATTGTCTTTCCGCTGACTAGTTAGCATGCAACAAAAGCTTTTCACAAGTGACAATAAACTAAACTGAACTGAGAAAACTCTCTCCAAATCTATCCTGTCAAGACCACTCAAGACCTTATATATTTCAGTTAAGTTCCCTCACACTCTTCATGTAGAAGGCATAAGCCTAGCCTGCCAAATCTTTCCTCATAAAATAACCCAAGTACTCCAAGGACCAGACCAGTTAACCTTCTCTGAACTACTTCCAATATATTCCATCCTTCTGTAAATAAGCAGGCACAATACCCCAGATATGGTCTTGCCAACAACCTGTAAAACTGGCATAAGTTCCCTACATCTGTATTCCATTCACTCGGTTATAAATGGCTGTGCTACCTGCATTCTTACCTTTTTCGAGCCATGCACAAGGACACCTTGCAAATCAGAGCTGCTCCCAGCCTCTCACCAATTTCACATTTTCCTAAAGTACATTCCAGATCTTTGCCCACTCACTTAAACTATCTATTTCTCCTTATAACAATGATATTCAATCAGCATAATTTACTTTACTACCTGTTTTATGTCTTCAGGAGCTTTAGCAAGCATACCATCACTGCCTTTCGTCAGAGAGTTATGTAGCATGGGAATAGGCCCTTCGGCCCAATTTGTCCATGCCGACCAAGATGCTTCATGTACACTGGTACCATTTGTTCATGTTGACCCATATCTCCTACAACCTTTCTTATCCATGTACCTGCCTAAATGCCTTTTAAATGTTGTTATAGTAGCTGCCTCTACAACTTCCTATGACAGCATGATTGACATACCTACTGTGAAAAATTTGCCCCTCAGTTCCTATTAAATGCTTCCACTCTCATCTTAAACCTATGCCCCCTAGTATTTGGTTCCTTAACTTGGGAAAAAGATTGTGTTCATTCACTCTACCTGTTCCCCTCATGATTGTGTACACCTCTGTAAGATCATCCCTTAGATGCCTGCGCTCCAATGAATAAAGTCCTAGCCTGCCCAGTGGGAAGCCTGAGTACGAGAGGAAATGTGAGAGGAAATTAGAACCGTAAAGCGGATCCCAGCTGGATCTCAAGGGCTTCAATAGGAAAGAGGATGATGTGATTGAACACTTATTTGGGCATACGATTGTGTGGAAGATTAAGCATTTTGAAAGTGGATGTCGGACGGGGAGTTGAAGTTGGGGAGAAGGCAGGAGAATGGGGTCAGGAGGGAGAGATAGATCAGCCATGATTGAATGGCAGAGTAGAAATGATGGGCCGAATGGCCTAATTCTACTCCTATCACTTATGACCGAATGACCTAATGGATAAGATTTTTCCATTAATTCATCAGAAGACGTTGGGTTTGTAGATTTTAGGGCTGGTTTAAAAGAAAAGGATGTTGGGGGCAGGGATTGAACATTTGTTTTAATATAGTATTCAGCAGGGAGGATGACAATAAATGTGAAAATGGAAAATGCTGGAAAGACTGACTAGGTCATGCAGCATACGTGGAGAGAGAAACAGATTAATGCTTCAGGGCAATGATAGGGAGTCATGGAGTCATAGAAGTAATCTTTCAGATCACCAGTAGTTGTCTGATCTGCTGTGTCCAAGTTTTCAGAATCTCCAGTATTATGTTTTTTCAATAGTGGCAAGATTTAGGCAGATAAGGACAATTGAAATGGGCGGTCTGGCAGATCTAGCAGTTCAATTTAATGTGAAAAGCCAACTGCTGCATTTTATGAAGAAGGATGAGGAAAATGATTGAAGACTAAATGTGACGGTTTTTGAGAGGCTTTGAGAACAGATAGATCCCATGAATCACTAAGCTATGAAATTAGTGAAAACTTAAGTGTATGGGATATTTGACTTTATTAATAGAAGTAAAGAGGGTGGTCAATAAGTGGAATGAGCTGCCAGAGGAAGTAGTTGATGCAGGTACTGTAACAACATTTACAATATATTTGGGCAGGTCATAAGGTACTAAGTGATAGGAGTAGAATTGGACCATTCGGCCCATCAAGTCTACTCTGTCATTCAATTATGGCTGATCTAAATCTCCCTCCTAACCCCGTTCTCCTGTTTTCTCCCCGTAACCTCTGACACCAGTACTAATCAAGAATCTATCTAACTCTGCTTTAAAAATATCCACTGACTTGGCCTCCACAGTCTTCTGTGGCAAAGAATTCCGCAGATTCACCACCCTCTGACTAAAGAAATGTCTCCTCATCTTCCTAAAAGAACGCCCTTTCATTCTGAGTCTATGACCTTTAGTCCTAGACTCTCCCACTAGTGGAAACATCCTCTCCACATCCACTCTATCCAAGCCTTTCACTATTCTGAACATTTCAATGAGGTCTCCCCTCATTCTTCTAAACTCCAGCGAGCACAGGCCCAGTGCCAACAAACGCTCATCATAGGTTAACCTACTCATTCCTGGGATCATTCTTGTAAACCTCCTCTGGACTGTCTCCAGAGCCAGCACATCCTTCCTCAGATATGGTGCCCAAAATTGCTCACAATATTCTAAATGCTGCCTAAGCAGCGCCTTATAGAGCCTCAGCATTACTTTCCTTGAATAGGAAAGGTTTAGAATATGGGCCAAATGCGGGCCAGGTGGGGTTGTGCAGATGTGGCATCTTGATTGGCATGGGCAAGTAGGACAGAAGGGCCTGTTTCCATGTTGTATGACTCTATGACTTTTCATGATATTAAAGAAAGTAGGACACTAAATATTAAGTGGCACTTCATTTCGCTAATAGTTTTGGAGTAGACATTAAGTGATGTTAAAGATATGTGCAATAAATGTACAATGATAGCTATGAGGTACTTTATTCTGCCCATGAACTGGGCAAACCAAATGGGACGTCTTGGTTGGCATGGATAAGTTGGGCCAAAGGGCCTGTTTCCATGCTGTATGACTCATGACTCTAATATAAAAACAAGCAAATGCAGGTAACCTTCCTAAAATACTAGTCAGCAGGGAGTGCACACAATTTTAAATCTGCTACTTTTATCAGGACCAAGCTTTTGTTGGAAGTGTACATGCTTGGTGGATCCCATAACCCATTAATTAATGGCTCTCTCTCCCTCCACATAAAAATGAACACAGAGACATGTACATGCCTGCAAAGGACGAGTAAATGCAGAGTGATGACTTCAGAGAAGATTTAAGATGCCAGTGATGAGGGATTTCAATTAAGTACAAAGAGAGGATAGACACAAAAAGCTGGAGTAACTCAACGGGACAGGCAGCATCTCTGGAGAGAAGGAATGGGTGACACTTCGGGCCGAGACCCTTCTTCAGACTGGTTCGGGATAAGGGAAACGAGAGATAGACAATGTGTAGGGAAGGAACTGCAGATACTGATTTAAACGGAAGACAGACACAAAATTTTGGCAGCCATATGGCAGCATGCAAAATGCATTTGAAGTATCTGCCTCAGAGATTTTTTACTGCATCTTACGCTGACACTTACGCCATGATAATAATTATTGACATAGGGCTTATGATTTGGAGAAAACGGTTGATGAATTAGTCACAACCCCATAACAACTTACATGTGTTGAACTGACATACTGTTGGCTTTAACAGAGAATGAAAATGCATTTGTAGATTTATTATGACATCATTTCTTGGCACCCTATTTAAGATGAGATGCTTGAACGGTCTATTTTATTTTGCTTGGTGCCACATGTGACAGTAATCTACTCCCTCTGCAAATCAGCTGTACCTCCTCCAAACTGGATTGTAAGCATCTTAAAGCATCCCATTATTTGTCTCTTACATTAAAGTGATTTGAGGAAAATTATGAAGTTATGGTATGAAGAAATTATAGAAAAACAACAAAAAATATAGAAGTAAAATTTATATTTGACAATAACCGGGAAGTAATGGCATAAATCGATTACTGAACCATTGTATCTTAAAGCAGGAATTCTGAATTAAACCAGTCTCTCTTAAACCTTGAATTTTGCATTTCTTAGGATATTCTTCTGATAACAGCATGGAAACAGGTCCTTTGGCATAACTCACCCATGCCAACCACGATGCCTCATCTAAGTAGTTCCATTTCCCACATTTTGCCACATCCCTCTAAATCTTTCCAATCCATGTGTTTAAATGTGTTTTTTGTACCTGCCTGAACTATCTCCCTGGCAGCTCATTTAATATAACCACCACCCTCTGAGTGAAAAGGTTGTTCCTTGGGTTCCTGTTAAATCTTTCTCCTCTCACTTTAAGTCTATGTCCTCTGGTTCTTGATACATCTACCCTGAATAAAAAACTCTGTGCATTCACCCTATCAATTCCCCTCATGACTTTATACTCCTCTATATGATCATTCCTTAGATAAGGGATAATGGATCCTGCACTCCAAGGAATAAAGCCCTAGTTTACCCAATCTCTCCCAATAGTTCAAGGCCTTGAGTCTTATAAGACAATAACTGCAGATGCTGGTACAAATCAAAGGTGTTTATTCACAAAATGCTGGAGTAACTCAGCAGGCCAGGCAGCATCTCAGGAGAGAAGGAATGGGTGATGTTTTGGGTCGAGACCCTTCTTCAGACTGAGCCTTGAGCCTTGGTAACATCGTTGATATAGATTAGTATTGTATTTGCATTGTGAGGGCTACTATACTAACTGATAAAATGCAATATATTGCCGATGTTGTATATCTAAAAAAAAATGCTCAAAATACTATGCTGGTTAGGCAAAATTTGTAGAGAGACAAAGTTATAACATTTCAAGTCACCAATCTTTAGGTTATCAACTCAAAATGTTCATTTTGTTTCTGTATTCACAATCCCTAACCAACCTGCTAAATATATCTGTCTTTCTCAATCCATTAACTTAAATAGCGGGAAAATTAGTTATAATTTTCCATTGCAGTTATAAATTGAAAGTGGCATTTTCATTCTTGGAATTGATTCACGCCCCTCTTTGAAAAGCCTCCAAGAACACAAACCAACTGAGTTCCCAGCGTACATTTGTGTGTGACTGAGAAACATGTTGTGTGGGAATAAATATAGATACAGGTTGGTTACTCCTTTAAATCATTTTTAACATTTGTTACATTAACAATATTCTGCTCATGCTTACCTGTCTAAGCTCATAGCTGTCATAATTGCACAACAGGCAAACTGGTTGCAACTGTCCAGTGATGCGGTAATAGTGCAGAGAGTACTGCCAAGCACCCATTCTCCTCCTCGTGCCCACTGATGGATTAGGAATGGCATTACAAGAACATGAACCAAATCTGCCATTGCCAAGTTACAAATATAAATGTCAGGTATCGTCCTCCTCACAGACCTGAAAGAAATGTCACAAATTTAATCTGCATTGTGTCATAACTATTACATTGCTTTTTTTTCTCAGCAGAGGAATTGTTGTTCAGTTCAAATAATGGGTCCATAATATCGCATCATTTTTTTACTACAGTATATATTCAGTTAATCTGTTAACAACCTCTGTTAATTAGTTAACAATCTCTGTCTGATATTTACTTCGATATCAATTCCTTACATCAAGAGTTAATTAACTGCATTATTCCTACTCAATGTTAAATGTAAAGTATGGTTAGTAACTTTCTGACACTATGTTCGAAAGTTCATAAGTAATAGGAGCAGAATTCAGCCATTCGGCCCATCAAGTCCACTCCGCCATTCAATCATGGCTGATCTATCTCTCCCTCTCAACCCCAATTCTCTTGCCATCTTCCCATAGTTGACACCCGTACTAATCAAGAATCGTATTCTGAGGCTATGGCCTCAGGTCCTAGACTCTCCCACTAGTGCAAACATCCTCTCCACATCCACATTTTTGAGGAGGTGACTTGGTATTGGTCGAGCTCCAGTTTTGTTCATTTTTTAAAAAAAAACATTTTGAGTGATTGGAATGTGCTTCCAGTGTTGGTGGATGAGGCAAATATGATAGTGACATTTAAGAGTCAGTTTGGCAAATGGATTTGCAGGGATACAGAAGGATATGGATTATGTACATGGTCTTGGCATCATGTTCGGCACAGATATTGTGGGCCAAGGGGCCTTATTCTTGTGTTGTGCTGTTCTAAGTTCTATGTTCTTATGGTTGGCTGTTCCGCACCCAGCTGCTGAGGCAGTGCAAGGGTGTCTTTGATATCAGAGAACAAGAAATTATCCCAACATACTTCAGAGAAGTGTAATTAAATACAAAACTTATTAGGTTTCAATGGGAAATATTAGTAGATGATTAGAAATATTCTCAAGTGTCAAGGCAAGGAATTGCATCAGTTCATTTAGAATGAGTCTAGGTATGAATACCAAATGTTATCGAGTTTAGTTTATTGTCACGTGTACCGAGGTACAGTAAAAAGCTTTAGTTTGTTGTCTTTGCTTATGGTGAAGTAAATGGGGATGTACATGAGGGCAAAATTGAAAGATTGCAAAATTCGCAGAAGTAGTTGCATGCCATTGTTGCCATTAAATTGGTAATAAAGCTTTTAAACATAGAATTCATGTGGTTGCTTGTAACTTCACTTCCTTATGAAATTTGGAAACTCACTTTGTAAATAGGCAGAAGACTACATTTGCCAAGATTTACATTGCATTTTATTCATTGATCTAAAAATGGAAAGGTAGTGAAATATGATAGTTTAATACAGGGTTTTAATAACCTATATATGGCTTTCCGACACAAGGCATTTTTGTGTAGTGGCTCATAATGTGCAAAACAAAATAGGCCAAACAAGTGGCGTTGCTTCCTGACAGAAATGATAGATGTCTAATACATCTATAGTGAGCAAGTGCATGGTAGACCAGTAGAGGTGGGAGATAGTGGCCTTGTGTTCATCATTGGGTTCATAATCTGTCATCAGGCTGAAGAAGGATCCCGACCCAAAATGTCGTCTGTCCATTTCCCTCCACTGATGCTGCCTGACCCGCTGAGTTACTCCAGCACTTTGTTTTTTGCTCAAGTGCATAACAAATACAGTTTAACATGGATAGATGTGAGGTACTAAAAACAGGAAAATTGATTATTATCTGAATGGTGATAGATCAGGGAAAAAGACCAGGATGTCTTTTGATACCAATTGTGTTCATGTGCAGTAACAGTCAGCGAGAAAAGAAAATGATATGACACAAAATACTGGAGTAACTCAGCGGGACAGGCAGCATATCTGGAGAGAAGGAATAAGTGATGTTTTGGGTCAAGACCCTTCTTCAGACTGAGAGTCAGAGGAAAGGGAAACGTGAGATATAGACTGTGATGTAGAGATATAGAACAAATGAATGAAACATAAGCGAAAAAGTAATGATGATACAGGAACCAGGCAGTGAAGGTCAAGTCATTCAATATATTCAAGGAGAAAGGCGTTTCCTGATCGGGAGAAGATGGGAACTGTGTACTAAGTAGATCATTAGCTATAATGATGCTGAATGGAGGCAGGTTCCTAAGGACCAAATGGCTTACTCCTGTGCCTGATTTCTTTGGTTTTATTTTTCATATCCTTTCAAAGGCTGAACATGCATCTGATTTTGAAAAACACAGAAAATTCTGCAGATACCAAGCCAGTCAGGCAGCATCTGTGAAGAGAGTGAAACGGGGTTTTCGATTCACCAACCTTTTCAATAAATCATGTTTTACAGCCACATTAACTCCATTGTATTCATTTACAGCAGAATAGGAACATTTAAAAAATAACATCAACACCAGGTTCCCGTGTTTATTATAGTTTAGTTTAGAGATACAGTGAGGAAACAGGCCCTTCGGCCCACCGAGTGCATGCCGACCAATGATCACCCGTACACTAGTTCTATCCTGCACACTAGGGACAATTTACAGAAGCCAATTAGCCTACAAACCTGCACGTCTTTGGAGTGTGGGAGGAAACCGGTGCACCCAGGGAAAACCCACATGGTCACAGGGAGAACGTACAAACTCCGTACAGACAGAACCCGTAGTCAGGATTGAACCAGGGTATCTGGCGCTGTAAGGCAGCAACTCTACCGCTGCGCCACCGTGCCACCCTGTTGATGCCTGCCCACATGTTGACCTGACATGTGCAAAGCAAAAATACTACCAAGCTCAAAATGACATCTAAACTTAAACTTTCATTGATTTAACATTTTTTATGAGTTTCCATAAAATAACTCAATTAATTGGTGGGCCGAAAAGGCCTGTTTCCGGCTGTATATATATGATATGATATGATAATCTTCGATTGCTTTCAGATTTGTTTTTTTACCTGATAATAGTAAACAAGATTAAAATATTTCCAACCAATCCTGTTGAACAAATAATGCCAACGCAAGAAGGAAGAAGGATGGTTTCCAAAATGTCTATCATTTGACTATCATAAACGATGTTTATGGACTTGTTTAACCATTCAGATCCATTATACCAAGCCCAGCACAATGTTTGGGTTCGATTCATTGTTTATACAGCTCAAATTCTTTGTTCTGTAAGAAGTAATAAATGGTATTAGTGCTTGATCCAAAGAAGAACATTAGACATCCCACAAAGGAATCGTGAGTTCAGCCAATCCCTACGTTGTCAGGCGATATTGCTATAAATACTGCTTACCTGTTATGGTATTCTTGTTGACTTTCAGTCCACCAATGTCTCCCAATTAAATTGTTTTATTTTGTATTCATATCCTTCAATTATCTCACTGCTTCCTCACCTCTTGTTTCCCAAATTTACCAGTTCTTTATTAATTCTCTTCCACCTTCGCACTCTGATTAACAGATGGTGTCCAAATTCTTCCCATTTTAAATTCGCCCTCCAGGTCAAATTCACTCCCGAACTGTTCAATTTGCACATCTTTTTGGATCCTCTTTAAAACCTCTTACATTCATCTCACTCATATAGGGTTGTTTTAGCTCAAAATTTAGTTCCATTTTCGCTTCTGTAAAATATTTAACAAGTTTTCACTTAATTGAAGGTGCTATCTCATAATGAATGGTTGTATTAAGTTTACTTCTCAGCCCCCTTCTTTAATCCTTGTACACCCACGGCTGTGCAGCCATGTACATATCTAATTCAATTTTCTAATTTGCAGACGACACCACCAGTGTGGGCCGGATATCAAATAATGATGAGACGGAGTTCAGGAAGGAGATCAAGAACCTTGTGTCCTGGTGTCGAGGCAACACCTTTCTCTCAATGTCAGCAAGACAAAAGACAATAGACAATAGACAATAGGTGCAGGAGTAGGCCATTCGGCCCTTCGTGCCAGCACCACCATTCAATGTGATCATGGCTGATCATTCACAATCAGTACCCCGTTCCTGCATTCTCCCCATACCCCCTGACTCCACTATCTTTAAGAGATAGTGATCGACTTCAGGAAGCGAAGTGGTACACATACCCCAGTTCGCATTGATGGTGGTGATGTAGAGATGGTTGAAAACTTCAAATTCCAAGGAGTCACTATCAACAACAACTTCTGGACCAGCCATATTGAAGCAATGGCCAATAAAGCACACCAATGCCTCTACTTCCTTAGAAGGGTTAGGAAGTTCAGCATGTCCCCTACAACTCTCACCAATCTCTGCAGATGCACCATACAAAGCATTTTATCAGGATGCGTCACAGCTTGATTTGGGAACAGCTTCATCCAAGACCGCAAGATATTGCAGCGAATTGTGGATGCAGCCCAGACCATCACGCAAACCAACCTCCCTTGACTCCATTCAGAAAGGCCAGCAACATAATCAAGGATGAGTCACAACCTGGCCACTCCCTCTTCTCCCCTCTCCCATCAGGCAAAAGGTGAAAACGCACACCTCCAAACTCAGGAATAGTTTCTTCCTAGCTGTTATCAGGCTACTGAATCATCCTACCACAACCAGAGAGCAGTGCTGAACTACTATCTACCTCTTTGGTGACCCTCAGACTCTCCTTGATCGGACTTTGTTGGCTTTATCTGGTACTAAATGTTATTCTTTTATCATGTATCTGTACATTGTAAATGGCTCGATTGTAATCATGCATTGTCTCTCTGCTGACTGGATGGCACGCAACAAAAGCTTTTCACTGCACCTGTGACAATAAACTAAACTGAACTGAAAATTATTTATGTTAATAAAACATGGATATTTACATCAGAGCTTGTTCTCATTGTGTCATTTCTTATTTAGTTGAATCCGTCAGTGGGACTGTTATTGCTGAGATGTTTCCTGAGTGACACCTTAGTCCTGGGAATAAGCATGTTAATTAATTTACCATGCTTTACTAATTAATTGAAGATAACTTGTTGCCATAATAAATTTAAGTGCTTGTATGGATTATATAGATAAAATATAAAGTAATGGCATATCGAATTCAAAAAGCGAAATTAAATTAATTTGCCAAATAATATGATGATCACAGTGAAACCTTATAAGGTCCAACCTGGAAAGTTTAATCAGACAAAATTATTTTGTAAATATAAAGCCTTGTTAAAACTTTGAGTAGTCAAAAAATAAGATTTCCAGTGGCTACAATTTGTCAAAAAAAACAATAAAAACAAAGCTTGGTCATATTGATCACAATTTTATTTGGAGAAAAGTCAACATAGTTCACCATCTGCAGTGTTTAGCACCCAAACGCATTTTACCTGGGTAATTTCTAAATGTACTTTTGCCAATCAGTTCTTGTTAATACGACTGTCTGCAATTTCCAATTAGCTTTAATTAATAGATTTGCTTGAGATTAGAAACTCATAAAGATAGAAGCTCATCAATTTAGATTAAGTGTGAATATGTCGAAAACGTGACCTGCATAACAACTCTATCTTCTTCGGCTTCATGCAAATGTGAATTAACCTATTGTAACGCACAATGTTGACCCTCAGTAATTAATTAACTGCTTCGCCTTCTACACTATAATTCCAACCAAATTCAATGATGCCAAGATACTTTATTGTCACGTATACCTAGGTACTGTGAAATTCTTTGTTTTTGCATGCAATCTGGTAAAATAATACAGCAGACTTTACCTAGGCAGTAGACAGTGTTGCCATGCTTTTGGCACTGACAAAGTCTCCAATCTCCTGAACCCAGGAATCAACAGCCCCCTCTGCCACTGGTTATTGACTTCCTAACCCATGGACTACCATCAGCAAGAAGAGGTGACAATACATCCTCCATGATAATTCTCAATAACCGTGCCATACAAGGATGTATTCTCAGCCCCTTACTATGCTCCCTATACTCACAGAAATATACAACCAAATTTTGCTTTAACTCCATTATCAAGTTTGTAGATGACAACACTGTAGGGGGACAGATCTTGAAAAATGACAAGAGTACAGGAAGGAGATAGAGAGCTAGGTAACATGATGCTAAGACAAAACCCTGTCCTTCAATGTCAGCAGGATGAATGAGCTGATTGTGTAGGAAGGAACTGCAGATGCTGGTTTAAACCGTAAATAGACACTAAATGCTGGAGTAACTCAGTGGGACAGACAGCACCTCTGGAGAGAAGGAATGGGTGACGTTTCAGGTCAAGACCCTTCTTCAGACTGGTTATGGATACAGGAAATGAGAGATAGTTGGAGATTTGCAAATGGAACATAAAAATTGTTGGTTCATTTCAACTTGCTGAGTTGACTGAAGTCTGAAGAAGGGTCTCGACTCAAAACATCGCCCATTCAATCTCTCCAGAGATGCTGCCTGTCCTGCTGAGTTACTCCAGTTTTTTGTGTCTTTCTGAATGAGGTAATTATTGACTTCTGGAAGGAAGGTGGAGTGCACTCTGCAATGAGCATCAATGCTGCCAAAGTGGAGATGGCTGTGACCTTCAAGTTCCTATATGTATATATCAGCAACAACTGGTCTCAACATGAAATATTTCCCACCCTTTTTTTCTCCAGAGATGCTGCCTGACCCATTGCACTAATCCAGCATTTTGTGTCTTTCCTGTACAAATGTGGGTGTTGGGTGAAAATAGGTTCCTGCCCTGGCTGAGTGGTTTCCCCAAACTGAAATGCATGAATTGAAGACCGGGGTCATTCAGTCAGAACGGCTACTCCGTATTGTACTCGAAGGCCGGTGTGGTCCCTCGATCAATATCCCAAACGAGCAGGAGAATTGGGAGTGAGTGGGACGCGAGTTACAATGGAACTAGCCTGACTCTGGGCTTCGGCGACATTCGGCGGGTCTGCAAAGAAAACCCAACTTTTTATTCAATTCTCTGTTACAGTCGGGTTTTTTTAAAATCCTCATAAACATTTACTCAACTGAGTTATAAATGAATACAAGAAACTGAAGATGCTACAATATTGAGCTAAAAAACAAAGTGCCGGAGGGAAACTAACTCAGCGTCTTCAATGTTTTCAAGAGAGTTAGATTTAGTTCTTAGTGCTAACGGTATCAAGGGGTATGGGGAGAAAGCAGGAACGGGGTACTGCTTTTGGATGATCAGCCATGGTCATATTGAATAGCGGTGCTGGCCCGAATAGGCTACACCTGCACCTATTTTCTACGTTTCTATGTCTGTGAAGGGAGATGGACGGACAATGTTTCAAGTCGGGACCCTCCTTCAGACTGAAAGAGGAAGGGTCCCGACCCGAAACGTCACCTATGCATTTTCCTCCACAGATGAACATCAGTCCGACCCAAAAGGTTACCCATTCCTTCTCTCCAGAGATGCTGCCAGTCCTGCTGAGTGACTGACTCCAGCATCTGTCTGACCCGCTGAGTTCCTCCAGCATTTCGTTTTTAGCTCATTTACTCAACTGAGTTCCCCGGTCATTTTCTTTCTGTCCACTTTTTGTTGTTGTTATTTTTAGGGAATTAGAAATGTCTAATACAGAAAATTACACCACACTGTGTTACCCTCTTGACTGATGTTTATGAAATACTTTGCGATTCACTGTGGCACAACAGCGGCGCGAATATGTAATCAATCGGTGGCTCATTCTTTAAAACAAAACAAAAAAACATTGACCCGCAGATAGACACAAAAAGCTGGAGGAACTCCGCGGGTCAGACAGCATCTCTGGAGAGAAGGAATAGATGACGTTTCAGGTCGAGACCCTCCTTCAGACAGTCACCTTATTCATTTTCTGCACAGATGCTGCCTGTCCCGCTGAGTTACTCCAGCCTTTTGTGTCTATCTTTGGTTTAAACCAGCATCTGCAGCTCCTTCCGACAAATATTGACCCGCGTTCACTGATAGAGAACTATGACATGGTCTGTTGATTCTCTGGCCGGCTCCTATTTCCTTCAGCACAGCATATTATCCAAATGCCTGAGTATCTGCCTCGCGTGTACTACCTGTTTATATTATATGTACTACCTGTTTGTTGGTCAGTAAGCGTAAGGCTGAATTGCTGGTGCAACAGGAGGACACACGGTGACCGCTAAGAGATTTCAGGTTTACACCTCAATCATAACCAAAATGTTCAGAGCAAGTAAAATGATTTAAATAAAGTAAGTAAAAACATCATCAGAGAAACAATCTCACACCTATCTGCAATTATATATCACAGCAAGGTCTCACGAAAGGCTGGAATTACAGAATAAAATATGTTTTATACTCAACCCCGGTCATTTTCTTCCTTAATGGTCTTCATTCACTCCTTACCTTTTTTGATGCCAATGAAGAAAGCTCGTTCCCCTCACTCAGCCTGTTGTTTTTTGTTTCCTCTCGGCTTCCATGTCGGTTCGATACGTGGGGATGGGCAGAGATGGTTTCCAGCAGGAAGATCACACGACTGCTGCCCTTAGAGCGACAAAGGTATCTGCAACCTTGGAGAGTCTCTGCAACCTCGGAGGGTCTCTGCAACCTCGGAGGGTCTCTGCAACCTTGGAGAGTCTCTGCAACCTTGGAGAGTCTCTGCAGCTTTGCCTCCCCGCGCGGCACCTGAAGAGATGGGAGGATGAGAGCGAATTGGGCTTCACCCTTACTTTATTGGTGGGGGGTGGAGGGGGTGAGATTGATGGCACGGTGCCAGGAATAGCAGAGATCGACTGACACCTTGCCCATCGTGCACAACGAGCTTGCAGACGTCAGTCAAGTGCAGCGAGCGGCGAGGTCGCTCTGAAACAGTTCTCCCTTTGCACCTGCTCCTTGACTTTGTACATGCCATTTCCAGCCATTGGAAATGAATGATGTGGTTTTTTTTAAACTGCTGCGTTTCGCTACCACCTTGTTTAAGAAACTACATTCAGTCATTTGTAAGAAATTAACTGCAGATGCTGGTACAAATCGAAGGTATTTATTCACAAAATGCTGGAGTAACTCAGCAGGTCAGGCAGCATCTCAGGAGAGAAGGAATGGGTGACGTTTCGGGTCGAGACCCTTCGTCAGATTTGTTCAGGTTTCAAACGTGGGCTCATGTGTTAATAGTAGAGATGAAAGGAGATGAGGAGGAATTTCTTTAGTCAGTGGGTGGTGAATCTGTGAAATTCATTGCCGCAGACGGTTGTGAGGGCCAAGTCAATGGACATTTTTTAGGGAGGAAATGGAAGAGGAGGGGGGGGGGAGGGAGGGAGGAAGGGGTGAGGGGAGAGGGAAGGAAGTGGTTGAGGAAGACTGAGCCACTGGGACAGACCAGACACCACCGGCGTCACTATGTGGTCAAGACTGGACTGCCGTAAAGAAGCCCTCGACAGCTAGCGCCTCTACCTGAGGCTAAGACTGAGTGAACGGGGCAAGCCTGAGATGCTCGAACCTCTTCCTGCCCACAGACAGAGAGGGACTGTGCCCACAGAGAGAGAGAGAGAGAGAGAGAGGCGAAGACTGGCTGCCAGGATAACCCAGAGACCATCAGCGTTGCCTCCAAAGCAAAAGCTGAGCCGCCAGGTAGAAATATTGTACCGTCAGTACCTCCTCTTGAGGCAAGGATGAACTGCAGGAAGATGCCTAAGATTGTCACGCCTCCTCCTTTGAAGACCAGCACTTAGCTGCTGGGACAACGCTGAGATTGCAAGCATCATCGCACATGTGCCCTGATGGTGAGGGACATCACTCCTAGCAAGTCCTGGACTTTCTCACTGCTGTAAATAAAATATATCAAGTGAGTTCACCCCACTGTGAGTGACGGTGTGATGACTGTCGAACCCAGCGTTGTCCCTGATGCCACATCACATATTACCTGTCAGGCATTGTCTTCCAGCTTTCTTAACCTCCCTCTCCCCACCACAATCAGTCTGCAGAAGGGTCCTGACCCGAAACGTTACCTATCCATGTTCTCCAGAGATGCTGTTGAGTCATGGGTGTCATAAGTTCACAAACGATAGGAGTAGAATTAGTCTGCTCCGCCATTCAATCATGGCTGATCTCTGCCTCCTAATCCCATTTTACTGCCTTCTCCCCATAACCCTTGACACCCATTTTGATCAAGAATGTGTCTATCTCTGCCTAAAATATCCACTGACTTGACCTCCACAGCCCTCCGTAGCAGAGTTCCACAGATTAACTACCCTCTGACTAAAGAAGCGCCTCCTTACTTCCTTTCTAAAAGAGCACTCTTTAATTCTGAGGCCATAACCTCTGGTCCTCGCGTCCCCCACCAGTGGAAACATCCTTTCCACATCTACTCTCCCTATGCCTTTCATTATTCTGTACGTTTCAATGAGGTCCCCCCCTCATCCTTCTAAACTTCAGCGGGTAGAAGCCCAGTGCTGTTAAACACTTATCATGTGCTAACCCACTCAATCCTGGAATCATTCTTGTAAAACTTATCTGGACCCTCTGCAGAACCAGCACATCCTTCCTCAGATATGGGGCCCAACTTTGCTCACTGTACTCAATTGGTTTTAAGTACATTTCGGCTTTAGTTATATTTTTTAAGTCCTGCAAATCAAACACTATTATATTTTATTATATTATGCCCATTTTGACAATCAACTTCGAAGGGAGGGGATTCACCATGGAGCACAAAGAAGTTTAATTGTGAAGTTAATTGTGAAGTTGCTTAGTCTAGCAAGATGTAGCATAAAGGCTAAGTTACCGGGATAGCAATCAGAGTTCTGAACCATCGATCCGGGCACGACTTTAAAGTGGACCATGAAATACGAAAAAAGATGACAACATAATTCATAATTGGTTTGCATGGCCTTCAGTGGTAATCACCGAATCTACTTAAGAGTAGTGTGAAATTTAATATTTGGTGGCCATTCTGCTATTTTCTTCCTCTCACTCGAGGCATCAATGGGACTAAATAAAACATCTGCATCTGCAAAGGCACATTAAACTGTAAACACTCTTGCTAACCATCCCAGCCTTGGGCCGAAGGGCCTGTTTCTGCACTGTATCTCTAAACTCTGGTCTAAAGTCAAATAAAGAGGAAACCAGCTGCAATTCAGATAATCCTTTAATAACAACCAACCATTGAATATGAAAACTTCAAGAAATTCAAGTGGGAAATTTTACATTTCAGCTCACAGAAAATTCATTGGTCCCATCAGATTTGTTTCACAAAGACGGGATTTATTCCAACACAGCCACAAGTTGTAATTATGAAGTAATGCCTGACCTAGATAGTAATAATTGCAATAATCCTTGCATCTGCTTTTCACTGGAAGTGGTTTAATAACAGGCCATCACACACCCTATTATTTTCTCTTCTATGTTACTTAAATCAAAGGAAAATAAATTTCCAGATACAAATACATGTTATGGTTTAAATATTTTATTAATCAATATTTACGCTTTTACATTTTACCTTATGTAATTTCCATGGGGAAATGTAGTTTAAAAAAAAATCATTATCACTGAAGGCTGATTCATTGTTGTACATTTCCAAAACACTTCCAAATAGTAAGAGATATTTCTCTAAAAGGTTCATATATCAAAAGTTTTGACATGCACTCATCTTTAGCCTTTCTGTCAATGCTTTCACGGTGAATTCAGGAACAGTTTGATTCCACCTGTAATCAGGCAACTGAACAATTCCCTCATCAGCGAGAGGGTGGTCCTGACCTTCCATCTACCTCATTCAAACCCTTTGAACTATCTAATCGGACTTTATCAGACTTCATTGTTATATCTTGCGCAAAATGGTGTACCCATTATCATTTACTTGTGCTTTATGGATGGCTCAATTGTATTTAGGTATCGTCTTTCCTTTGACTGATAGCACGCAAACAAAAGAATAGTTGGTCACATGCTACAATTTCTTTTGGTTAATGATTAGAGATAAAAATAATTTTACTTGAATTCTGTGGATGCTGAAGTAGGTGCTGAGGACAGTGACCTGCAGATTCTTACACATTGTGGAGGTGGAAAACTATGGGTAGTTTGGAAGTTGATGCATTCCTCCTTCCTGTTATGCTGGGCTTCTGTGTGCTTCTTAAAAAATCATGTTGAGGTTCTTGATGCAATCCTCAACAATCCTCCATTTTCTGTGGTTATGGGCCAAGAATACACGGAATTATTAGGGATGTTACATTTTTTTAAAGAAGATTTAAAGAAAATCCTTGAATGATTTCATCTATTCACCTGGAAAACTCTTGCAGTGATGGAATGCAATATTGTATTAGCCACAGATATAACCAAGCCCCTTCCAAATCACAGCCTCTCTCTTCTCCAGGTTGCAGGCACTCTCTTCACCCACTCTCCCAAATGTAGTCACTTGACAATTCTTACATGATCTTGGAGACACAAGAGGCTGCAGATGCTCAAGGAATCAAAGAGAATCTGCTGGACCTTCTCAACAATCCCTTCTATAGATGTTATTCAACTCATTGAGTCCCTCCATCAGATTGTTTGCTAATTGTGATCTTTCTCTTTCTTCTCCATTGAGGGCTCTCTTTTCATTGCTATTGGGCTCTACTTTAGTCCTTCCTCATGCTGCTATGTTTTTTCCTGCTTATTTATTCAGTTGTCTTGCGAGACATTGCAATAAACAGTGTTAATCAAGGAAAATGTAGCAGCATGTCCCAGGCAATGCAAGGTCTTGAAATGTTATCTCCTTTCACACTTTCTGCCTTTCTAAAAACAAACCTAAAAAGACTTTTTTTTAAAGTAATGTATCAAAATACATGAATCAAGTAAAAACATAGATTGATATTGTAAGATTTGAGAAGTTTTCCCTCATTCTGCAAACAACAAAAAAACAAAGAGCTGCAGTTTGGACATTTTATACGGGACTGGGGCTGATAGCGGAGAAAGGCTGTGGTCAGTTTTTTTTAGGGATGTCACAATCCGAGGGTCCCAAGATGTCCGTGGGTCCCAAGATGGCCGTGGGACCTCGTGACCAGCCACAGAAGCAAAAACCCCACAGCCCAGTCTCTAGGTTTCTGCAAAGCCACGGCCAGAACAATAGATGGATATTGGCCGTGCAGAAACCCCCGAAACCAGGTCGAAGTCCAGACACTGGGGCGCTGACATCAGCATGCTTCACAATGCCCCAAGCCGACCTACACAGTTAATCTCGTTAAGGGGGCACAATAGCCCATAGAAACCTACCTGGCCGGTGATGGTAAACCAGTTAAACCCATCACCTCTTAACGAGAAACAGATTAACAGACCATCTAGCCATCACCGGTACTCCCGGACATAACGCAGAACAAAGAGAAAACTCGAAACCTATCTTTGAAACAAAGAGATCCCGAGATCTGGTGGGAGATAGGATGGGTCAGGATTAGTATAACTGGCCACGATTTTTGGGTTTTGAAAAAAAGAGAGAAAACACACGCAAGACACACACGGGAACTGAAGCACAGCATGGCAGTCAGAAGGAAGAAGAAGAAGTCTCACGGCAGAAGTCAGAGGACGCAACGAACGGCAGGAAACTCATGGGACAACAGGAGCACAAGGACAAGGACAGGAACACAGGAACACAGGCAGCGTAGTCAGGTTGCGCTGAGCAGAGACGATCGCGAACGAGAACGACCCCTGGGCAAGGTGAAGCCCGGGACCACTTGAAAGACCGAGACGACCGCCGACGACCCTTCCACAGCTACCTAATCGGAGGAAACAGCACGAACAGCCAGTAACCCCAGTAATAGCCCCATAGTGAGCATGTACCCCGATCCTGCACATCCTGGACATAGTTTAGTGTAGAGGGGAGGGTGGTTTTAATTAACGTGTGTGTAAGTGTATATGTGTTGGCCAATTTTACGATGTGTCGTACGTTCCCCATCTTACAGTCAAGTATATGTCTTATAGAACATTGCGTTTAAGATTCAGAGACAAAGTATTCATGTAATTGTGCATATGTCTAATAGAACTGTGTAATAGAACTGTGTCAAAGTATTCATGTAATTGTGCATATGTCTAATAGAACTGTGTCAAAGTATTCGTGTAGTTATGCATATGTCTAATAGAACTGTGTAATAGAACTGTGTCAAAGTATTCGTGTAGTTATGCATATGTCTAATAGAACTGTGTCAAAGCATTCATGTACCATAGTCCCAAGCGCTCAATAAAGCCTTTTTCCGTTTAAACCCTGGTCTTCAAATCTGGTCTGGTTGAATTTTTCTGCACTATCAACGCTCCTGCATCTAAGTCCAGTGTCTAGAACCGTAGGGGGTGAGTGGGTCGAACCACTCACGGGGAACCAGTGTGCGCGGCCTGGTCGAGGGACCGGAGCAAGGCACAGGGACCTTAGGTCGGGCGAAAGCTCGGCGCAGAAACCCCTTACAATATTTATAAAAAAGCAAAAAGATTCCTGCTCAGTCTAATATTTTGAATGTGATCATATTGTTTACAGAGTACTATGTTTACATATTCTGTTGTGCTGCAGCAAGTAAGAATTTCATTGTTCTATCTGGGACACATGACAATAAAACACTCTTGACTCTTGACTCCCTTGACTCTTTCTGGATTCTTCCTTGATTCTTCCATGGTTTTCAGAAGAAGTAATTATTTTTTGAACCAGTTGTTTTGCATTTGAAGTGCATTGTCTCTGGTGTTTCTCATTATCTGATTTTTTGCTGCACACTCAAGTTGATTCTCTTATGGGGAAGTACAAAATGAAATAGAATAATTTGTACCAGAGAATTTGATTGAAACACTTCACCCACATCAACTTTTTAATAACCATGTACCCAAAGGGATGATATTGCAGAAATGCAAATGTTTTGCACTACTTTGCTGTACTTTCAGTTCAGTTCAGTTTAGTTTATTGTCATGTGTGCTGAGGTACAGTGAAAAGCTTTACGGGCCTGTCCCACTTTAGGCGATTTTTTTGGCGACTGCTGGCGACTGTTAAATTCGTAGCAGATCGCCGAACTTTTCTTTTACCCGACGACAATGACCACGACAATGCCGAGTCAGATCGAGATTACAGCGTCTTTGGAAACATCACGAAATTCCCACGCTGTCAATGCTTCTCCAGCGTCCTAATTTTCGCTGATATCACTGACAAGTCGGTAAGCACTTGAGAGTTTTGAACTATAACATCTTGTATGGGCTACTTAAAAACCAAGCATCACTGTAACAAGGCATAAACTGGATTTACTTCCAGTTTACTAATACCTGTATTAAAAAAAATAATGTTGTGAAAAGTGTGTGGGCATTCTTTGAAAATGTATGGGAGATGCATATCTGGTTTCTGGGTTGCATATCTGCATTGGGAGCCCACTTTAAATGTAATGGCTGATGGCCATAAACATCGCGAAATTCCCACGCTTACCTGACCGTCAAACTGTCGCCTCCAATCTACCTGTCAAATGTCCTGACGGTAAATAAATTGGTTAAACACAAGCATTTTATGGTATTTTGAAATGACTTTACTTACTTTAATATAATGTGCTTCTAAATGCATCTAAGAGAAGCTAGCAAACCTGGGGACAGCAGGCGACAGCGGCCGCAATAAGCAACGATACTTGGTGACAAACCAGCTGTCACCGAGAAATTTCACTCCGGATGAGTTCTCAGCGACGCACTGAGATCCACTACGATTCTTGGAAGACTCCTCACGATAATGCCCGTGACACCCGACGAACTGTCGGCGACAGCCTAGTCACCAGCAGTCACCTTAAAATCGGCTAAAGTGGGACAGGCCCTTTAGTTGCGTGTTATCCAGTCAGCGGAAAGACAATACATGATTACAATTGAGCCATTCACAGTGTGCAGATGCAAGATAATGGAATCATAGTTAAAGTAAAAAATGTTGCTGTAGGAGTAGACATTTAAAAGAGTGGAGTGATTGTAACGTGTGTGCAGATCTGCTTCTGTGACTAGCACACAAATAGTCGCCTGGGTTGGGTGCCATGATCCCTCTCCCACAAATGGGTAGATGTCAATTTTTCATGAAAGTATAAAGCAACGCTGCATTGTGTGGGATTCTGTTTAATATCCACCAATCTAATGCAGTTTGTTTGTTTTATAATTCCATCTTCTTGATGTCACATGCAGAAAACCTGTGTATAGATTGGTAGTAATTGGTAATAACAATTACAGTCCAGTTCAAGTTTTACCATGATTATTTCTTTTATTTCACAAAATGCTGGAGTAACTCAGCAGGTCAGGCAGCATCTCAGGAGAGAAAACATGGGTGACGTTTCGGGTCGAGACCCTTCTTCAGAATGATGTCAGGGGGGCAGGACAAAGGCACTCTCATGGGCCCTAGCTATGCCTGCCTCTTTGTCGGGTACGCCGAACAATCCCTGTTCTGGACATACACTGGCCCCATCCCCGAACTCTACCTCCGCTATATCGACGACTGCATTGGTGCTACCTCTTGTACCCATGCAGAACTCACTGACTTCATACACTTCACTTCCAATTTCCATCCTGCTCTTAAATATACTTGGACTATCTCCGACATCTCCCTCCCATTTCTGGACCTCACCATCTCCATCACAGGAGACAGACAAGTGATGACTGACATCTACTATAAACCCACTGACTCGCACAGCTATCTGGACTACACTTCTTCCCAACCTGTCTCCTGCAAAAAGTCTATCCCCTACTCCCAATTCCTCCGTCTACGCCGCATCTGCGCCCGGGATGAGGTGTTTCACACTAGGGCATCAGAGATGTCCTCATTCTTCAGGAAACGGGGCTTCCCCTCTTCCATTATAGATGAGGCTCTCACTAGGGTCTCTTCTACAACCCACAGCTCCGCTCTTGCTCCCCCTCCCCATTCGTAACAAGGATAGAATCCCCCTCATTCTCACCTTCCACCCCATCAACCAGCATATCCAACAAATCATCCTCCAACATTTCCGTCACCTCCAACGGGAACCCACTACTGGCCACATCTTCCCATTCCCTCCCCTTTCAGCGTTCCGCAGAGACCGTTCCCTCCATAACTCCCTGGTCCACTCGTCCCTTCCGACCCAAACCACCCCATCCCCGGGCACTTTCCCCTGCAACTGCAGGAGATGCAACACCTGTCCCTTTACCTCCCCCCTCAACTCCATCCAAGGACCCAAACAGTCTTTCCAGGTGAGACAGATATTCACCTGCACCTCCTCCGACCTCATCTATTGTATCCGCTGCTTTAGATATCAACTTCTTTACATCGGCGAAACCAAACGCAGGCTCGGCGATCGTTTCGCTCAACACCTTCGCTCAGTCTGCCTTAACCAACCTGATCTCCCGGTGGCTGAGCACTTCAACTCCCCCTTCCACTCCCAGTCTGACCTTTCTGTCATGGGCCTCCTCCAGTGCCATAGTGAGGCCCACCGGAAATTGGAGGAACAGCACCTCATATTTCGCCTGGGCAGCTTGCAGCCCAGCAGTATGAACATTGACTTCTCCAATTTTAGATAGTTCCTCTGTCGCTCTCTTCCCCTCCCCCTTCCTAGTTATCCCTCGATCTTCCTGTCTGACATAAACATCCACCACAGCAGCTCCACCACATTCCGCACTGTGATAGAAGGCAATAAAGTCTTGTCTTCTATCCTTCTTTCCTCCCGCAGTCGGGG
Organism: Rhinoraja longicauda; assembly: GCF_053455715.1. Lineage (NCBI taxonomy): Eukaryota > Metazoa > Chordata > Chondrichthyes > Rajiformes > Arhynchobatidae > Rhinoraja > Rhinoraja longicauda. The sequence goes on along the minus strand of NC_135957.1, from coordinate 66,598,078 downwards.
GGGTCGAACCATCCACAGCCGGTGATCGAGCTCCCACGTCGGGGCGGTCTAATCTCCCGCCTCGGGACAGTCGAAACTCCTGCGGCTTGGAGTTCCCGAAATTAGTCCCTAACCAGGGACCATGAGATCCACGATGTTAATGTCTGCAGCTCCCGCAGGTTGGAACACCAAAGGCCGACCCCTGGCAAAGGGATCGCCCGCTCCAAGATGTTAAAGTCTGCAGGCTCCGCAGTTTTGGAGTTCCAGAAGTCAATCCAATGATGTTAAGCCGCCAACTCCACAATGTTAAGCCGCAGTGCAGATCGAGATACGACACTGAAAAAGTCGCATATCCATCGAGGAAAGAGATTTAAAAAGTTTCTCCCACCACCCCCCACAAATACAAAAACTAAAGATAAGCTAAAACATACATTTTACAACAAACTAAAAACACAAAGAATGAAAAAGAAGACGGAGACAGACCGTTGGCGAGGCGGCCATTGAGTGGCGTCTCCTGGTGATAATACAAATAACTCTAGAAATTCAAGAGGTTTGATGGAAAACTGTGGGCAATAACATCCAAAAGCTATTCATTAAGAAACACAGCATGGCAATACAAAGCCAAACAACTAATAACTATCATGGAACAGAGTTAAATGATTTCAGTACATAAACTAAAGCACTGCAGTGGAAGATATTGTAAAATGATCTTCACCATTTTTCGTTAAAGCAGGAATTGAACATTTTGTTAGGAGGTGGCAATATAAACAAATCCTTAATGGGCAGAAATTGATAGTTGTCTGTTAATTATGAATGACTGGTACTATCTTGGCTGCACCATTGGACTTGTCCCCTGATAATTGTAGCTACTGTGGAACATAATACTGGGAGAGATCACTCGCAGTATTAAACTTATACTAAACTCTCTGGATGAAGATGAGTTAATCCTCGGGTGAAATAGCAAATGTTTTTTTCACAATTTGTTTTCAAGCAGGTGTTTTATGGACTGTTCTTTGCCGTTTTGTTGGAAGATAATGGTGCAACCACCCCGCAAAAGCTTCTGAAGGTCACCTCCAGCTGACCAATGATTTCATAATGCCCTTTTCTTCTCAGCAGAGCACTGGCTTTCGATGGCATTGTACTGACAATAACTGAATAATTCAGTTTTGACTTGCATTTGAAGTACCGAGCTCTAAGGTGTTTTAGAACACAAAGTCCTGGAGTAACTCAGCTGGTCAGGCAGCTTCCGCTGAGTTACTCCAGCACTTTGAGTTCTACGCAAGATTCCAGCATCTGCAGTCTCCTATGCCTTTAAGCACTATGATGTTATTGCTTTAACATTTTACAAAAAACTGGAAAGCCGTGAAGATCATAGAAGAGAGACTGCCAACTATTTTCACAGCAAAATGATTTAATAAAAGAGAAAGGTATTGCTGGAATTTTGCTTGACTTTTACTTAAACCTCTTGGGGAGAGAATTTCAAAGATTTACTCCACCAGGACCTGAAATGTTGATTGTTCATTTTCCTCCTTGATTTGTTTGGTTTGATGAATTCTTCCAGCACTTCGTTTTTTTTTGCTCTAGATCCTTGCAACTGCAGTCTCTTGTGCCTTCAAAGATTGATTGCATATAGGGTGAAGACATTTCTTCTTATTCCAGTTCAAAGAAGCCCATCATCTTGTTCCGAGACTGATTCTAGATAGTCCAGCCAAGAATATCAACAACGTTAAGAATTGTGTACATTTTAATCCATTCACCTCTGTTAGTTGAGTTTGTTGTCAAGTGTACCGAGGTACAGTGAAAAGATTTTTGGTTGCTTGCTATCCAGTAAGCGCAAAGACTAAACATGATTACAATGTTTACACATTCTTTCAACCAAAATAATACGGGCCAAACTCTTCTAATGCAACAAGCATTCTGTCCCAGGAATAATCTAGTGAACTCTCACTGCAAATATATCCTTCATAGATAGGGAAACCAATATTCCAGTTGCCGTATCATGGTCTGTAACTAATTGAAGCAATCAAATCCTCTTGCAATAAAGGCCAGTGTACAAATTACTTTTGTAATTGCTTGTTCTGGCTGCATATGAACTCTCTGTGATTCCAGTTCAAATTCTCCCAAGACCCTCTGAAACTTTCAATCTGTTGCAATTTAAAACAATTTTTTATTTCTTCTCTATGAAGGTGGGAGGCCTCACATTTTGTCACATTATATTTCACCTGTCATGCCCTTTCCCTTCCCATTTATTTAATCTCTCAATATCCCCTGGAAGTCTCTCTGCCTCACAGCTCACATTCCCATACATCTTTGTAATATTAGTAAACTTCGATTATAGAGTCGATCCCCTCAACAAAATTGCTGAAATTGATTGTGATCAATTTACTCATTCTTTCAAACAAAATAATACGGGCCAAACTCTTCTTATGCAGCAAACATTCTGTCCCGGAATAATTTGTCTCAGGATTAATCTGGTGAACTCTCACTGCACTCCCTAGATCAAAGAGTAAGGCACCTGCACGGAAAATCGAATATAGAATAGTACAGCACGGGAACAGGTCTATCAGCTCTCAATGTCTGTGCTGAACACGAAGCCAGATTAAACTAGTCCCCTCTGCCTGCACATGATCAATATCCCTCCATTCCATTCATATCCACGTGCCTATCTAAATGCCTCTCAAATGCAACTATCATATCTGCCCCCACCATCACTGCACCTTGGCAACATTTTCCAGGCACCCACCACTCTCTGTGTAAAACAATAGACAATAGACAATAGACAATAGGTGCCGGAGGAGGCCATTTGGCCCTTCGAGCCAGCACCGCCATTCAATGTGATCCTGGCTGGTCATTCTCAATCAGTACCCCGTTCCTGTCTTCTCCCCATACCCCCTGACTCCACTATCCTTAAGAGCTCTATCTAGCTCTCTCTTGAATGCATTCAGAGAATTGGCCTCCACTGCCTTCTGAGGCAGAGAATTCCACAGATTCACAACTCTCTGACTGAAAAAGTTTTTCCTCATCTCAGTTCTAAATGGCCTACCCCTTATTCTTGTCATACACATTTCCTTTACATTTTTGTCATCTCTCCTCAAAGCACAGCCCAGCACAGAGGTGCAGCGCTAGAGTTACTGCATTACAGAGACCCGGGTTCAATCCTGACTACAGCTGCTGTCTGTACGGAGTTTACACTCCCTGTGACCGTGTGGGTTTTCTCCCATTGCGGGTACTGGCTAGAAGGAGAGGTTGGACCAATTTAGTTCCTCCTACACTCCAAAGACAGAGGTTTGTAGGTTAAGTGGCTTCAGTAAAAATGGTAAAATGTCCCTATTGTGTTGGAGAGTGCTGGTGTGCAGGGATCGCTGGTCAGTGCAGACGCCGTAAGCCGAAAGGCCTGTTTCTGCGTTGTATCTCTAAACTAAATTAAACAATGTCCTCCAGTCTTTGACATTTTCACCCTGGAGAAAAAGGTTCTGATTATTTACTCTATCTGTCTATGACTTGTATAATTTTGTATATTTCTGTTAGGTCAGCCTCAGCCTCTGATGCTCCAGAGAAAAAAAATCTACATTGGTAGCATGGTGGCGCAGCGATAGAGTTGCTGCCTTACAGTGCCAGAGACCAGGGTTCGATCCTGACTACCGGTGCCTGTCTGCATGGAGTTTGTATGTTGTCCCCTTGAACTGCGTGGGTTTTTGCCAGGATCACCGGTTTCCTCCCACACTCCAAAGATGTACAGTACTGTAGGCTAATTGACTTGGTATAATTGTAAATTGTCCCTGGTGTGTAGGATAGTGCCGGTGTATGGGGATCGCTGGTTGGCGTGGAGCCAGTGAGCAGAAGGACCCATTTCTGCGCTGTGTCTCTAAACCAAACTAAACTAAATTGGTCCAACCTCTCCTTCTAGCCAGTACCCACTCATTGAGGCGGCATTCTGGTAAACCTCTTCTGCACAATCTCCAAAGCCTCCCTTCCTTCCTGTAATGGGGCGACCAGAACTGAATGCAATATTTTAAATGCAGCCTAACTAAACTCTTACAAAGCTGCAACACAACTTCCTGACTCTTGTGCTCAATGCCTCAACCAATGAAGGCAAGCATACCATACACCTTCTGAAGAAGGGTCTCGACCCGAAACGTCACCCATTCCTTCTCTCCCGAGATGCTGCCTGACCTGCTGAGTTACTCCAGCATTTTGTGAATAAATCGATTTGTACCAGCATCTGCAGTTATTTTCTTATACCTTACACCTTCCTGGGAGGACATGGATAGGCGATGTTTTAGGTTGGAACACTTCTTCAGACTGATTAACCCTTCCATCACTAAAGAATGGTCCTGACCTGAAATATTGCATATCCATGACCTCCAGAGATGTTGCCTCACCCACTGAGTCACTCTAGTACTCTGGGTTTCAACACCAGATTCCAGCATCTGCAGGTCCCTGTGTCTCCATACACCTTCTTTACCATGCTGAGATTAACGATAATGGGTAGTACAGTGAGAGTGGAGGAGATTGAGGAAAGGCATTACGCGGCTTAACTGGGGAAAGGCATCATATTTCCTGACAGCAGCAAAAAAAGCTGGGCCTGGAGTAGCGGATGGCAACTGCTCCATATTACCGGTCTCGACCCGAAACATCACCCATTCCTTCTCTCCAGAGATGCTGCCTGTCCTACTGAATTACTCCAGCATTTTGTGTCTATCTTCCGTGTAAGCCAGCATGTGCAGTTCTTTCCTACACATGCCCCATGTCATTTGTTATCTCATTCATTCAGAAGGATTGGGGAGTGGGGAGCTGAAAGATGTTAATGTATGTGGTAGGGTGGGTGCTTGTGCTCATATAGCTGGTGAAATTATGTCTGACAGATTTGCTTCAATCATTTTTCCATCATGCAACAATATTAATTGCTACCATGCAGAAGTTAAATGCCCCTTTGAACAACATTTTAGTGTGAACAAGGCAAAGTGCTTCTGACCAGCCTAGTTATCATGAACTGGATCACCCCATTGTTCGGGACATCTTGACCACAAACCTAGAAGAGTGATATTTGAATGCAGATCAACTTGACAGAACAGAGGGCGAGGAATCCTTGCCGCAGTCTGATGCCTGCGTTACTTGTGGAGAGTTTTCAGTTCATGTTGAAATTCATGACTGGAAACACAAACGTTTTCCACGGACTTGCGCTCACAGGCATGGGTGGCATGGTGGCATAACGGTGGAGTTGCTGCCTTACAGCACCAGAGTCATGGGTTCAATCCTAACTATGGTTGGCGTCTGTACAGAGTTTGTACATTCTCCCTGTGACCGCCTGGGTTTTTTCTGGGTGCTCCGATTTCCTCCCACACTCCAAAGACGTGCAGCTTTGTAGGTTAATCGGCTTCGGTAAAAATTGTAAATTGTCCCTAGTGTTTAGGATTGTGTTAGTGTGTGTGTGATCGTTGGTCAGCAGGGACTCAATGGGCCGAAGGGCATGTTTCCACGCTGCATCTCTAAGTCTAAAGTGAATTCCAAAGACTAAAATTAATACTGATACTTAAATTGCTAGTGCTAAATCCTTGCTCTGGGGATTACATCACAATCTTGAATATCATGGTGTTTGGACATTTTTGAATTAACTGTTAATTAAGCAAATCAAAAAACCAAAGATGGACACAAAAAGCTGGAGTAACTCAGAGGGACAGGCAGCATCTCTGGAGAGAAGGAATGGGTGATGTTTCAGGTCGAGACCCTTCTTCAGACTGAGGAAGGGTCTCGACCCGAGACGTCACACATTCCTTCTCTCCAGAGATGCTGCCTGTCCCGCTGAGTTACTCAAGCTTTTTGTGTCTATCTTTGGTTTAAACCAGCATCTGCAGTTTTTTCTTACACAAATCAAACTACCAATTCCGACTACACTTTAGAATTGGCACAAAATCTGACGACTCGGAAAATAATTTGACTGTTCTGCACATGTGACAATAAAACACTGTTGAACTGTTGTAGCATTTTATCTTCTACCTGACCAGCACTTCTTGGCAATTTAATTATTATTTAGTATTTCCTGATCTCATTCATCAGACTGGAATATCATTTATCCTGGTGATTTATTTGCTTTTGAGCTCAATTAACTCAATTCATAGCTCACACCTCATTGATTTAATTTAAAACTAGACCAAGTGAACCCGTTGGGCCCAAACCTCTCCTGCATTGGTGCAGCACCCTCTCCTCCCCTCTCCCCCCTCTCCCCCCTTCCCCCTCCCCCCTCCCCCTTCACTTTAAAATGTGAATAACTTAAAAAATATGACACCTATTTCAATTAACCTTCTTCTATTAGCACCAAAGGGGAGGACAATGAGTAAGGTGGGCCTAAAATTGTCACAATATCGTGTACTGTTTTGGCTGTAGTTCAGGAACAAACAAACAAACAAACGAGTTTTAGTATATGGATATCATTGTTTAAAGAAATCAACTTGCTCATCTCCATCTGTTCGACACTTATCACCCCCCCAGCGTCTGCTGCTAAAACCACCCTCCCCACCCAATGAACCCCTTCTCACCTGTATTACTCGCTAGCTCTTGCCCCACCTCCTCACCTCTCCCCCCCCCCTCCCCCCACTCCCAACCCCACCTCTTTACACTGGTTACTTCCCCTCTATTCTTCTCAATGAAATGTCTTGACCTAAAATGTTGACTGAATATTTTCCTCACCAAATGCTGCCTGACCTGCTGCGTTCCTCCAGCTACTCTTCAATCTTTGCTACAGTTAACAAAGAATAATTTTTGGATTATGATTTTGTAGATTTTTTTCAAATCGTAATTGCTTCAACTATAATTTAGAACAACTTCACTGTGTATTTAATTAGCAAGTCTCAGTTCAATGAGCAAACATTATTCTGCTGACCTTAACAGTAATGTATATATTTTTTATTTTTGACACATTGCTATTCATATTGGAAAAAATATGGGTTTTCTACAATGAGCCAAGCATCAGCTATGCCAAGAGCAGAGTGCCAGTCAAATATAATGCCCCATCTGTTAATTTATGTCTTTGCCATATTAGTATTCTATAAACATAAAATTGTTTATGATCAGTAAACAGCTCTATAGATGTGTAGGTTTCTGTGTACATTGTTTGAATTACGTGCCACACAAAGACAATATGAGAGATCAGAACTCAAATAATTCAAGGCAGTATATCTCCTTTATTGGTCTATTAATGTGAATTCATTCATTTAAATAGCTTCACAAGCTGTCCATATAAAGACCTTTGCCAAATGACAGCAGTTGTCATGGTTGCAGAAGAGACAACTTTGCTTTGGACTAGGAGCTTCCAGGAAGCCAAAAGAAAAATTGGATTTTAGGTCTGCCGGGTACTTGCATAAATTGGATAAACTGGTATATCCTAACATCTGGGAATTTATATAAAGCGATTAGGTTATTTATAAACTGAAGAAGTCTGAAGAAGGGTCTCGACCCGAAACGTCACCCATTCTTTCTCTCCTGAGATGCTGCCTGGCCTGCTGAGTTACTCCAGCATTTTGTGAATAAATACCTTCGATTTGTAACAGCATCTGCAGTTATTTTCTTATACTACTTGTTGCTCCACTGCGATTTCTCCTCAAGGTATGTCCACTTTGAAGAAGTTCTCCTCCTCTCTTCAACGAGAGTTTAGCAACATGCTCTCTTGTTGCTCCCCCTCTGTGACATCATTCTGAAGAAGGGTCTCGATCCGAAACGTCACCCATTCCTTCTCTCCTGAGATGCTGCCTGACCTGCTGAGTTACTCCAGCATTTTGTGAATAAATACCTCAGGTTATTTATAAATGCATCCTTTACTGCAGTTCTGGAAACAAGACTTACAAACCATATGTACAATATTGCAAATTTTTTCATTCATTTTCCAAAGAGACTTAAAACAAAGCATCACTCTGCCAGAGATTGACAAGTTACAAGTTTATCAAAAGCAAAACCATGAATTCACGTTAAATAAATATTAATAGCAAGAAATAAACTTAGATGCTTCAGTGCATCAAAATCATAAATATCTGCAAAAAGGCAGCTACATTTCACTTTCATGTCCTTCAATCTGTGTCTAAAATGTTATAATAGATCAATTCTATAATTCTTAATTTTAGCTAAAGAAAGGAACCATACAATCTCAGGAGCGTGGACTCTCTGAGATGTCTACATACTTAATCAAAATCTGTATAAGAAGATTTAGACAAAAACATAAGAACATAGGATATAGATGCAGGAATAGACACCATTTGTCGTTCTGTTCCTTCTCCACCATTCATAAAGATCATGTCTGGTTTTCACCTCAAAGCCATTTTACTGCACTTTTCTTATTTCCCTTGATTCCATTAACAAAAAAAAGTGATTGATCTCGGCTTTGAATTAATTCAGTGATGGAATCTTAGACTTCCTAGGTAGAGAATTCTAAAAATGTCTTATTCTGAATTTTATCCTTGTTTTGGATTCATCAGCCCAGGAAAATACTTTCTCTTCAAGGAGATGAGGTGTAAGATCTCGATGAAAAGTTTACAAAGGTCAAGATAGTTTGCTCGGTTTTTGCGTTAAGATCTCGGAAAATAGTAGAGCAGAATTAAAGGGCTACATTACCTACAGTATTTCTGTAATTTCTAATATAAACAAAGCATGTAAATGTTAAACCAGAGTTCAAATCCTACCTACCAATGAAAGGTCATTATTCTGAAACATAAACCTCTCCACAGGCACTCGATGACTGGAGTATGACCAGATTTATTTTTGACTTTATAACAGATTTCTGGCATTTGATGTTTTTTTTAATTTATTTTGCAAATCCCACCATGACTAATTGAGGAACTTAAATTCAGTTAATATTCTGGAATTTACATAACTAGTTATTGGTATTGATGACAAACAAAACTACAAGTGCTTCTAGCGAGGGTTGAAACCAGACTTGCGGGGTGGTGGAGGTGGGACCCAAAGCAGCAGTGCGCAAATGAGAGCTGGAGGTTGATGCAGAAGTCAACAACAATAAGTTCAGTAGGCATAGACATGCAGGAGCGCAGCAACTGAAATAGTCACCAAATCTACACTTGGTCGTGTCGATGTACAGGAGGCCACATTGGAAACATTGGATACAGAGATGAGGTTAGAGGAGATGCATGCAAACCACTGTCTCACCAGGAAGGACTTCTGGGGTCCATGGATGGAGGTGAGGGAGGAGATATAAAGACAGGTGTTACATCTCCTGCAGTTGCAGTGGAAAGTACCTCTGAAGAGACTGGTTTGGGTGGTCCATTTCATTGAACACTTGCCCCTGGTCCACCAATGCCAACTGGATCTCCTTGTTACTAACCATTTTAACTCCACTTCCCATTCCCACACTGACCTCTCTGTCCTGGGCCTCCTCCATTATCAGAAGGAGGCTACGTGCAAACTGGAGGAACGGCACCTCACATTCCGCTTGGGTAGCTCACAAACCAAAGGTATGAACTTTGAATTCACCAATTTTAAGCAACTACAACCCCCTCCCTTCTTCCTCCACAACACCCCCCCCCTCCATTCTCTCCCATGCACCTCCCCTGTGCCCCACCTGGTCTTGCACCTATTTCTACCCTCCCCATCCCCTTCACGATTCACAACACTCCAGTTCATGTCTCACATTTCTGCCTTTTCATCATTGGCTTTTGTCCAACCGTCTGACTATCAAACCCTCCCTCACCTGTATCAACCTATTTCCTGCCAGGCTTTGACTTGGCGTTCTCTTTTATAGCTTTCTTCCCACCCCACCCCCACCCCCAAATCCCCACAATCAGTCTGAAGAAGGGTCCCAACCTGATCCATGTTCTCCAGAGATGCTGCTTGACTAGCTGAGTTCCTCCAGCACATAGTGTATTTTTCTCCTGAAAGAATGTTGGATGCAAAAGTAATTAAATTCAATACTAATTCAACTATTTGAGATAAAATATTTATAGAACTGCAGGGAAAAGCACTGGGTTGTGGCACAATGCTGAATGCCACTGTTTATACAATGCAATATTTTTCTGATACTAGGAATGTAAAGACTGCCGCAACTCATTAACTTGGAGGCTTCATTCAAACGTAAATTCTTCCTCTGGTAATGTAGACCTGGAAAATCTCAGCAGGGTGCTGGTGACTCAAAACAAAGCACAATTATGCATTCATCTGAGCAATTGCAAGGTATATTTTGGAAATGTTTCTGAAACGAGCTGGTTTCTTTGTTCAATTTTCACCAATAGTGCAAAATATTGCAGAATATATTGCATTTTTTTTCCACGTGCATCAAGTTTATAAGGTTAAACTGACGAAATTCCAGAATGAAGTCATCACCATCGGGAGTTCTCAAGAATAATGTTAATTAACAGGCCTTTAAAGAGACTCACAGAGAAGTAATGAATGTTTTAAGTTTTTGAATGTAGTTATATTTTCAATTGACCAAAAAAAACTTTCTACACTATCCAAATAAAACCAGCAAGTAGTTCTGTATGCATCATAAAATGTAACCTCCAATGTAGATCAGATGAACACAGATGAAACATGTATGTGCCCACTTCTGCTGTAATTGTGATGGACATAGATTAGGGAGCATGGTTGCCTGTTCCCACTTTATACTGTTTCTCACTACCATTTAAGCTGTCTTCCACATTTTACACTATCTGACTATTTTCCAAGGTCTGGGGAAAACAAGCAGCAAAGGATGGTAGAGGAAAGTGTAAATACATTTATAGGGAGATGAAGACCCCCCCCCACCTCCCCTGATTCCCCAAAGGAAATCTCTTGACACCATATTACTCAGCTCTCTATCTTCTTCTTGTACTTCGTTTCATCATTGTTCGAGATCTAGCTCATTAAACAGGTGTCATTTGCAGACTTTAGATGGAATTAGAGCAGAATGCTTCTGCACCGTCTTGAGTATATTGGGAGTACGGTAAAGGGCTTAGAATGCATCTTTATGGGGAACTGGTGTTGAGGATGTTCTGTCACCTGTCCTCAGTGATTGTAGTCTATGCATCAGGAAATCAACGATCCAGTTGCAGAGAAGAATGCCGACTCCTTGGTCCAAGAATTTGGAGATGAGTTTGGATGAGATTATGGTGTTGAAGGTGGACCTAGAATCTGACATAGGTGTCCTTGTTATCTATATCCAGCAATGAGTGCATCTCATTATCTATACTCATGCAATGAGGTGGATTGCAGTGTCTGGGAGGCTGGAGTTAATATGTGCCATGACCAGCTTCTTGAAACACGTCATGATTGTGCATGTCAGAGCCACGGAACGGTACTCTTTCAGGCACTACCTTATTTTCCTTTGGCACCAGGATGATAGTAGTCTTCTTAAAGTAGATGAGAACCTGAGAATGATGCAGGGAGAGATTAAAGATGTTCAATGAATAGAGTGGTAAATAAGTCAAAGAAATCTTTGCGAGAGTTCATTTTTGGCATATTTAATGTTTCAGCAGCAGATGGGTTGGAGTGGGTGTAGATGACTGTTGTGGACATAAATGGCAGGGTTCATTTATACCAAAAATGAGACAACATTTGCAAGTAGTCTGAGTCATCTTCAGATTGCTGCTTGAAAGAAGGATGGAGTTAATTGGTAAGGAACAGAATTTCTGACATGGCCTGAGATCAATAGTTCCTACTTTTCCAGTGCTTTAGTTTAGTGTAGTTTATTTTAGTTCATTGTCACATGTACCAAGGCACGGTGAAACGTTTTCTGTTGCATGCTAACCAGTCAGTGGAAAGACTGACTACAATGATTACAATTGAGCCATCCACAGTGTACAGATGCTCTATAAGGCACTGGTCTGGCCGTATTTGAAGTATTGTGAGCAATTTTGGGCATCATATCTGAGGAAGGATGTGCTGACCCTGGAGAGGGTCCAGAAGAGGCTTACAAGAATGATCCCAAGAATGAGTGGATTGACATACGATGAGCATTTGATGGCACTGGGCCTATACTCGCTGGAGGTTTGAAGAAAGAGGGGGACCTCATTGAAAAGTACAGAATAGTGAAAGTCTTGGATAGAGTGGATGTGGAGAGGATGTTTCCACTAGTGGAAGTGTCTAGGACTAGAGGTCATCGCCTCAGAATTAAATGACGTTCCTTTAGGAAGGAGATGAGAAGGCATTTCTTTAATCAGAGAGTGGTGAATCTGTAGAATTCCTTGCTGTGGAGGCCAAGAGATAGATAGATTCTTTATTGTTTAGGGTGTCAGGGGTAATGGGGAGAAGGCAAGAGAATGGGTTAGGAGGGAGATAGATCAGCCATGATTGAATGGCGGAGTAGACTTGATGGGCCGAATGGCCTAATTCTTCCCATGTCACATGACCTTATGACCTTATAAAGGAAATAATTGGAGGAAATTTCTGCATGGGATAAAGCAGTGTGATAAGTCAGAGGCTGATTTATCACTAATGTACAGATGCTTGGTAGTAACTTTGGAGAAATGGCTGAGCAATCTCCTCAGAAAAGTTTATCTTTTTAACTTTTAACGTAAAGAAGGGAGTGGAAGAAAATTTAAAAAAACTTCCCTCCAGTATATGTAGACTTTGAATATTTCTCGCTGTTTCAAAGCTTTTTGCCGATTATTTTTCTCAGAAACTTACATGGTAAGACTTCACACGAACTAATCATGAACCTATTATTGAAAGCACAGTGGTGGGGACGAGGAAATAATGACTGAATACCAAAGTGGAAAATGATCTATTCTTCTGGATTTTGCTAATGTCTTCAGTGCCTATTAAATGATTCATCCATGTTTTGTTCCTGCAGCTCCAGCATTACTTGAACATTATTTTCCTTCTAACAGGATGGTTCAGCTAAGACACGATCTATTTTCAAATGAAACCTTTTGTTTGATTTTTGTGTCATGAGTGTTATCACATGCACATGCTATTCTGTACTTTTATTTTCAGAAATAACTGTATGCATTTCTGGTCACCCCATTACAGGTAGGATTTGGGGGCTGTGGAAAGGGTGCAGAAAAAGATTTACCGGAATGCTGCCTAGATAAGGGGGTACAAACTTGGATTGTTTTCTGTAGAATGCCAGAGGTTGAGGGAAGATCTCATAGAATTATATTAAATGATTTAGATTTTAGATTTAGAGAGATACAGCGCGGAAACAGGCCCTTCGGCCCACCGAGTCCGCGCCGCCCAGCGATCCCCGCACATTATAACACTATCCTACACACACTAGGGACAATTTTTTTTTTTTTTTTACCCAGCCAATTAACCTACATACCTGTATGTCTTTGGAGTGTGGGAGGAAACCGAACATCTCGGAGAAAACCCACGCAGGTCACGGGGAGAATGTACAAACTCCGTACAGACGGCGCCCGTAGTCAGGATCGAACCTGAGTCTCAGGCGCTGCATTCGCTGTAAGGCAGCAACTCTACCGCTGCGCCACCGTGCCGTCGCCATGATGTGAGGCTTAGATACGGGTAGACAGTCAGAAGCTTTTTCTCAGAGTTGAAATGTCAAAGACATTGCTTTAAGTTGAGAGTGCAACGTTCAAAGGAGATGTGCGAGGTAGGTTTTTCACACAGAGGGCGATTGATGCCTGGAACCCGCTGCCAGGGGTATTGGTAGAGGCAGAGGCAGATACAATAGTGGTATTTAAGAGGTGTTTAGATAGCCACACAGAAATTCCGGGAATGGAGAGATATGGATCATGTGCAGGCAGATGAGATTAGTTTATCTTGGAATTATGTTCAGCTCATACGTTGCAAACTGGAGAGCTTACTCCAGTGCTATATTTTCCTATATTCTATGTCCTGTAAAAGGATTACATTTAAATTGCTGCAACTTTTTTCACAAAGGCATAAGTGAAATTTAATGGATTTAAAATTTCGGTGAGTTTCGATCGGGTATATGTGAAAAATTGTCTTTGCAACTTGGGGACTCAGGAAAGAGGAGTTCCTGGTTCAACGAGGTGAACAGAGGTTCTGGGAGATTTGTTTCTGCAGAAGTTGTTGGAGCTGGGAAGATAAGAAACCATTGATTTTTCAAGGACAAAGTGATAAATGTTTGAAGCAGAAAATGTGACAGCGTTTTAGCAAAGGAAGAATAGATCAGCAATAGACCATGACCAAGCTTATCATGCATTTCTGTGGTTGCGATTTTAAAACTGGCGAGTGTTTGTCAGAAAGTTGTGGATGGATGTGGAGTGGTGGATAAAATAAGGGGAGTCAAAGTGGAAGTGGGATGAACAGCACAGTGAGAGGTCCATACAGGGGGATAAAATTATATTATGTTAAATTAACATCACCCATTGAGAAGGTGAATCAACAATGCCTGAGGTATGCTCCATCTGCAGGCCATAATGTATCTGTGACTGTGCATCATGTCACTGGGCAGTATGAAATTGTTTTTATATAAAGGCCTTGAAGGTGAGAGTGAATGTGAGAGTATACCTGAAAGGTGTGCCCAAATGGAGTAACTTCATCAATGCAGAAAGTTGTGCCAGGGTCTGATCATCTGATGTCAATATATTCTTGACCAAATCCTTTGATGTGATATTTCAGTGACCAAACTGTTTCGGAGCGGCAGGTTTTAACACTGTCAATATAGTACCTGCCTCCTTTGGCAGTTTGTTTCATCTAGCCACCACCCTCTGTGCAGAAAAGGTGCCCCTCGGGTTCTTATTAAATCTTTCCCCTCTCACCTTAAGCCTATGACCTTTAATTTTTGATTCCCCTACTCTGAGTAAAAAACTTTGTGCAATCACTCTATCGATTCCCCTCATGATCTTCTAATCCTTCAGCCTTCTGCGCTCCAAGGAATAAAATCCTAGCCTGCCCAACCTTTCTCTATGGCCAGGCCCTCGAGTCTGGCAACATACTCAAAAACGTTTTCTGCACTCTTTACAGCTTAATGACATCCTTCCTATTGCAGCCTGACCAACATGTTGTACAACTGTTTTATAGCATCCCAATTTCTATACACAAGCCAGAAACCTCCAGGTATCATGAAACAAAGGAGAAGGCAGGTGATTTTTGAATAATATTTTACTTCAATAATGTTTTTGAATTATTTTATAGACTTTTCATTATCTATATTTTATTAATCATTTTTGATTTAAAAAAATATGGCTCACTTCAATTTTAATAGTTCTTCTAATGCCTATGTCTACTCTTTTGCTATCGACCTGGAATGTCACATCATATGATCACCTGATCCGAAATGCTTGATTAGATGAATGAGGGGGGACCTCATTGAAACTTACCAAATAGTGAAAGGTCTGGATAGAGATCATGTGGAGATGATGTTTCCACTAGTGGGAGAGTCTAGGACCATAGGCCATAGCCTCAGAATAAAAGAACGTACCTTTAGTAAGGAGATGAGGAGGAATTTCATTAGTCGGTGGGTGGTGAATCTGTGGAATTCGTTACCACAGAAGGCTGTCGAGGCCAAGTCAATTGTAATACTTAAGGTGGAGATTGACAGATTCTTGATTAATATGGGTGTCAGGGGTCATGGGGAGAAGGCAGGAGAATGGGGTTGAGAGGAAAACATACATCAGTCATGATTGAATGGCGGAGTAGACTTGACGGGCTGAATGGCCAAATTCTGCTCCTCTGACTGTCAATACAAACTTGCTCCTGAGGTCCATCAAAAGTTAAGTGTTGGTATGGAAGTTTGTGGGTTTAAAGAATCTAGGAAATTGCGATCTCCAGGAGAGAAGGAAGAACAGTATAAAATGAAACATTGTTACTCTTTCTCTATTTTATGTTCAAGTGTGACAAATATTTGTATTGACAGTTTTAAAAGGAAATAATATCACAATATGGATCAGATCATGTGTGAAATCATTCAATGCACAGATGGGAGCTTTGAACCACTTTGTGGTGGAATGGGACTGAGCAATAAAGTTACAATTCTCTTCACAGTTGGTGTAACTACCATTCTCGTTTTTTAAAGGAAATATTTTGTCTTATTGTTGAATGACACAAAACAAGTCTTTTTTTTCAAATTTGTGGCATGATACAAACTAATAGAATGCTTACAGTTTAATAATTTCTTGATTGGGAAATGATCAGCATTACTTTCAATGTTGATTGCGTAATTCAACTTGATAACACAAGTTATCAAGGTAACACAAGGATTCACAGAGTTATACAGCACAGGAATAGGCCTTGTGGCTTCCCCTGCCCATGTTGACCATCAATAACTCAACCACACTAATCCTATATACCGGCACTTGGTCCATATCTCTTTGTGCCTTGGCGATTCAAACACATCTATTCTGGAGTCAAAATGAAGAAGGGCGTGCCTTGTGCTTATTAGTATGCACTATAGCTAATCTGAAACGATTTATGCATTTCCAAAAATGAGCCTATAATAGCTCAATAATCTAAATGCAGCTGCCTGTTAAAAATGAAAGGTTTCTGCTACTTTTCTACCACATTTGGATACTTTGTGACCCTATTTCAGTTCTCTCCTGTATGATAATTCTTGACCAAGTTTTTGACATCTGCCCTAATATTTCCCTATGTGACTCATTTTTAAATTTACTTGAGAGTGTCCATGTGCGATTAGCATACTTCGCTACAGAAAAGGCACTATATAAATTCAAGTAATTATTGCTGCAATAATAAAGAATGTGTTCAAAGTGGATAGGTGAGTACTTTTATAAGTAGTCACCTTTATGTTTGGATACATTATCACATATCAAGGGCTCACATGGGTATATTTAAAGATCACAAACAGGTTATGTTCATATTAGAGGTAAGGTATTTAAGGCCGTCAACATTCTGCTTCCATAGAATTAAGTTTTATGATCTCAATTCGTCATTGTCATTAAAATTAATTACTTCTAGTTTTGGTCATGGTGACAATATTTTTTTAGTTTTTGTTGCGTACTATCCAGTCCATGAAATTCTACTTACTTCTTTACCTCTTTATCTTAATAAATAATTCTTTATTTCTATTTACCTTGATTATTGCACCCTATGATCTGAAACAGTTGAACTTCCAAAGGGAAGTATGCTTAAAATGCACCATCACGAGGTGTTAAATGTCAGATAAGAGTTAAAAACCAAACCAGACCTGGAAACATTGCAATATGGTAATGATCCTTGCACAGCTTTAGTTTTGTTAAAATAGTGCCATCTTGAGGAGTTTCTGCAACAGAAACACTTTTGAAGACTTGAATATTTTTTGACAATAGGAAGATGGAACCGATGTTGTCAGTGAATATTAATAAAAAATTGCAGATGCTGAAAATCTTGAATAAAAACCCACCCAGTGGAAGCATAGAAAGAAGGAGCTGCAGATGCTGGTTTATACTGAAGATAGACACAAAATGCTACAGTGGCCCAAAGGGTCAGGCAGCATGTCTGGATAGAAGTAATAGGTGATGTTCCAGGTCGGAACCCTCTTCAGACTCTGAATCTGAAGGGTTCCAACCCGAAATGTTACCTATTCCTTTTCTCCAGAGATGTTGCCTGACCCACTGTGTTACTCCAGCATTTTGTGTCTATCTTCAGAAGAATGGTCATTGATTTAAAACATTAACTCTGCCTCTCCCCAGTCAGAACAGAGATAGAGCCCCCATGGTCCTCACCTTTCACTCCTCTAGCTTTCACATCTAAAACATTATTGTCCAACCTGTCCAAGAGCTACATTGTAATTGCACCATCCGTCTCATCTTCTCCTCCCATTCCCTTTCTGCTTTCCACAGGGGCCACTCGCTCCATGACTCCCTGGTTCCTTCATCTGTCTTCACCCTCCCTCCCCCTCCCCAATCCTTTCTCTTGCAATCGAAGGAGATGCAATGCTTGGACCTACATCCTCCCTCATCAGTATCCAGATGCACACAGTCCTTCAAGGTCTACACCTCCTCCAACTTCATTGATTGTATTTGGTGCTCTCGATGAGGCCTCCTCTACATCAGTGAGACCAAACGCAGACCAGCCTGTTTACTATGGCCACCTGGAGCTCCTGGTTACCAGCTATTTCAATTGCCCTTCCCATTCCCCCACTGACATCCATCTTTGGCCTCCTCTATTGCCAGAAACAAACCTAGAGGACAGCACTTCATATTTGCCTTGGTAGTCAACAACGTGTGGGCAAGAACATTGAATTCTCTAATTACAGGGAACCTGCTCTCCCTCGGTCCCCAGACCTTCTCACACTTACCCTTTTTTTCCCCGTCAAATCCATGCATTTTCTCACCCTGCTTATTCCCACATACTCCATCAACCCATCACCTGCACACTACTCTCATCAGGTCCCCTCCTGCCACTGTTTACATCTAGCCATCCACTCCCCTTATATGGTCCATTACGCCACCTCCCTTACCCAGCAAATTCTTTTATCTACAACCACTTGCCACCCTCACCCATCACCTATCAGTCTAGGTCACTATTGTCACCCGTCTCTCCCCCATATGACTCTAACAACCAATCCATCCACGGGATCACCTGGATCCACCTTTACTTTAGACTTTAGACGTTAGAGATACAGTGTGGAAACAGGCCGTTCGGCCCACCATGTCCATGCCGACCAATAATCACCATGTGCACTAGCACTCTCCTACGCATTAGGGACTCTGGCGCTATAAGGCAGCAGCTCTACCCCTGTGCCACTGTACCGCCCACCTATTATGTGCCACTCTTTCAGTTCAGAGACAGGGTCTCAACCTGAAACATCGATTGTTCATTTCCCTCTACAGATGCTGTCTGACCTACTAATTTCCACTACAGTTTGTTTGCTGCAGTTTTTGCCTGACCACCTGAGTATTCTCAGTACTTTTTGCTTTTTTATTTGCTATTGTCATTGGCCTCAGAGACAGTGGTGAAGATTATAAATCTAGACTTTACATACGTTACACGTGGTGATTCCTGAAGACCATTCCTTATGGTTTTATGTTGCAGTTGATGGCGATGAATTAATTTCAGGCAAGGTCAGATTGGATGGTCAACCAATGCAACATTGGTCTGATGAATTCACAAAATGCTGGAGTAACTCAGCAGGTCAGGCAGCATCTCGGGAGAGAAGGAATGGGTGACGTTTCGGGTCGAGACCCTTCTTCAGTCCGAAGAAGGGTCTCGACCCGAAACGTCACCCATTCCTTCTCTCCCGAGATGCTGCCTGACCTGCTGAGTTACTCCAGCATTTTGTGAATAAATCGATTTGTACCAGCATCTGCAGTTATTTTCTTATACTATTGGTCTGATGAAGTTGTCCGGACCCGAAACGTTACCTGTCCATTTTCTCCAGAGATGCTGCCTGACCATCTGGGTTATTCCAGCATTTTGTGTCAATCGTTGGTCTAAAACAGCATCTGCAGTTTCTTTTTATTACAATGCAACATTAGGTCATCACTGGTACAAAGATGGGTTATGATGCTGGTACAATTTGCAGCCTTGGTACCATATAGATAATTCTGAAGGCCCTGATGCCTTGATGCATCATAATGTGATGAACTGACTCTTTACAATCAAGTTATTCAATGTCTTTCACATGTTTAATAATTGAACCAAATCTGTGGAATTAATTAACCTATGGTCCATTGAGCATTGTTTCTGGACTTTGTCTAAAATCACTACATTCCACCTGCTTGATGCCTGTTAACTTCTAAGGATTCCTGAGTCCTTTTTCTGAACTGGCATCTTTACTCTATTTCCTTTCATATCATCTCATGCTATCGCCAAGCTCATCTTGTCCTCAGGACCACTGAAAGCGATTCAGCAGAGAGGTTAAATAATGAAAACAAAGTATGATCGTTTTTCACAATCCCCTTTTATTGCTACCTTTTAAAGGAACAAATTCAACTTGGGTCCATGAGTTGCTACATTATGTACAGCCGTTTCTGCAAAGAGACACATGAATAGGTAGGTTGTTAAAGGGGAAAGTGAGAGTTAAGTGGACAGCACGTTTGCCATTTGATCCTTTGCACGTATAATAGTCAATAGTATAAAAGCCCGCACATTCCCCAAACCTGATAGCTTTATCCCAGTGTTATAAAGCAGACAATGAATGTGTCAAAATTCGCTGAATTCTGGAATAGTGCTGATATATGGAAGGTTGGAAATGCAACATTATTTGAGAGTGGTGCGAGTGAGAAAACTCAGAAGTGTTTAACCATTTAGACTGGTAATGGTTGTTAGCATAGTGTTCAGATCCATCATTAAGTATATGGCAACAGGATTGCTAGAAAAAACAAACATGATTTAGCAGAGCTAATAAGCCTTTTTCAAAGGAAAATTGCTTTTTACAAATGAAATTGAAGATGTAACTACCAGGGTAAGCAAAATAAATGCAAAAGATGCAGATTGCTGTTTATCAAAAGCATTTGATAATATACTGAATTAAATATTGTCATATAAAATAAAAGCTCATGGGTTTGGTTGGAACATTTCAGCATTAATCGAGGACTGATAACAAACAAAAGGCAGGAAGTATATTGACCTACTGTTTCTCACATTGTACCACTGGGAAAGATCTTTGGTCTTTGGGCAGTCATAAAGCATAGTAAATGGAGGGATATGGATCACGTGCAGGCAAAGGAGATTGATTTAACTTAGCATTATGTTCGGTATAGATATTGTAGGCAGATGTCCAATGTCATAGAGTCATAGAATCATATAGTGTGGAAACAGGCCCTTCGGCCCAACTTGGCCATACCAATTAAAATGTCCCATCTACACTAGTCCCACCTGCCTGCATTTGGCCCAAATCCCTCTATACCGATCCTATCCATGTACCTGTCTAATTGTTTCTTAAACGTTGCAATAGCACCTGCCTCAACGACATCCATTGGCCGCACGTTCCATACGCTCACCACCTTTTTTAAAGAAGTTACCCCTCGTTCCTATTAAATCTATCTCCCCTTACCTTAAACCGATGTCCTCGAGTCCATGATACCCCTACTCTGGGCAAGGGATTTATATAATGGCAACATGACCTCCGAACCTCTACACTCAATACTCTGACAGATGAAGGCCAGTGTGCCAAAAACCTTTTTGACCACCCTATCTACCTGTGAGGCCACTTCAAGGAACTATAGTGCCCTCCATAATGTTTGGGCCAAAGACCCATCATTTATTTATTTGCCTCTGACTCCACAATTTGAGATTTGCAATTTAAAAAATCACATGTTATTTAAGAGTAAATTGGATAGGTATATGGATAGGAGGGGATTGGAGGGTTATGGTCTGAGAGCAGGTAGATGAGACTAGGTCAGAGAAAGTGGTCGGCGTGGACTGGTAGGGCCGAACGGGCCTGTTTCCGTGCTGTAATTGTTATATGGTTATATGTGGTTAAAGTGCACATTGTCAGATTTTATTAAAGGGTATTTTTATACATTTTGGTTTCACCATGTAGACATGGTGAAAGCAAAATGGATAAAATTGGCCTTTATTAAAATCTAACAATGTGCACTTTAACCACATGTGATTTTTTCTATTACAAATCTCAAATTTTGGAATACAGAGGCAAATAAATAAATGATGGCTCTTTGTCCCAAACATTATGGAGGGCACTGTATGTACCTGTACTGCTAGATCCCTCTACACTACTACACTCCCCAGCACCTCCCCATTCACTGTGTAGGTCCTGGTCATGCTAGACTTCCCAAAATGCCACAAATGCAAAATGTATCTGTGTTAACAACTGTATCTGTAATGCAATATTTATCTGTATTTAACAACCATTTTCACTATCTATGCTGTACTGTTTTATGTTCTATGAAAGAACAAGTGTGGCTGTTCACGACTGACATAAAATCAAATATATTTGAACTACATTAATTGCAAATTCTACAAAACAGGAGGTTATTTCTAAGTGGTGATGCATTGTACCAGGAGCTCACAGCAGATGGTGCTGTGGGACAACAGAAAATACATTAAATAATTTAACCTCACAACTCAATCTTTGAAGAAATGTCCCAGCCCAAAAGGTTGCCTGTCCATTTCCCTCTACAGATGCTGTCTGACCTGCTGAGTTTTGCCAGCAATTTGCTTTTTGCTCAAGATTCTCGTATCTACAGTCTCTTGTATCTCAACTATTGCTGAATAGATAGTTTCCATCAACATTGCAACATTGAGAGGTAAAACTTACTATTTAAGTTAACCATAATACAGATTATCAGTTACGGAATTTGTATTGGCGTATCGATCATCAGTATTATGTCCTTAACTAACAATGCTTGAGTCCCAACCTGTAACGGTCAATACATCAACAATGTGAAAATAGTTATAATTTAACCTACCACTTTACAAGTTCACAAGTTATAGAAGTAGAATTGGGTCATTCGGCCCATTGAGTCTATGCCGTTCAATGTTGGCTGATCTCTGCCTCCTAATCCCATTTTCCTGCCTTCTTCCCATAACCCTTAACACCCGTTCTCCATAGAAAAGGCCCTCCATAGATTGAATGTAAGTGTTTGTTCACTCATTGAACCAGTGCAATAACAGGAAAATGTTTTTATGTTTTGTTATGGATGCATGTAATAGAAGTGGAAGGAAAGAGAAAATAAATGTTAATAGATGTTAATGTGTTTTCTAATATCTCTCTTTGATTTTCTGGGTAGGACCTTGGATCTACACAATCAAGGTGTGTATCTCATTGTCAGTGTTGAGGGTGCGGTGGCAGCAATGATGTCCCTCTACATATTGCCCAGATTAGTGGGACATTCAGAAGTTCTGGTTGGCGGGTCAGCTCCAGCAAGGCTCAACTCATTTCATAAGTTTCTCTACCCACTGGTGAAACCTGCTGGGTATGTTCAGTCTTTTCTGTTGATATTGCAAGAGATTAAGCTAAAAATGTTCAATCCATTCATTTCCTATTAAATTTATAGTGCATGCCACCTTTATTTTCCACACAGCTATGCACAGGCAGCACAGTGGTGCAGTGGTAGAGTTGCTGCCTTACAGCGCCAAAAACCCATGTTCGATCATGACTATGGGTGCTGTCTGCACAGAGTTTGTATGTTCTCCCTGTGACCATGTGGGTTCCCGCCAGGTGCTCTGGCTTCCTCCCACATCCCATAGACATGCGGGTTTGTCGGGTTAATTGTCCTCTGGAACATTGCCCCTAATGTGTAGGCAATGGATGAGAAAGTGGGATAACAAGGAACTGGTGTGAATGGGTGATCAATGGTCAGCGTGGACTTGGTGGGCCAAAGGGTCTGTTTCCATGCTGTACCTCGAAACTAAGCTAAATAAATCCCAATTTAATAAGAGAGAGCATCAGTAAATATCACTACATGCAAAATGTTTCCCTATTTTCCTTCCTGGAAAGATAGAGCGATTCAGAAACTGCAGCCAGGAGGTTTTGATGCTGGTGGCCAGTCCTACTGCATGCAGTAAGTTGCTCAGACTTTCAATAAGACCAGTATTTCTGCTCGTTTCCTAGCAGAGCCCCCTTGAGGCGGAATGAATCAGATACACTCTGCCTCCTCAATACCTCAGCAGAGTGGACAAGAAAAGTTGACCTTGAGAGGACTGAGTCATTATTAGTTTAATTTCACCAGCATTAGCCAAATTAGTAGAAATTTAAGAAACTATATTAATCATTTACATTATTCTGCCCATATTTTAAATGTCTTTTAACTTAATCAATGCACAAACATTAACATAAATTTATTTAAACAATACAGTCCTTGTTTTTGGCATGTGCACCCTCATTAAGTATAAGCTGGTATTTGTTCTTGATTTTAAGGGACAATGCACTCGGGGTTATTCTAAACATCAAAGGCAGTATTAAAAAGTAACAGCAAATTAATATGCATAAAGCATCTTGCATTTTAAAATCAAGCCATTGAGTAGAGATTGTTTTGGAAAACAGGGCCAAAATTAGCTGGAAAATGCAGCAGGAAAATATTTGCATGGGCCTGGCTACAGCCCGAGAGGCTCAGTCTGAGATGGAAATGTACTGTGTAGTGCACTTTAGTTTCAGTTAATGGAGAAACCTGCTTTCATCTTGCTGCTTTGTGCACGGTGGCCTCTTTCTCTGCTTCACTTGTGGCACGTAAGTGCCCAGTGTATTTTATCTCCTTACCTGCTCGAGAGTTCTGAGAAAGTGTGCCATCAGCAGTCAGCCTGTTTACGGACATGATGCAAATGAGAAATTAACACTCCTGAGATGCACTTAGGTACATTTGCAAAACCGTGCAGAAAAAAAGTGCAATCATTGATCTGGAAACCGAGGAGGAGAATTAGAAAGATGGATGAAATATTAATGCTGTAGCGACCATAGAGAATGGTCCAGGTCGTCGAACCCTCGGATTGGCCAGCGAGGTCACGTGTGAACGCGACCATGGGGATTGGTCCAGGGAGCGACATCGCTGATTGGCCAGCGATGTCATGTGCGCGTTTGGCGCCCGAAATAAGTAGTTCGGCGAAGTCTTCGAAGAAGACAGTAAGTTTTTGATGGTTGTCCTTTACCTTGTTGTTTAACTCTGTATTCGAATATTGCGGCTGCAATAAACTTCTTCTATAACCAACAAGTTTCCGGACTCGCCATATTGGTGACCCCGACGTGATCTAGACGATCACCGACTATGCAGGGACCCGACGCCTCGTCGGCGATGGCCGCGCCGGGCACACCGGAGTCAAGCGCGGTAAGCGTTCACCTTCCGTGGTTTTGGACGCACGCACCGCAATCTTGGTTTATACACACCGAAGCTCAATTTCATATAAAGAAGATATCGGACGACTCCACGAGGTATTACTACCTCGTCAGCGCTCTATCATCGGAGACGACCACGCGCGTGATGCGGTTCATCGTTAATCCACCTGCGGAAAGCAAGTACGAGGCCCTGAAGAAAGTATTACTGCGAATCTTCGGGTTTAATAAGCATGGTGGTGCGGCAAGACTTCTGCACCTACCGGATCTTGGAGACCGACTGCCTTCCGTCCTCATGTCCGAAATGATGATGCTAGCCGGTGAGCATACGGATTGCCCTATGTTCGAACAGGCATTCCGCGAGAAGCTTCCTGAGGATGTCCGACTGCTGCTCACGGATTGTTCTTTTAAGGACCCCGAAGCATATGCAGCGAAAGCGGACGCGCTCATAGCGGCTAAAAACAAGGCAAAGGACCAGGCAAGCGGTTCGATCAACAAGGTCTCGACATCAGTGA
Organism: Rhinoraja longicauda; assembly: GCF_053455715.1. Lineage (NCBI taxonomy): Eukaryota > Metazoa > Chordata > Chondrichthyes > Rajiformes > Arhynchobatidae > Rhinoraja > Rhinoraja longicauda. Next base: position 66,573,016 of record NC_135957.1, on the reverse strand, counting down.
CCACGCCACAGCGACGGCAAGATGGCGCCACGTCTCCCGCCAATTCTCCGAAAGCCCGCCAAAAAGATCCGCACAAGCGCGGCTGGTGCTATTATCACCTACGATGGGGTAGCGAATCCCGCAACTGCCGCTCACCTTGTACCTTCGCGGGAAATGCCTCGGCCGATCGTACATAGGGGCAGTTACGATTGGCCAGAACCGGCGCCTCTATGTCCATGATCGATTCACGGACACAGAATTTTTGGTGGACACGGGAGCCATCGTCAGTATAGTGCCGCCGACCGACCTCGAAACCAGATCGGGTAAGACAGGTCCCACCCTCATCGCGGTTAATGGCAGCCCAATTCGCACTTTCGGTATACGGAAGATGTCCCTTGTGTTAGGCCTCCGCACGTACGAATGGCCATTCATCATAGCCGACGTCAAACAAGCGATCTTGGGAGCAGATTTTCTCTGGGCTTTTTCACTGGTCCCTGATGTCCGCGGTAACGACCTCCGACCCTCCGCCGAAGATGAGCACGTCGCTCCGACAATCGCCTCCTCGCCCAGCCCTACTGTCCAGGCCGTCGTCGCGGCCCCCGACTCGTATGCTGAGATTCTGGCGGAGTTTCCAGAGCTGCTCATTCAACGTTTCGACACGTCTTCGGCCAAGCACGGCGTGGTCCATCACATCCGCACCGAAGGCCCTCCTGTTTTCGCTCGGGCCAGGAGGCTACCGCCAGACAAACTGGTGGTGGCACGGGCAGAGTTCAGGAAGATGGAGGAAATGGGAATTGTTCGTCAGTCTGACAGCCCGTGGGCCTCGCCGTTACATATGGTCTCCAAGGCATCTGGGGGGTGGAGACCATGTGGCGATTATCGGCGTCTCAATGCTGTCACCACGGCTGATCGCTACCCCATACCGCACCTACAGGACTTTTCATCTGGGCTGGAAGGAGCGGTGGTGTTCTCCAAAATCGATTTGGTGCGAGGATACCACCAGATCCCGGTGCGACCGGAGGACATACAGAAAACTGCAACGATTACTCCGTTCGGGTTGTTTGAATGGTTGCGTATGCCTTTCGGTTTAAAGAACGCGGCACAGGCTTTCCAACGACTGATGGACCGCGTGGGCCGGGATTTACCCTTTTTGTTTATTTATTTAGACGACATCCTGTTTGCCAGCACCTCAGTACAGGAACACCAGGCCCACTTGCGGACTGTGTTCCAGCGGCTCCAAGACCACGGGCTCATAATCCAACCCTCCAAATGTCAATTCGGCCTTCCTGCTCTTGATTTTCTAGGGCACAGAATTACCCCTGCCGGCGCCTCCCCTTTGCCCGAAAAGGTGGAGGCTATCCGGGCATTTCCTAGGCCCACCACAGTAAAAGGGCTACAGGAGTTCGTAGGCATGGTTAATTTCTACCATAGGTTCGTCCCGGCAGCTGCGCGAGTCATGCGCCCGCTTTTCCAATGCCTTGCAGGGAATCCGGTAGAGTTGATATGGTCCCCGACCGCAGAGTCGGCTTTTACAGCAGCTAAGGCAGCTTTGGCAGACGCCACCATGTTGGTCCACCCGAGCCCCTCCGCCCCCACGGCCCTGACGGTTGACGCCTCTGACGTGGCGGTGGGCGGGGTTCTGGAGCAGCAGGTCGGTGGCCGTTGGCAGCCTTTGGCGTTTTTCAGCCGGCAACTAAATTCGGCTGAGCTGAAGTATAGCGCATTTGACCGAGAGCTTTTGGCCCTCTATTTAGCTGTTCGTCATTTCAGGTACTTCCTTGAGGGCCGCCCATTTGTGGCCTTTACGGACCATAAACCATTAACATTTGCTTTTGTCAAATTGTCTGACCCATGGTCGGCCCGCCAGTAGCGGCACCTGACTGCTATCTCCGAATTCACCACCGATGTCCGTCATGTCGCGGGTAAGCTTAATGCCGTTGCTGACGCCCTGTCTAGACCTGCTTTTCCCCCTATTTCGGCGGTGGACTGCGAAGTGGATCCCCAAGAGCTTGCGGAGGCACAGCTTCTAGCGGATACCGCTTCGGCATACCAGTCCACCACTTCGGGATTGAAGTTGGCCCAGGTAGCTTGTGGGTCAGAAGGCACAAAAGTCTGGTGCGATGTTTCTCTTCCCCGTCCCAGGCCGGTAGTACCGCCCTCCCTTCAGCGCCGGGTTTTCGATGCCATTCATGGGCTGGCGCACCCGTCCATCCGCTCCACCTCTGCTTTGGTAGCAGCTCGGTTTGTCTGGCATGGCCTACGGAAACAGGTAGCGGGTTGGGCGCGTGCCTGCGTTCCCTGTCAGACCGCTAAAGTCCAGCGCCATGTCCAGCCCCCCCGTACAGGATTTCGAGGTCCCGGCTGTTCGTTTTTTCCACATCCACGTGGATTTGGTTGGTCCTTTGCCTTCCTCCCGGGGCTACACCCACCTCCTCACGGTGGTGGATCGGTTCACCCGGTGGCCAGAGGCTTTCCCATTGTCTGATATTTCGTCAGCGTCTTGTGCTAGGACTTTGGCCCTTCATTGGGTAGCTCGTTTCGGGGTCCCGGCAGTTATTACCACTGACAGAGGCCCACAATTCACTTCATCCCTCTGGGTCGCGCTCGCAGAACTGTACGGATCCAAGTTACAACCCACGACTGCATATCACCCCCAGGCAAATGGACTCGTAGAAAGGTTCCACCGCCAACTTAAGGCATCCCTCAGTGCAAGGCTTGAAGGCCCGGACTGGGTAGACCAGCTCCCTTGGGTTCTTTTGGGCATCCGGACTGCTCCTAAGCTAGATCTCGGTGCGTCGTCCGCAGAGCTAGTATATGGCTCGACACTTCGAGTACACGGAGATCTGTTTCCGGACCCTTCAGACCAGCTGCCTACAGTCCCATCAGTGTTAGTATCTCTCCGGGAACGGGTGGGCTCCCTGGCTCCAGTTCCGACTTCACGTCATGGGTGTCCCATGGTACATGAACCGCCTTCCCTGAAGGACTGTGAGTTCGTTTTTCTGCGAAAAGATTCCCATCGCGCCCCGTTGCAGAGGGTCTATCGAGGGCCGTTCCGGGTTTTGCGTAAGGGAACGGCTACCTGCACCTTAGACATGTGCGGCAAGAGTGAGCTCGTCTCGGTGTCCCGGCTCAAACCTGCACATTTGGATCCGGATCAACCAGTCCTGGTCGGTCAAACCCCTAGGAGAGGCCGACCTCCGTTAGTTCCGCTCAGTCCAGGACCCCCCGTTCCGACAGTTCCTCCAGGACCCCCCGTTCCAGCAGTTCCTCCAGGACCCCCCGTTCCGGTAGTTCCTCCAGGACCTCCCGTTCCGGCTGTTCCACCAAGTCCGGAACCCCCGGCTCCTGTGGTTCAGGCTGTCCCTCTCCGTACTCGTTATGGTCGCGAAATCCAGCTCCCTGCTAGGTTCCGCACCTCGGGTTCTGGGGGGGGGTCATGTAGCGACCATAGAGAATGGTCCAGGTCGTCGAACCCTCGGATTGGCCAGCGAGGTCACGTGTGAACGCGACCATGGGGATTGGTCCAGGGAGCGACATCGCTGATTGGCCAGCGATGTCATGTGCGCGTTTGGCGCCCGAAATAAGTAGTTCGGCGAAGTCTTCGAAGAAGACAGTAAGTTTTTGATGGTTGTCCTTTACCTTGTTGTTTAACTCTGTATTCGAATATTGCGGCTGCAATAAACTTCTTCTATAACCAACAAGTTTCCGGACTCGCCATAATGCATTCTTTTGTGCTTGCCTGAATGTTTATTTAATCAGTTTGAAGAGCGCACTCTTAACTATGCAGAAATAGACTGGCTGTTGTACAGTTTGATTTATATATTAACTCACAGTATGTGGGCATTGCTAGCAAGGCCAGCATTTAATTCCTATCCCTAATTCCCTTTCATTAGGTGTTGACACGAACATTCTTGATCCTCTGTAATCCTTCCGATGAAGGTTTCATTTGGCTTGGGTTCAAGGATATTGACCCATCCTAAATGAGGATTGGCAATGTTCTTCCAAATCAGGATGGAGTGTGATTTGGAGAACAACCTGCAGGTGGAGGTGTTTCCATGCATCTGCCTGCTCGAGTTTTCTTCATGGTAGAGTTTAAACATTAAAAGGTAGTGTCAAAGTGGTCTTGCTCAGCTGCTGAAGTGATTTATTTTAAATGGAATGCACTATAATGGTGTACCAATGTTGGAGAGAGTAAATGTTAATGCACTGCATGCAGGTTCCTTAGTCCAGGATGAAGTTGAGCTTTCTGGGTGTTGCCGGAGTTACCTTTATCTAGGCAAGTGGAGATTATCCCAAGATACTACTCAATTGTGTCTTGTAGATGGTGGAAAGTCTTTGGGGCATCAAGAGACAAGGAATCTGCTGCGGAATACTCTCTCATCCTCTTACCAACACATTACTTGTAGAATAAAAGCAGAAAGTGCTGGAAACAGCCAGCAGGTCAGGCAACATCTGTGAAAAGAAAAAAAAAAGGGCTAATGTTTCAGGTCAATGGTCCTTCCTTTGATTAAAATGAACTGCATTTTAAAAATATATATTTTTGCAGTAGTTATATAACAGTTCAATTAAATGTTTGCCATTTGTGACCCTAGAATGTTGAAGCCAAGAGATTTTACAATAAGAAAATCTCTGAATATCAGATTAGGGTTTTTTTGTGATTAAACTTGCTCTTGCCATTGATTCTCCATGGTTTTGCTTCATGAAGGCAGCTAATATATTGTCAGCAGTATAGCTCATTGTAATAATATATAAATGTGGGTAATAATATATCGTAGGTAATATTGCATGCAGTTCTGTTTGTGCCATAACAGAAAGGCTTTGGAGAGGGTGCAGAAGACGTTTCCAGATAAAGTATAATTCCATGTTGAAGGAAACAGGCCATTGTTAGCTGTTTGCTAAGTAAGAACAGGAACCTGGTGTGACTGAAGCGAGGGAGGAATGGAGAGACTTGCAGGGGCTACTTGAAGTTAGTGAAATCAATATTCATACCACTGAGTTGTAAACAATGGCCTGTTTCCTTTGTCATCGTTACTTTTTTGCATATCTTTAATTAATTTGTCTCTCTACATCACTGTCTATACCTCTCATTTCCCTTTCCCCTGACTAGTCTGAAGATGGGTCTCAACCCAAAATGTTACCCATTCCTTCTCTCTGCCACTGAGTTACTCCAGCATTTTATATTGATCTTCAATTTAAACCAGCATCTGTAGTTCCTTCCCACACAATGATAAACTTTGGTTTAGATCAGTAATCAGGCCATTCTGGTAGCGGAAGGTAAAGTCAGAAATTCTGAGTTCCAGGCAGTATTCATGTGGAAGATAGACACAAAAGTCTGAATGATGGTTCTGACCCAAAGCATCACCTATTCTCCAGAGATGCTGCCTGACCTGCTGAATTACTCCAGCATTTTGTGTCCATCTTCAGTGTAAATCAGCATCTGCAGTTCCTTCTTACACAATTCAGATGGAACTCTGCAGTGACCTATCTTTTTTGCATTTCATTTCAACTGCCTTTTTTATGCACTCATACCCACCTCACATTTAAAAAACATTTGGACAGGTACGTGGATAGGATAGGTTTAGAGGGATTTGGGCCATACGCAGGCAGGTGGGACTATAGAAGAGGCAAGTTGGCCAGCGTGAGCAGATTGGGCTGAAGAGCTTGTTTCTATGCTCTTTGACTCTGACTCTAATTAAATGCATTTTTGCCCACAAACATGCAAATTAGGTGCAGGATTAGGCTTGTAAAGCTTCATCCGCCATGTGATAAGATCAGGCTGATCCGATGGTCCCCTCAACTCTGCATTGTTGTCTGCCCATGACAACAAAGGGTCTGAAGAAGGGTCTTGACCCGAAAAGTCACCAACTACCTCTCTCCAGAGATGCTGCCTGTCCCGCTGAGTTACTCCAGATTTTTGTGTCTATCTTCGGTTTAAACCAGCATCTGTAGTTCCTTCCTGCACATAACAGTTCATCCCTTCACTTATCAGCCTCTGCTTTAAAAACATTCAAAGATTCTGCTTGCGCTGTCCATTGAGGACGAGATTTCCAAAGACTCAAAACCCTCTGAGGAAAAACAAAACTGCCTTATCTTTGTTTACAGTGGGCCCTTATTGTTAAACAATGGTCTGTAGAATTAAATTCTAATAATTACAAGTGGAGCCTATTCAACCTTTCTTCATAAGCAATCTGCCCATTCCAGATATCACTCTTATAAACTCCCTCTGAATAATGTAGTACCACCCTTTTGTAAAATACGAGATTCATGCTTTGCACACTTTTACAAATCAGATCTCATCAATTCCCAATATAATTGAAGCATAACCTCCCTGCTCGTACAGTCCTCAAGAATTTGTAGAGGTTTATTGCACAGTTTCAAGTATGTTCCAAAGTAAGGACGCCTGGCTGCAGTTGACGTATTGTGTCCAGAGCTGCATTATAAAATTTAAAGAAGAATATACTATCTTTGGAGTCACAGCAGCCTGGATTTATAACACCTCATTGAGACATACAAAATATTGAAACTATTTCCACCAGCTGCAACAGAATCCCACCAGGAGCCACATCTCCAGCCCCCCCCCCCCCCCCCCCTCCCCCCCACTACGTTTTCTGCCTTCTACAGGTACAACTCACCTTGTTTAGGGGCACCAAGGTGGTGGAATGGCTGCCTAAGGAAATTAATGGCATCAAATCACTTTTCTTGCATCGATTTGCAAAATGATACCCACATTTCACCAGTCTCTCTGATTATAGGGGGCAGGTAGCTTGTTCTGGTCTTTTCAAACTTATCCTGGTTATTTTGGAAAAATTGCATTGAGGAAAACGTTAAGGCTATCTGGGAAGAAATCTGACTGCAGCTGTACATATGTTAAATGCAGAACACTAGCAATTTCCATAAATGATTCCCTGCTCCTCCACAAGGCGTACTGATGCTGCTTTTCCCAATGCAATCAGGGAACTGGTGGAAAGTTGGTTATTTAGTTTAGTTTGGTTTACTTTTGTCACCTGTGACGAGGTACAGTGAAAACCTTTGTTTGTGTGCTATCCTGTCAAAAAAGACTATACATGAATACAATCAAGCCGTCCACATTTACAAAGCATTGTGATTGGGAAAAAAAATCATAAAAACAGAAAATGCATTGAATGTAGAGTGCCTTATTGAATTGTTTCAGTGACTTTTTGACCCATAATTGGCGCTTCACAATCTTTCAATTTTTGAAGTTTTGCTATGTTTTGCCTTACCACTAAGCCCTGTGCAAGTTCCAATCTTCATATTGCACTCTGTAAAATGTTTAAAAGACTACCTAAAAATCAGGGCTTATTTGCTGATTTTATGAGAATTCTTCAAACTGGCCCGTTGCTCAGTCCACTTTAAGACATTACCACTCTTCCACACAACAACTGATGCTGAGAATGGGGAATTCTGTGTTATAGAAGTGACAAGGTCAGTATGGACAGCTTCCTTTGAGGTCAATTCCAAATGGAAAGTCCAGGCCATTGTACCATGGTATGGATTAGATGTATCTGCTCCATGGATTCATGACATTTGATCGGCAACAGTCATCAGACTGTGGTTTAGATTGGCAGCTCTCCACTCTAGTTCTTCTTAGTTTCATTACTGCTGTTTTCAGCTGAAATAAACCATAGAAATCTATACTATTTAAATGTGTGAAATAGACAATAGACAATAGACAATAGACAATAGGTGCAGGAGTAGGCCATTCAGCCCTTCGAGCCAGCACCGCCATTCAATGCGATCATGGCTGATCACTCTCAATCAGTACCCCGTTCCTGCCTTCTCCCCATACCCCCTCACTCCGCTATCCTTAAGAGCTCTATCCACCTCTCTCTTGAAAGCATCCAACGAACTGGCCTCCACTGCCTTCTGAGGCAGAGAATTCCACACCTTCACCACTCTCTGACTGAAAAAGTTCTTCCTCATCTCCGTTCTAAATGGCCTACCCCTTATTCTTAAACTGTGGCCCCTTGTTCTGGACTCCCCCAACATTGGGAACATGTTTCCTGCCTCTAATGTGTCCAATCCCCTAATTATCTTATATGTTTCAATAAGATCCCCCCTCATCCTTCTAAATTCCAGTGTATACAAGCCCAATCGCTCCAGCCTTTCAACATACGACAGTCCCGCCATTCCGGGAATTAACCTAGTGAACCTATGCTGCACGCCCTCCATAGCAAGAATATCCTTCTTTTCAAACTTCACCTAGACCTAAGGGTCTCTGGGCAGAGATATTAATTCAAAATGAAAGAAAGTTGAGTCGATTTTTTTCTGCATCGGAAATTTTCGTTCTCTATCCAAAAGATTTGAAACTGACAATTGATCACTTAGATGGTCAGTATTTGTGCATGCAATGCAATGCAGGATGTGGAATTGTACAACAGACATAATCTTTGTCTTAAATATGACCCCTAATTTTTAAACAAAGTGGGATTGAAGAAACAGAGTGGATATGAATGATTCCACGTTAATATATAAACATAGCACAAAAAGTAAGGAAATTTGTGTTTGGTTGATTATTTCTTTGTTGTAACAATGCTTCTTGGCAATAAATCTTATACCGTTGGAAAGCCTGTTTATTTCCCTTTTAAATGGTGCCACATTTGTAAGGAACGTGCATTTGTGGGATGAGCAGCAGAGCTGAGTATATGGGTTGCGCCCATGAAAAATTTGCCAAATCTTCTCTGCCAATGCCAAACAGCTTATTCTGCTGTTGCTATTGACTCTTGTTTTGAGCTTCTGGTACCCCCAGGTGCTGACAACCAGGTGCCTGATTGGCACCTGATTGGCAGCATCTGTGAGCATGGGCCCTGCTACAGTGGTCAGTAGGTGTCTACTCCAAGAATCGGCATGCCACGTTTGACTGATCTGGATAGGGCCCGTGCGATAGGGCAACTTCAAGCTGGTGTTCCGCAAAACCAAGTTGCGGCATTATTTGAAGTGAGCTCCAAAGTGAAGGCCAAGTTCCATATAACGGTGGATGTCAAAAACAGGCCGCGAAGTGGGCGTCCCAAGAAGACGACACCCGAAGAAGACCGTTTCCTCACCCTGTCAGCACTTAGGAACCGTAGGCTGTCTTCTACAGATTTGCAGTCAAGGTTTGCAGGACGATATGGCCGACGGCTCTCTGCCCAGACAATTCGGAACAGACTGCACGCAGCCGATCATGAGGCCTGCCATGACTGCCCTTCACCATCAGGCCCGTTTGCGCTGGTGTCGGCAACACGTGCACTGGAACCTGAACATGTGGAGGAACATTATGTTCAGTGATGAGTCCAGATTCTGCCTACGGCAGTTGGATCATAGGGTCAAAGTGTGGAGAAGACGCGGAGAACGCTATGCTGATTGCTGCACCGATAGAGTAACATCTTTTGGTGGAGGCAGTGTGATGGTGTGGGGCGGCATCTCCCTCACTGGAAAAACAAGGCTTGTCATCATTGGAGGCAATCTCAATGCAGAGAGATATCGAGATGAGATTCTGCAACCAGTGGCAATCCCATATTTCCACAGTCTGGGACCGAACTCTATCCTCCAAGATGACAATGCTCGCCCCCACAGAGCAGGGTTTCTCAGAGACTACCTCCAGAATTTGGGAGTGGAGAGGATGGAATGGTCTGCCAGCAGTCCTGACCTCAACCCCATTGAACACTTGTGGGATCAGCTTGGGCGTGCTGTTCGTGCCAGAGTGACCAACACAACCACGTTGGCTGACTTGCGACAAATGCTGGTTGAAGAATGGGATGCCATCCCACAACAGTGTGTGACCAGGCTGGTGACCAGCATGAGGAGGAGGTGCCAGGCTGTTATGGCTGTGTATGGTTCTTCCACACGCTACTGAGGCTTCTGTTTATTAAATGAATAAATTGTTAAATTACCAATATGTCTTGTTTCTTCAGACTTCAATCATCCAATCCACCAAACAACACCGAACAAGTCAATGGCAGAATAAGCTGTTTGGCATTGGCAGAGAAGATTTGGCAGATTTTTCATGGGCGCAACCCACATACTCAGCTCTGCTGCTCATCCCACAAATGCATGTTCCTTACAAATGTGGCACCATTTAAAAGGGAAATAAACAGGCTTTCCAATGGTATAAGATTTATTGCCAAGAAGCATTGTTACAACAAAGAAATAATCTACCAAACACAAATTTCCTTACTTTTTGTGCTATGTTTATATATATATATTTTAAATTAATTAGTAATATGTGGCTAATGGCAAAGATGTATAAAAATGGAAAGCGAGCATCAAAATAAAGAGAAAATTCACTTGAAGGAGAAAAGACAGGTTGCAAATTCAACCTTGGGCCCTCCATCAGATGTGTCAGAAAATCTTGCATTATGGCAAGACAAAATATCGCCCTTCAAAGATCCAGTTAAAAGGTTTTCAGATAGTGCACTATTTTAAAAATGTGTTAGATCCTGCCTCAAATACAAAGCACCAATTTCAGCACATCATGTCCACAAATAGACTTTCAAAGCAGGCTCAATAGTTTTTACCCCTCTTCATCGCTGAGTGGGGATGAAGCAAATAGGATTTTACATAATGCATTAACATACCCAGATGGCAACCTGCTGCACAGGAATATCAGTCAGCATCAAATTTAGTTTCTATAGAAGTTATTTGTATGTCAGTGGCATTAGTATAAATTGCAGATCTTCCACCCAAACAAATAAACTCAGAGAATGACTGAGAAAATTAAAAATGCCAGTGAAATTTTGCAGCAATTAGAACTGTTATCAAAATTTTGATTGTCCTTTAGGCTTGAAAATCCCTTTCCTGTTTTATAACACCATATTACTTTCACTTTCCTTCTCAATTCCTTTTAACCCTTTGCTGATTTTGCCCTCAAAACCATCAAAATATCAGTTAACACTTTGTCATTGCATAATATAGGATCTAAAATAGCCTTTTTTTTAAACCTGTCCTGATAGTAACTGTGCTGATCGAGAAATTCATTGTAAGGAGATATCATAAACCCCGGCAGCAGGCAGGCAACATAGCCCTGGTGAGTTGTGCCTGGAGTAGTAACAGTATCTATCACCTTAAGCCTATTACCCAGCATCACCACCGCCTCAGTCATACAATATTGCGTTTGTAGTACTGGAGGACCCGGCATGGGGGAACCGCCGTGAAGGAGGAGGGGGGAGAACAATGGACAATTGGGGATGGGGGGGGGGAGAACAAAGGACAATGGGGACCCGGCGTGGGGGAACCGCTGTGGGGGGGGAAGAGAACAAAGGAGGAGTCGGCATGCTTTGTAACTTTGTCAGCACCGTAGGTGGCTGCTGTTTGTATACATTGGGTATGCAAGCAAAGAATTTCACTGTGCCTAGTCACATGTGACAATAAAGTATTCCATTCCATTCATTGCTCCATCGTGAGTGGTCTTATCTGCCATGGTGCTGTTGCCAGTTTATTTATCCACATTAGGTGCAAGAATTGTCCAGCCACTGGTCATGTGCAAGGCCATGTATACAAGTGAGTCCCTATATACAACACCAACTGCATTTCCTTCACTGGCTCCTTCCAATTCCTGACGGAAAAGCTCTATCAAGTTTGCCATATGTAATTTGCCTTCAGCAAATCTATGTTTGCTTTCTCTAATCAATCTACGTTTATTGTCAAATTGTGTTTTTTTCTACAATGTTCCCCACCATCAAGCTTAGGCTTTGCGGAACCCACCCAAAGGCCCGGCGGACCGCAGTACCAGGAGGCCACTGCTGGAGACGACGGACGCAAGGAGCAAGGGCCAGCATGAGGGTGAACCGGGGTAATGCCTCCAACGCCTTTCATGGTCGGCTGCAGAAGGCGCCCCGGGATATAAAGGTGGCCGGGCGAAGAGAGGGACATCGGTTTGCGGGCAAATTCAGAGGAAGGCTACGGAGGAAGGCCCTGCAGGAGTTCGGGGCTTACCTGGATCGGGAGTAGCTCCAGTAGACTGAGGACGTGGGCGGACCGGACTTTGGACTATGAAAATGGCGCCAAAACATGGTGGTGCCTGCATGTGTAAATATGCAAAAAGTATTTCACTGTGCAACTGCGCATGTGACAATTAAAGCACCATGGACTTGTATCTAATTCTTGGGACTCTCTCAGGAACTAGATAGAACTAAACCAAGGAACTGCTCACATTATTGGCCTGATGCAAAGCCACCTAGCTATCAATCTTCCTCTTGAGTGTTTGCTGAATGGCATCCACTTCAGTTTCTTATAGTTGTTGAGATGCAATAGTTTGGCTGGAGACGCATCTTCAGATATTCTGGAGGGTTAATCAGAGAGATGGGTCCATTGTTTGACTAGATCATTTTTAGATGCAACAACATAGTACAAATCTATTAGTTGTTGTTGGACATGAATAACATTCCCTCCCTCAGCACAATCATAGTCAGGAGAACTTTGTTTGTTTTTTTTGTCGAAGAGACAATATTCACAGAAAACATTGTTTAAAATATTATTAAGGTAGTCATTTTTTTCCCACATCTTCCTGTGCACAAAGTGCCCATACATAATGCTTCATACATAATCACACTTCAAAGTAATCCATTTTACGTGATGTGCTTCGGTATAAAGTCTTTCTTTTCTTTGTATGTGGGAGAAACAGGCATTTTTGACAATCAATTTCGTCTTCAGCATCTAATCTTTTCATTGCAATATGCATCATTAGATGTGGGAAATCTAATGCAGATTCGCATTTGAAAATTAATCTTAAATTATTTTGTTTCGCTGTAGTTAACAAAACTCCCTGTAAATCATGCTACAGATTTACAATCCAAACATGTTTTGTGGCAACATAGCTAAAAAGGTATATACGGCAAGAAAACATATTACACATGTGGTAAAATGTGAAAACATGTTGACCTTAGAAAACATACATGATGCATGCGACCTGGCTAGTAACAATGATGGTATTTAGTTACCACAGATTGCTCAGAAACACTTTTTACCAAATCTCCTGGCTCTTCTTTTTATTGTTACTACTTTTTCCGCCACATACATTTTACAGTTCTTCTACTTTGCTTTCAGTATTGGTGCAAATTTACACTTCAAAACCATGAAGAATGAACATGCAGCATTATTTGATGTCTAACTCGGGGGAGTGGTGGGGGGAGGGGAGAGACGAGACTTCAAAGACAGTGCAATATTCAGGGTGATTTTACTATTTTGAACCCCCAGCGGAAAATGATTGCACTCTCGATTGCCTCTTGCTTATTGTGCTCTCAGCTTCATCCAGTGCTGTGAGAAATTAATCATTGTCTTTTATCTGGGTTTTTTTTTTTGTAGCAGTGACCAGCACAATCACGCAGTGAGCTTTCAAAATACGCACAGCAGCTCCACGTAATACCTGAAACTAACAGCCAGTTTAATTTTTTAAATAGGCAAAGATCTACCAGGTTCTTTGTCTTGAATGTCTATGTGGACAAAAAAAGACAATCAACTGTCATCAATAGCTGGATGGGCATTGTTACCTTAAGGTTGTTCCCAGGTACCATTATCATCTGGACTAAGTGGGTTCTATCACCCAAGACTGTAAATCATTGTTGTCGCGTTTGAACTATTTTTAATATATAAATCAATTTGCCATACTTCACATTTAATTAATTCCATATCACAACATTTGCAGGATGACATTTCTGCTTGTTATTGACAGTCTACTGCCTAAGACGAAGATAAAATTAAAGGCTCAGTCTTAATTGTGTAATTATGTTTTGGCTTTCTGCAGCATCGCAAGATCGGTTTTTATATGGGGAAGGCCTTTGATCCAGTATATCATCTTTTCCACATTTCCACTGCAGACGTCTGGCAAAGGGAACAAAGTACTGGAGTAATTCAGCAGGCCAGGCATCTCAGGAGAACATGGATTGGTGACATTTCAGGTCGGGGCCGCCTTCAGACTGATTATGGTGTGCGTTGGCAAGAGTGAGGTCACGAGCAATCAGGAGGAACCAAACCTCATATTTTGCGTGGGAGCTTGCAACCCAATGGTATGAACAATTAATTCTCCAATTTTAGGTAACTAACCAACAAACCCCACCTCCACACTCCCCCCCCCCCCACTTTTTTCCCTCCCCCTCTCCTTCCACCTTTCTTCCTTCCTCTGGCTTCACAATTGGCAACTCATCTATCGTTATCTCACATGTTTTACCTTTTATTCCCTAGTCTTTGTCAGGCTATCACTTGCCAGGCTTTTCCTTGCCCCTCCTTTCTTCCAGCTTTCTTCCCTCCCCGAACACAATTAGTCATGACCGGAAACGTCACCTATCCATGTTCTCCTGAGATGCTGCCTGACTTGTTGAGTTATTTCAGCACTTTGAGTCCTTTTTGTAGACTGCATTTCCTTGTTTCTACATGAATTCCATGGAATTCAGTGTCATTTGTCATCCATGCGACCAAACCTCTAACCAAGCAGCATCCTCTCAGTCACACACTGCCATTTTGGCCTAGAATTCTGATAGCGTGTTACTATTTTCTGACCCTGAAGCCAGTGGGTGTGCTCATAACTTTACAATCTTTAAAAATTGTGTACAAATTAACCGCCAGAAACAGGAAAGAGTAGAATTTGCAAAGTCAAACTGAAGAAGCTCCCAACCCAAAACAATGTGCTTCCATTTCCCTCCACAGCTGCTCCCTGGCCTATTGAGTTCCTCCAGCACTTTGTTTGTTATTAAGGATTGAGAATATGTAGACACGTGTGTCTCCACACGCTTAACAGAAACTGGTGTAAACCCAGAGCTGTGGTCACTGGGAGTAGAGGTACAGGATGAAGGAAAATGATGAGGATAAATGGTTTTACTGGGGGATTGCAAATGTGGTCATCTCTGCTTCAGAAGAATGTGGGTCCTCAGGCACTCTCTATATACGAGACTGAGATCAATATATATTTTAAGAACCTGAGGAAATCAAATTAAAGTCGGTTTGAAAAGGAACATAGCAAAGTATTGGACCCATATCAAACTTTGGCTAAGACCTGGATCGGATTTGAACACAATAATATATTGATCATAATATATTGATGTGAACATATCACATTACCTCAAGCATTCATGCAGTTGTTTTATCTGCTTCAAGCACATGTTAATAAATAATATAAAATATAAAAACAATGTTAAATAAAACTATCCAGCTTAAATGGCATCACCATGAAAATTAAAATTAAATACAATTAAATAATTATCCAGAATTATTAAACCATATGTTGGTTTTTGGTTTGTGATTTAAAAATGGTGGATAATTAATTAATTGGATTGCTGATTAAGATGTATGTTACAGGATCCAAATTGTTACATGGAACAATGATATTAAATATCAATAACTCCAAGATAGCACAGTCAGGTACAGAATTGCTGTAAATTTATGATTTTTTAATTAGTACTAAACACGGTAATTTGTAAATTTTCAAACAAAAAGTACTGCTTTAATTAATGTTCATCAAGAAGCAGCCTGTCGTTTAGTTGCAGTATTGTAAAATGTACAAAAGAAAGAAAAAATATAATGGCCCAATGAATAAGCAGAGCTAAAATGATGTTACTTATATAATTAACTAATTATAAATGTAGACACAAATATTGCTATTGCAGTTTGTATAAATGAGCAAAGCCTTGTACTGAAACTTAAACAGGATCAAAGTACAGATGGTTGGGAAGCTAAATTTGCAAACATTTTATAAGATTTAAATTTTGAACTTGTGCGCTGTGAAAGCATTAGCTCTTGGAGTATTGTGGTTAAACCTATAAAATTTGTATCTCAAGGCATAGTTAATTCTTCTTGAGACATGAATGTTGAAGATGACAACTAGGGAACTTGAATTAATCCAAGATAGCACAGTCAGGTTTGAATAAATCCAAAACAATAAGTACCATTATTAACAATGTCTATAAATTATAGAGTCAAAGATAAAGCCATAGACAGCATGGAAAAAGGTCCTTCAGCCCAACTTGCCCACACCGAACAAAATGCCCCATCTGCACTAGTCCCATCTGCCTGTAGTTTGCCCCATAGCTCTCTAAACCTGTCCTGTCCATGTCAAATTACTGGATGTGAAAATTTAATTTTGTTGTCTTACATCCTTCAGGAGGAAGCTTAATACTGTTACCTTAAATTAATCAGTCAGATCATTTAGTTCAGACTGTCAGTGATGGTCAGTAAATACTGGCTTGCCAGCACAGTTCACATCAGTTAACAAACGAATAGGTATAAGCACCATAACCACCAGATATGTGCACAGTTTTTTAATCATAGTACAAACAAGGAACTGCAGATGCTGGTTTACAAAACAAAATGACACTAAGTGCTGGAGTAACTCGAGGTTTCATGGGGTTCAAGGTCAGTTTATTGTCACATGTACCAATTAAGATACAGTGAAATTTGATTTGCCATACTAAGTGAAAAGCAACAAGACACACAACCACATAAAAGTTAACATAAACATTCATCACAGTGGATTCCACATTCCTCACTGTGATGGAAGGCAATAAAGTTCAATCTTCTTCCTCTTTGTTCTCCTGCGATCGAGGCAGTCAAACCATCCGCAGTCAGGCAATCAAAGCCCCGGCAGCCAATGATCGAAGCCCCCATCGGGGTGATCGAAACTCCCGCATCATGGCGGTAGAAACTCTCTCCATAGCTTGGAGATCCCGAGTCGGCCTTACCAGATACCGCGGGCTTCACGATGTTAAAGTCCACAGGCCCCATGGTTGGAACTTCGATCCCCGGCAAAGTGATCGCAAGCTCCGCGATGTTAAAGTCCTGCAGACTCCCGCGGCTTGGAAAGGCTGCCAACTGCACGATGGTCGGCTGCAGTGGGACAGAGATATGATACAGAAAAAAATCGCATCTACGTCGAGGTAAGAGATTGAGAAAAGTTTTTCCCCAACCCCCCCTCCCCACCCCACCCCTCACATAAAACAAACCAAGGAACACTAAAACATACTTTTTAACACATACTAAAAATAACAAAAAGAAGAAAGGGCAGACAGACTGTTGGCGTGGCAGCCTGATGAATGGTTCCAAACCGTGACGTCACTTATCCATGTTCTCCAGAGATGCTGCCTGATCCGCTGAGTTACTCCAGCACTTTGTGCAGTTGTTTTCAATCAGTTTTGCTCATTCAATGGTGCCAAACTTTATAGCTCTTTTGCACTGTTTTCTCTGTCAATAGTCCAATAATATTTTTAGGAGATGCATCCTATTCAGTCTCAAATCTGAATTTTTTTACACTAATTTTAGCAAATCTTACAATCTCTTTCATTTATCCAGGTAAATAGATGTTTACATCGCCAGCATAGTTTAGACCATAACCTGATGTGGGGTTTAATCTAGCGGTACATGCCATTTTCTTTTCAGTGAAGATTCATTTGTGATCTTATTTCATTAGGACAAAAACTCAGTACAAGCTTATCCTAATCAGATTGTAACAATGTGAAAATAAAAGAATTAAGTGTAAATTAGAGTAGGATAAATTAATATCGAATCAAATGCAGGAGGGAAAAGAAAGATTAAATTAGAAGAGATAAAAAAAGATTACATGGAAATGAAAAGAAATAGGTTTTATGTTTTAAAATGTCCAAAAGCAATTAAATCCTGAAAGGATGAGACCCTGTGTGTGATGGTTAGTCTTCAGAGGTTTTGACAATTGGCAATAAAATACACGTATCTTATTTAGTTTAGTTTAGTTTAGTTTCGAGATTCAGCACAGAAACAGGCCCTTCACCCCAACGAGTCCCTGCCGAATAGCGATCCCTGCACATTAACGCTACCCTACACACAAGGGACAATTTACGGGTGTGAGGCATGAGCTCTCACTCGAGCACTGTCCAAGTCTCTCGATGGTATCTACACCCGAATGCTCAGAAAAGTTCAAAATGTCAGTTGGATGGACCACATCCCCAATGCCCAACTCTATGAGGAGATTCCACCTCTGACCGAGAAGATCAGGTCGAGAAGGATGAGGCTCGCTGGTCATTGCCACCGCCATCCAGAAATACCAGCAAACAAGGTTGTGCTGTGGGAACCCACCCATGGAAGACGGAACCCGGGACGACCAAACAAGATGATGCTGAAGATGTTGATGGAAGACGCATATGTAGAGGAGCTTGCCAGCTGCATGGAGGACAGAGATGTGTGGTGTGTCCGTCATTGTGCCCGTCGGAAACCAGTACCACTGCGTCGCTAATATTTTCAATGATTTTAAATTAAAAATTAAATTATACACACTCGGGCCAATTTACACTTATACCCAGCCAATTAACCTCCAAACCTGGACATCTTTGGAGTGTGGGAGGAAACCGAGGATCTCAGAGAAACCCCACACGGTCACGGGGAGAACGTACAAACTCCATACAGATGGCACCTGTAGTTGGGATCGAACCCGGATCTCCGTCACCCGCAAGTGCTGTATGGCAGCACGATTACCGCTGCGCCACCGTGCCACACAAAGCAATATTGTTTAAAGGGTAACATGGAATGGGGAAGACCTGTACAACAAGTTTAGTTTATATTTGCCATGTAAATAGAGCAATTTCACATTGGTTGATGTTCTTCTGCAGTGAACCAGGTGAGATGAGATATTGTCACAAAGCTAATCTGTGTGATATCTACCGGAAGTTAATCTCTACGTCTAAATAAGATCCATTAAATCATGCCACTGTACTCACCAAATCTAACCTATTCAGGTTTATTAAACAGAGAATTTTGCTTGTACAGAATATGTGCAGAATTCATTTTTGCTCTGAATATTCTTCGAGATCCACAAATAATGAAATACTAAGCAGACCAAACTTACTTGTTTATTTTTTCAGGCAGTTCAGGTTTAACGATAATGAATGCAGTAGTAAATACTAGCGTGCTTTGGCAGCTAACAAACACTTCGACCTCTACCTTTTCCATTCCTATCTATACCTCTTATCATTTTATATAGCTCTAACAGATCATCCCTCAGTCTCCTCAGCTCAAATGAAAACAAACACAGCCTATTCAATTACTTCCTATAACTAAAGTCCTTCAATCCAACCAACACCTTGTTGAATCTCCTCTGCACTCTCTTCAACATAACATACTTCCTATACCGTGGAGATCAGAACAGCCTACAATACTCCAAGTGTGAACTAACTGGTGTTTTGTAAAGCTGCAACATACTACAACACCATCAACTTTTGCATCATGCATAAATTTACCAATCGTACTTCTTCCAAATAAAGAATACACAGCAAGCTGCTTTTAACCCTTTGCTAGATTAATAATTGCTGGGTTCTTGATTAGTAAGGGTGTCGAAGGTTACGGGGAGATGCAGGAGAATGGGTTTAGGTTGAAAGGGAAAAATAGAGGGAAAAAATAGATCAGTCATGATCGAATGGCAGGCTCGATGGGCCAAATTCTGCTTCTATGTTTTATGATCTTAATGCAACCCTGAAGATGTTTATATTACAAATTGAAATAAAATAACTTCAGATATTTGGGAATTACCAATTCTGTCGCTGATTTCTCCTGGGCTTAATTAGCATGTGCAATAATAGTGAGATACTGAAAAGTTCAGTTCTCTTATATTTCAAATGTCATTGCTTTGTGGGCACATCTGTTCAGAAATTTAGTGGGTGATTCCATTATCTGCCCCTCCCAACTGGGAGATGTTTTGATGAGAGTGAACCATGCACAATTTCTCCAGAGACTTGTGTCAGATGTCGTTCAGTCAGTAGCACACTTTCCTCTGAGACAGAATGTTGTGGATTCAAGCCCCGTTGCAGAGATGAGCATAAAAAGCTAGGACCACTCTCCAAGGAAGTGCAGGGGGAGTGGTGCACAGTCTTTTGGCTGATACTAAACCCGAGGTCTTGTCTGTATTCATAAGGGATAGGAGGAGAATTAGGCCATTTGGCCCATCAAGTCTACTCTGCCATTCAATCATGGCTGATCTATCTCTCCCTCCTAACCCCATTCTCCTACTTTCTCCCCATAACCTCTGAAACATGTACTAATCAAGAATCTATCTATGTCTGTCTTAAAAATATCCACTGACTTGGTCTCCACAGCCTCCTGTGGCAACCCTTAAAATATATTTTCAAACAGAAGTAAAAAAACCCATCCTGATATTCTCAAAGCAAGAAACGCAGTCACTCTCTGTGAATTATTTATCCCCAAAACAAAACTACTAAAATGGATTGTCAGATCTTTATCACCTATCCCTAACGTGTAACCCTGTTGTGCACCTATTTGTATTTCCTGCTTTATAACTGCCGTCAAATATGTTGCAATGGCTATAAAGTGCATCCTACATGAATGTAAAGGAACTTATATGAAATGGTATTGTTTTTCGTTTGGGAGCTCTGATTCTATTACCTGAATGCAAGTGATTTTGCTTGAGCTTTTGCATTCGTTCCCCATCACACTGGCACACACTTCAAAGTGTGGGGACAATTTACAATTTTCCTCAGCTGGGGCCTGGGTCAGTGCCACAGAGATAGTGGCAAGGTCAGGGCATTGGTTGATGATGGCGTGGACCGACGGACAAGGAAGGACTGTATGGAAGTGAGGACGCCGCTGCCGGGGGAATGAACAAAGGAGGACCCAGCACATGGGATCCGCTGTGAGGGAGGGGGAGTGGGGGGGGGGGGGGGAACAAAGGGGGACCTGGCGCTGATACTCTGTAACTTTGTAAGCGCCCTTTATGTGGCGACTATTTGCATACCTTTGGTTAGGCAAGCAAATAATTTCATTGTGACTTGTCACATATGACAGTAAAGTATTCATTCATTCATTCATTCATTCATTCGTTCATTCATTCATTCACTATCCTTGAGTCTAGGAAACATCTAGGAAACATTAAGGCTCAGCAAAGCACCTTCAGTTCCAGTTTGTTTGGGTCAGAGGCTCCAACTGCCCTCAAAATGACCAGCACTGCTGTTAAACAAGCCCCTTTCCATAGTCATAAAGGCCCCAGCTACTCTCACAGCGTGGAGCAAACTTCTCAAAACAACGTTGTCCTATTTGACTTCATGGTCTTTTCGTTGCAAAGACTTGCAATTCTGCAACATGGTTGGTATCTGCATCATCTCAGCTCATCTGTTGCTGAAACTCATCTGTTAGTGCCTCAAAATTCAACTATTCTGGACAGGTATGTCACCATTTGGTCCAAGTGTTTTGTGAAAAATGTTCATAAGAATATTTTTGTTAAGTCATTCTTTTCTTCAGTAAAACTGTAATTTCTAGTTTGCAATCCAATGCTTTAAAACAGACTTATAAAGTAACAAAATTCACTCTGACAGGATTGTAATTATGTATTGAATTGCCTTTTACATCATTCAAAGATTTCATAAAACCTCTTAAGTTCAGAAATATTATTTAGCAGAGGAAAAGAATATGAAGTTGCGAGAGGCATATTCATAGGGGTAGTGAAAGGAATGTGCATATTGGAGACTGTTTTCTGGGAGATTTTGCCAAAAGAAGAAACATCACTCAAGGTACTCAATGAATGTGTGAACCCGTGGGTTGCTTTTTTATGCCTCAGCTGTAAAGTTCCTCATAATTACCTGCTGAAGGAACATTTTGAACTTTTAATCATGTGAATCCAGAGCACGAGCACAAAACTCTGGAGAGACCCAGCAGATCAGGCAACATCTGTGGAAATAGAAATTGAGTTAATGTTTCAGTTTGAAGCACCTTTATCAGAACTGGGCAAGTATGAGAAGTTATTTTAAGTTGCTGAAAGGGTAGACAAGGGACCTGGAAGTTCAGAGAACTAAAGTGACACGAGCTTTAGTTTAGTTTAATTTTGTTTAGTTTAGAGATAGAGCGTGGAAACAGGCCCTTCGGCCCACCGAGTTGGCGCTGACCAGTAATCCCCATATACTCCACTCTAGGGCCAATTTACAATTTTACCAAAGCCAATTAATCTATAAACCTCTACATCTTTGGAGTGTGTGAAGAAACCGGAGCACCCGGGGAAAACCCATGCAATCACAGGGAGAATGTACAAAATCCGTACAGAAACACCCATTGTCAGGATTGAACCTGGGTCTCTGGCGCTGTCAGGTAGCAACTCTACTGCTGAGCTACCATGCCACCCCAACGGAGAGCTAAGATTCATCCAATGGCTCAATTTCACCCACTGCCATGTTTTCACTAGCCTTTCTGATTTTCCCCTCTATGATTATGAAAAATGAGTCATCTCTGCAGAGGCCTTGCCTTCATTTCTTTGTTTATTTCATCTCTCTCTAACTGTGCTCATTAATCCATCAACCGGATGATAGCTGCTACAACATCTCCACAGCAACCCTGGACTAATCATCTCTGACCCATCTTCTCTGCAACTTAAAACTAAGATCTGAAGAAGTGTCCCAGTCTGAAACATCACCTATCCATGTTCTTCAGAGATACTGCCTGAGCCTTTGAGTTACTCTAGCAATTTGTGTCCTTTCAACTTAAAACAAATGTTTTCTCCATAACAAAGAGCCTTTGAGCTGAAACATTAAATCTCTTTCCCTTTCCACACATGGTCCTGATGTGTTTAGTTTTGTTTAGTTTATTATTGTCACGTGTACCAAGGTACAGTGAAAAGATATAATTCCATGCTATCCAGTCAAAGAAGATACTATACATGATTACAATCAAGCCATCCACAATGTACAGATAATGGATAAAGGGTACAAAGTTTAGTGCAATATAAAGTCTGATAGAAGATTGTTCAAAGGTTTTTAATGAGGTAGATGGGAAGTCAGGACCGCAGTCTAGCTGATGAGAGGACCGTTCAGTTGCCTGATTACAGCAGGAAAGAATCTGTCTTTGAATCTTTGAAAGTGTTTCCAAACTTCTGTACCTCTTGCCTGATGGAAGATGGGGGAAGAGGGAGGGACCAGGATGAGACTGGTCCTTGATAATGCTGATGGCCTTGCTGGGGCAGCTTGAAGTGTAAGATGGAGTCAATGGAAGGGAGGTTGGTTTGTGTGATGGACTGGGCTACGTCCACAATTTTAGGAAACTATTTTAGGATGCTGAGCCCATCTCAATAGTCAATAGTCATTTATTTGTCACATACACATAAATGAGCAGTGAAATGAAAAATTACCCACAGTTCAACAATAAGACCAATAAGAATAATCAATAAAAATGCAATAACACATACAATCATAAACTAACACCAAACAAAAGAAACATCCATTGCAGTGAGTCTCCTCCAGTCCCTCCTCACTGTGATGGAAGGCCAGAATGTCTTTTTCTCTTCCCTGCCGTCTTCTCCCGCGGTCAGGCTGTTGGAGTTGCCACATCGGGGCGGTCGGGGCTCCCGACATTGAAGCCCCCACTGGGCGGAGAAAATCCCGCGGCCTATTTCAGGCCGCGCCGGACGGTGAAAGACACGATTCGGGGCGGGCGAAGACGCTGTCGCTGCCGCTGCCGGAGCTCCCGATGTCGGCCCCCACCCAGGGGCCTGTGGGCTTCCAACGTCCAGGCGGCCCGCGCCGAAGTCTCCGGAGACGAGTCGCAGCCGCTTCCGCAGCATCCGAAGGCAGCCAGCGCCGCAGGTGGTGAGTCCGGGCCGCGGGCTCTGCGAACCAGAGCCCCAGGTGGTCCCAGCCGGAGCCCGTCAGCTCCAGGTGCATGGCCGGTGGTAGGCCGCAGCGTGAACGGAGACACGACACAGAAAACAAAGGACGGGTCTCCGTTCGGGAGAGATAATGTTACAGTTCCCTTCCCACCACCCCCCCCCACCACAAACACTACACCATATTTAAACTACAATTAACACAAAAACAACAAAAAACACAAAAGACAAACGGACTGCAGGCAAGCCGCAGCTGCGAGGGCAGCGCTGGCTCCTCCTCTTATTAACTGCATCCTGAAAAGGATTTGTACTTTTGTAAAGAAATTGTACTTTTTGGAATATGAATGGAATTATTTGAATTTTTTAATCCTAGTTTCTTGACGCATGGAAATAAAGTCGAAGTTTCCATGGCAAATTCATCACACACATGGAGTTCTTTTTAGATCCATTATTTTGCTTTGAACTGTCAAGACAGCAAAGAACCCTTAGGGTTCAAACCCATCAAACTACAACAGGAATGTACAGTGTTTGTAGTTAGCTGGCTATTCAAATCACTCTTCAAACTTTAAATCCATTAACTAAGTAAATGCTCTGCTCATATTTTGCAGAACACACTGTCTGACAAAAACACTCTTGTGTCTTCAGTGAGTCAGGTTGTTTTCAAGGCACTATTTGTGTCCTATACTCATGAATAATTCCTCACTAAACAATGCATTGAAAAACACACACGGAATGCATCAAACTAGGTTTAGGTTTATTATCGTCATGTATACCAAGGTACAGTGAAAAGCTTATCCATGTTGCGTAGAGAAGGTATTATTTCTTCAACCTCCTCCACTGACCAGAAATGGTTGTTAAATAATACAACAAAAAATATAATTTTAGATTTATTTGGTTCAGTTAAGGATAATGGTAAGTGGTTTGCAAGTACTCCTCAAGACCTATGAATATATCAGTGATCTTAAAATCCAGAATGTGACTTTTAAACAAAACAACATGTTATTTTCTTATTTAATAACTGAGCCAAATGCTTGTAAATATCCCTTATTACCCAATCTCACATATACCAAAGATAACCCCAGCCTCATTACAGAAGAAAGTATCATGAATATGAAATTAATAGTGCATGCTAATATAGGGTGCTATTTTCTGATGTGTCCAAGGCACGATACTGCTTTAATGGCTAACTGCAAACACTGTACATGATTCAATGGTGTTTTCAGGATTGTGATGCCTTTAATTTTATTATGGAACCTAATAAACCATCTTCCTCCTGGAACATTTGTTTAGATTAGTATAGAAATACAGCATGGAAACAGGCCCTTCAGCCCACCAAGTCCACGCCGACCAACGATCACCCATACACTATTTCAATGTGATCCCACTTTCACAACCTACAAGCTAGGGGCAATTTACAGAGGCCAATTAACCTACAAACCTGCACACCTTTGGAAAGTGGGAGGAAGCTGGAGCACCTGGAGAAAACCCATGCAGTCACAGGGAGAACGTACAAACTCCATATAGACAGCACCCGTAGTCAGGATCGAACACGGTCTCTAGCGCTATAAGGCAGCAACTTTACCACTGCAACATTGTGCTGCTTCTGTTTGTGTCTCCACGACCGCTGCCTGGGTGCTTCCTGAACTTTTGTTTCTGTTTTTGATTCAGATCTAGTGTTTAGAGTTTTGCATTCTATCCTGAATTCAGTTACAAGTCGTTATAATGGGGCTAGAAATACTTCATTATCATATTTTGATATTAAAATTACATGAATTGTCTACACAACACTTTAAAAAGTTCTAAAACGATTGTGTTACTGCACTGTGCTGGGTCAGTTTCAGGAAGCATTACTGGAACACTCCACTGGAGCTTCTCACGGCAACTGACCACAGTCACTGGCTGAGACTTCATCAGGCAGCCCAAAAGCCCATGCACTTAACACAGCCAGCACTCCGACATAGAACATCGAACAATACAGCACAGGAACAGGCCCTTCGGCCCACAATGTCTGTGTTGGACATAATGCCAAATTAAAGTACCTTCAGCCTGCACACGATCTACAAATCTATCTGCCTCGTCCTCCCCTTTCAGAATGCCATGTGCCTGCTCCGAGCCAAACTTGATATTGGCACCAAGGAGACCACACCACACAGTGAGAGTCATACTCTCCCTGGTGACCTACTCTCAGGTGGTCACCCACCTACCTGACTGATCCTACAGTATGACTACCTCCCTGAAACTACTACCCGCATCAACCTTTGCCTCCTGTACTTCTCTGGTGAGTGTTAGGTGTGACATTTATAAAAGAGAGCATTATATACCTGACCAAACACTTACTATTTACCTTTGTACTGGTAACAGTTGAGTTGTATTTAACCATTGAAACGGAGAAATGTTGCAGCCTGGTCTCATTAAATCCAATCACAACAGTTATGGAGAATCAATGACCATCTTCCAAAATTTTGACAGCCAGTTTAGCTCCAGAACATAATCTTCCGACTAAAGTTTCTACATTAATTTAGGTCAAACTGGTGTCTGATGGATCAAACCTGTACACCATGTTCTACGATGGGATGACTATTTCTTGTGGCCTCTGGATGAGGGGAATGGTCAGAATTATTTTCTTGAGTATTGAAAATTGATATTAGTATTTCAAGTAGACAAATGTTGAGGAAATTTTGAGTGTTTTGAGACTGAAAAATTATGCTGGGAAACATTTCCAGTTTCTCCTGCGGACTTTATCTATTCCCTGGTGAAAGCAACTGTCATATTCAAACCTGAAAAATGACCCTAAATGATGCCATTACTCTTTACGCTCCCAAAATAATAAAGGTGACTGGTGAAGCATATTTCCAATTTGAGACCAATAATTCAATAGAAACTGTGGCATTTTGCTATATGTATTCTTACATCATATCATGTTTATAAAGTGTTTCATCTATCTTGAAGGCTCTGCGTATAAGTGGGCCTTTCCATCACTCTTGCTAGATGGGAGGAGTTGTAGGGGGTGGTGCAATTGTGGATTAGTCTGTAGAAGGGTCCTGACCCAAAAGATCTGTCCATTTCCCTCCACAGATGCTGCCTGATCCCCACAAGTTCCTCCAGAAATTTTATTTTGCTCAAAATTTCAACACCCGAGATCTCTTGCGTCTCCAACTCAATGCCAACAATCTGTGTGTTAACGGGAGAGCTTCTAACTGTGCTTATTCTCAGAGCTAATGAGATAACTGCTGTGTATAACATAGGAGTCCCCGGTAGTTGGAAGAGCAAGAAATTATTTGTTAATGTATACACAAATCCAGCTAGAAAACCTCTCCATGTTACTAACCCAACATTGCAATATACTGTGTATTGTACAAATGACTTACAGCAACAGGCTTTCTTAGATATCAATCACCTTTTGTGAGATGGTCCTGGAAGATCAGACTTCCTGAACATTATAGCACAGGCAGTAACCTTGCTGGTTTTTGGGACAAACGTAATGTCATAGAGCCCAACTCTTTCATCCTAGCGTAGTAGCGTAGCAGTAGAGTTGCCACCTTACAGCACCAGAGACCCGGGTTCCATCCTGACATGTGTGCTGACTGTACAGAGTATGTACGTTCTGCCTGTGACCATATGGTGCTCCAGTTTCTTCCCACATTCCAAAGACATACAGGTTTATAATTAGCTTCTGTAAAGTGTCCCTATCATGTAGGATAGAACCAGCGTATGGGTGATCACTGGTTGGTGCAGACTCGGTTGGCCCATGGGCCTATTTCCATGCTGTATCCCTAAATTAAACTAATTAGGCAAAGCATTTTGAGGTCAAATATTGGTTAGCTGAGTTTAGTTTAAAGATACAATGTGGAAACAGGCCTACTTTGACCCACCGAGTCCATGCCGACCTTCAATCTGGTACTGTTACCCTAATCATAAATCCCAGCAGAACCTGCAGAAGTACCTTTACCAGAAGTTCAGGAGGACAGCTCACCATCACTTTCTCAAGGGCATTTCGGGATGGCCAATAAATATTGGGCTTGCCAGCAACACCCAGATCCTGAAAAATAAATATAAACCTTTTACGATCTGGAAACAAACTTGGCATTTTTGACTCAATGTTATCCTCTAAGGACAACTGCAAGCTTCTCTACAGCAAAGCCCCAGAGAAGGTAAATGCTTCAAATGGGAATAGAAAATGGTGATTCATTAATGATTACACAATGCCCCACTTCGATGACACATCAGGGGTTCTGTCTAAATGTCCATAAGAACATCAAAATGCTCCTTAACAGAGTCATAGGGTCATAGAGTGATACAGTGTGGAAACAGCCCCTTCAGAGCAACTTGCCCACACCGGCCAACATGTCCCTGGTCCCACTTGCCTGCGTTTGGTGCATATCCCTCCAAACCCGTCTTATCCATGTACCTGTATCTATGTAACAAGAGGCCTTTAAATTATGTTCAAATAAGCAAATAGCTTAAAAAAAAAGTTAATTCAAAGCACCTTAAAATGTGAGGAATTAATTTAGAAATAAGCTAAAGTAAAATAGGTTTAAAATAACACTTCTACACTTACCATTTCATTTAGACTTTGGAGCGACTGGTGAATGCAGTGGTGGAACAGAAGATCACACATCAGCATCTAACCTCCAGTTTCCACGCAGGGTGGAAATATTGGCTCAGGTTGTCCTGAAACATAGACCATAATCATTGCCAAAACACACCTCATGATAACTCTTAACCCCGATGCCCAGCAAGGGTGCATTTTCAGCCCCTTACTATACTCTCTATAAGCTCATATAGACTGTGGAGCCAAATTCTGCTCTAACTCCATTTACAAGTTTGTGACCCACTGCATTGGGCTGGATGTCAAACAATAATGAAAATAAGTGCAGGAGGGGGATTGAGAGCTTAATGACATGATGAGAAGACAACAACCAGGGCCAGCACAGCAGCAGAGACCCGGGTTCGATCCTGACTACGGATGCTGTCTGCACAGAGTTTGTATGTTCTCCATGTGACTGCATAGGTTTTCTCTGGGTGCTGCGGTTTTCTCCCACATTCCAAAGACATGCAGGTTTGTAGGTTAATTGGCTTCTGTAAATTGCCCCTAGTGCTTAGGATGCAAAACTGGGATAACATAGATCTGGTGTACAGGTGATCATTGGTCGGCGCGGATTCAGTGAGCCCAAGGACCTGTTTCTATGCTATATCTCTAAACTGAATTAAACTAAACCACTCCCTCAAAATAAGCGAAACGTTGACTTTTGGATGCGGAGTAGAGTATACTCCCCAACCAGCATCAATGGTGCTGAAGTACAAGATCAAGTGCTGCAAGTTCCTTGTGATAAATATCACCACCAATTTGTCCTGTACCAACACTGAAGCTGTGTCCAAGAAAGCACACCCACTTCCTCAGAAGACTAAGGATATTCAGATTGTCTCCAACAACTCTTACCAATTACTACAGATGCACCGCAGATAGCATCATTTTGGGATGCATCACAGCTTGGTTTGGCAACAACTCTGCCCAAGATCGCAAGCAATTAGAGAAAGTTGTGGATGTAGCCCAGTCCACCGCACAGACCAGCCTCCCCACCATGCACCCCAGCTACACTTCACACTGCCCTGGGAAAGAAGCCAACAGAATCAAGGCCCCTTTTCAATCCCTCATCTCCACTCTCTTGTTGGGCTGAAGATACCGACAATGGAAAGCATGTGCCACCAGATTCAGGAACAGTTTCTTCCTTGCTGTCATCAGACTATTGAAAGGTCCTCCTGTAAGCTAGGGTGCAGCACCGATCTTCCAACCTACCTCATTGCTGACGTTGCATTTTTTTTCTATAACTGCAACCCTATAATGCTGTAACAGCATATTCGATACTGGTGTTTTTTCTCTTTGCTCTGTTGTACTTCTGTGCTTGACTATAATCAAGCATAGTATGAATTGACTGGATTGCAGGCAAACATAGCTTTTCAATGTATTCTGGTACACGTGATAATAATAAATCAATTCCAATACCACCTTTAATGCAGATCTATGGAATAAAGGAGAGAAAATTTGGATCAATATCTCTCATTTTCCAACAACACCCAAATGGCAACATTATCTCCAAGGATTATTAAAGTACATCTTATTTTAATATTCATTTTAATATACTGTATGTAATTATGAACAGCATGTATACTAATAACTAAAACCATATTTCATTCCGATAAAGCTTTATGTTTAATTAAAAAAATTAAGGAATGTTCAGTGACTTTAATAGCAATTGAAGAAAAATATAAATTGTAGATATAGAAATAATTGTAACAGAATTTATTTATAAAGTCCTTGTAATAATTTTGAGTTCATAAAATCTAAAGGTCTGCCCTTATTATATGTTTTCTTTTAATTGTACCATATTGTTTATGCCAGCACATAGCACACTAATGCAGACTCATAATGAACTGAGCCAAATACCAAGCAAAATTTAATGTCAAGCAATTGAATTCAACACATCTCTCCTATCGCAGGAAACATTCATAAGACTGGAAACAATAAACATCAGGCAACCAGAGTTTGTAAAATCTGTGGATTGTCTTTCACAATTTTTAAGGTAGTCACAAAATGAACTCAGACTGAAGAAGGGTCTCGACCTGAAACGTCACCCATTCTTTCTCTCCAGAGATGGTGCCTGACCCGCTGAGTTACTCCAGTATTTTGTGTCTACCTTCGATTTAAACCAGCATCTGCAGTTTTCTTTCCTACACAATTTTTAAGATGCCTAACATTGCCAACTTTGATTTTTTTAAAGTCCAGAATTATGTTTCCTGACCATTCATTAAAATGCAGCGAAGAATCAACATATATAACCTTTTCAAAAATCACCAGCATTGTTTTAAAACACTATTATGCCAGAAGGAACTCGAAATATTTTGAAGTAAATTGCATGCATTTCAATGGAATGTTTCAATTGATTTCAAACATTTTAACTGATTTTGGCAACGAATTGCTGAATGCTGGTTAAAAATGAAATAGCATATGTTGACCTTTTATCCACAGCTCTTTGGAAAGTGCACTTTTAATTTACCCACACATTTTGCACGAGCTTTATTTTGCTCACCATTTCTGTTAAAAAACAGTGCAAAGGAAAAATACACTTAAGACAATGAAATATCAAAAAATACAATGCCTTCAAATCATGACTAAATATATCTGACTACATGCTTTGTATGTCTGATTGTGTTTTATAATAGCTTGAATATTTTTGAACCTCAGTGTCACATATATTTTCAACACTTAACTATGAAGAATCAAAATCACTTTGTATTATTTCACACTTGAAAAGTATTAGATTTATCTAACAACACTCAAAAAGTGAAATAATAGAAAATGATGATTGTATCCCTGAACATTAATTAAATATACATATCACTAACATTGAACAAACAATTAGACTTAAAACATTCAACAATGTCTTCCTGAATCCAAATGCATGAGATAATGGAACAGAAGAGAATACTATATTTATAAAATATATTGTACATTTTATGGATATTTCAGTGTGGGGACTATCAGTGAGCCATTTTGGAATAATTAAGTATAGTGTATGAAGATTGTGATGCTGGTTATAAATCTTAAATTAAATACATTTAAAATCAGGCATTTTTAATGCTATTTATATAGCTGGTATTTATCCATGTTCATAAATATTCATAAATATTGTGTTCCATTCAGGAACTCATCAATATGAAATTCAAGGTTTTAAATTGTTGTTTCTCCTTTGTGTCTTTGAGGAATAAAGCATTAAGGATTCAGGTAGAGAAGTGAAATCTGCATTTTTACTGGAAATGGCAGTAAAACTAACCAAATGTTTGGAAGAATAAATAATTGAACAACATTAGCACAATAAAAAAGAATAATTGTATTCTCCCCTGACAGCTCTGCATAACAAAAGCAATCCACCCAACTCCCAAAATATGTACCATCTAATTACAAGGATCGTGTACCACAGGAAGGCTCAAATAAAATGGAAGATAAAGCTAAAGAAAGCAAAATATTCAACTGCAAATTTAGCCAATTCCCAATAAAGCCAGATTTATATTTTCAGTTCTTTTTGGTGGTGTTCTGTGTGCTTAGAGATCTTTCGTTTACATCTCTTATCTATAACTTTTAAAATTGTTTTATAAATTATAGATTTTAGTGGGATTTTCTTTCACCGTGTTCCTTAACATCATATACCACAATCAACAAATCTATAACACTAATAATTATATAGCAAAGCAGATATGTGTGTGCTGATCTGAGGATGTCCATGCACAATTTTGTAAAGCTGCATCTATTTCCGCTTTCTTCTCTCTGCCTTTATATGGGAGTGTGGAAGGAGAGAAAACATATTTCAAAACATAAGAAATCTGAACAATCATTATACCTTGCAGTTATCCAGTACAATTGTCATTAAAAACTAAAGACACCAGCAAACCTTTACTGCTGAATGGCTGAAATATTGTCAGTCCGAACACTGACTATTAATATTGAAACCTCCATTAAAAATGTTATGAGATATTAAGTAACATCGACTTTAAGCCAAATGGCACGACTCGAAAATATAGCTATAAATACTCATGATATTTGAAAAGAAAAATTGATCACATTTTTGATCCAATTTTTTATGGGAACTTTGTGGTGGTTGTTTGGGCTGCCACATTGCAGGCTGAACATTATGTTCTTCTTTTCACCTTCTGTGTTAAAAATACAAAATATTAAAATAAATTTATCAATTCTATTGTAACAGCTGACAATTATTAAATAGCTCAAGTTACCTTGGTATAATATTTTCAGAGTTCTTGATTTGATTATCATTCTAATTTGGTCTACTCAGCATGTTACACAATGTTACTTTATCTTAATGCATAGATTGAATAAATCATAAACATCAATGTACAATTTTAATTAATTTGATTGATCTTGATAAAGTTTGCATTTACATACCTCTCGTCCTGGGATATTGGACATAATTGTATTGTGCTTCCTTTCTCATTCCCTTCCATTAGAGTTAGGCGGGGTACCGGTGCACATGAAAATTTTGTTGTTCTGTCTAATATGGTTTCCTGCAAATTACAACTAATCATCAGATTATACCACAATACGAATGAAGCTTGGGGAACAAAAAGTATACTTTGAATAAGCTTCCCATTCTGGTCGTCCAACAATGAATGGATGTTGCCTGAAAGGACGTAATTGCATGCTACCATTTCATGTGAATGAAATTGCACTCTGTCATCAAGTTCAAAACGTATTTCTAAATCGCTAAAATTAATAAATTACAAGAAATTTGAAGCGGGCATAACCATCATGCAATAGTCTTTTCATTATGTATAATCACCGTCATCCTCATTATCATAAAGTAGAGGCAAATAGCTTACAAACTCCACCAAGATTGTTTAAATGATATTCTTGATACTGAAAACCCATTCTGCTGTATTAGTTCATTAGTAGGAACTTACTGAGATCAGGAAAAAGTAGGAAAATGCTGCCATAAGTAATTATCAATGGCCAAGCTGTCAGTTAGTCAGATCAACTAAAAGACCAATTATTCTGATGATACACAGGTTGTAAAGCTGGATAGGGTCGTTTTCAGTCCTGTCATTAACCCTGTCCAGTAGCTGGATCTCCACAGTATCACAGAGCCAATTAGTATAATAAATGCCTTTTATGCATTCCACACATTCATTTGTCCTTACCTGTTCTGCCTGACCTAATCTTTTTAATATATATTTTTGTGCAAATGAAAGCTCAAAAGACAGGCAATGTGAAGCTGGAATTCCCTTAAATTGATGCTTTGAGTTACTAAGAAAATTAGAAACCTGGCAAGTGATCCCTTTGGATTAATTAAATGCACGAGATTTTTTTAAACTTTAATGTTAGAATAATGCCTTGTCTTGCAAGATGTTCCATGTTACTTTGTGGCCAAATAATGACAGAAAAATATTATAATGCATAAAGCCTCCGCGCAGTATTGCTCATTGCTTATAGGGCATTGGTTTATTCTAACATCATACAAAAATAGAGAAAATTATGTTGATTTTAATTTATTGACTTTCATGACTAAAAGTGTTCAGACAGAATTTTACTGGACTTCTGGAACATCATATTCCTGGGTCTGGATTATTAATTTTGGGTGGCACAGTGACGCGGTGGTGGGGTTGTGGTCTTACCGTGCTAGAGATCCGGGTTTTAATCCTGATTATGGGTGCTGTCTGTACAAAGTTTGTACATTCTCCCTGTGACTGTATGGGTTTTCTTGGAGTGCTCCGGTTTCTGTCCACATCTCCAAAGATGTAGGTTAATTAGCTTCGGTAAAGATTGGAAATTTTCCCGAGTGCATAGGATAGTGCTGGTGTTACATTAATGCCAAAATGTTGTCATCCTCACTGCAAAATTCTTCAATGCTTCTACTCTGGGGCTGTAGAGAGCGTCCTGTCCGGCAACATCACAGTCTGGTTTGGGAACAGCTCTGCCCAGGACAGGAAGGCCCTGCAGAGAGTAGTGCGTTCGGCAGAACGCATCATGGGAACTACACTCGCCCCCCTGCAGGACCTATACATCAGGAGGTGTAGATCAAGAGCAAGCAAGATTATGAGGGACCCCTACCACCCCAGCAACGGACTGTTCCAGCTGCTATGGTCAGGCAAACGCTGTGAAAACGGAGAGGATGAGACGGAATTTCTTCCCACAGGCCACCAGGACTGTTAACTATTATAACTCCAGGGACTAAATTTTCTTTTCTGTATTAATTTTAATTTATATGCTGTAATTGTAACTTTTTTTTTGCACAATCCGCAGGCATTGCCACTTTCATTTCACTGCACATCGTGTATGTGTATGTGGCAAATAAACTTGACTTGACTTGGTCTGCATTAAATGTAAATTAAAAGAACTAGACATTAGACACAAGTAGATCAAAATCATTTTTTTAGACATGGAGCGTCATCACATTTACCTTGAGTTATAACTTAAACCATGAAGAAAGTTCTTCTGAATCTAATGATTTGCTAACTCTGCCTGCAGTTTTGTAAGCAATTAGACAGATACATAGATAGGACAGGTTTAGAGGGACATGGACAAACGCAGACAGGTGGGAGTAGTGTAGACGGGTCACATTGGTCGGTGTAGGCAAGTTTTGCCGAAGGGCCTGTTAATATGCAGTATAACTAGGGCTCTAATTACAAGGTTACATTTGAGATAGCTAGAGAAAGCAGTCCTATTCCTTTAAGGTTTTAGATTTATTATTTTTATGTGTACTGAGGTACACTGAAAAGCTTTGTTTTGCATGCTGTCCAATAATACTATACATAAATACAATCAAGTGAAACTCAAGTACAATTGGTAGAGCAAAGGGGATGGTGCGGAGTGCAGAATATAGTTCTCTGCATTGTAGCAAATGAGTTCCATAGACAAAGTTCAATGGCCACAATGGGATAGAGTTGAATTGGATAATATCCTAGCTTATGAAAGGACCGTTCAGAGGCCTAAGAAGCTGTTTCTGAGTCTGGTGATGTGTACTTTCAAGCTTCTGTACCTTCTGACTGATGGAATCAAGGAGAAAAAGGAATGACAAGGGTAGGACATGTCTTTGATTATGTTGGCTGCTTTTCCAAGACAGCATGAATTGTTGCAATCTAGGGAAGAGCTGTTCCCAAACCAGCTGTGTTACAACTGGCACAGTGGCTCAGTGGTGCAGCAGCAGATTGTTGTCTTTGACACCAAAGACCCGGTTTCAATGACTATAGGTGCTGTCTGTTCGGAGTTTGTATGTTCTCCCTGTCTTCTTCTATTAGGCCCCTCGGTCATGGCTGACCATGGGTGATGCATCCTAGTTGCATCCCTGAACCACTTGGGTTTTCTCTGAGTGTTCCAGTTTCCTTTCACATTCCAAAGGCGTACAGTTTTATAGGTTAATTGGCTTCTGTAAATTGTAAATTGTAAATTGTAAATTGTCCCTAGTGTGTAGAATAGTGCTAGTGTATGGGGTAATCGCAGGTCGGCGGGTTACATTTCATCAAAAACCATTCAAATTGGTCAGATAAGACCGTGACAAAGCCTGTAGCAGCTGGGAGATCACTGGGATCAGGAGAAACTGGAGGCCCCACAGAGATTGGCCACGTGGATCAGACATGGCCTGTAGCTGCATGGAGCAGCAGTCGAGGACACCAACATCATCACCAGACTAGGCCAGGCTGATCCTTGCAATTCCCATCCACCACCACTGCAAGGACAATGGACCTTTAGATCCATGCTAGAAACTCTACATTTTTAAGAACGTTGAAACATGAAGGATGAAGATGGCACTGGAAATATGGCGACTCTTGTGTACTACAGTGTGATCTATTATTCTTGCCCTCTGTACTTAGGTATGAATGCGTGTATGTAGAGTAAAATGTAACTAATTTGTATGCAGAACTTTTTTTTACTGTACCTCAGTACATGTGATAATATAGTACAATTAAACCATTGATTCCTCTGTGCCTTGCCTAGTGTTCATTAATTCTCTCTCTCAGAATTTTCTTCAGTATCTTTCCTCCCATTGATGTTAGGTTTACAGATCTGTAGTCACTAGGCTTTCTCTAGCTATCACTTTGGAAAAGCAGGGAAAACATTTGCCGTCCAGTCATCTGGTACCTCACAAATATATAAAAACCTCAGTCAGAGCCCCACAGATCTCTTCCCTCGCCGCCTGGGATAAATCCTACCCAATCTTGGAGATTTCTTTAAGCCAACCAAGGCATTGAGTAGCTCTTTATTATTTATGCAGATTTGCAATAGACTTTCATGTAACCATTCACTAATTTTTCCAACGACAAAATTTGCTTCCTTCATGAATATTGCTCATGAAAGAAAGCTCCAGAGAGCCAGCCAGTGAAGAGTCCTTGAATAAACTGCCATAGTGTGAGCCTCTTGTTTCACATGAGTAGGGCTGTATTCTCTGTAATGGAGATGCTGCCTGACCCACTGAGTTACTCCAGCACTTTGTGTCTATCTGCGGTATAAACCAGCATCTGCAGTTCCTTTCTACACACTTCTCTGTAATGGGCTTCAACAGAGTTAAAAAAATCTACTGACCACACACACGCTTTGCAGTGTGAAATGAATGAATGGTGGTCCAGAGAGAGGTCTCGGTGTTCCTTCGACAAGTTAGCTGCAGGGAAAGCGGATAATTAGGAAAGGAAATGGAATTTTGACCTATATCGCAAGGGGAAGGAATAAAGATGAGGAATTGTTACTACAACTATGCAGGTCATTTCTGTGTATTGTTTTGGTCTCCTGCATCAAAGGCAGACAGGGTGGTTAAGAAGGCTTTTGGCACACTGGCCTTCATCAGTCAGGACAGAGTATAGAAGTTGCAACATTAAGTTACAGTTGTACAAGACATTAGTGAGGCAGCACTTGAACTATTGGTTACCCTGTAAAAGGAAAGATGACATTACCCTAGAAAGAGTGTGGAAAAGATTTATGAGAATGTTGTCAGGTCTTGACTGTTTGAGTTATCGGAAAATGCTGGGAAGGCTAGGATTTTATTCTTTGGAACAGAGGGAACTCAGGAGAGATCTTACAGAGGACAGAGTATAGAAAAGTATAGTATAGAGTATAGTATACAAAATCATGAGGGGAATAGATGGAGTGATTGCACAGAATCTTTTTTTTTCCTGGAGGGAGGAATTGAGAACTGGAGATTATAGGTTTAAAGTGAGAAGGGCAAGATTTAATTGAAAACTGAGGGGCATATTTTTCACTCAAAGGGTCATGGATATATGGAATGAGCTGTCAGAGAAAGTGGTTGAGGCAGGTATTATAATAACATTTAAAAGACATTTGGATAGGTACACGGATAGGAAAGGTTTAAAGGGATGTGGAGCAAATGCGGGTAAATGGGTTAGATTTTATGGGGTATCCTGGTCAGCAAGGACGAGTTTGGACAAAGGCCCTGTTTCTCAGCTGTGTGAATCTATAAGCTGTTAATTTTTTCACTCCTCCTCAGTTCAGTTTATTGTCACGTGGACCAAGGTACAGTGAAAAGTTTTTGTTGCGTGCTATTCAGTCAGCAGAAAGACAATACATGATTACAATCGGGCCATTTACACCGCCTTCCTTCGTGTCCATCATGTATGTTTCAAATGTTGACATCGCTGTCATCGTCCGTCCTGAAAAGGACACAAGCTTCCGGCGACAAATCAGTGGGCGCCATCTCTTGTTACAATAGATGATGGTGGTAGCAGAATTAGCTTCCAGTTTCCAGCCCCGCGACGTGGACACTTCTGCTATGTGGCCATTTACACTGTATAGATTCATGATAGATAGCTCTTCCTGCTATTGCCCCGACTACTGCAACTCCTCCTGTTGCTGCTGCTGCTTCTGTGAGCCACTGTGAGACTGAATGAAAGAAGTGTAAAACACACTGATACAGATAGGAGCACTTGTCTGAACCAGGCACTGGAAGCAGAAGTTTATTTGCGGAGGTCCTTAAGTAACTGCCATTTCCGACATATTTTTCTAAATATTGAAAATGGCATACCACCCTTACAGGTTTAGTTTTTCTTGGAAATCACCCTTAAAACCTGTCACGTTCACTCTGTAATAACTCTTTGGTTCTGGCTCCTCTCTAGTTGCATTTCTT
This sequence comes from Rhinoraja longicauda, assembly GCF_053455715.1. Taxonomy (NCBI): domain Eukaryota; kingdom Metazoa; phylum Chordata; class Chondrichthyes; order Rajiformes; family Arhynchobatidae; genus Rhinoraja; species Rhinoraja longicauda. The sequence goes on along the minus strand of NC_135957.1, from coordinate 66,534,853 downwards.
CCCTATTCCTGCAAGGTCTTATCACTTCTACATTCCATAGTGTCGGAATTATTTGGCAATAGGCCTCAGGACTGACTATAGTCCTAAAACTGCACACCCTAAACCATGAGAATAATGTTTTCTAAAAACTGCAATATATATTCTTGCTCCAATCATTACGACTATTGAATACCATATGATTGCGGTTTAGAGGCTATATGGACCAGAGGTGCAGTGGTAGAGTTGCTGTCTTAAAGCGCCAGAAACCCAGGTTCGATCCTGACTACGGGTGCTGTCTGCACGGAGTTTGTACGTTCTCCCTGTGACAGCGTGCGTTTCCTCCAGGTGCTCCGGTTTCCTCCAACATGCCAAAGATGCGGGTTAATTGCCCCCCTGTAAATTGTCGTAATTGTGTAGGATAGAACTAGTGTACGGGTGATCATTGGTCGGCGTGGACTCGATGGGCTGAAGGGCCTGTTTCCACACTGTATCTCTAAACTAAACCAATCTGGATTAAACTTAAATTCAATTGTGGTTCATTAATAGCCCTGTAACAGTAATAATACTCGGTAAGAAACTGATCAAACAGGTCTATAAAAGGGTCCCGACCTGAAATGTCACCTCTCTATGTTCCCCAGTGATGCTGCCTGACCCCCTGCATCAGTCAAGCACTTTGCATCCTTTTTTTGTAAACCAGCATCTTCAGTTCCTTATTTCATCATTAAAAGTGTAATCTTGCAGCGATTTTGTCAAATCTATTTCTCTTTACCGGTTAATTTGAAGATTTTCTTTTCATCATCACACTGATTGTCACCCTGAAATGATCTATCCATTGACCACCTCAACTAAATGTCAGCGGATTGCAATTGAAATTGAACAGAAGTGCTTGAAATGAAATAACATTGCTTAATCAAAATTGTTTTTAGTTTAGTTTAGTTTAGTTCAACTTAGAGATTCAGCGCGGAAACAGGCCCTTCGGCCCACCAAGTCCACACCGACCAGCGATCCCCGCACACTAACGCTACTCGACAATATTTATTTATACGAAGTCAATTAACCTACAGCGGGAGGAAACCAAAGTTATCGGAGAAAACCCACGAGGTCATAGGCGGAATGTACAAAATCTATACAGACAATACCCGTAGTCAGGATCGAACCTGGGTTGCTGGTGCTGTAAGGCAGCAACTCTACCGCTATGCCGCCATGCCACCCCATATGTAGCTATTAAAGTTGCACTCGTCTTTAAATCTAATCACAGTTTTCAACCCAAGTGTCAAGCCAAGCCAAGACAGGTTGAGTTTATTGTCAGGTACAATTAGTTATTAATTACAGGCACAATGAAAATCTTGCTTGCAGCAGCAACATAGGCACATAGATTCAGGCAACACACAAAACATAAATTATACAAAATTACATATAAATTATACAAGACAATGAAAAGGACTGCTAAAGACAAGATATTAGTGCAAAAATACAATTAGAAAACGGGTCCATGGTCATGCAAGAGGTAGTCTGTGGTGTTCCTCTGCCGAGGTAGGATTAGGGATTGTGCAGGTGGATTCATGAGCCTGACGGTTGTGGAAAGTAACTGTTCATATCATATCATATCATATATATACAGCCGGAAACAGGCCTTTTCGGCCCACCAAGTCCGTGCCGCCCAGCGATCCCCGCACATTAACACTATCCTACACCCACTAGGGACAATATTTACATTTACCCAGCCAATTAACCTACATACCTGTACGTCTTTGGAGTGTGGGAGGAAACCGAAGATCTCGGAGAAAACCCACGCAGGTCACGGGGAGAACGTACAAACTCCTTACAGTGCAGCACCCGTAGTCAGGATCGAACCTGAGTCTCCGGCGCTGCATTCGCTGTAAAGCAGCAACTCTACCGCTGCGCTACCGTGCCGCCCCTGGTGATGCACGACTTCAGGCTTCTGTACCTCATGCCCGATGGTAGCAGCAAGAAGAGGGACATCGGTTCACGGGACAACCGGATGGAGGCGGCGGCTGCAATGGGCCTTTGTGGCCAGCTGCAGCTGGGAATGTAAACTGGCACCATCTTGCATATGGACTCAGTGGGCTGTAGCACTCTGTACTAACCGGGGGATTGTGCTTATTTATGGGGATAGTCTTGCTGAGCTGTGTGCAAAAAAAGCATTTCACTGTATTTGGGCACGTGACAATAAAGAAACCATTGAACCATGGAAGAATGCTTGGTCCAGTCACTGGGAATTCATTCGTGCAATACAATCATAAATCGAGTAATCTAATTTTCATTATGAAACCATCATATTGCTATGTTCCTTCAGACTTACTGTGAGCAGATACAACATCCCTCCTGTCACCACCTGTCTCCTCCAACAATCATGGAAGAGGACATATAATTAAAATTATAAAGTCCTATTTTTTTAATCACAGAAATTAAAATTAACTTATCTGAAATCTGAGATACCAACTCCAAAATCTGGATATCTGCCAAATAATACGAACATCATGAAACAGATTTAAAGGTCACTTTATTAAAGCAATGCAATCTGGAACTTTGGTAAGTTTGCAAATGATACTAAAGTGGATATCACAAAATGCTGGAGTAACTCAGCAGGTCAGGCAGCACCTCTGGAGAGAAGGAATGTGCAACATTCTTTCTCTCCAGAGATGCTGCCTGACCTGCTGAGTTACTCCAGCATTTTGTGATACCTTAGATTTGTACCAGCATCTGCAGTTATTTTCCTACATACTAAAGGGGGTGGTATCATAGAGAGTGAAGATAGTTATCAAAATTTACAGCAAGATCTTGATCAGTTGGGCAAGTGAACTGAGGAATGATTAATGGAGTTTAATGTAAGTAAGTTTGAGGAGTTTAATTTTAGGAAGTTAATCCAGGGCAGGACCTTCACAGTGAATGGCAGGGCCCTGGGGAGTATAGCAGAGAGATCGAGGAGTGGAGGGACATAGTTCCTTATAAGTGGCATCACAGGTAGTTAGATTGGTAAAGAAGGCATTTGGAACATTGGCCTCCAACAGTTATGGTGTTGAGTATAGATGCTTAGATCCTTTGTTGGTTTAAAGGCTGCATTTGGAGTTGGTGAGACCGCATTTGGAATATTGTCTTCAGTTTTGGTCACCCTGTTATAGGAAGGATGGTGCTAAGCTGGAAAGAAGATTTACATAATGTTGCCAGGATTTGAGGGACTGAGCTATCGGGAGACGCTAGGAAGGCTAGTACTTTATTCCTTAGAGCACAGCAAGCTGGGGGTGATCTTATAGAGATGTGTAAATGAGGGAATTAGAGAGGATGAATGCACTAGTCCTTTACCATGATTAGGGGAAATCAAGAACCAGAGGACATAGGTTAAAGATGAGAGGGAAAAGATTTCATAGGAACCTGAGAGGCAACTTTTTCCACACAGAGGTGATGGATTTCTGGAAAAAAACTTCCAGAGGAGATAGTTGAGGCAGATACTATAGCAATATTTAAAAATCATTTAGACAGGTACATGGATAGAAAAGGTTTAGAGGGATGTGGGCCAAACATGGGCAGGTAGGATAGTAGGGTAGATGGGGGCATTCTGGGTGGAAAGGCCTGTTCCGTGCAGTTTGCTTCTATGACTCTATGACATAATGGAAGTTGGCATCATTCATGGCAACTGAATTGGAAGACAATAAGCTAACTGAAAATGATAGCAGTCCAAAAGAAGAAAGGACAAAATAGAGCTTGCAACAGTTCAGATCCTCAGCAACTATTTGCTTCTGTTTTGGGTGCTTGAATCTCACACTGAAATGAACAAAAATGTGAACTATTTTATATGTCCTTGTCATATTATTTAATTAAGATAATCAATAATTATAATCAATAATTATATTTAATGAGTAAAGTGCTGGAATAACTTAGCAAGTCAGGCAGCATCTCTGGAGAACGTGGACAGGTGATGTGTCGGGTCGAGGAACTTCTTCAGGCACAAGTCATTACACTTACCTAGTATAGACACAAAATTCTGGAGTAACTCAGCGGTACAGGCAGCATCTCTGGAAATGCTGCCTGTCCCGCTAAGTTACTCCAGCATTGTGTGTCTATCTTTGGTTTAAATCAGCTTCTGCAGTTCCTTCCTGCACTTACCTGGTATTGGATTTTGCATTGGATTAAAGGGTCAAATATTTCAATAGAAATTGTTGTTTTGAACCTGACTGGTACATTTGTAGTCAGGTCTTGTATATAGTGGATGCTTAACGTGCTGCTTATTGAATACTCAGTGGCAAGGGCTTACCAGGATGATTGTGACAGGCTCTGGATACCCTAGCTAGTCAATGCCTTGAAATGGGTGCAAGAGAAGATTTGCTAAAGTGTTACCCAGGATGCAGGATTTTTTTCACGTGAAGGGACTCAAGAAGATGAACTTGTTATCTTTAGAGCAGAGCAGATTTAAATAATAGTCACAAAGTTCTTGAATAACTCAGCAGGTCAGGCAGCATCCTGGAGAAAAAAGGGTAGATGACGTTTCGAGTCGGGATTCTACTTCAGAAGAAGAAGGGTCTGAAGAAGGGTCCCAACCTGAAATGTCACCTATCCTTTTTCTCCAGAGATGCTGCCTGACCTGCTGAGTTATTCCAACAGATCACAAAATGCTGGAGTAACTCAGCGGGACAGGCAGCTTCTTTGGAGAGAAGGAATGGGTGACGTTTCGGGTCAAGACCTTTCTTCAGACTGTGTCAGGGGAGTGGGCGGGATAGAGATAGAATGTAGTCGGAGACAGTAAGACTTGTGGGAGAACTGGGAAGGGGAGAGGATGGAGAGAGAGGGAAAGCAAGGGCTATTTGAAGTTAGAGAAGTCAATATTCATAGTGCTGGGGTGTAAGCTAGCCAAGCAAAATATGAGGTGCTGCTCCTCCAATTTGCGCTGAGCCTCACTCTGACAATGGAGGAGACCCAGGACAGAAAGGTCAGATTGGGAAAGGGAGGGGGAGTTAAAGTGCTGAGCAACCGGGAGATCAGGTAGGTTAAGGCAGACTGAGCGGAGGAGTTCAGCGAAATGATAGGGCGGAGGAGAGTATCAGTCGATGGAAATTGCCTCGTTCTGTGGTCAAGGAAGAAACGGAGGGTTTTAAGACCTTCCTGGTCAATCTTGATTTCCAACCATGCCTTTGTGGAGTTTGGATGTTTTCCCTGTGATCACATGGGTTTCTGGGTGTCATTGTCATCGAGTCATATAGCATGGAAACAAGCCATTCGGCCCAACTTACCCATCCTGACCGAGGCACCCCATTTACACTGGTCCCACCTCCCGGAGTTTGGCCCATATCCCTCTAATCTTTCCTATTTCCTATCCATGTACCTATCTAAATGTCTTTTAATGAGTGTTTTGTTTTTATTTCCCATATCTCAATGTTCAAGGTGAAAGAGAAAAGATTTAATAGGAATCTGAGGGGTAACCTTTTCACACAAAGGGTGCTGGGTGTATGGAACTAGCTGTGATAGAATCTAGGGTAGTGTGATAAGAATGTGGGGAGAAGAAAATGCTGGGATTTATGTAGAATTAGTGTAAATGGATGGTTGATCATAGGAACAGACGTTGGGCTGAAAGGCCTGAATCTGTGTTATGCACCTCCATCACCATCTTTTCTCTATTGGCATCAATCTGCCAGTATAGAAAATTGCCAAGATTTGCTCTGTCCAAAAGACACAAATCCAATCCAATTAAATATCATCTCACCAGTTAACTCTTAATCATGAGCAAACAGAAAGAAAATTATACCAGCACGGTAGCGCAGCGGTAGAGTTGCTGCTTTACAGCGAATGCAGCGCCGGAGACTCAGGTTCGATCCTGACTACGGGTGCTGCACTGTAAGGAGTTTGTACGTTCTCCCCGTGACCTGCGTGGGTTTTCTCCGAGATCTTCGGTTTCCTCCCACACTCCAAAGACGTACAGGTATGTAGGTTAATTGGCTGGGTAAATGTAAAAATTGTCCCTAGTGGGTGTAGGATAGTGTTAATGTACGGGGATCGCTGGGCGGCACGGACTTGGAGGGCCGAAAAGGCCTGTTTCCGGCTGTATATATATGATGATATGTCATCAAATGGCACATAGAAACATAGAAACATAAAAACATAGAAAATAGGTGCAGGAGTTGGCCATTCAGCCCTTCGAGCCAGCACCGCCATTCAATATGGTCATAGCTGATCTTCCCAAATCAGTACCCCATTCTGCCTTTTTCCCCATATCCCTTGATTCCCTTAGCCCTAAGAGCGAAATCTAACTCTCTCTTGAAAACATCCAGTTAATTGGCATCCAATGCCTTCTGTGGCAGAGAATTCCACAGGTTCACAACTCTCTGGGTGAAAAAGTATTTCCTCATCTCAGTCCTAAATGGCCTACCCCTTATTCTTAAACTGTGACCCCTAGTTCTGAATTCCCCTAACATCGGGAACAATTTTCCTGCATCTACCCTGTCCACTCCTCTTAGAATTTTATATGTTTCTTTAAGATCCCCTTTATATTCCAGCAAATACAAGCTCAGTCGACCCATTCTTTCATCATATGTCAGTCCTGCCATTCCAGCAATAAACCTGGTGAACCTTTGCTGCACTCCCTCAATAGCAATAATGTCCTTCCTCAAATTAGGAGACCAAAATTGCACACAATACTCCAAGTGCGGTCTCACCAGGGCCATGTACAACTGCAGTAGGACCTCCTTGCTCCTAAACTCAAATCCTCTCGCAATGAAGGCCAACATGCCATTACCTTTCCTCACTGCCTGCTGTACCTGCGTGCTTACTTTCAGTGACTGATGTACAAGCACACCCTGGTCTTGTTGCACCTCCCCTTCTCCTAATCTGACACCATCCAGATAATAATCTGCCTTCCTGTTCTTGCCACCAAAGTGGATAACCTCACATTTATCCACAATATGCTGCATATGCCATTCTTCTGCCCACTCACCCAACCTATCCAAGTCACCTTGCAGCCTCCGAGCATCCTCCTTGCAGCTCACACAGCCACCCATCTTTGTGTCATCCGCAAATTTAGAGATGTTACATTTAATTCCCGCGTCTAAATCATTAACATATATTGTAAATAACTGGGGTCCCAGCAGCGAGCCTTGCGGCACCCCACGAGTCACTGCCTGCCATTCTGTAAAGGACCCGTTAATTCCTACTCTTTGCTTCCTGTCTGCGAACCACTTCTCTATCCATGTCAATACCCTACCCCCAATACCTTGTGTTCTAGTTTTGCACACTAATCTCTTGTGTGAGACCTTGTCAAAGACTTTTTGAAAGTCCAGATACACCACATCCACTGTGTCTCCCTTATCCACTTGTTACATCCTCAAAAAATTAGTCAAACATGATTTCTCCTTCATAAATCCATGCTGCCTTTGACCAATTCCATCACTGCTTTCCAAATGCACTGCTATAACTTCCTTAATAATCGACTCCAGCATCTTCTCCACTAAGATGTAAGGCTAACTGATCTACAATTTCCCATTTTCTTTCTCCCTCCTTTCTTAAATTGTGGAGTTACACTGGCTACCCTCCAGTCCACAGGAACTGATCCAGGGTTGAGAGAACATTGCAAAATGATCACCAATGCATCCACAATTTCTAGGGCCACCTCCTTGTACTCAGGGATGCAGACCATCAGGCCCTGGGGATTTATCTGCCTTCAGTCCCAACAGTTTACCTAACACCATTTTCTGCCTTCAGTTCCTCCCTCCCACTGGATCCTCGGTCCCTTAGTATTTCCGGGAGATTGTTTGTGTCTTCCTTAGTGAAGACAGAACCAAAGTATTTGTTTACCTGTTCTGTCATTTCCTTGTTTCCCATTATAAATTCACCTAATGTTCACCACTAAAATATTAAAAAACTGGGTCAGGCAGCACCTGTGGAAACAGAAGCAGTTAATATTTCAGTCCCTAGACCCTTCCTCAGAACTGGGTATTAAGTTCTCCTTCGAGGTCAATATTCCCTGCCCATGAACAATGCTACGGAGGTTCCACTAGAGATTGTTTCAGGGCTGGCGGCCTCGGTTTTCAGCAGCTTCAGTTATGTTCATGTTCATCATAAAGACCGAAGTGTACATGTTTACTCATGAATATACAATATTCCTGCAAAAATATGCCTTTCAAATCAGGATCTTGACCAGCTGGGCAAGTGGGGCTGAGGAATAGCTAATGGAATATGTCAAAAGGTCACGTGATAGGAGTAGAATTAGGCCATTTGCCCCATCAAGTCTACTCCGCCATTCGATCATGGCTGATCTATCTTCCCCTCTTAACCCCATTCTCCTGCCTTCTCCCCATAACCTCTGACACCTGTAATATAATTCATATAAGTGTGAGATGTTGTATGTTGGGATGTCAAACCAGGGATGGAGTGAATAGTTGGTTCATGGGGAGTGGTGTAGAGCTGACGAATTTAGGAGCACAGGTACATAGTTCTCAGAAAGTGGCATCACAGGTAAATAGAGTGGTGAAAAAAGCTTTTGGAACATTGACTTTCATCAGTCAAGGAACTTTGATTAGAATTTAGGATGTTATGTTACAGTAGTACAAGATATTGGTGAGGTCATATTTGGAGTATTGTGTTTAGTTTTGGTCACCTTGCTAAAGCAAAAATTTCATTCATTTGGAAAGGGGGCAGAGAAGAATTACGAGGATGTTGTCATGATCTGAGAGTCTGAGTTATAGGGAGAGGTTGGGCAGGCAAGAACTTTATTCCTCAGAGCACAGGAGGCTGAGGGCGATCTTATAGAGGTGTATAAAAGCATGAGGAGAATAGAAAGAATGAATGCACACAACCTTTTTCCCGGGGTACTTTATGGGCGAAAAGCAGGCAGGTGGGACTAGTGTAGATGGGACATGTTGGTCGGTAGCCAGGTTAGGCCAAAGGGCCTGTTTTCCATGTTGTATGACTCTATGACTTTACGATTCTATGGTTTGGAGGAGAAACGTTACATTGAAAAGGAACGGTTTGTGTATTTCGGATAGTTGAAATAATGTGCCCTGTGAAAACAACAATGATGCAATGGGTTCGGCAACATCATCACGAGCTGCAAACACATCTGACAGACTTGGCTGTGAGGCAAATGTAAATGCGAATTGAATATGACTAAAACACGTGGTAAGCTTTTCAGTCAGAAAGGTCATAATGCTCTCTGTGTTTATTTAAAAATTTCTTGTTGTTGCAGAGTTTTTGTTGAACCAATGTCATATCGCATGAGCCCAAACATCAGCCTGTCATCTCCATGCAGCAGTTAAATATGGTCAGAACCAGTTCAGAAATCATCTCTCATAGCCTTAACAAACGTGCGTTGTTGATAAATCCATTCTTTTTTATTATGGCAAGTCTGAGCATATCACATGAAGAATGATCATTGTGCCAATATTGTTCTTGTCACGCAGCTTGGTATATTTTAGTTTTACCTCCGTTTGAAATTAGTGGCTACATTGCCACCACACAGCTGGATCTGCACCATTTTGGCAGCTGCAAACTAAAATCCAAAGCCAAGGCTAAGTCCTATTGGACTGAAGTAATGTGACCACAACTATTTTAAAATGCATTTGAAATCCATGACCCTATCACTATTCAGTGTCCTTTCTTCATGCACTGTGCATCTCGCATTTGAAAGCGTCAAGAATTTCTGGCTGGCTGACTTGATAGTGAGGCACGTTCTATTTTTTTTCCCAAAAGGCCATGTCATTCTTATAAAACTTAATCAGTGGCTACATACAGAAAAGCAAAAGAGAACACTGCAGCATTTCTGATCATTTTAATGAGGACCCCTGGCTATTCAGTCATTGAGGTATAATTGACTTGCTCTTCTCTTATTTTCATAATAGACACTACAACCTAGGCCACGATTATTTTGCTATAAGAAATGTCAAGAAATATTTGAAGTTTTCCGAGTATTCCCATTAAAACGGAAAAAGATGCCACCCTGTCTTTTTCATCAGCCGCATTCATTGGGTTTTTGGGACTCATTATGCAGATACAGGAGATGCAAATAATAGCATACCTACCAATGTGTTCCCCCTCCCCTTGTACGCAGACCCTATTGGACAAAAAAATTATGTCATTACAGTAACGTGCATTGTAATTATTTTTTTACTACAGTCATCCTTGTAATTTTTTTTATGCCATATTAAAATGCTGCTAGTTCTGTGACCCTACTAATGACAACATCATTTCACTGCATATTACAACAAATAAGAGATGAGTTCATTTATTCCTTGGCTCCTAACAAGATTTTTAGCCTGTCTTCCCCGTTTCTAACTTTTTTTCTCTGTCTTTGACTAATCGTGGCATGGATTTTACAATGTGAGACCATCATTAAAGTAATTACTACAAGCTCTGCTAGTTGCAGGCCATTTCTTGTGTAAGCAGATTGAATTAGATAATTTTATTTTCAGTACAAGGCTGAAATTGCTCTGTTACTAAATGCCATGCACATGCTGTGACAACGGTCGAAGTCCATAAGATTACTCATCGTGAATATTCATGGATTGCAATAATGGGCTGAGAAAGATGCACAAAAATGTCATCCCTTAACATCAACAGCGCCTGCACCTATGATTATTAACCTTTGATCTTTTCCAGCAAAATTCAATATCTCTAATGATGAAATTGAGTTTGAGAATGCCACCGATCAGCAACTGTAATGTCATTTCTATCCATTAATACACCATTAATTAAAAGCAGAATCATCCTGTACCTCCAAAGCAGGTCATTTTTGCCTGAACTCTGGAAACTGAACAGATAGACTGTACAAATTAGTGGTGTACAGAAAATCATGTTGATTTAATGCATGTGGTTGGCTATACCAATCCACCCCTGGATCAAACATTGAGGTCAAATGTTCTGCTTGGAAAAATCCAATTCAGCTGCTGATGCGGTGTATAACATAAGCAGAATATATAGAACGCACAGGAATTTCAAAGTTTAGAAACGTAGATTGCTCCTCAGTCACCAGTCCCATCAATATTTCATCAGTCCCATCAATATTTCTCCATTTGAAATGTATATGCGGAATGAGGGAGAGAGTGTGTAAGATTTCTGATCAAGTGTTCCAACCATGCACCAATTAGCGTTACTAATCAATGAAGGAGGAGCAATCTACGTTTCTGAACTTTGAAATTCCTGTGCGTTCTATATATTCAGCTTACTTCCTGAAGTCCGTGCACCATAAGTTGCATAAACAATAGGTTAATCAACCATTCACATCAGATCTCAGAACGACACAAGGTATGCTGCAATCATTGAAGCACTCTTGAACTGTTGACACCATTGTAAAGTAAAATCTGCCCAGTAGGTTCCCATAAATGCAACAAAATACAGCAGATCATCGGCTTTGAGGCGTCTTGCAACCTTTGAGTCTCAACATCGAATTCAATCATCTCAGGTAATTTGAATTCTTTGTTTATATCTTAAATGGCCCGTTCTACTGTAAGCTACATCTGTTAATTTGAATCCATCTTCTCTCTCTCTCTCTCTGCAAACACTGTGTGACCTGCTTGACCAGCATATCGCAGCTTTTATGCCTTCCTTATTTGCTTTCCCTCTCTCCCCAACCACCTTTGTTAACCTAACAGAGGACCGATCACCACAGCTATCCTGGTCTCATCCCATCAGAAATTCCCCATGTCGTGTCTATCCCACCCCCACCCTCTCTACGTTTCAAGGTTTCAAGGTGTCAAGGTCAGTTTATTGTCACATGTACCAATTAAGGTACAGTGAAATTCGAATTACCATACAGCCATACTAAAAGAAAAGCAACAAGACACACCACTGCATAAAAATTAACATAAACATCCACTACAGCAGATTCCCCACGTTCCTCATTGTGATGGAAGGCAATAAAGTCCAATCTCCTTCCTGTTTATTCTACCGCAGTCGGGCAGTCAAACCATCTGCAGTCGGGGGGATCGAAACCCCCGCAGCCGGCGGTCGAAGCCCCCATGTTGGGGCGATTGAAACTCGTGCATTGGCGCGATCAAACCTCCCGTGTTGGGGCAATCTAAACTCCCGCATCGGGGCGATCGAAACTCCCATGTCGGGGCGGTCGAAACTCCTGCGGCTTGGCGTCCCCAACGTCGGTCTCTAAATAGATACCGCAGGCTCCGCGATGTTAAAGTCCAGCAGGCTCCCATGGTTAGAGCCCCAAAAACGACCCCCGACAGGGATCGCGAGCTCCATGATGTTAAAGTCCTGCAGACGCCCGCGATGGAGCTCCCGGTCGATCTTCAGCAGAGGCCGCCAATTCGTTGATGTTAGGCCACCGTGCAGACGGAGATACGATACGGGACAAAATTGCATCTCCGTCGAAGTGAGAGATTAGAAAAAGATTCCCCCAACTCCCACCCCCCACTCCCCCACTTAAAACAAGCTAAAGAACACTAAAAAATAAACATTTAACACATACAAAACAGACACAAAGAAGGAAAGCACAGACAGACTGTTGGCGAGGCAGCCATTGCTGCTGCCACCCGGTGGTTTCAATATGTTTCCTCTCTGAGTAAGGATATTTGACCTGAAATATTGACACTTTTTTCCCCACAGATGCTGCCTAGCCGAATGAATGTTACCAGCATTTTCTGTTTTATTTTGATTTCTGTTGATAATATGATTTTCATCATCTATTTTAAGGATAAGCCATGACATTGAAATAAAAATCTATTCTTCATCAAATAATGTCATGGTTGCCACTTAACATATTTTGAACATAATTGACAATCTCGTTTTTACCTTTGCTTCTTTCTATGTGCTGAATATTTGTGTCTCTTCCCCTATATCTGCATTTAACTTTTTCTTTGGTCAGGTTATCTCACTGCTCCACTTTGCTGTCTTCATTCCTGCTTTGCAAACAAACCTCAACACAAACGTTCTAATTTTGCTCAATAAACTCCTACGTGATATTGCATTAAAGCTGATGAAACATCTAATAAACCACATCTACACATTCCCCTCATCTACAATGCTAGTTACAATGCCAAAAATTCAAAATTATCAAACATGACTTCCTTTTCACAAGTTCACATTGAATCTATTCCTAATATTGATCTTTCACTAACCTTGCAATGGATTTCAGCATGTTCTCTACAACAGATGAAAGAGAGATTTTTTTCCAGGTCTGATAAAGTGCCATTGAGTTGACATGTAAACTCAATTTCTTTCTCCACAGATGCTTCTTGACCTAATAAGTATCCCCAACAATTTCTGTTTTAAGTTTAGATTTTCAGCATCTGCTGTTTCTTGTTTTCAATTGGCATTAGGACAATTGGTCCATAGTTTGCCATTTCCCCCCTCGCTCTCTTTAAAATAATGTGGTTACATTTCTTGTTGTCCAATCGGTTGGAAATAAGGTCATGTCATAAGGAATAGGAGTAGAATTAGGCCATTTGGCCCATCAAGTCTACCCCATCAGTCAATTATGGCTGATCTATCTCTCCCTCCTAACCCCATTCTCCTGCCTTCTCCCCATAACCTCTGACACCTGTACTAATGAAGAATCTATCATTCTCTGCCTTAAAAAATATCCACTGATTTGGCCTCTACAGCCTTCTGTGGCAAAGAATTCTTCAGATTCACCACCCTCTGACTAAAGATAGTCAGCAATCTATGAAACATTGGTTGATAACAACCAGGACAACCATTATCTCTGTAGTTTTAATTTTTAAAAACTTACGGTATAGGTCACGTCCTGAGAATTTAGTGGCTATCAGTCCCATCATTTTCTCTATTGTTGTAGAGAGATAAATAAATCCACCACCCCCACAAAGTTATCTGTTGCCTTCAGCATCTGTTATCATCAAATACTTCCAGTGAAAAATGTAATTGAGTACAAAGAAGTCTGATGAATGGCCAATGCCATGAGATGGCCCATTCCAAAAAGATGTTGGCCAATGTTTCATTGTTATGGACATCTGTAGATCAGGAGTTAACGATTGTCCAGCAATGAGAACAGAATGTCATGGATCAGGTTCGAATTCAGTGGCTGAAGTACATGATCTTCTCTCATTTTTCCAGAATTTTATATTTATATTTCAGATTTCCATCATCTACCATCATCTATTTGCAATTGATTTGGTGTTGAAGGATGCTGCATTGTTGGAAGTGCACTCTTTGGAATACAGCATTAAACCTTAATTGCTGCTGTCTTCACAAGGGCATAGAACACAGTACATAGATGGGACATGTTGATCGGTGTGGACAAGTTGGGCCGAAGGGCCAGTTTCCACATTGTATGACTCTGTGACTCTATAGGACAGTGCAGCACGAGAACATTTCAGCACACAATGTCTATGCTGAACATGAAAGCAAGTTAAATTAACTTCCTCTGCCTGAACATGATCCATATCCCACCATATCCGTATCCTACTGTATCCGCACGGCGACACGGTGGCACAGCAGTAGAGTTGCTGCCTTCTTAAAACTGTTACAATTTGATTTGTTTCGTTGGGTTGCTGTTGTTTAAATTAACTAAATTATTGCATCGTATGGGAGGCGCATTCCCAATCTCGTTGTACTCCTGTACAATGACAATAAAGATATATTGTATTGTATTGTATTGTATTGTACAGCAAATGCAGCGCCGGAGACTCAGGTTCGATCCTGACTACGGATGCTGTCTGTACGGAGTTTGTATGTTCTCCCCGTGACCTGCGTGGGTTTTCTCCAAGATCTTCGGTTTCCTCCCACACTCCAAAGACGTACAGATTTGAAGGTTAATTGGCTGGGCAAATGTTAATTTTTTTTTTAATTGTCCCTAGTGGGTGTAGGATAGTGTTAATGTGCGGGGATCGCTGGGCGGTGCGGACCCGGTGGGCCGAAGGGCCTGTTTCTGCGCTGTATCTCTAAATCTAAATCTAAATCATTCCCTGCATATCAATGTGCCTATCTAAAAACCTCTGAAGTGATACATGAAAGAATGTTGCATAGAAATTCATTCCCAGTTTGCACATTACCCTGCCTCAAAATACAGTTCATTGAAATCTATGTGGCTGTTCAACAAAACCAAATCAATTTTAATCACAAATTAGAAAAGGGTGGACCCATTGGGCCCAAACATCTCCTGCATTGGTCTAGCACCCTCCCCTCCTCCCCTCCCCCACTCCACCCCCCCTCCCCTCACCCCCCCCCCCCCCCCCTCCCCAACTCAATTGGGCGTCGAGCGGGTGGTCGGAGCCAATTAATCGACCCCACATGAGGGGAAGCGGCAGGAGCCAATCAGGCGTGTCCTGATTGGCGCAGACCCGTTGGGTTCCCATTGTGACGTTGAACATGGAGGTATCACTGCACAGGTGCGGCTGACGGGAAAGGCAAGTGGGAGCGATTTATTAAAGTTTAAAAGGTGATTTATTAAAGTTTAAAAAGTGAATAACTTTTAAAATATAACAACCATTTGAACCGCAGGGCAATGTTGAGTAAGGTGGGCCTAAAATTGTTGCGCTGTTGTGTACCGTTTTGGCTATGTTTCGGGTACAAATATATTTGCAAACAGACAAATATACAAACATACAAGATGAGAGTTTTAATAATATATAGATTATAAAGATCATCCTTTTTGGTTTGTGATAATAAATTCATTTATATTGGGTTGTTTTCTGTTCAGTACATAGGCCATATGATTAGTTCTTTCAATTCTGTTAATTTCCTTGCCTGCAGTAATTTTACTGAAGATTCTTGATTCAAGGGATGCCATATGTATGTGTCTTGTGTGTGAAATTTCAATACTTCATGTGCGTGAAATTTCAATGTGAAATCTTTTAGGTTGGACTACCCTATTTAATAACATCAAAAATGGCCTAATATAAATATGTTTATGAATATATGTATAAATATATAACTAATTGTAGAAGCATTTTATATGCATCTGCAAAGGAAAATATTGTTCTATAATATCTCCCCAGGATCTGACCGGAAACAATTTGTTTTTATTGTTTCCAGACTTCTTACAAATGTATTTTTCCTCTTTTTCTGTTTGAGTACAACCTTGCCTCCCTGTTTTCCCTGCTCTGCTGCCTGTTTCCTTCACCTCTCCCACTTCTCTTCCCACTTCCCCTCCCACGCCAGTCTCTCCCACATCCACAGCTGATTTACAACCTTTGTAATGAACACTGATGTACTGGAGATCTCCTTTTCACTGGAGATAAAGGTTAATTATTTCCCTGCTCACTTATTTCTGCAGATTGGGTTGTGTTTCTGCTAAATGACCTGTATTTATTTGTAAACTGTGGGAAGCAGCAGTTGCATCTCAGCTGAACCAATTGTACTGCAAATGTATGACATTCATCGGCCAGACGTCGAATAATTAATAGCAACAAGAACTGAACACATTCATGAAAAAGCTGATTACACTTGAAAATTAATTAATAATCCCAAACTACATCTACAACATGGCTCGCAGCCACTGAACCTACTTCAAACATTTGCTCCTTGGTGCGGTTGCTGCAATTTCAATCTAGAAGTAAAAAGTTATAATATTTGCATTTTCTAGTAGAAATACAAATTCAAAACCCTTTAGGGGGAAAAAAACAAAATTTGGGACACAGTTTACAAAAACTAGCTTTCTTTGATTTTGTATCATTATGTCTTTATTTGAATAGCATCACTGCCACTTTGAAACAATCACAACTTAATACCGTTCTGATTATTTGTTGATGCTGATACTGTTTTAACTGCAGCAGCCTCTGCAGAGTTCCACGAGAGTAGAAACTGCAATAAAGAAGTACTGTGAATATCTAAAACAGGCAACACTGTCAAAGAATAGGCTGAACATAAAGTGTAGTTTGCTGTACTAAGAACATTCACTCACTGTTTACGTGATGGGCAGAAGAAGGAAGGTATCAGGTACCATGAGACAAATATATTTCTAAGAGTAACATTATTTCAATGAGTGTTGGTACTAATGTCCCACTCAAAAGAAAAGATTTACAAGTCACAGAATCATTAGGACACAGAAAGAAAATAAAACATGCCAAAGTTCAAGAACGGTACTTTTGTGCGATAAATTACAGATTTTGGCAAAATAGAGGTGTAAAAGTCTTAAGAAATTCATTAAATCTTAAAGCTGATATTCGCATCATTGGTATGAAAATCCTGAAAAATATTTGAAACAGATTATATTTTGAAACAGATTATATTCTCAGAATGTGTCCATTGACTTTTGAAATTTTTTGATGAGTTTTCTGTTTTTAAGTAATGAGTAATAGTATTTTATGTATGTGTGACTACAACAACTTAATTTAATAAAATGCTGAGGAAACATGCTTAACCTGGAATCGTGCATACCAAGAGAATTGTAATTTATTTTTTTTAGATTTAGAGATACAGCGCGGAAACAGGCCCTTCGGGCCACCGGGTCCGCGCCGCCCAGCAACACACACTAGGGACAATTTTTTTTAAACATTTGCCCAGCCAATTAACCTACATACCTGCACGTCTTTGGAGTGTGGGAGGAAA
This sequence comes from Rhinoraja longicauda, assembly GCF_053455715.1. Taxonomy (NCBI): domain Eukaryota; kingdom Metazoa; phylum Chordata; class Chondrichthyes; order Rajiformes; family Arhynchobatidae; genus Rhinoraja; species Rhinoraja longicauda. The sequence goes on along the minus strand of NC_135957.1, from coordinate 66,517,414 downwards.
CCGAAGTTCTCGGAGAAAACCCACGCAGGTCACGGGGAGAACGTACAAACTCCGTACAGACGGCGCCCGTAGTCAGGATCGAACCTGAGTCTCCGGCGCTGCATTCGCTGTAAGGCAGCAACTCTACCGCTGCGCCACCGAGCCGCCTTCTGTCACAACATTGTGATTTAATCCACATATAATAATAATCAAATCAGGGCGTGGATAAAGATAGAAATCGTTGTATAATAAATGTAGGGAAGGCTCCCTAATGGTAGAATCACTTCTCGTGGGGGACAGAAGAGACAGTGCCTGAGTTGGGCCAAATTTTTTAGATTGAATTCTGAGGAGCTGAGGGGCTCTGGCAATGTGTACAAGAATGGATAGTTCAAATGACAGGGATTAAGGGTAGTTTAGTCTGCAACATCACCATATTACTGGAGAAAGGATAAGAAGGATTTTCTTCTCTCAGGGAGTAATGAATATTCTATCCTGGAGACCTTTGAATACTGAGTCATTATGCATCTTCAAAGCTAAAATATATATATTTCATACCATGGGAAATCCAGGGTTATTGAACTCTGAGAAATAACTGGTAAGACTAGAGACCCAATCAAGCATGATCTTATTACAGGCAGAGCGTTCTTGAATGGACATATTCCTATTCCTATTCATAATCTGAATCCGTAGATGCTTATATTCTGGCATTTTGCAGATTGTGGCATATCTCTTAATCTCTTGAGTTTAATTGTTAATTTGTGCATTCATAATGGCTCGAGTTATTAATCTGTAATTACATTACCAGATACAACCAGTAAGATCCATACCTAATTTTCTGCTGAATGCATGTGAAGGGGAAAGATTATGATAATTTTTCTTACTTTCAGTGACTGAATTCAGATGTCTCCAATAAGGTCAGCAATTATTGTACATTTTTAATCGTCCTGGACACAGTGGTAATGAGACACTTTCTTAAACTGATGCAATTCTGAAAACCCTCCTTGGTGTTGTTAAGCAGGGAATTCCAGCAGCACTGAGGAATAGGCAAAGTATTCCTATATTCGGGTGTGATATAACTTGGTGGGTGAATTACAGATGATTTTGTTCCCCCATGCCTGTTGCCCTTGCCCTTCTACATGGCAGAGTCAATGTGCTTGGAAAGACCCTGTCAAAAAAGTCTTGGGTGGGTTTCCTACACAGGAGGAGAGTCTTGGAATTTGATTCAGAGAGCAAGGCAGGAACACCCGCCAGGAAGGAACCGTAGAATGTCCGTGGAATTCGAGGAGCAGCAATTCTATCATAAAACGGAAATTAAATATCAGTTTGGGCTTCTTATAGTGCTGCTTCCACTTCCTGCAATCTTTACTGGTTGAAAAGTCACACAGATTATCAGTTGAAATTACCATCCAGCTCCGGCAATATCATGGAATCCCCATAAGTGCACACAAACTAAATGGGATTCTGGTAGATAGGTAACCAGGTTAAGCTGCTCATGTCCCTAGGTAACAAAGGGGAAGATTACATTTTGATTGATAATCTTGTTCTGGGTAGTTTTAATAAGTACAGGTCCACCACAGATTTTCCGGCACCCTTGGTTTCCAGGGCCTTTCTGGATTACCTGCTTTAGACAATAGACAATAGACAATAGACATTAGGTGCAGGAGGAGGCCATTCGGCTCTTCGAGCCAGCACCGCCATTCAATGTGATCATGGCTGATCATTCTCAATCAGTACCCCGTTCCTGCCTTCTCCCCATACCCCCTGACTCCGCTATCCTTAAGAGCTCTATCCAGCTCTCTCTTGAATGCATTCAGAGAATTGGCCTCCACTGCCTTCTGAGACAGAGAATTCCACAGATTCACAACTCTCTGACTGAAAAGGTTTTTCCTCATCTCAGTTCTAAATGGCCTACCCCTTATTCTTAAACTGTGGCCCTTTGTTCTGGACTCCCCCAACATTGGGAACATGTTTCCTGCCTCTAACGTGTCCAACCCCTTAATAATCTTATACGTTTCGACCAACAGAGGTCACTGCCTCCGAGAGATGTTCAACAGTCCAGTACAACAACAGTCCGCCCGGGAAGCCAGGGAGTCAAGATATCAGCCCGCAAAGTTGGCCTCAGAAATGGGCTATGGGAACAGATCTGCTGGTGTTCCAGAGACCCGGCCACAGGGGGAAAATTCAACCTGCCGATCGGCCACGGAATTCCCGATGAGGTTGAGATCGGCCGCCTCACCCGGCCTAGGCACCACATTTTTGGGTGGACTTCCGGGAGGGATTTCAGGTGCTCTCTCGTAATTTTGTCCAAATTTATGGACCACCAGTTGTGGATCAGCAAATGCCCATTTGCTAATTGGTGTGAAACCTTTCTGTTCCGTTGTGACCAATTTCATTCCAGCACGTTTAATCAGCATGCTGCTTTAGGAAAGTAACCAATCTGAGGCAGTCCATTGCTTTTGGGATCCTGCAGTATCAGGCAGCCCTAAAATATAAGCAGATCTCTGTATTCTCAATCAAAGCAGGAAGAAAGTTCAACAATTTTTTTTTTAATAGCTGCATTTCTAAAAAGTTTTATGTGTGTGTATTCATTTTAATATGCAACATCCTTCAATATATTCAAGGAAAGATTTCTATTAATTCAATGTTCTTTGATTCAAATTGACTCTTAAAATAATGTTTGTAAATTGTCTCCTTAAGTGATCAATAACGTAATTGAATGAACAGGGAATCTATTTTACTCACCTTCCTATCACTTAAATCCTGAGGTCCAAAATGTGATCAGATTTTGAAATTCTTATGCAAATAATGATTATGGTGAAAATTGGTGAACAAAGTGAGATTATTTTGCTAATGGTAGTATATCTGAAATAAACAGCAAAGTTGGGTAGCTAAGTCAAGATCAGTGACCATGCCTCATGATACAATTTTTCCTGTAGAACCTGGGTCATCATATATCGATTAACAAAAACTAATTTTTAAAAATTATATGCTATAAAATGTACAAGGTCACTGCCATGAATTTGGTACCCTATGCAATTTAACACGTAAAATAGACTTTTGCCACTGACCCTTATCTTTCCTTTTGTAACAACACTGCTTGTGATGCCGTCTGTAGTAACCTGTGGTCTGGAGGCACAATGGCAGCCTTTATGGCTGTGCATCCTAATTAAGAAGCGAGATCATGACACACAACCTCTCCAAACGGGAACAGAGTGGTAGGTCAATGTAGTGGAGCGGAACAAGCTTTTGTAGCTGGTAATTTAACGAGCAGCAACAGGGAAGGTGCAGCATGTGGTGTGGTTCTCAGAAGAGCTGCAAGCCCATAATGAGACTGAGCAGTATCTAGCAGCTGGTAAACTCTCTACCGGAGAATAGGTAGGCTCCAGCAGCTTTTATGTTGGCACAAAAGCATGCAAATTACTTTAAAACACCAAGTGAGTACTGAGAACATATTCACATGGTGAACTCACCCTCTTTTAACTTACACATTCTCAAAATGAATTATAGCACAGGATGAAAGTTATAAGGAGACAAAGGACGAGGGAGGGTTTTCCCATCTTACCACATATCATTGAGAGATTACAAGGGCCATTTTCTTCATTGATTGCCAAGGGCAACATATCAGGGGTGCATAAAATTACTTATTTGAATGGTTTGATGTCAACACATATTAATAGTGCTGTTCAAAATATGAGTGACATGTTTTCTCACTTAAAGTAATTTTTATCCATAAAGGAAATATTGTTAAAAAGACAAGATACAAGTATTTCTATATTCATTTTTTCTACATTCTAATTTCCACTTGCAATGTTTTTGCAGAAGGGAAAATAGAATTATTGACTGAAAGATGACATGTTGTGAAGGTTAGACAGTTTATTGCCTTTAGATAAACAATAGAATATTTGATAATATGGTAATCAGCAAAACAGATTACTAATCCAAGAGTAAGAAATTAAATTGTCTATTTAAATAAATATGAACAATTTCAGATATTCTGTTTAAAAATGTTCTTTTTTACAAATTCCTTACAGTTTGATCATTCACTTTTTTATGTGTAAATGCCAGTTTTCTAAGGTTGCTCGTGTATCTTATCAATTGAAGTTTAAGAGAATAACAGTTAAGCCTAGTTACAATTTGAGAATATATATATCGGCCTGTTGCCCTGGAAATCAAAAGTCTGAGCAAAGAAACAAGCTGGTGGAAGAACTCAGCAGGTCAAGCAGCATCTGTGGAAGCAAAGGAACAGTCAAAGTGTCGGGTCAAGACCCTGCGTGAGGGTTCAGAGGGAAGGTAGCCTGTGTAGAGAAGTGAGAGGGATGGGCAACACAGAGCCTTATAGGTGATAGTTGGAGTCAGAAAAGTGGAAAAAAGTATAGGCAGATGGAACTAAGTGGGGGTTGAGGTTGGAGACAGAAACTGGTAGGTGATAAGTGGAACCAGATAAGATGGATGTTAGGCAGTTCAGGGAGGGGATAGGAAAAGTGAAACAAGGAAAATTAAATCCAGGTAACTAGATATATGGGTGATAGGCAGATAGAACAAAGTGGGTGTGGGTGATGAGTGTCGGTAACAAATGGAGGAGGAATTAAAAAGGCAAACAAAGGAAGAGAGAAGGTAGACACAAAATGCTGGAGTAACTCAGCGGGTCAGGCAGCATCTCGGGAGAGAAGGAATGGGTGACGTTTCGGGTTGAGACCCTTCTTCAGACTGATGTCATGGGAGGGGGCGAGAAAAAGATAGAATGTAGTCAGAGACAGGAAAACTAGTGGGAGAACTGGGAAGTGGGAGGGGAAAGAGAGGGAAAGCAGGGACTCTCTGAAGTTAGAGAAGTCAATGTTCATACCGTTGGGGTGTAAACAACCTAAGTGAAATATGAGGTGCTATTCCTCCAATTTGCGCTGGGCCTCACTCTGACAATGGAGGAGGCCCAGGACAGAAAGGTCAGATTGGGAATGGGAGGGGGAGTTGAAGTGCTGAGCCACCAGGAGATCAGGTAGGTTAAGACGGACTGAGCGGAGGTGTTCAGCGAAATGATCGCCGAGCCTGTGCTTGGTCTTGCTGATATAGAGAAGTTGACACCTAGAACAGCGCATACAATATATGAGGTTGGAGGAGGTGCGGGTGAACGTCTGGCTCACCTGGAAAGACTGTTTGGGTCCTTGGATGGAGTCGTGGGGGGAGGTAAAGGGCAGGTGTTGCATCTCTTGCGGTTGCGGGGGAAAGTACCTGGGGAGGGGGTGGTTCGATGGGAAGGGACGAGTTGACCAGGGAGTTTTGGAGGGAACGGTTTCTGCGGATAGAAGAATAGAAGAAAGGGGTGGAGATGGGAAGATGTGGCCAATAGTAGGATCCAGCAGGTGGCAAAAATGTTAGAGGATTTTATGTTGTATGCGACCGCTGATGGGGTGGAAGGTGAGGACGGGGGACTCTGTCCTTGTTACGAATGGGGGGAGGGGGAGCAAGAGCGGAGCTGTGGGATATTCAGGAGACCCCAGTGAGAGCCACATCCATAATGGCAGATGGGAACCCCCATTTCCTAAAGAATGAGGACATCTCCGATGCATCGCAAATTGGAGGAACAGCACCTTATATTTCGCTTGGGTTGTTTACACCTCCACTGTATAAACATTGACTTCTCTAACTTCAGGTAGTCCCTGCTTTCCCTCTTTATTCCCTCCCCCTCCCCATTCCTCCTGTCTCCAACTACATTCTATATTTGTCCCGCCCCCTCCCCTGACATCGGTCAGAAAAAGGGTCTCAACCCGAAACGTCACCCGTTCTTCTCTCCCGAGATGCTGCCTGACCCGCTGAGTTACTCCAGCATTTTGTGTCTACCTTCGATTTAAACCAGCATCTGCAGTTTTTTTTCCTACAGAGGAAGAGAGAACCTGGATGGACTGCTGGGAGAGAGAAAGGAACACAGGGGGTTTGAGTTACCTGAAGTTGGAAAATTCAATGATCATACCAGTGGGTGGAAGGCTACCCAAATGGAATATGGTGTGGTTCTTCTGGTTTATATTTGGCTCATCGTGCTGGTGGAGAAAGCAGAGGACAGGCAGGAAGGTGAGGGAATGGGAAGGGGAGTTAGAATAACATGTAAGGAGACACCAATGTGTCCAATGTGGCTTCTATGGACAGATCGCAAGTGCTCTGCAAAACTATCGCCCAGTTTACACCTGGTCTGGGCGGTGTAATAGACGAGGTTGAAGGAGGTTAAATCTCTGACTCACCAGTAAGGGTTCATTAGGTCCTTGGATGATGGCGAGGAAAAAGGTGTGGGGACAAATGTTGCACCTCCTGCTGTTGCAGGGAAAAATGTCAGGTGATGGGGATGGATACGTGGGGGGGGGGGGGGTGTGATTAGGTAGTCACGGTCCTCGCTGAAAGGTAAATGTGTGGGAAAGTGGGAAAGCTGGTGGTATCCTGCTGGAGGTGGCAGACATGGAGCAGAATGATATGCTGGATGTGAGGTTAGTGGGGTGCAAGGTGAGAACCAAAGGGTCCACTCCCATTCTGTGGAGTGTGGGGGATGAGCAGTGAGAGCAGAACTGCAGTTAATGGAGGTCTCACCCCTGTAGGAAATGGAGCTCTGTGGAGCTTGAGGGCCTCATCAACGAGAAGGGAACAACAATTTGTGAGGAAGGAGCACATTTCAGACGTCCTGGAGAGGAAGGAATCATCTTGAAAACAGATTCAGATTCAGATTACTGTCATATTCATCAGAGTACAATGACATTTCTAGTCACTTGAAGTTTATAAACAATAAATACAAAAGGTACAACATTAAACGTAAAGGCGAATGCAAAACAACATAATGGTGCAAAGATTGTAGTGCAACCTAGGGTGATACAAAAAAAGTGCAGTGCAATGGAATATTCTGAATGACTTAAAGTTAAGAGTGGCAACTGGTCTGTGAAGGGAGTGTGAAAGAGATGACCACTTCAGGAGCTGCGGGGAAGAAGCTGTTCTTAAGTCTTGACATCCATGTTTTCAAAACTCCTCCAAGAAGGTAGAAGAGAGAAAAGGGAATGAGCAGGGTGGCAGGCATCCTTGATGATACTTCCAGCCTTCCTGTTGCAATGATCTATGAAGATGGACTGGATGGAAGGAACGGATGAACCCATGTTTGGCTGCGATGCAATGGAGATGGAGGAACCAAGAGAAAGGGGTGGCATCCATAGTGGAGCAGGGTGCAAGGAGGTCGTCAAGTCAAGTCAAGTCAATTTTATTTGTATAGCACATTTAAAAACAACCCACGTTGACCAAAGTGCTGTACATCTGATTAGGTTCCAATGGAAAAAAAAAAGAAACATACAGTAGCACGCAAACTGTTCACAGCGCCTCCTCAATGAGCCTCAAACGCTAGGGAGTAGAAATAGGTTTTGAGCCTGGACTTAAAGGAGTCGATGGAGGGGGCAGTTCTGATGGGGAGAGGGATGCTATTCCACAGTCTAGGAGCTGCAACCGCAAAAGCGCGGTCACCCCTGAGCTTAAGCCTAGACCGCGGGATAGTGAGTAGCCCCAAGTCGGCCGACCTGAGGGACCTGGAGTTAGAGAGGGGGGTTAGAAGATTTTTGATGTAAGGGGGGGAGTGTCCATTTAGGACTTTATACGTGAATAGGAGGAGCTTGAAGTTGATTCTGTACCGTACAGGGAGCCAGTGGAGAGAGGCCAGAATCGGGGTGATGTGGTCCCTTTTACGGGTACCCGTCAGGAGTCTCGCTGCGGCGTTTTGGACCAGTTGCAGGCGGGACAGGGATGATTGGCTGATCCCAGTGTATAGGGAGTTGCAGTAGTCTAGGCGGGAGGAAATGAAAGCGTGAATGATTTTTTCTGTGTCGTCGAATTGGAGGAAAGGTTTGATTTTAGCTATGGTTCGAAGTTGGAAGCAGCTGGCTTTTACCACAGCGTTGACTTGCTTATCAAATTTTAATTCAGAGTCAAATATCATGCCGAGGTTTTTGACATGCGGTTTGACTAGGCAGGATAGACTTCCAAGACTGCCTGTTATCAATTTGATGGAGTCGGGGGGGCCGAATAGGATGACCTCAGACTTGCTCTCATTCAATTGGAGGAAGTTCTGTGCCATCCAACATTTTATGTCCTCAAGGCAGTGTAAGGGGCTGTTTAAATTTGACTGGTTGTTGGGTTTCAGGGGGAGGTAAAGCTGAGTGTCATCGGCATAGCAGTGGAAAGAAATGCCGTGCCTTTGAATGATTTGGCCAAGGAGGAGCATGTATAGAGAGAAGAGAATGGGGCCTAGGATGGAGCCTTGTGGAACTCCGCAGGAGAGGCTAACTGGAGCAGAGGAATAACTGCCTATGTTGATGGCGAAACTCCTATCTTTGAGGTACGAAGCGAACCAGCTCAGGGCAGTGCCATCAATGCCAACCGCGTACCGGAGACGGTCAATAAGGATGGTGTGGTCCACTGTATCGAACGCTGCGCTGAGGTCGAGAAGGAGCAGGATTGCACAGTTGCCGGTGTCGATGGCGAGAAGCAGGTCGTTGTGTACCTTCAACAAGGCAGGTCGTTGTGTACCTTCAACAAGGTGCGGTCAAGGTAGCTGTGGGAGTCGGTAAGTTTAAAGTAGATATCTGTGGATAGTCTGTCTCCTGAGATGGTGAGTGAGAGATCCAGTAAAGGAAGAAAGCTGACAGAAAAATATTAATTTGAGGGCAGGATGGACGTTGGTGATAGAGGAGATAAAATTGATGAGTTTTGCACGAATGCAGGAGATAATACCAATGCAGTCATTGATGTAGTCGAGGAATTGGGAAGTTGTGCCAGAGTAGGTTTGGTACCAGCACTGTTCGGTGAACTTATCTAACTTTATTGGCACTAGAAATGTGTACTGACTAGGTGAAGTCTCCAGTGTGATTTTACTGGGTTGTATGCAAAACAAAGCATGTGACATAGAAAATAGGTGCAGGAGTAGGCCATTCAGCCCTTCGAGCCAGCACCGCCATTCAATATGATCATAGTTGATCATCCAAAATCAGTACCCCGTTCCGGCTTTTTGCCCATATCCCTTGATTCCCTTAGCCCTATGAGCTAAATCTAACTCTCTCTTGAAAACATCCAGTTAATTGGCCTCCACTGCTTTCTGTGGCAGAGAATCCCACTGATACACAACTCGCTGGGTGAAAAAGTTTTTCCTCATCTCAGTCCAAAATGGCCTACCCCTTATTCTTAGACAATGACCCCTGGATCTGGACTCCCCCAACGTCGGGAACATTTTTCCTGCAGTGGTCGGAGAAGCATTTATTTCAGCCTGCAGCCGATTTGAAAGACCTGGCTGTGCAAGTGTACTTGAAACTCTTGGAGAAGTGTGTGGGTGGGTATGTGAAGCTTGGCGTAAGTGACTGTGGGAAATAAGCAACTGCAGAGCAGGGCTGCCAGAAGGCACAAACCAGTGCTGGGCTTTCCAGAGATTCACATGAACCGCGCAGATGGAAAGAAATAAAAGAGCAGGGGGCCTCAGTCATGCCAAATTGCGCACAAACCAGCATGTACTGTATTCCAAACATCCCCTTCCTTTAGAATTTTTTTTAAAGAACTTCAGCTGATTTTCTACCATTCTGCAGCAAATTAAATGACCCAAACATAGCTTTGTAAGTCATTCAAGCCCCCACAACATGCTGCAGCACTCATAAGTCAGACCATTTAGCTTAACTCCTTAATGCGAAGTCAGACACGTTCATTATTTACCTGTAATATTCTTTCTTTATCACAGATTATATTCACTGAGCTGCATTCTTTCTCCAGCATGTCTCTCATGCGTCATGCGTTTCTACTAAGTAAATGGTTTACTAAAACACCTCTGCACTCCTCCCACTCGCTCTCCCCATTTAACCTCCACCACTCCCCCTCACTGTATCTGGCTGAGATCTGTTACTGAAAGAACTCTCGTGCTGTTCGAAGTGCAATTACTTGGATGAAGCATGGAGCAGAAACCTGAGTCCTGAGTCTGAATAATGGAAACATGGATGATGTGAGGTATGCGCGTGTTTCGTTAGACAGGGAAGGCAGTTCATTGGCTATATTTAAGAGGGAGTTAGATGTGGCCCTTGTGGCTAAAGGGATCAGGAGGTATGGAGAGAAGGCAGGTACGGGATACTGAGTTGGATGATCAGCCATGATCATATTGAATGGCAGTGCAGGCTCGAAGGGCCGAATGGCCTACTTCTGCACCTATTTTCTATGAACCAATCATCATGGCGTTGGTGTAGGATTGGCAGAAGCAAACGCTAAAAGAACGCAGAGAGGAAATACAATAGATCATTCCTGACTGGAAAACGAAACAGGAAAAGTGGCTCGGCTTTGGTGATCATGGAAATTAGAGATCATATTTGATCTAAAGAGGAGTGTGACGGCACTCCCACCTCCTTGGATGCCACTCTGATCGCTATCACCGGCATGATTGAATGATTATTATTTCGCAGTCTGCAACACAGAAAATTCTACTCCCGAAAATAAATAGTCACTCCTTCTTGTGAAGAGCAGCTTGTGAAGTGAGGCTATGTCTTGCCCTGTGGGGAACTAATCAGACCCATTATCACACACCAGGTGCTTCCGATAAAGACTTTACCCATATTGCGACTTTAATAGAGCTCCACTAATCAGATTACAATTACGTTCAATAGAAATAATTCACGGCTGGGAATTCATCATAGCAGGCAATTTGGAGAATGATTGGGGAGGAGCTATTGCCGATCTTCAGAATTCTGCAAGACAAAAAGCTTATTACTGGTAATTATTGCTCACTAGTACCAACACATGAGAGCAATGCTTTTGCACCAAATAGAACATTTGACTGCCAAGAAAATCTGTGAGAGCTGATCACTGAAACAAGCTAAACCAGTGAGAAAAAGGACTGAAGTATTAGGGCCCCAAGCAATAAAAACTAATATCACCATGAGATTTGAAAACTCCAGGAGATTCATTTTTGGTACAATATATCACAAAAACCTCCACATACCTTATTAAGATACCATTCACTGTGCAACAAAAATGTATCCTCTGTAAAAGATAATGACATAAAGTGCAAATTATATGACAGACGGATTCTTTTTCTTCAGAAGCTCATTACAAAAATATATGCTCAAAGTAACTCTATCACTTTCACCAATGGTCAGGGGGCGATAGGTAAAGTTTTTCTCCTGGGGAAGAGTTTCAATGGTATAGGTACCAATCAGCAAATGGAGAGGTTTGTTTCTGGGTGCAGGAGGTTGTAGCTATCTATTTCACTCACATTTGTAGAAATTAACTGTCCAGAAATTGGACAATCTTTTTGTACATTATGACAGTAATTACACTTTAAAAGTAATTAATTGACTGTAATAGTGCTGTGAAAACTACAAACCATTTCATTACTGAAAGTGTAGGAAGGAACTGCAGATGCTGGCTTATCCCGAAGATAGACACAAAATGCTGGAGTAACTCAGCAGGGCAGACGGCATCTCTGGGCAGAAGGAATGAGTGACTCTTCAGGTCGAGACCCTTCTTCAGACTGAGAGTCAGGGGAGAGGGGGACACAGAGATGAGGAAGGATAAGGTCTGACGTCTGACTGTCTGACCAGTCTGTCCCACTGATTAAATGTTATCTCTGCATGCTTCATTGTCAGCTTCCCCCAGCTAACAATGATCTATTCTACATTTTCCTTGATCCACATCCCCTTTGATGTCTTGTTTTCATACCTTACCTTTCCTTATCTCCGGGTCTCCCTCTTCCCTGACTCTCCGTCTGAAGGTCTCAACCCGAAACGTTACCTATTCTTACTGTCCAGTGATGCTGCATGGCCCGCTGAGTTACTCCAGCATTTTGTGTGTATCTTCGGTGTAAACCAGCATCTGCAGTTCCTTCCTACACTTTCAGTAATGAAATGGTTTGTAATTTTCACAGATTGATTAGTAGGACTGAATGTTACAATCCCTAGGGTTTGCACTACAATTGACTGGTGTTGTTCTTGGGGATGACCACTAGGTGCTACCATTCAGACACATCTTCAGTTGTGTACCTCAATGTCACTGGGTGTTTCGGCCTTTTATCACGACACCCTCAGTCGAGGTAGGCCCACCTCAAGGTGATCAGACCTGGGTGTGTGTTTTATGGTTAGCCTCTAGATGGTCACGTGGCAGCCCAGACAGCATCTCTTCTTTTCAGCCACAGCCAGTGGCTGCTCCGTTCGGCGGCATTGGCAAGTTTGCACTATTGCAGTCAATTAATTATTTTTAAAATGTAATTACTGTTGTAGTGTACAAAAAGAGTGACCAATTTATTGACAGTTAATTTCTACAAATGTGAGTGAAATAAATAGTTACAACTTCCTGCACATGGGAAAAGACCTCCACTTGCTAATTAATACTGCACCTATTCCATTGAAACTCTTCCCCAGAAGAAAAACATTACCTATGAAGAAAATAGTTACCAATTTCCTATGTCTCTTCCTATCCCTCCCCACTTCTTCCCCCCTTTATATTGAGAGGGCTTGTTTCCAAAAACAGGAATGTAATGCTGAGGCTCGAAAAGGCGCTGGTAAGGCCACATTTGGAATATTGCGAGCAATTTTGGGCACCATATCTGAGGAAGGATGTGCTGGTTCTGGAGAAGGTCCAGAGGAGGTTTACAAGAATAATCCCAGGAATTAGTAAATTAATCTCTGATGAGGATTTGCTGACACTGGGCCTGTACTCGCTGGAGTTTAGAGGAATGAAGGGGGACCTCATTAAACATACAGAATAGTGAAAGGCTTAGATAGAGTGGATATGGAGAGGAAGTTTCCACTAGTGGGAGAGTCTAGGACTAGCGGTTATAGCCTCAGAATTAAAGGAAGGAGATGAGGAGAAATTTATTTAGTCAGAGGGTGGTGAATCTGTGGAATTCTTTGCCACAGAAGGCTGTGGAGGTCGTCAGTAGATATTTTTAAGGCAGCGATAGATAGATCCTTGATTATTATGGGTGTCAGAGGTTATGGGTAGAAGGCAGGGGAATGGGGTTAGGAGGGAGAGATAGATCAGCCATGATTGAATGGTGGAGTAGTCTTGATGGGCCGAATGGCCTAATTCTACTCCTATCATTTATGACCTTATGACCTTACGACCTTATGACCTCTTGCTCCTTCTCTTCTTACTCTTCTACTTCTCCATTATCTCAAACTGATAACAAGACAGGTAACAATTTGTGGAAGATGGTCTGGCAGCTAAGAAATAGAGCAACGTTTCTGGGCTCCAGTCAAGGCTATTCTGAATAATCCAGGCAGCAATTGTTTTCCTTGAGAATCCCAGAAGTCTGCTTCATAGTTGCAGTGAAAAAGAGAAGCCAGTTACTGGGTTGTTATCACATCAAGTAAACCATTCAATGGTATAGAAAGTGGTGTAAAATTATCAAACATAGCTGATTGTCACTTCATGGTGTTGGCATGGGTGACCTCAGAATGTTCTCAGAATTACAGAAAACCCTCATTTTGACGGATTAATTTATAATGGATATTGGACGGACCAACCGATGTCTGTGGTTCCCCCCCTCCCACCTCGCCTCCCCCTCACGCCCCCCCCCCCCCACCCGCCCCCCCCCCCCCCCCCTCCCGCCCCCTCGCCTCCCCCTCTCCCCGCCAGAAGTCCAGAGTAGGAGAATCGAGAATCAGAGGATATAGGTCTAAGGTGAGGGGGAGGAAAGACTTAATGAAGGCTAACTTTTTTACACAAAGGGTGGTGGGTGTACAGAACGAGCTGCCAGAGAAGGTAATTGAGGCTGGGATTATCCCAGATTTTAAAAAACATTTAGACAGTTACATGATAGGATGGGTTTAGAGGGATATGGGCCAAACGCAGGCAGGTGGGACTAGTGTCGGTGGGACAGGTTGGTCAGCATGTGAGAGTTGGGCCAAAGGCCCTGTTTCCACGCTGTATGATTCTATGACTCTATGACTCTAAATTGAAAACAAATTTGCAGCTACAATGACAAAGCAACAAGTTATATAATCCCCAACCTTTTGTATTTAATATTTGCATGAATTTACAGCACTTATCTTCAATTACTATTCATTCAGAACTTGCAAGGGAATGGCAGCAGTTCCTCACTCAACTGTTGCTGTCTCAAGTCAAGTCAAGTCAAGTTTATTTGTCACATGCACATACACGATGTGCAGTGAAATGAAAGTGGCAATGCCTGCGGATTGTGCAAAAAAAAGAATTACAGTTACAGCACATAAATAAAAGTTAATACAGGGAAGACAAAATTTAGTCCCTGGAGTTATAAAAATTAACAGTCCTGATGGCCTGTGGGAAGAAAATCCGTCTCATCCTTTCCGTTTTCACAGCTTGCCTGACCGTAGCAGCTGGAACAGTCCATTGCTGGGGTGGCAGGGGTCCCTCGTAATCTTGCTTGCTCTGGATCTGCACCTCCTGATGTATAGGTCCTGCAGGGGGGCGAGTGTAGTTCCCATGGTGCGTTCTGCCAAACGCACTACTCTCTGCAGGGCCTTCCTGTCCTGGGCAGAGCTGTTCCCAAACCAGACTGTAATGTTGCCGGACAGGATGCTCTCTACAGCCCCAGAGTAGAAGCAATGAAGGATCCTCAGAGACACTCTGAATTTCCTCAGCTGTCTAAGGTGGTAAAGGCACTGCTTTGCCTTACCCACCAGTGCGGCAATGTGCGTTGCCCATGTCAGATCCACTTTGATGTGGACTCCCAAGTATTTAAAACTGCTCACCCTATCCACAGTAGACCCATTTATCTCCAGTGGCGTGTACGTAGAAACAAGGAACTGCGGATGCTGGTTAATACAAAGTGCTGGAGTAATTCAGCAGGTCAGGCAGCATCCCTGGAGAACATAGATAGGTGATGTTTTGGGTCAAGACCCTTCAGTCTGAGTTACGCCAGTACTTTGTGTCCTTTTGTTGCTGTTTCTCCCGACATTTTCAAGTACAGACACAGAAGTCCCAAACTCACTAGCTGCTCATCATTGGAGTGTTGCCAATTGAGTTCATTGGCTCCAACAACGGAGCACAAACCTACTACAGTTTTGCATTCACTGAGGCAAGACCGACTATTCATTTCAAGAAAGAGAAAGGGCAACAAGGAACAAGCACACTCGGTAATTTACTTTTAAAAAAAATTAACTGAGGATAATGCATATTGTAATTGGTTAGACGTGTTTTAAGTGTTTATATCTTTGAAATCGCTAATAATTATTTTAAAACATTTTATTTTATTGACTTTTAATGGGTTTGAATCTTTTTTAGATATTTTATAGTTTGAGACCATGCTAGCCTGCTTCTGTTTTACATTTCTGCTGACAAGGGGTGGCACAGTGGTGTAGCTCTCGTGCTGCTGCCTCACACTGCCAGTGACCCGAGCTCCATCCTGGCTAATGGTGCTGGCTGTGCGGAATTTGTATGTTCTCCCTGTGACCGCGTGGATTTTCTCCCGGTACCCTCTATTTCCTCCCACATTCCAAAGATGTGCAGGTTTGTACGTTAATTGGCTTCTTTAAATTGCATCTCGTGAGTAGGATGCAAAAGTGGGATAACATAGATCTTGTGCTCAGGTGATGGATGGTCGCTGTGGACTCGGTGGGAGGAAGGGCCTATTTCCACGCGGTATCTCTAAACTCTAAACATGCACACCCCAGCCCACTGTGCTAAACCTGCCACTTCAGATGAATCACTTTGGATCAATCAGGATGGTTTCAGGCAGCAAGACGGCACGGCCAAATCCAGCAAAGGTAATTCTGTACCAACCAGGTAGGTCAACAGTGAGCATGGACAGCTCTCCCCTGGAAGCAAGTTCCAGTCTCCGCAGTTTTTTTAAATTAACAAGTCATGCATTACAAACATTCTTGCTACTAGACCAAATGGACCCGTTGGGCCCAAACCTATCCTGCATTGGTGCAGCACCCGCTCCTCCCCCCCTCCCCCCCAACCCCTCTCCTCCCCTCCCCCTCCCCTCCCCCCTCCCTCCACCCCCCCTCCCCTTCCCCTCCATCCCTCCCCCTTCCCCTCCTCCCCCTCCCCCCCACTCCATCCCCCTCATACCCCCTTATAACACCGATTTCAATTAAACTTCTTCCATTAGCACCAAGGGGACGACGGTGAGTAAGGTGGGTCTAAAATTGTCGCGCGATCATGTACCGTTTTGGCTGTAGTTCAGGAACAAACAAACAAACAAACGAGAGTTTTATTATATAGATGCTACATGCAGATGAAGTTTGTCGATAATGTATACAATGACAAAAGCAAAACCTTGAATTAAAATTAAATACAAAACTGTTCCTGAAAAATTGACTATTTACTAAGTAACATTTTTTTCACCTTTAACAGTATTTCAAATTGATTGTTATGATGTCACCCAAAGAAAAATGAATGCAAATCCCACACACTGACAGATGCCTTGGTTTTTTATTCCCTTTTAATTAAATGCTTTATTTGCAAATACTTACTCTCATTTGTTCAAGACCTGAGGCATACCTGTCCTGAACATTATAAAGGCGCTTGGAGAATCTCCAATTTAATAGTGTGGGCAAATGAAGTGAATGACTTGCTGTCTCTTAGCTGCCTTCTATTGTAAGATTCATAACATTGTTTGAAGTCGTTTCCCCTTTTGTTGCTTCTTCTGTCACTTTTGTGCAGTGTATTATCAAATTTCTTTGGCCTTCAGCTGATGCTTTACAAATTCCTTCAGCTGAAAACATATTTATAATTGCTTGACATTGTCCAAATCTGCAATTTGTGATTTTGGCAACAATCCCATTCTGTTAGTTATGACCTTCTACTGATTCAGATAAATGTTTTTAATTTAGAATTCAATTGGAAAAAAAGTTTGCAAGAAACCTTTGTCACATATTGTGCTCATCTTGCTTTTAATGGTCGTATTTACTGAAACCAATAAATCCTGCTTTTATATAAGAAAGTTGAGCTTGCTAATGTGAATGAGCAATTTCTTGTGGCAGAATGGAGAATGTAGACCTTTTATCCACCATGTCATAGTCATAGAGTCATAGAGTCATAGAAGGTCCTGTAGTGTGGTAACAGGCCCTTCGGCCCAACTTGCCCATGCGGCCGACATGTCCCAACTACACTAGTGCCACCTGCCTGAATTTGGCCCATATCCCTTTAAACTGTCCTATCCACTTTCCTGTCTAAATGTTTCTTAAACATTGCTATAGTACTTGCCTCAACTACTTCCTCCGGCATATACCTACCACCCTTTGTGTGAAAAAGTTATCCCCTCAGGTTCCTATTGAATCTTTACCTCCTCATCTTAAACCTATGATTCTCTGGTTCTCGATTCCCCTATTCTGAGCAAGAGACTGATCTATTCATTTCATGATTTGTACACAGATACTGTCTGTCCTGCTGAGTATTCCCAGCATTATGATTTTAGTTTGCAGTTTTGTTGCTTTTTGAGGAACTTGGACAATCGGTGGCATCAATGATGTGCAGAGCTCTCTCTCCTAGTATGCACTTGGCATTGCACTGATTACGTGGATGTGCAATGGCAGACGGCACCAATGAAACTAGCGGTTCTGATCTTTTCCTTGTGCAGTTCTCATGTCATAAGTGATAGGAGCAGAATTAGGCCATCCGGCCCATTAAGTCTACTCCGCCATTCAATCATGGCTGATCTATTGCTCCCTCCTAACCCCGTTCCCCTGCCTTCTCCCCATAACCCCTGACAACCGTTCTACCGAAAAGGCCTGTTTCCGGCTGTATGTATATGATATGATATGATATGATATCAGATAGCAGGGTTTAAATGTCTCTAACGTGCTAGAATCAGAAAGCTGCAACATTTGAAAGATTTATTTTAACACTATCTCTGCAAATCCGACAGGCTCCCTAATACAATGAGGTGAAGGAATCCTAGGCCTCGTCCTGACTGCACACAAAAGAGGTGCAAACCCCATCCAGCACGTCCCAAAGAGGAAGGCCATCTGCAGGCTCCGCTGATATCTGGAGCTGTAAGCCCAAGACTCAAAAGAGTTGTTCTCGCACTGTGCAGTGACAACATAGCTCAACCTTCTCCAACCTTTTCCCCAGTATGGAATAATCATATATTACAGTGCATAGCTTTAAGGCGAGTGGGGCAAGGTTTAAAGGAGATATGCGGGACGTTTCTTTATTTAGAGAATGGTGAATGTGTTGCCAGAGGCAGATACGATAGTGGTGGCATTTAAGAGACTTTTGAATCGGCATCCCAGGCCTTCCAAGACACTATGGGCTGCGTTCCAAATGCTGCGCGTGTTCCCTCACTCAGCTCCGATGCATTTCCTGATTGCTAACTCAACCTAACAAGGCCTAATGAACTCCGGCTCTCTCTCTCCATCTCCACTCCCAGCAGACTATCTTGAACATTCAATCTGCTCCAGCAGTTAAAGACTCAAAAGCCATTTCCTTCCATGAAAATTAAGCTTTATCCAAATAACGCTTTACTTCATTCGGATATATATATATATATATATATATATATATATATAGGGATATATATATGTTGCGTTTTGCAGCCTTTGTGAAGATTTGCATCCTAGAGTAGGCCTCAGTCTAGACTGCACACTGCAAGCCCAAGAATCGAAAGATTGAGTCGGGCCTAAGATGTCAATAGACAATAGACAATAGACAATAGACAATAGACAATAGTCCTGGTTGGGTTGCTCCTGGGCCTGGCCAAGCTGGCCATCCGCGAGTCGCAATGCCAGGCGGAAGAGGGCTCTACCCGAGCCAGCTTCCTGCTCCTTTTCTGGGGTTACGTCCGCGCTTGGGTGGTTTTAGAGAGGGACTACCAGCTGTCCACTGGTACCCTGGGGGATTTCCAGGACCACTGGGCACCACGGGGGGTTGAATGCATCCTTAGCAAGCAGTGTAAGATAGTTGTGTAATAGTTGTATTGTTTGTCTTGTATTATGGTGGTGGGTTCTAGTTTGGTTTTATTGTATTGTATATATTATTTTAATATTTGAATTAATATTTTTGATTAATAATTTTAAAAAGAATCGAATGGGTTGTTTGCACGTTGTGCAGTGACAACGCAACACAACCTTCTCCAACCTTTTCCTCAGCATGGAATAATCAAATACTAGAGGGCATAGTATTAAGACGAGAGGGACAAGGTTTAAAGGAGATGTGTGGGACAAGTTTTATTACACAGAGAATGGCAAGTGCCCGGAAAACAATGCCAGAGGTAATGGTTGAGGCAAATACGATAGTGGGTATTTAAGAGACTTTTAGATAGGCATATGGATAGGGAGGGATATGGATTATGTGCCTGCATTTAAGAGTGTAATGGCATCATGTTCGGCACAGATATTGTGGGCTGAAGGGCTTATTCTTCTGCTGTATTTTTCTATGGTCTAACTTTACCATAAACTGCAATAAATAATTATTTCTAGCTGGAAAAAACAGACTAAGGAAATCCTAATTTCAGGTCTGATTTGTCATTCTGATTCAGGTCCTCAAATCCTGGCAATTGAGCGCTTCTGACCTAAGTTGAGAATCCACAGAAGGCCACTGCCTTCTCACTCCAGCAGTATCAATTTGTTTGTCTCTAGTGTTTGATTGTCTGCTGAACGAATTTCTCATTCTGACACAGCCTCTGGGTCTTCAGCTTCTTTAACTCCTCAAGGATGTCTCTACATCCCATCAATGGTTAGCCTGCCGGGAATGTGCATAGCTCTCACAGGAACCTGATTCGGCCAACAGAGCCACAATGAACAGCTGCCCACGCCGCCAGGAATGCTGGGGTAATGGGATCTGCTTATGGTAAAGATGGCGCCCAAGTATCTCTACACTCTAACCCAGCCATTTTAATGAGATTATGAGTAAGTAAGGGATAGAGGACAAGAAAGTTAGAAGGTTATTGCACTGAACTGCTCTCTATGTACATAGGGAGCAGTTCAGTGCAATAACCTTCTAACTCTCTTGTCCTCTATCCCTTACTTACTCATAATCTCATTAAAATGGATGGGTTAGAGTAGTCACCTTCTGCACTTTACTTATGTATTAATTTATTTTTATTTTTATTATTTACCTTGTTTTCCCATTATTTATTTTACTGATGTTGTTTTTATAAACATGCCCATCCATATTGTTTGTATAATACTCAAATGTTCTGTTTTGATATGTACATTTGGGAAAAAAATGAGCTTGGATATGGCAACATAATCTGTACCCATTTTTTGATGGCTCAATAAAGATAATATTGTTTTTTAAAAGATGGCGCCCAAGCCAGGTGACTCTTTGTGTGCTGGTCACAGAAGTGGATCTGCAATCACGCATTACAATCGTGATTGTACATAGTGGTGAGTGCCTGGAATGCACTGCCAGAGGTGGCATTTAAGAGACTTTTGGATGATCTCCAAAGCCCACTCTTTTAAACCTCTACGCCAACAGATACCCTTCATCGTGTATCTGTACACTGTGGATGGCTTGATTGTAATCATATATAGTCCTTCCTCTGACTGGTTAGCACGCAACAACAAAAAATTCACTGTACCTTGGTACACATGACAATAAACTAATCTAAATATTTCTTGAATAAAAATTATTCCAGTTCAAAAATATTTCTCAAATATCAATAACATGCGTTGAATATTTTGATGCTACATGCTTTCTTCAAGCAAAGATATTTTAAACAATTAAAGAATAAATTCTGATAAATTATATAGGAATCAAATGTCATGATTTTCTGATAGATTCATAAGTAGTTAACCTTAACAGCCAGAGATCATCAGCTTATCCATAACCAATGTTTAATTTTCAGTTCTGAGCATATACAATTAGCATCAAAGGACAGTCAGAAATGGCACATTCCCGGTAGACTAACCATTGATGGAATGCAGAGACATCCTTGACAGTCAAAAATATGGAGGGACTGCAGGTGTTTTCAGTCTGAAGAAGGGTTCCGACCTGAAACGTCACCTATTCCTTTTCTCCAGAGATGCTGCCTGACCTGCTGAGTTTACTCCAGCATTTTGTGTCTATCTTCGACAGTCAAAAATGATTCCTCTGATCAGTCAATGTACTCTGGTTCTTCAAGATGTATCAGGTTGTTTAAGGTTACAGCAGGATATAGATCAGGTGGAAAGAAGGTCAGAGTACAGACAAATGAATTTTAATGCCAGCAAGTGTGAGGTGATGTATGTTGGGAAGTCAAATAGGGATAGGAAAAGTACAATAAATAAGAGGGTATTGAAGGATGTTTCCCTCTTTTTCCTTCAGAAAGTTAAATTTTCCCAATTAATTGCGAGCCTTGAGGAATCAAGGAAATATGTTTTATTTGATATGTTGCAAGAAATCTACTGTATCTGGTGTGTTTTAGAAGGTGCATTTTTAGAGCATATAATTTTTACTTTTGATAATGGAAAGCTCAATATTAGTTTTCAAACAATAACATTTCTGTGCTAATAGCATTAATGTTGTAAAGTCTATGTTTATTGAGCTGTATAGTTTACTTTTGTATGAGAAAATGATTTCACACAAGCAAAAGGGAAATCATGTCCAGCCCTGTAAAACCTTCCATTGTTGGGGTACCTTGCTGGTGAGACAAGATGCTAAACATGATCTTGGAAGCACAGAGGCAGGCCAATTGGTCCGTGCAGTCCATGCTACCCATCCGACATCTATTCGTCCTAACCTGATCCCATTTTAATCTCTAGAAAGAAACTGCAGCTGCTGGTTTGGTATGGTACTTTATTTGTCACGTGTACCGAGGTACAGTGAAATTCATTTTTGTAGACAGTTCAGTACAAGTATCACTGTACATAAGCACTTAGATACATGTTAGATAAGCATCTCAGATACAGTACAAGTGTACAGCAGTAGTACATGGAGACAGTATATAGAGTCGCTAGTTTTTGCGCCATTTTCAAGTTACAGTTGTTGTAAGTGCAGGGATTTTGATCTGACCATGAAGGTCTGTTGTTCTGGCGGCATTGCAGGGTCGGCCTGGCCAAGCTTAGCCATGGTGACCTCAATATACCAAAGACAGACTTCAGTTTATACTGAAGATAGACACAAAGCACTGGATTAACTCAGTCAGTCAGGCAGCATCTCTAGAGGAAAACGGATGGGTGACTGAAAAAGGGTTTTCAGTCTGAAGAAGGGTTCCAACCCAAAATGTCACCCATCCTTTTTCTCCAGAGATGCTGCCTGACCCGCTGAGTTACTCTAGAACTTTGTGCCTATCTCCCATTTTAATTTCCCCACATTCACATTTACTGCTTTGAAATTCTACCATTCATCTATATGCTAGTGGCAATTTACAGTGGCCAATTCACCTACTGACCTACACCATTTGAGCTGTGAGAGGAAACCAGAACAGCTGGAGGAGAACCATGCATTCACAGGAAAAACATACAAACCCCACATGTCATGATTGAGCCCAGGTTGCATGAGGTGTGAGCATCAGCTCTATTAGCTGTGACATTGTTCTACGTTCCATTCCAATGTTCTATAGATTCAGGATCAGTTCCTGTGGATTGGAGGGTAGCTAATGTTATCCCACTTTTTAAGAAAGGAGGGAGAGAGAAAACGGGAAACTATAGGCCAGTTAGCCTGACATCAGTGGTGGGGAAGATGCTGGAGTCAATTATAAAAGAAGAAATTGCAGAACATTTGGATAGCAGTAACAGGATCGTTCTGGGTCAGCATGGATTTACAAAGGGGAAATCATGCTTGACTGATCTTCTGGAATTTTTTGAGGATGTAACTAGGAAAATGGACAAGGGAGAGCCAGTGGATGTAGTGTACCTGGACTTTCAGAAAGCCTTTGATAAGGTCCCACATAGGAGATTAGTGGGCAAAATTAGAGCACATGGTATTGGGGGTAGGGTACTGACATGGAAAGAAAATTGGTTGGCAGACAGGAAACAAAGAGTAGGGATTAAGGGGTCCCTTTCAGAATGGCAGGCATTGACGAGTGGGGTACCGCAAGGCTCGATGCTGGGATCGCAGCTATTTACAATATACATTAATGACTGAGATGAAGGGATTAAAAGTAACATCAGCAAATTTGCAGATGACACAAAGCTGGGTGGCAGTGTGAACTGTGAGGAGGATGCTATGAGGATGCAGGGTGACTTCGACAGGTTGTGTGAGTGGGCAGATGCATGGCAGATACAGTTTAATGTGGATAAATGTGAGGTTATCCACTTTGGTGGTAAGAACAGGAAGGCAGATTATTATCTGAATGGTTTCAAGTTAGGAAAAGGGGAAGTACAAAGAGATCTGGGTGTCCTTGTTCATCAGTCACTGAAGGTAAGCATGCAGGTACAGCAGGCAGTGAAGAAAGCTAATGGCATTTTGGCCTTCATGACAAGAGGAGTTGAGTATAGAAGCAAAGAGGTCCTTCTGCAGTTGTACAGGGCCCTAGTAAGACCACACCTGGAGTACTGTGCGCAGTTGTGGTCTCCAATTTTTAGGAAGGACATTCTTGCTATTGAGGGAGTGCAGCGTAGGTTCACTAGGTTAATTCCCGGAATGGCGGGACTGTCGTATGTTGAAAGACTGGAGCGACTAGGCTTGCATACACTGGAATTTAGAAGGATGAAAGGGGATCTTATTGAAACATATGATTATTAAGGGATTGGACATGCTAGAGGCAGGAAACAAGTTCCCAATATTGGGGGAGTCCAGAACCAGGGGCCACAGTTTAAGAATAAGGGATAGGCCATTTAGAACAGAGATGAGGAAAAGCTTTTTCACGCAGAGACTTGTAAATCTGTGGAATTCTCTGCCTCAGAAGGCAGTGGAGGCCAATTCTCTGGATGCTTTCAAGAGAGAGTTAGACAGAGCTCTTAATGATAGCGGAGACAGGGGGCATGGGGAGAGGGCAGGAACGGGGTACTGATTGTGGATGATCAGCCATGATCATATTGAATGGCGGTGCTGGCTCGAAGGGCCGAATAGCCTACTCCTGCACCTATTGTCTATTGTCTATTGACATTGTAGAGCTCTAAAACATAATGCAAAAGATGAGCTCTGTGTCACGTACTAAAAGACCTTGAGCAGCAGTGAGAAAAAAACAATCATGCAATGTAAAAATCATAGCGTAAAGTCTATAATAATAATTACATTTGAAAATTTAACAAAGTCACCCCAAGACAATATAGGCATAAATTCACTATTGATCTACAAGCCTCTTTGAGAATTATGTGTTTCAAGTGGTTTCTGTATCTATCAGGCAAAAATGGTAGAATTTATATTCCTACCAGCAGTCCCATAATGTGCAGGAATATTAATTGTTTAATGATTTAAAATCTCCTTTTAAATTACGCAATAAGCTACAAATAAGCAATTTCAATCAAATAGTATGTATGGTGGGATTGCTCAAAACTATAATCTAAACATTGTTTTGGATATGTCTTTTTTTTAAGTCTTTACACAGTTTAGAGCACAAATTAGCCTGTAAGAAGTAAATCTTTCCAAAATGAAGAATAGAATTCTTCTTATGGACAGGACACTAAGGAACTGAAAATAATTATTACAACAAAATGGAAGGTACTGGAGAAATTCAAATGAAATGAAAATCTTTTTTTTTTAAATACACGTCCCAAGGTATAAAAAATGGTGACTGTATAGAAAGTGGAAGCATTAGCAAGATCTTCTAAGGAACTTAAGTTTCTCACCACTCTTCTTGAAAAAAAGTTCTCATAAATTATTAATTTTATCAATTTATAAATATTAACCTCCTTAAAGATTCACCTACAAATAAACAGAGTTCCTCTACTTCAATCATATGAGTGACCCAAGACATCACCCATTCCTTCTCTCCAGAGATGCTGCCTGTCCCACTGAGTTACTCCAGCTTTTTGTGTCTATTTTTGGTTTAAACCAGCATCTGCAGTTCCTTCTTACATATATGAGCAGCTTATACTTTCAAAGACCTAGATGTAATTTAACCATCCAAGGGATATGAAACAAAGAAAGACTGTATAAAAATCATTCACAAATTACATTGTACTGAGTCGGCTCTCAGACTTCTCAATTATCTTGTAACTAGGGTAACTTACAACAAAGAATTAATTAACCTGTGCTCTAGTCTAAGATACACAGCACAAAACATTCAATGCGTATTATTGTACAATTTCCAAGAGTAGTCAGCAAACAATGGAAATAAATGGAACATCTCAGCAATGCAAACCTTCACCTTTTTTCCTCCCATTTTAAAGCAGTGCAATTCAAGAGACAAGATGAGTAGCTAGGGTTAAACAAAATTCCTTGTTCACTTTGACCAATTAAGATCCAGTGAGATAAAAGTATGGCATTGAAGAAAATGTGCAGAGCATTGTCTGAGCACCCATAAAATGGCAAAGTTTCACACATTTTTATCATGAAATAGTGGACGCATTGGTGATCATTTTCCAATGCTCAATAGATTCAGGATCAGTTCCTGTGGATTGGGGGATAGCTAATGAGATCCCACTTTTTAAGAAAGGAGTGAGAGAGAAAACGGGGAATTACAGACCAGTTAGCCTGACATCAGTGGTGGGGAAGATGCTGGAGTCAATTATTAAAGAGGTAATAACGGCGCATTTGGATAACAGTAAAAGGATAAGTTCAAGTCAGCATGGATTTATGAAAGGGAAATCATGCTTGACTAATCTTCTGGAATTTTTTGAGGATGTGATACGTAAAATAGATGAAGGGGAGCCAGTGGATGTAGTGTATCTAGACTTTCAGAAAGCCTTTGATAAGGTCCCACACAGGAGATTAGTGGGCAAAATTAGAACACATGCTATTGGAGGTAGGATGTTGATATGGATAGAAAATTGGTTGGCAGACAGGAAGCAAAGAGTAGGAGTAAACGGGTCCTTTTCAGAATGGCAGGCACTGGCGAGTGGAGTGCCACAAGGCTTGGTGTTGGGGCCACAACTGTTTACCATATATATTAATGATTTGGATGAAGGAATTAGAAGTAACACTAGCAAGTTTGAAGATGACACAAAGCTGGGTGGCAGTGTGAACTGCGAAGAGGATGTTAGGAGGTTGCAGGGTGACCTGGACAGGTTGAGTGAGCGGGCAGATGCGTGGCAGATGCAGTATAATAAAGATAAATGTGAGGTTATCCACTTTGGCGGCAAAAACAAGGAGGCAGATTATTATCTCAATGGTGTCAGGTTAGGTAAGGGGGAAGTGCAGCGAGACCTGGGTGTCCTTGTACACCAGTCACTGAAAGTTGGCGAGCAGGTACAGCAGGCAGTGGAGAAAGCTAATGGCATATTAGCCTTCATAATGAGAGGATTTCAGTATAGGAGTAAAGAGGTTCTGCAATTGTAAGACCACATCTGGAGTATTGTGTACAATTTTGGTCTCCTAATTTGAGGAAGGACATCCTTGTAATTGAGGCAGTGCAGCGTAGGTTCACGAGATTGATCCCTGGGATGGCGGGACTGTCATATGAGGAAAGATTGAAAAGACTAGGCTTGTATTCACTGGAGTTTAGAAGGATGAGAGGGAATTTTATAGAGACATATAAAATTATAAAAGGACTGGACAAGCTAGATGGAGGAAAAATGTTCCCAATGTTGGGCGAGTCCAGAACCAGGGGCCACAGTCTTAGAATAAAGGGGAGGTCATTTAAAACTGAGGTGAGAAGGAACTTTTTTCACCCAGAGAGTTGTGAATTTGTGGAATTCTCTGCCACAGAGAGCAGTGGAGACCAAATCACTGGATGAATTTAAGAGAGAGTTAGATAGAGCTCTGGGGGCTAGCGGAATCAAGGGATATGGGGAGAAGTTGGGCACAGGTTACTGATTGTGGATGATCTGCCATGATTACAATGAATGGCCGTGCTGGCTCGAAGGGCCGAATGGCCTCTTCCTGCAACTATTTTCTATGTTTCTATGTTTCTATGTGCACTTATCGCATAATTGCCACATTAACAGACAAGTAGAAACAAGGAACTGTAGATGCTGGTTTACAACACAAAATGACTCAGGAGCCAGACAGCATTTCTGGAGAACATGAATAGGCGATGATTCGGGACAGGACCCTCCTTCACACTGCAGATAAATAGATATGGGCAGTAACAAGTCTCACCATGGTTCCCTGCATTATCTTTACCTAAACCAGCCACTGAGTTAAGAACAGAATTAGTGAGGTTTCAGGCATTATGTCACTTACGCTCCATGAAGTTACTATAAAAAAAATTACCCTCTTAAATCTGTTATAGGTGGTGGGCTAGCAGAGTCTAAGGCAGATGTGAAACAGAGAAACAAAGAAACATAGAAGCATAGAAAATAGGTGCAGGAGGAGGCCATTTGGACCTTCGAAACAGCACCGCCATTCAAGTGATCATGGCTGATCATCCACAATCAGTAACCTGTGCCCAACTTCTCCCCATATCCCTTGATTCCACTAGCCCCCAGAGCTCTATCTAACTCTCTCTTAAATTCATCCAGTGATTTGGCCTCCACCGCCCTCTGTGGCAGAGAATTCCACAAATTCACAACTCTCTGGGTGAAAAGGTTCTTTCTCACCTCAGTTTTAAATGGCCTCCCCTTTATTCTAAGACTGTGGCTCCTGGTTCTGGACTCCCACAACATTGGGAACATTTTCTCCTGCATCTAGCTTGCCCATCCTTTTATAATTTTAAATGTCTCTATAAGATCCCCTCTCATCCTTCTAAACTCCAGTGAATACAAGCTTAGTCTTTTCAATCTTTCCTCATATGACAGTCCCGCCATCCCAGGGATCAATCTCGTGAACATACGCTGCATTGCCTCAATTACAAGGATGTCTTTCCTCAAATTAGGAGATCAAAACTGTGCACAATACACCAGATGTGGTCTTACCAGGGCCCTATACAACTGCAGAAGAATCTCTTTACTCCTATACTGAAATCATCTCGTTATGAGTGTAAGAAAATAACTGCAGATGCTGGCACAAATCGAAGGTATTTATTCACAAAATGCTGGAGGAACTCAGCAGGTCAGGCAGCATCTCAGGAGGGAAGGAGTGGGTGACGTTTCAGGTCGAGGCCCTTCTTCAGACTGATGTCAGGGGGGTGGGACAAAGGAAGGATATAGGTGGAGACAGGAAGATAGAGGGAGAACTGGGAAGGGGAGGGGAAGAGAGGAACAGAGGAACTATCTATCATCTCGTTATGAAGTTTTTATGAGTTGTCATATGTACAGAGATTATTAAGACATGCAATGCCAATCTCAGTCCTTACCGTAGAGATGATCACACACATGATGCATTGGGAGCATAGCATTAAAGCTGAGAATTCTTCACAGAGCTACTCTCCCGAAGGTGCAGTAAAATCCTAGTCCTGTGTGCCTTTTCCTCCAACGGTCATGAAAATACAGCTAGTTCTTAATGTTGGTCAAATGTTTAGCATGATGTCCTGCAAAATTAGTGGGAACTTGCTGAGTGAAGATTGTTCCAATAGTTGCAATGAGATTGAGGACTTCCAGTATGTTAATATGGTATTGGATGGAGTAGAGAAGGAAGAAGCGAGAGAAAGCCTCACAACGTGTACGGTTGTGCACTGTGGTAGAAGGGATAAAGGCGTAGACTATTTTCTAAATGGAGAGAGGATTCAGAAATCAGAGGTACAAAGGACATTTGGAGTGCAGGTGCAGAGTTCCCAAAAGGTTCATTTGCAGGTTGAGTCATTAATAAGGAAGGCAAATGCAATGTTGGCATTCATTTTGAGGGAACTAGAATATAAAAGCAAGGATATATTGCTGAGGCTTAAAAGGCACTGGTCAGGCAACATTTGGAATATTGTGAGCAGTTATGGGCCCTATATCTAAGGATGTACCATAGCATTGGAGAAGGTCATGGGGCGGCTTACAAAAATAATTTTTTGTTTAGTTTAGGGATAAAGCATGGAAACAAGCCCTTGAGCCTGCTGAGTTCGTGTCGACCAACGAACACCATACGCTAGTTCTACATTCTCCCAGTTTCGCATCCTACATCCTTGTGGCAATTTACAGAAGTCATTTAACTTACAAACCTACAAATTAGAATGTGGAAGGAAACCAGAGCATCTGGAGAAACCCATGTGGTCACAGGGAGAACCTACAAATTCTGTACAGACAGCACCCGTAGTCAGGATCAAACATGGGTCGCTGGCGCTGTAAGGCAGCAACTCTACCACTGCACCACTGTGCCACCTGGGGATGATTGGGTTAACGTATGAGGAGCACTTTTTTGGCTCTGGGCATGTACACGTTGGGGTTTAAAAGCATGAGCGGGTATCTCATTGAAACCTACCGAATAATGAAAGCCCCGGATAGAGAAGATGTGGAGAGGATGTTTCCAATAGTGGGCGAGTCTGGAACCAGAGACCACAGGCTCAGAATAAAAGGATGGAGATGAGGAGGAATTTCCTTAGCTAGAGGGTGGTGAATCTGTGGAATTCATTGCTGTAGCCAGCTGTGGAGGCCAAGTCATTTGATATTATTAAAGTGGTGATCGATAGAAAATTAATAAGGGCATCAAAGGTTATGGGGAAAAGGCAGGAGAAAGGGGTTGAGAGGAAAAATTAGATCAACCATA
Organism: Rhinoraja longicauda; assembly: GCF_053455715.1. Lineage (NCBI taxonomy): Eukaryota > Metazoa > Chordata > Chondrichthyes > Rajiformes > Arhynchobatidae > Rhinoraja > Rhinoraja longicauda. The sequence continues at coordinate 66,487,930 of NC_135957.1, read as the reverse complement.
ATTGAATGGCATAGCAGACTCAATGAGGTGAATGGCCTAATTCTGCTCCTATATCTTACGGTCTTATCTGTATATATGCAAAAATCTTAAGCTGTTTTCAGTTGTGAAGAAATGTCACCCTTGACATGGATCACAGCTGCTATTTCCTCACAAAATCGGTCAATGTGTTTTGAGCTGCTATATGAGGACTAGTTTTTATCCCAACATTTTGGATTGACAACCTTTCTTCCAGACGTCATGGACCTGACTATTAATTGTGTTTGCCTCCCGCAGAAATTATCTCAATACTTTCAATATTTTCTATTAAGAAATAAAACCATCTGTGTGATAATATAAATATTCAAACAGCAAATATTGAATACGTGATATTCTCGCACAAATGATGTTTGTGCGATATTTTCAGCAAAGCCAAAACCAGCATATTAAATTATTTTACATACTTATTTAATGCATCATTGAAAGCCTAAATTCCACAGGAAGAAGTTTGTTTAAGCTAGACAATCCTTGGAGGCAAACTAACTTATAACCTGTTGAAGGTTATGAGTCAGCACCATTTCTATGTATGGTTTAAGCATACTGATGGTAGAGTTGCTGCGCTGTAAGGCAGCAACTCTACCACATTAAATTAAAACTAACTTGGATAATAGGCAATAGGTGCCCTAAACCTGTGGCATAGAATTGATTCAGTTTCCTTACACATAAACAAAAAGAGACAACCCATTCCTTCTCTCCAGAGATGCTGCCTGTCCAGCTAAGTTACTCCAGTACTTTGTGTCTCTGCACAATTATACTAGTTTCCACTTTATATTAAAAATAATGTAAGCACCAAAGTAAGTTAAATACAAAAAACTAATTTAAAAACTAATGAGAGGCAAAGTACTAAAAAAATAGATTAATCAATGTTTCAAAAAATATACATGTGTCTATGTACAGACATCTACCTCTTTGGTGACCCTCGGACTATCCTTTATCATATCATATCATATATATACAGCCGGAAACAGGCCTTTTCGGCCCTCCAAGTCCGTGCCGCCCAGCGATCCCCGTACATTAACACTATCCTACACCCACTAGGGACAATTTTTACATTTGCCCAGCCAATTAACCTACATACCTGAACGTCTTTGGAGTGTGGGAGGAAACCGAAGATCTCGGAGAAAACCCACGCAGGTCACGGGGAGAACGTACAAACTCCTTACAGTGCAGCACCCGTAGTCAGGATCGAACCTGAGTCTCCGGCGCTGCATTCGCTGTAAAGCAGCAACTCTATCGCTGCGCTACCGTGCCGCCCAAATCTTTGATCAGACCCTGCTGGCTTTACCTTGCTCAAATGTAATCATGTATTGTCTTTCTACTGACTGGTTAGCACACAACAAAATCTCTTTACTATACCTCAGTACATGTGAGAATAAACTAAACTAAACTAATTAAGAATGGAATGGATAAATTCAGGAAGCTTGTCTCAAATTCTCACAACATGACTGCTTCAAATGTCGTCAGATAGCTTCCAATGTTCTAAAAACTAGTTTTTACTGTCATGAGGCTTTAACAGTAATAGATTACTAGTAACTACTGATGACAAAGAATTAAAAGATTATTATAATAACATCTGATTTATTCAGTATATAGATGCTAAATTGTACAGCGGCATGGAAGAAACAATTCATTTTGGTGAATTGTATGATTCTCAGCAAGCAGCAAGAAATTAAATGCCTGCTTGGATGTGCTATTAGAAATATCTTAAAGGGTAAGGTATTCTTTTTTTTCTAAATTGCAAGATTTTTATTTTTAAACAGCACGATCACATACCTCGACTCCATCCTATCCCCCCGGTCCAATCCCTCCCTTCCAATGTCCAAGACACCTCACACGTTCTTCGGCTCTTCAACGATTTCCGTTTTCCAAGCCCCCACTGCCTCATCTTTACCATGGATGTCCAGTCACTCTACACCTCCATCCCCCACCAGGAGGGTCTTAAAGCCCTCTGTTTCTTCCTCGACCACAGAACCAGTCAATTTCCGTCTACTAACACTCTCCTCCGCCGAGCAGAGCTGGTCCTTACCCTCAACAACTTCTCCTTTGACTCCTCCCACTTCCTCCAAATCCAAGGCGTAGCTATGGGCGCTCGCATAGGCCCCAGCAATGCCTGCCTCTTTGTAGGGTATGTCGAACAATCACTGTTCCAGACGTACACTGGCCCTATCCCCAAAATCTACCTCCGCTACATTGACGACTGCATTGGTGCTGCCTCCTGCACCCATGCAGAACTCACTTCATCAACTTCATGACTAATTTCCATCCTGCACTCAAATTCACTTGGACCATCTCCGACATCTCCCCAGCGTTTCTGGATCTCCCCGTCTCCATCACAGGAGACAGACAATTGACCGACATCTACTACAAACCTACTGACTCCCATAGCTATCTAGACTACACTTCTTCCCAACCTGCTTCCTGTAAAGACTCTATTCCCTACTCCCAATTCCGTTTACGCTGCAACTGCAGCCAGGATGAGGTTTTCCATACTAGATCATCGGAGATGTCCTCATTTTTTAGGAAACGGGAGTTCCTCTCTTCCATTATAGATGAGGCTCTCACTAGGGTCTCCCTGATATCCCGCAGCTCCGCTCTTGCTCCCCCTCCCCCCATTCGCAACAAAGACAAAGTCCCCCTTGTCCTCACCTTCCACCCCATCAGCCGTCGCATACAGCATATAATCCTCCAACATTTTCACCACCTCCAACGGGATCCCCCTTCTGGCCACATCTTCCCATCTCCACCCCTTTCTGCTTTCCACGGAGAACGTTCCCTCCGCAACTCCCTGGTCAACTCATCCCTTCAAACCCAAACCACCCCCTCCCCAGGTATTTTCCCTTGCATCCGCAGGAGATGCAACACCTGTCCCTTTACCTCCCCCCTCGACTCCATCCAAGGACCCCAACAGTCTTTTCAGGTGAGGCAGAGGTTCAATTGCACCTCCTCCAACCTCCTCTAGTGTATCCGTTGTTCCAGCTGTCAACTTCTGTACATCGACGAGACCAATTGCAGGCTCGGCTATCATTTCGCTGAACACCACCACTCAGTCTGCTTTAACTTACCTGATCTCCCAGTTGCTCAGCACTTTAACTCCCCCTCCTATTCCCAATCTGACCTTTCTGTCCTGGGCCTCCTCCATCTACAGTCAGGTGCCCAGCGCAAATTGGAGGAACAGCACCTCATATTTCGCTTGGGTAGCTTGTACCCCAGCGGTATGAACATTGACTTCTCTAACTTCAAATAGCCCTTGCTTTCCCTCTCTCTCCATCCCCTCCCCCTTCCCAGTTCTCCCACCAGTCTTACTATCTCCGACTACATTCTATCTCTGTCCCGACCACTCCCCTGACATCAGTCTGAAGAAGGGTCTCGACTCGAAACGTCACCCGTTCCTTCTCTCCAGAGATGCTGCCTGTCCCGCTGAGTTACTCCAGCATTTTGTGACTACGTTCAATTTAAACCAGCATCTGCAGTTCTTTCCTACACTGTCACCTTTATGAACTGATTCCAAAAGCCTTACAAATTGCAATATATTTATAACCATGTTTCTCGGATCCTGTAGACATAGTGTCGATTTGTGACTGCTTCAGATAAATGTTCATGGGAAATTTCTTTGATAACTTCAAGCCACAATATTAAAATACGTTCTTACATTCTTGTTTTTATTTTGGAGCCAGTCATTCCTAATTCTGTTCTAGTTCTTCCCTTTGTATTATTTCTGCAAATATTAGTTTCTCCAGCTTTACAATGAATGGTTCATTTAATAAAACAAAGAGAAACACAAAAGATAATTTACAAGGGTTCACCAACATCTTAAAAGGGAAAATTGATATCAGCCTTTCAATTGCTTCTTTCCCACATTATGCTCACGAGGGATGTATCTTTATTGGTGGCCTTGCCTCTAATAATGCCTATTATTAGTTTATTAATATGCGGGAGGCGACCTGCTCTATTGTGAATAAAAAATAATTACCGAGTTCTAATAGTGTCCGCAATCGGAAGAAAGCAAATGGCGAAAAAGCATCCTGAGCAGTTGCATTCCCATCTACAGTCAGGTGCAGATTTGCCTGGTTGGAACAAATGCTCGAGTGCAGCAGGATTATGGTGACACAAACAGTAAACGTTCCTTAATTGCTGACTTCTAACTTATCTGATCGGGCACATAGCTCAGAAAGCCAGTCCTGCACTCCCTGTTCCTCTTTTGGGGGCATAAACCATTTCGCATAAATCAGGAGCCACCTTTTGTCAAAGGCAGCTGGATTAACAATGCAAGTCATCGTGCCTTCGATGTGCCAGCATAGACCTGGTTATTTAAGGAAAAAGGTGTTTGTACATCAAGACCTAAGACCTAGTCTACTGGGCAGCAGTGATCTCTGCTTTCCTTGATGCTTCTAAGATTCAGACTACCTACAACAGGAATCTCAAGATCTTCTTGCAACAATTAGCCATCCACCTTACTTCTCAGTGTTAGCCAGAATGAGTGGTACAGCCACTCTGAACTCGTGTACAGGATATATGCTGATATCCAATCCTGGACCATGCAGTGGGTGGGGCCAAGTAGCACTTGATCCACGTGTTGAGAAACCACCCAGATATATATAATGAATTTTCTTTTGTTGTTTTAAATGGGATTTACATAGTACTACGTTTACATACCTGCTGTGCTGCTGCAAGTACAAATTTCATTATTCTGTTTCGGGACATTCAATTGTGGCTGTTCTATCTTTCCCTCTCAACCCCATTGTCTTGCCTTCTCCCCATAACCCCTGATACCCATACTAATCAAGAATCTATCAATCTCTGCCTTAAAAATATCCGTTGACTTGGCCTCCACCACCTTCTGCGGCAATAATTTCCATAGATTCACCACTCTCTGACCAAAGAAATTCCTCCTCATCTCCTTCCTAAAGGAACGTCTTTTAATTCTGAGGCTATGGCCTCTGGTCCTAGACTCTCCCACTCATGGAAACATCCTCTCCATATCCATTCTATCCAGGCAGTTTCCAAGAGATTTCTAACAGAGTTGGAGTCATTGACACGGTGCCTAAAAGTCTGCTGAACAACCTCAGGCAGCTCCTAGTGTATTTAGATTTAGATTTAGAGATACAGCGCGGAAACAGGCCCTTCAGCCCACCGAGTCCCCGCCGCCCAGCGATCCCCGCACATTAACACTATCCTACACACACTAGGGCCAATTTTTTAACATTTTACCCAGTCAATTAACCTACATACCTGTGCGTCTTTGGAGTGTGGGAGGAAACCGAAAATCTCGGTGAAAACCCACGCAGGTCACGGGGAGAACGTACAAACTCCGTACAGACGGCGCCCGTAGTCAGGATCAAACCTGAGTCTCAGGCGCTGCATTCGCTGTAAGGCAGCAACTCTACCACTGTGCCACCGTGCCGCCCTTCATGTATTCATAACTAAGGTAAGAAAAATAAGTGGAAAGTGGATTAAATCCAGACAAAAGTATGTCTGGTGGAGGTCGGCTACAGTGCAAAGCTCATTTGTTACCTAATTAAAAATAATCAGTCTAAAGAAGGTTCCCAATCCTAAACGTCACCTATTGTAACTGTATTTTCCAGAGATGCTCCCACACACGCTGAGTTATTCCAGCACTTTGTGTCCTTTTTAGATATAATCAACCAAGGCAATGGGTGTGAACATAGCCAAACCATATCTGAGCACGAAAATAATTAATGTCCTTATTTCATCATAAGGTCATAAGTGATAGGAGTAGAATTAGGCCATTCAGCCCCTCAAGTCTACTCTGCCAATCAATTATGGCTGATCTATCTCTCCCTCCCAACCCCATTCTCCTGCCTTCTCCCCATAACCTCTGACACCTGTACTAATCACGAATCTATCTATCTCTGCCTTAAAAATATCCACTGACTTGGCCTCCACAGCCTTCAGTGGCAAAGAATTCCATAGATTTACCACCCTCTGACTAAATAAATTTCTCCTCATCACCTTCCTAAAAGAACGTCCTTTAATTTTGAGGTCATGGGAACATCCTCACTAGTGGAAACATCCTCTCCACATCCACTCTATCCAAGACTTCACTATTCTGTATGTTTCAATGACAATAGACAATAGACAATAGGTGCAGGAGGAGGTCATTCAGCCCTTCGAGCCAGCACCGCCATTCAATGTGATCATGGCTGATCATTATCAATCAGTAACCCGTTCCTGCCTTCTCCCCATAGGCCTCATTCTTCTAAAGTCCAGCGAGTACAAGCCACAGCAAGACTACCGTTTTCAATGATCAGGCTCTTCACATGCATGCAGTCTGAAGAATGCCAGAATGACAAGCAGGATATGCAAGATTGATCCAAACATTTGAAGATGAACTGCAGTTTAACACTCTGCACTCAATTATGATCCAGGTGTACATATGAACTTTATCTTGACTATTCACTTGAGTCATGAGTTACCGCACTGCAATTATCAGTCACAGTTTAAAAAAATATGCCTGATTGGTGCAGGGCTTTCCAGGTCTGAGTAATGGTGAGGTGAACTATTTCAGAATTTTAAACAATAAGATGAGGTAATTTAGAAAGAAGGGGGATTCACGAAGACGTGGAGCTGCTTATCACCAGGAAGCTGGACATTGAAAGAGGTGCAGGCATTTCTGCTGATATAGACAGCAGATCAGCAATCATCATCATCATCGGCGGTCACTCGAAGCGAGTATGACTGTCCTCTCCATAGGGTCGTCTGCTTGTGGGTCTGCAGATGTCTGCAGAGGCCGATCCGCGATCCACACACCTTGGTGCAACGTGGGCAGGGGAGACTGGCAGTGGTTGGTAGTGGTTGAGCCCCCTTCCCTCTCTCCTTGGAGTGCTGTCGCTTTGTCTCTGCGGCACGACGTAGTTCCGTTTCATGACCTGCAGCTCCTTCCTGCACGGATTTCCTCCAGGAGCGCCTGTCCAGTGCAATGTGCTCCCAGTTGCTCCATGGGATGTGGAATTTCTTCAGACTGTTCTTGATGTTGTCCCTGAAGCGTTTCTTTGGCCCGCTGGGGGCTCGCTGAACTTCCTTCAGTTGAGAGTCCAGGGTCTGTTTAGGGAGACGTGTGTTGGACATGCGGATGACGTGGCCTGTCCATTGGAGTTGGTGCTGCATTATTGTGGTGGTGATGCTGGCCATGTTGGCTTCCTCCAGAATGCTGATGTTGGTGCGTTTGTCCTCCCAGCTGATCCTCAGAATCTTTCGTAAGGATCTTTGATGGTGTTGTTCCAGGGCTCTCAGGTGCCTGCTATAGGTGGTCCATGACTCAGCTCCATACAACAGGGTGGGGAGGACAACTGCTGTAGACCAGCAGTTATGTTGAGCCTTTAGGTCTCAGTCTTCAAAGACTCTTTTCCTGAGTCTGACGTAGGCTCCACTGGCACAACTCAGGCGATGGTTGACCTCAGAGTCAATGTCAGCTTTTGAGGAAAGAATGCTGCCAAGGTAGGGGAAGTGGTCAACGTTTTCAAGAGTCGCGTCTTCCACTTTTATAGTGGGCTGGGTAGACGGCTGGTTGGGTGGAGGTTGATGCAGGACTTGTGTCTTCCTGATGTTTAAGGCTCGGCCCATGGATCTGTATGCCTTGGCAAAGGCATTCAGGATGCCCTGGGGGTCTTCTGCAGAGTGTGCTGTGATGGCACAGTCATCCGCGTACTGAAGCTCCATGATGGCGATGTTGCTGACTTTGCTCTTGGCCTTTAACCTATTAAGGTTGAAGAGCCCAGCGTCAGTTCTGTAGAGGACTGGGATCCCCTGTGGCAGCTCTTCACCAATGAGGTGGAATATGGCAGCAATGAAGACGGCAAACAGGGTGGGTGCGATGATGCATCCCTGTTTGACTCCCGTTTCCACAGTGAAGGGCTCGGACTCAGAGCCGCTGTTGCTGAGCACTGTGACCGACATGCCATCATGTAGAAGCCTCAATATTCTGATGTGCTTGTCGTGGCAGCCGTACCTTGATAGTATGTTCCAAAGAGCTGGCGGTCCACCGTGTCAAACGCCTTTGTCGGGTCAATGAAGGCCATGTACAAAGGCTGCCTTTGTTCCTGGAGTTGGCGTGCTGTGAATATCATGTCTGCTGTACCTCTGGATGGGCAGAAGCCACACTGTGATTCTGGGAGTGCTTCCTCAGACAGTGGTAGGAGTCGGTTTGCGAGGACGTGAGCAAGGACTTTGCCTGTTGTTGACAGGAGCGAGATGCCCCTGTAGTTTCCACATTCAGCCTTGTCCCCCTTCTTGAAAATGGTCACTATTAGAGCATCCCTGAGGGAAGTTCTTTTTCCCAGACCTTGAGGAGTAGGGCGTGGATGTGGTACAGGAGCTCCGGTCCACCTTCCTATAAGATCTCAGCTGGGATCCCATCTGGACCGGTGGCCTTGTTGTTCTTAAGGCTCTTGATGGCATCTTGAACCTCTGTCATAGTGGGGAGCTCCTCCATGTCTTCTCCGATGGGACTCTGGGGGATGTGGCTGGTAATGCCTGGTTCAGTTGTGCTGTCACGGTTGAGGAGTTCCTGGAAGTGCTCCTTCCATTGGGCGTTAATGGACTCATTGTCCTTCAGCAGTGCCTGCCCGTCCTTTGAGCGCAGGGGGTTTAAGGCGCAATAGCTTGGACCATAGACGGCTTTAGTAGTGCTGAAAAAGCCTCTGGTGTCACCTGAGTCTGCCAGTCTCTGGATTTCTAGAGCCTTTTCTGTCCACCAAGAGTTCTTCTGCTCCCTCACCCAGCTTAAGACACACATGCCCAAATGAGTGTTTGGCTGACTCCTTTCACCTTCAGAGACCGTGTCACTATGTAAACTTGTAGAGGTCCTGGCATGCTGTTAATTATCCTCTGGGGAATAGACAAATCTATTTGTGTAAGAAAATAACTGCAGATGCTGGTACTAATCGAAGGTATTTATTCACACAATGCTGGAGTAACTCAGCAGGTCAGGCAGCATCTCAGGAGAGAAGGAATGGGTGACGTTTCGGGTCGAGACCCTTCTTCAGACGGATGTCAGGGGGGCGGGACAAAGGAAGGATATAGGTGGAGACAGGAAGACAGTGGGAGATCTGGGAAGGGGGAGGGGAAGAGAGGGACAGAAGAACTATGTAAAGATGGAGAAGTCAACGTTCATACCACTGGGCTGCAAGCTGCCCAGGCGAAATATGAGGTGCTGTTCCTCCAATTTCCGGTGGGACTCACTATGGCACTGGAGGAGGCCCATGACAGAAAGGTCAGACTGGGAATGGGAGGGGGAGTTGAAGTGCTCAGCCACCGGGAGATCAGATTGGTTAATGCGGACTGAGCACAGGTGTTGAGCGAAGCGATCGCCGAGCCTGCGTTTGGTTTCGCCGATGTATATAAGTTGACATCTGGAGCAGCGGATGCAATAGATGAGGCTGGAGGAGGTGCAGGTGAACCTCTGTCTCACCTGGAAAGACTGTTTGGGTCCTTGGATGGAGTTGAGGGGGGAGGTAAAGGGACAGGCATTGCATCTCCTGTGGTTGCAGGGGAAAGTGCCCGGGGATGGGGTGGTATGGGTAGGAAGGGACGAGTGGACCAGGGAGTTACGGAGGGAACAGTCTCTGCGGAACGCAGAAAGGGGAGGGGATGGGAAGATATGGCCAGTGGTGGGGTCCTGTTGTAGGTGACGGAAATGTTGGCGGATGATTGTTTGGATACGCTGGCTGGTGGGGTGGAAGGTGAGAATGAGGGGGATTCTGTCTTTGTTACGAATGGGGGAGGGGGAGCAAGAGCGGAGCTGCGGGATGTAGAAGAGACCCTAGTGAGAGCCTCATCTATAATGGATCTATTTGTTTTGTCAAAGTGCACCTCTGACTTGCAGCACAAATCTGACCACAGACAACTGATAACAATTATTGTGCAGGGAGGAGCTGCAGATGCTGATTTAAACCAAAGATACACACAAAAAGCTCAAGTAACACAGTGGGTCAGACAGCATCTCTGGAGAAAAGGAAATAGGCGACATTTCGGGTCGAGACCCTTCTTCAGACTGAGGAACAAGCCGACTCAGCTTGAGAACAATTATTGTTGCCTGAACTAGAAGAACAGCCATAACCCAATCATGTAAAAATTAAGCACCTTATCAGCCACTCATGGTGTAAACTTGCAAACCATTTGCACCTTTGATGTTATCCTATTAAAGGCTTCTTTAATGAGCCAAAGTCTGTATGTGCCTATGCAACAGTGCAAATACTCTGTGCGTATATTTAATTAACTACAAAGTGGACCCGTTGGGCCCAAACTTCTCCTGCATTGGTGCAGCACCCTGTCCTTCCCCCCCTCCCCTCTCTCCTCAACACCCCCCTCCCCTCTCCCTTCTCCCCCACTCCCCCCTTCTCCCCTCCCTCCTCCCTCCTCCCCTCCTTTTAAACTTTAAGATGTGAATAACTTTAAAAATATAAAACACCGATTTCAATAAACTACTTGCATTATCACTAAAGTGACAATGGTGAGTAAGGTGGACCTAAAATTGTCGCGCTATCGTGTACCGTTTTGGCTGAAGTTCAGTCACAAACCAGATAACAAATGAGAGTTTTAGTATGTAGATTTACTAATGTCAAACATATGGGAGAATTTTCAGCAGAGAATATTTTGTAACCATTCTGATATTCTCATCCTGTTTTGAAAGGGTGATGGTAAAAAAATCAAATAATCCTTCCAGAAATAAACATGTAAACTGATGCCACCAATGTAAATACTAACATTCTAAATTCCATTCACATCTACTATCCACACACCAATCCTGGATGTTTCTTTGAAAGATGCAAGCAAAATGGACTAGCCAAAGAAATGAAGAATATTATTACAGTTCCACCACCGATTTTCCGGCACCCTTGGCTCCAGATCCTTTCTGGATTATCCGTTTTGCCAGACTAATAGAGATCACGACCTGTGATCCACAAAGTCAGCAGCAGAAGTCGGCTATGGGAACGGATCTGCCAGCTCCGTCTAGGCTGGAGTTCCAGAGTCCCAGCCACAGGGGGCAAAGTTAACCCTCCATACAGCGCGGAAGTCCCGATGAGGTCAAAATCGGCTGCCTCACCCGGCCTAGGCGCCTCATTTCTGAGGGTACTTCTGGGGGGAGATTTTGTCCAGATTACCCACAGATTTGGCCAGACCACCAGTTGCTGGAAAATCGGTGGCGGGTCTGTATTTTAGCCTTATGCAAATCAGATTGCTCAAAAGGTGGAAGCATTTCATGCAGGTAATGAGATCAGATTGCTCAAAGGGGGAAGTATTTCATGCAGCTACAAAAGATAAAAGCAGAACAGAACTAATTGTCCAACTCCTTCTGCCAACTTACATGGTTAATTAAGTAGAAACTGTCAGAACACTGAGGCTCGAATCTCTGAAAAATTAAAGCTAGCCCTGTTGCTTCAAGACCTTTGTATTTTAGTGTGGGTAGGCCGATCAAATTAGTAAATTTATAAAATCAAGTGTTAACCTCAATTTATACTCAATGCCTGCTTTGAACACAACATATTATTATCTGCCTAATTTATGATGTTACATTTCTTCATTTGTATCCGTCAACTTTAAAGGAATCAACTCCAGAGACTGAAACTGAAAGGAAAACTTTTAAAGCTCATTATTATTCTATTCGCTCAGTGTTGATAGAATAGGGTGTCAGAGGTTAAGGAATGGGCTACGCCCAGCCTACTGTATTGGAATGACTCGGTAACAATGTGTGTAAGGCCGCAGCAACCAAGGAAACGGCAGTAATAACAATCATGGCGCTTTGTACACAGAACAAAATGGATCTGTTGCTCTCCCATTTTAGGCTGCTAATTAATTCTTTTAACTGTTTTGTCCTATGAACCATCACAATAAACAGCTGGAACACAATAAACAGCTGTAGCACCCATTTATGCAAGCGTTGGTTTTAAGCAAACACATTAAGGGTGACAAAAATCAATTAAAGTGACTTTATCTTCCCCATGAATGTAGTTATCACATGCGATGCATTTCTTTTCAAAAGGATGGCAAGGAGGCACAGCATCCTTTCTGCTGGAATTATTCTTGATGAACCAATTATTTAATATTCTAAAAGATACGGATAACTAAATACGCTTGAGTTTAAAAACTTAATGGATTTCTTGTGCTGACTTGTGTGATTACCTCTCTCATTTTGAGTTGCAGACAATTATTTGTTTTAAGTTAATCATGTTTATAAGAAGAACTTACTTCGGAGGCAGTTTTCAACTGAAATAAAAACAGAAAATGCCAGAAATACTCAGCAGTTTAGGAGGCATCTGTGCAAAGAGAAACAGAGTAGGTCTGGTCGCCACATTACAGGAAGCATGCGGAGGCTTTATAGAGAGTGCAGAAGAGGTTTAGGAGGATGTTGTCTGGATTGGAAGGTATTTGGATCTTTCTGTCCTGGGCCACTGTCCTGGGCCACTGTTTCTGTCCAGGCTCCACTGTCAAATTGGAGGAACGGCATCTCTTATTTCACCTGGGCAGCTTACAACCCAGCGGTGTGAACGTTGATTTCTCTCATTTCAAGTAACCCCTGCATTACCCCTATCCCCCCTCTACCATCCTAGTCGCCCGACAAGTTCAGTGAAGAAAGCAAATGGCATGTTGGCCTTCATAGCGAGAGGATTTGAGTATAGGTGCAAGGAGGTCCTATTATGCGCAGTTTTGGTCTCCTAATTTAAAGAAGGACATTCTTGCTATTGAGGGAGTGCAGCGTCGGTTCACCAGGTGAATTCCTGGGATGGCGGGACTGACATATGATAAAAGAATGGGTCGACTGGGCTTGTATTCATTAGAAAGATGAGATGGGATCTTATAGAAACATATACAATTTTTAAGGAAATTGGAGGAACAGCACCTCATATTTCGCTTGGGCATCTTACAGCCCAGCGGTATGAACATTGACTTCTCTAACTTTAGATAGTTCCTCTGTCCCTCTCTTCCACTCCCACTTCCCAGTTCTCCCACTGTCTTCCTGTCTCCACCTATATCCTTTCACAAAATGCTGGAGTAACTCAGCAGGTCAGGCTGCATCTCGGGAGAGAAGGAATGGGTGACGTTTCGGGTCGAGACCCTTCTTCAGATGTTTTGGTCTCGACCCGAAACGTACTGAAGAAGGGTCTCGACCCGAAACATCCTGAAGAAGGGTCTCGACCCGAAACGTCTTGAAGAAGGGTCTCGACCCGAAACGTCACCCATTCATTCTCTCCCGAGATGCTGCCTGACCTGTTGCATTACTCCAGCATTTTGTGAATAAATGCCTTCGATTTGTACCAGCATCTGCAGTTATCTTCTTAGTCCACCTATATCCTTTCTTTGTCCCGCCCCCCCCTGACATCAGTCTGAAGAAGGGTCTCGACCCGAAACGTCACCCATTCCTTCTCTCCAAGATGCTGCCTGACCTGCTGAGTTACTCCGGCATTTTGTGACACCTTCGATTTGTACCAGTATCTGCAGTTATTTTCCTATACAATTTTTAAGGGATTGGACAGGCTAGATGCAGGAAAAATGGTCCCGATGTTGGAGGAGTCCAGAACCAGGGGTCACAGTTTAAGAATGAAGGGTAGGCCATTTAGGACTGAGATGAGATACCACAGGGTGAAGCCAGCAATGGCTGCCTCACCAACAGTCTGTCTGTCCCTTTCTTTTTCGTTTATTTTAGTAGGTGTTAAATGGATGTTTTTAGTGTTCTTTAGCTTGTTTTATGTGGGGGTTGGTGGAGGGGGTTGGGGAAAACTTTTTCTAATCTCTTACCTCGACAGATGCGATTTTTTTCCATATAGTTTCTCCATCCGCACCGCGGCCTAACATCGAAGAGTTGGCGGCCTTTGCTGGAGACCGACTTTGAGAGCTCCTCCGCGGGGAGCCCGCAATCCCTTTGTCAGGGATCGACCTCTGAGCTCTACCACGGGTGCCTGCGGACTTTAACATCGTGGAGCTCACGGTCTCCGGTCAGAGACCGACTTCTGGAAAACCTCCAAGCCGCAGGAGCTTCGACCGCCCCAACGCGGGAGCTTCGACCACGCCACTGTACTAGTCCAAGTGGACCCGTTGGGCCCAAACCTGCATTGGTGCAGCACCCTCTCCTCCTCCCTCTCACCCCCCCTCGCCTCCCTCCCCCCTCCTCCCTTCCCCTTCCCCCCACCCCATCCCCCTCAACCCCCCTTATCCTCTGTTCTACTTTCTCCCTGTGACCGCATGGGTTTTCTACAGGTGCTCTGGTTTCCTCCCACACTGCAAAGACATACAGGTTTGTGGGTTAATTGGCTTTGGTAAAAAAATTGTAAATTGTCCCTGTGTGTAGGATTGTGATAGTGTACAGGATGGTCTCTCGTCGGCGCAGACTCGGTTTGGCCGAAGGGCCTGTTCCTGTACTGTCTCGCTGAAGTCAAAAGTAAAGGCTAAAGAACCCACAGACAGAACTCAAGGTCAAGGTCATGCACAGGTCTCTAAATTATGGGGCAGGACCACTAATTGCTGTTTCTTTAACTCTCCCTCCCATTCCACAGTGGAGGAGGCCAGCACAGAAAGGTCAGCATGGGAATGGGAGCGGGAGTTAAAGTGTTTAGCAACTGGGAGATCGTGTAGGCCCAGGCAGACTGAGCCAAGGTGTTCAGTGAAACAATCGCCCGGTCTGCGCTCGGTCTCACCGATAAGGGTCTCGACCCATAACCTCACCCATTCCATCACTCCAGAGATGCTACCTGTCCCACTGAGTTACTCCAGCATTTTGTGTCTATACTTAAAAAGGAGATAGACGTTTGGACCCAAAGACTAAGGGGAGTGAGCATTGAGATAAATGATCCTCTGCAATGATGTTGAATGGAGAAGCAGGCTCAAAGGGCCAAATGACCTGCATTTGCTTGTATATACTGATGAATGCAATGCTGCAATCATTGCAGCCATTATCAGGGATATTTATAACTAAGTGAGTAGGAAGGAACTGACGATGCTGGTTTACACCAAAGATAGACACAAAAAAGTTGGTGTAACTCAGCGGGACAGGCAGCATCCCTGGAGAGAAGGAATGGGTGACGTTTTGGGTCGAGACCCTTCTTCAGCCGAATAAGTGTATTTTGGAGTTAAGATTATTTTTTTCCTTCTTTGTAACCTTCTTCCAATTCATTATTTTCCAAAATGTCATTCGATGTATTATTGTATCCGTGTGTGACAGATCAAAGTAAAATGTATTGTCCTGGTGATCAAATTTATTTCTTTATGAGGCAAATAGATGAAGCCGCTCCATCAGAGAAAAAATAACATTGTTGCTACTTTTTTATTGCTTACAAAATACAGATGAGAGTTCATTGTCACATCTCCACTTCATTTGGCTTCGAGAATGCAGGATAGAACTAGTCACATTGCTCTTTGCTGATTGTAGATTTCTATCTTAATTTGTGAAAAACAGAATGTTCTTTTCAGTTAGCCTTCAGTTTGACTTATGAATGCAGAGCTTAAGGCTGGTTCTTTGTTAAAAGTAAATAAAGCACTTTTAAATGGCAAGCTGCATTGTTCAGACCAGGAGAGAGCTCTTGCAGTGAAATATTTGGAAAAAACCCAACTTTTATTATGTTAGAGAAAAAAATATACTGTGACCAACTCTTAGTAACTACACTAACCATTAAATGTACTGGAAATGCGGGAGCTAAGCTAACCAAGTGAAATAATCCCTGCAATCAAATCCGGGTCAGCTATTCAACAATTAAAGACAAGACATGAGCCAACGAATATCATGTTCATTACTATGGCCCAGTCAAGGTTTCTGTGCATACCCACGAAGGAGAGAACTTTATACAACGAAAAACTCTGAAAAAGCAAACTGACAATGTGTTTCTTTTCATTTTATAATGATATCAGGTTATTTCAACAATAACTTTGATTTTTAATGCGCTTTTAAGTTTGTAAAATGTCCGAGAGCCGTTTTTATAGGAGAGAGATTAGTCACAAATTGACTCAAGGTTAAAGTTCATAAGTTCATAAATGATAGGAGCAGAATTAGGCCATTTGGCCCATCAAGTCTACTCCACCATTCAATCATGGCGGATCTATTTCTCCCTCCTAGTCTCATTCTCCTGCCTTCTCCCCATAACCCCTGACACCCGTACTAATCAAGAATCAATCTTTTTCTGACTTAAAAAATATCCATTGACGGCCTCCACAGCCTTCGGTGGCAATGAATTCTCCAGATTCACCATCCTAGTAGGAGTGTAGGAAAGTAGTAGCCATTAAGACAGGTTGGACAAATAAGTGTAGAAACAAACTGCAGATAGGTGATTTCCATAGAGATTACTAAAGGAAGATTGAAAGATGTAATATGGAAATAAGCTGTTTGGTTCACCAAGTCTAGGCCAAACATCGATCATCTGTTCACACTAGTTTTATGTTTTCTCACTTTCGCATTCACTCCCTACGTATTAAAGGCAATTTACAGAAGCCAATTAACCTGCATGTTTGGGATGTGGGAGGAACCCCACACAGTCACAGGGAGAACATGCAATCTCCACAGACGGCAGTGAGGTGAAGATCGAACCCAGGTCTCTGGCGCTGTGAGGCAACAGCTCTACCAATTGTGACACTGTGCTAACCCTATGAAGTGTGAAAACATTTGAACATGGTACATAGAATATCGTCCCGCCATCCCTCAAAATCGCTGCTGTCACCCCTATTCTGAAAAAACCTGGACTCAACCCTGACACCCCAAACAACTTCAGACCAATCTCCAACCTACCCTTTCTGTCCAAACTTTTGGAACGCGCTGTAGCTTCTCAACTCAAACATCACCTCTCTACCAATAACCTGTATGAAACATTCCAATCCGGATTTCGCTCCAACCACTGTACTGAAACTGCACTCCTCAAAATCACCAACGACCTTTTCCTCTCCTCTGACGCTGGCAACCTCAACATTCTCATCCTACTCAACCTCAGCGCCGCCTTTGACACCATAAATCACTCCATCCTCCTCACCCGACTTGAAACCACCTTTAACATCACCGGCACAGCCCTATCCTGGATCAAATCATACCTCTCCGACAGGCACCAGTTCATCTCCATTAATAACTGCAAATCCCCCACCGCTCCCCTCCCCCAAGGTGTCCCCCAAGGTTCAGTTCTCGGCCCCCTCCTCTTCATCCTGTACCTGTTCCCCCTTGGTCAATTAATCCGCCGTCATGGTCTCAAGTTCCACTGCTTTGCCGATGATATCCAGCTCCTCATCTCCACCAAGTCAATCTCCCCCACCACACACTCTACACTGACAAACTGCATCACTGAAATAAAATCTTGGCTTCAATTCAATTTCCTCAAACTCAACTGCGACAAATCTGAAATCATCATCATTGGACCAAAAACGCTCACCAAATCCACCCACAACTTCACCCTCAATATTGATGGTTTCCCAGTATCTACCTCCCCTCACATCCGGAATCTTGGAATCATCTTTGATCAAACCCTCTCCTTCGACAAACACATCAAACACATCACCAAGACAGCCTTCTTCCACCTCAAAAACATCGTCCGTCTCCGTCTATCCCTCTCCTCCACAGCTGCAGAAACCCTCATCCACGCCTTCATCACCTCCCGTCTGGACTACTGTAACAGCCTATGCTTCACCCTCAAAAATTATCAACAAACTCCAACACATCCAGAACTCCGCTGCCCGTCTACTCACCCACTCCCCGATCCGTGACCATATCACCCCCGTCCTTTACAAGCTCCACTGGCTCCCCATCCCCCAGAGAATCCAGTACAAAATCCTCCTCATGACCTACAAAGCCATCCATAACCTGGCCCCATCCTACCTGACTGACCTCCTCCACAGACACATTCCAACCCGTACCCTCCGCTCTGCTGCTGCTAACCTCCTGTCCCCCCCCCATCCGGACCAAACTCAGATCCTGGGGGGACAGGGCTTTCTCCATCGCTGCTCCCACACTCTGGAACTCACTACCCCAAACCGTCAGAGACTCCTCCTCACTCACCACATTCAAAACATCACTGAAGTCTCATCTGTTCAGCACTGCCTTCAACCACTGACCGTCACCTCACCTTCTTTTTCCTTTTCTGTTCGTTTACTTATTTATCTATTTCTTTTCTTTTCTATGTTTTAGTAAACCCTGTAAAGCGTCTTTGAGTGTTTAGAAAAGCGCTATATAAATGTAATGCATTATTATTATTATTATTAGAGCAGCATAGCACAGGAATGGGCCCTTCGGCCCACGATGTTTGTGCCGAACATGATGCCTACCTGAATAGATGTCATCTGCCTGGACATGATCCATATCCCTCTATTTCCTGCACTTCCATGTGCCTGTCAAAAAACCTTTTTAAATGCCACTATCAAAGCTGCTTCCACCACCATCCCTGGCAATGCATTCCAGGCCCCCACCACCCTCTGTGTAAATAACTTGCCCCGCACATCTCCATTACACCTTCCCCTTCTCACCTTATAGCTGTGCCTCTAGGGTCGGAGATTTTCACCCAAGGAAAAAGGTTCTGACTGTCCACCCTATCTATGCCTCTCATAATTTTATATACTTCTAACAAGTCTCCCCCTCAACCTCTGACATTCCAGAGAAAACAATCCAAGTCTATCCAACCTCTCCCTGGAGATGAAACCCTCTGATCCTGGCAGCATTCTAGTAAACCTCCTCTGCACCCTTTTTCCAAAGTTTCCACATTATTCCTGCAATGTGGCGACCAAACAGCATGCAATACTCAATCGAAGTCCTATAGAGCTACATTAATTAGGGTTAAAACTAGAATGGATAAAAGCAGCTATCAACTCTGGTTCAAAGAAACGAGAGGCGAAGAAGAAAGCAAAGGATTCAGAAAAGGAGCTTTTCTCTTTAAGGGATTAATTAGATGAGGAAATATCCTGGCCAAATCCTGAATGCTGGAAATATCCTTAACCAACCCCAAAACAAGTAGCAACATGCAAGTTAAGACCCGTTTCAACATTGAGGTTGCAGCAGTATACACAGAATGTAGGGAACTAGTTTGCAAATAATGTCAAAATATGCGTTAAGTAGACAATTAATGGTAGCAGCTTTGCTTTTCCACTGTGTAACATCACCTGCCTCAACTGAACTGGACCTGTTGCCTTTTTTCATGCCCTTGACACCCTAGTCCTGATATCACAAGCATTCCTGGACAGCCTCTCCCTCATGCTACCTTCGTAATTTTTGAATCATTCAAATCTTTGCCATCTGATGACAAACTAATGCCACCTCTCTTTCATCCATCACTCCCACAAATATTAGCCAAAGAAGCCTTGTACTCCATTTTCAATTCTCACCCTTGCTTTCTCATCGCCGTCGTGAACTCACCCCTCTTATGTCTGTAATACTTTCCACCACTAAATCCATCAGGTGGTGAATCTGTGGAATTCATTGCCATAAAAGGCAGTGGAGGCCGTCAATGGATATTTTTACGGCAGAGATAGATAGATTCTTCATTAGTATGGGTGTCAGGGGTTATGGGGAGAAGAGAGGAGAATGGGGTTAAGAGGGAAAGATAGATCAGCCGTGATTGAATGGCAGAGTAGACTTGATGTGCTGAATGGCCTAATTCTGTTCCTATCACATGACCTTTTGAACAAAGATGGAGAACAAAGCCCTATTCCCCTCCAAATGTTCCTGAAACCCTATTACACCCCACATGCTCAACATCTCCCCCAGTTTACTTGACACCCACTTACTCTAGTGACGATTTCCATCAGTCAGTTAACTTATAAGCACATCCTCAGTATGTGGGAGGAAACTGGAGCACCTGGAGAAACCCATGCCATCACAAGTAAAATGCTCAAACCATCCAGAGACACTATCCAACGTCAGGATTGAACCCACAGCAACGGCCACAACTGCTTGTGTTTGATAAAATTATTTTGAAGTATCTTGGGGTTTATAACTACTTTACTGTATGAACACAGGTTGTTGTTATTCTGATAAACCTCAATTAGAACTATTTTAGTAAAACACACTCAGTAAAAAAAATGCTTTTCAAACCACAGGTGAATTAAATGAGAAACTGGTAAAGTAGCAGCAAGATCTGCTAATTAGAAACGGTAGAGTGGGATGTGATACTTCGAAAGAGAGACTCTCAATTATAGCTTCAGAATATTGCACAGTCATTCAAGGTTGTGCAGATAGGCCTATTATTTGAAAAATTGTGGAGCTCAAATAGAAAAGAGAACTAAATGTACTGTCTATAATAATCTCTGGGAATCATGAGAACTAAAGACATGTTAATTTCAGATTACAACTGAGGAACAATTCCGAATTGATTCTTAAGGCCAAGTCTGCAGACTTTTTAAGGACCTCAACACTGCATTTTAAAATAAGTCAGCAAGGACTTTAAATACCATTATGTCACATTAATGGATTTTTTGATAAATCTAAAAGAGTGCATAATGGTAAACATTTGGAATGGCTTCTATTTCAATACTTAGAATATTTTTGATAAACTTTGCTGTCGTAAACTAGCTGAGAAAATTTACAGGTTGGGTATTGACAGGGGCTTCAGGTGATTGATGGCCACAAAACATCCTCAAGGGCCAAAAGGAATTGATTGCATAATGTAGGAGTAGAGCCATGTGTGGGCCTGACTGGTGTATGATGGCACATTCCTTTTCCATTAGGTGAGCGAGTTGAATGCTTTAATGGCAATTGAGTTTTTGTAGTGAATTTATTTTTGGTGCAAACTCACAATTGACCAAAATCTCTAAAAGATCTCCCCTCATCCTCCTGCGCTCCATGGAAAAGAGACCCAGCCAACTCAACCTCTCCCTATCGCTCACACCTTCTAGTCCTGGCAACATCCTCCATGGAATAGAGACCCTACTGTCACCCATTCCTTCTCTCCGGAGATGCTGCCTGTCCCGCTGAATTATTCCAGCATTTTGTGTCTATCTTTGTTTTAAACCTGCATCTGCAGTTGCTTCCTACACAGGATGCTTTCTATGGTGCATTTGTAGAGGTTTTGTAAGGTCATAGAAACTTAGAAACATAGAAAATAGGTGCAGGAGTAGGCCATTCGGCCCTTCGAGCCTGCACCGCCATTCAATATGATCGTGGCTGATCATCCAGCTCAGTAGCCCGTACCTGCCTTCTCTCCATACCCCCTGATCCCTTTAGCAAAAAGGGCCACATCTAACTCCCTCTTAAATATAGCCAATGAACTGGCCTCAACTACCTTCTGTGGCAGAGAATTCCACAGACTCACCACTCTCTGTGTGAAGAAATGTTTTCTCATCTCGGTCCTAAAAGACTTCCCCCTTATCCTTAAGCTGTGATCCCTGGTTCTGGACTCCCCCAACATCGGGAACAATCTTCCCGCATCTAGCCTCTCCAACCCCTTAAGAATTTTATATGTTTCTATAAGAAGGCAGTGGAGGCCAGTTCGTTGGATGCTTTCAAGAGAGAGCTGGATAGAGCTCTTAAGGATAGCGGAGTGAGGGGGTATGGGGAGAAGGCAGGAACGGGGTACTGATTGAGAGTGATCACCCATGATCGCATTGAATGGCGGTGCTGGCTCGAAGGGCTGAATGGCCTACTCCTGCACCTATTGTCTATTGTCTATTGTCTATTGTCAATCTGGTGAACCTTCTCTGTACTCCCTCTAAGGCAAGAACGTCTTTCCTCAGGTTAGGAGACCAAAACTGCACACAATACTCCAGGTGCGATCTCACCAAGGCCCTGTACCATGGTCATTCGAGTATCCAAGGTCATTGGAGACATGCTGAATTTTCTCAGTCTCTTGAGGAAGTCAAAATGTCAGTGTGCCTTCTTGGCTGTCACTTCAATGTAGTTGGTCCACGACAGATTGTTGATAATATTCATGCCAAGGAACTTGAAGCTCTCAACCATTTCCACTTCGGCACCATTGATGCTGATTGGGGCAGGTACTCCACCACACTTCCTGTTAAGTCAATAACTAGCTCCCTCAGCCTGCTGACATTGAGGGAGAGGTTGTTGTCCCGACACCATGTTACTAAGTCTCTATCTCCTTCCCGGATCCTATCTCGTCATTGTTCTTGATCCAGTGAATCAGAGTGGTGTCATCTGCAAACGTGTAGATGAGGTTAGAGCCAAAGTTAGCCTCACAATTGTAAAATGGAGAACATCACATGAAGAGGTAGCAGTGGTTTACATTCAGACTTGGAACTCAGAGATGGGAAGGGACATGTGCAAGTGTTTGTGCTTTCAAGAGGTTTTTTAAGCCTCTTGTCATTAATTGATTGCCGAGAACGCATATCTCTATTCAATATCTTTTTTTACATTCTTCCATCTCTTTTGTCGCAACTTATTTCTTTGTAATACACCAAAGCTAAGGATCCTGTATCACAATCGAATATTTATCATCTAAGTGGCAACAGATTAAAAATAGGATCGTGGAGCCTCTAGCAGTGCTGACAACCACTTACCCACCTCATCTTTCTAAACCCAGGAGGCTTGTTGTCCCATGGCAAAGAAGCTAGTGAGTAATTCTCAAAGGTGGTGTCCTCCTAACAGAGGCAAGATGGCATTCCATCAACTCTTTGCAAATGCACCTCAGGTTGCATAGTCAGCTTGGCAAGGAGCATATGGCAAAATGCAAGTTATCCCTTCCATGTTCAAGCTCCTCGGGGTTTTAGCCTGGACTCTATGCAGCCCGTTGAGAGGAGGCAAATCTTGATGTACTGAGAATTCCATGGGATAGCTTTGTATTCATCCGTGAAAATCTGCCAACTGTGTCCGTCTCACAGGAGTCCAGCAGCTGCTGCCACCACACCTGCCTCTTGTTCATCGTGGGTCTGCAGCGACAGACCTCCTCCGGGATACCTACCCGCGTTGCTCTCCTGATTGCAAAAATGTACAGTGCACGTGATTGTACCATCATTTCCAAGTCGATTCAAGGTACACTATGCAAAACACCTCAGATATTCTCAGCCTCCCAAGCACTTTATAAAACATAGAACATAGATCAGTACTGTTATACAGCACAGGAATGGGCCCTTCAGCCCACAATGTTTGTGCCGAACATGATGCCATGGGTTAGACTGATCCCATCTGCTTGTACCTTGCATTCCCATGTGCCTATCTAAAAGCCTCTTAAATGTCACTATTGTATCTGCCTTCACCACCACCCCTTGCAGTGCATTTCAGGCCCCCACCGCTCTCTGTTTAAAAAGCCTGCAGCGCACATCTCCACTAAACATTCCTCCTCTCATCTTGTAGCTATGTCCTCTAGTGTTGGACATTTCCACCCTGGGAAATAGGTTCTGACTGTCTACCCTATCTATGCCTCTCTCATAATTTTATATACGTCTGTCAAATCTCCTCTCAACCTCGGATGCTCCAGGGAAAACAATCCAAGTATATTTAACCTTTCCCTGTAGCTGAAACCCTTTAATCCTGGCAGCATTCTAGTAAGCCTCCAAAACCTCCACAGCTTTCCAGAACTGCATGCAATGCTCCAAATATGTCCTGACCAAAGTCCTATAAAGCTGCATCATGACTTCCTGACTCTTGAACTCAATGCCCCTAGCAATGAATTTAAGCATACCATATGCCTTCTTTACCATCCTATCTACTTGAGCTGCTATTCCACTTTCCACTCCATTTTCACCCACCTCCTCATGTTTGCCAATTAATCAGTGCCAATTTGGTGTCTAATGTTAACGATTTTCTGCCTTTCTTTCAGTTCAGTCTATTGTCTACAGTACATTTGTCTTTGTGTATTAAAACAACCTAGATGGCAAATTTATGATGGGTTCAGCATCATGGTCTCGAGATCGGCATAAGTCCCAATCTGTCACAGTTATAAGTTCATAAGTTATAGGAGCTGAATTAGGCTATTTGGCCCATCAGGTCAACTCCGCTTTGATGGTACACTACCCAAAACATCATCAGAGTTTCCTTTAAAGTGCCTTTCAATAATGTAACAAATATATAGAATCAAAGAGTCATACAGTGTGAAAACATGCCCATCAGCCCAACTTGCCCACACCGACCAACGTCCCATCTACATATATCCCATCTGCCTGCTTTAGGTCCATCCTTCTAAATCTAGGCTATCAAAACTTATCATTAACATAGTGAGTCCTTTCACGTAAACATTCCTCCCCATGCACGTGTGAGTAAACATTTATTTTCATCCATCAGTGTTAACAGCACTTTCACGTTAGGTAAAATGATTTCAAACTGATGTAAAGTTGATAGATTCAAGAATAAATATAAATAGTCCTGCATCAGAATTTATATTAATTATGTTATTTACCCCTTTTATAGATGAATAAACCAAGCCTCCACATAAACATGCTTATAATAAATCTAAGTTTATGATCTGCCTCAGGTCTCAATGTTGTATTTGTTTGCTTTTCATTAAGCCGAAAACACCTTGGGAGGCAAGTCGGTGAATCAATGCAGTAACAGTACTGGTATGCCTGAGAAAGCAAAACGTCTCTCTGGGTGAAATATTTTTCAGGCATCTCCACATGCCTAACTTCTGGTTTACAAACAATATTACTACTCAGACTGCTCATGCACCCCGGCAATGTTGAATTTCCTTACTACTAGCCTTTATAGGTCAGACCTGCAATATAAATGTGACAGGTTTGGCAACAGAGCTGCAATGAGAGCTGTTTCAGATGCAACTGGTTTTTAAATGAAGCGGGTTGATAGGAAGTCTCTGTAACCAGATACTAAATAGCTATCCACGAACAATGGAAGGGGTCTAGTGGAGACATAATTAACGGCATCTCTTCTTGAAAAAACTTGGCAGAGAAGCTGTTTCTTTCTGCAGAAAATGGCCTTGATCACAAAAACATTTTCTAGTTGAGGCAGAGAGAATGAGACATATCACATTCAGACATCTTGGCCAGAAACAGTTGTAAATGACAAAGAGATCTGATTCACACTTACCATTCAAGAAGCTGTCGTGGCAGGAAGATGCAACTGGAAGGTTACTAAAGTTAGAAAATTTAATTTTCTGTTGATTTCATCCAGCTTCGTGGTACATCTCAGGTGAGCCGACCTTCGTATCCAATTCTCGTTCCATTGCAGACTCGAGTTGCAGAAGGAAGCATCTCTGTCAAGTAACTGCGTAATAATATAAAAATCTATTTGGTGATGCAGAACTATCTGCTTAGTCTTTTTAGCTGTGTAAAGGAAGTCATATCTAAATCACATAAAAGTAAGCTTGTTGTTTACCGAACAGTGGGAAATATGGGCAGGTATATAGATAGGAAAGGTTTAGAGCCTAATATCTGTGGTAGGTAATTTACTGGAGAGTATTCTAAGGAATAAGATATACAGTGCCCTCCATAATGTTTGGGACAAAGACCCGTCAATTATTTATTTGCCTCTGTACTCCACAATTTGAGATTTGTAATTAAAAAATCACATGTGGTTAAAGTGCACATTGTCAGATTTTAATAAAGGCCATTTTTATACATTTTGGTTTCACCACGTAGAAGTTACAGCAGTGTTTACACACAGTCTCCACCTTTCAGGGCACCATAATGTTTGGGACACAGCAATGTCATGTAAACGAAAGTAGTCATGTTTAGTATTTTGTTGCATATCCTTTGCATGCAATGACTGCTTGAAGTCTGCGATTCAATGACATCACCAGTTGCTGGGTGTCTTCTCTGGTGATGCTCTGCCTGGCCTGTATTGCAGCCATCTTTAGCTTATGCTTGTTTTGGGGGCTTGTCCCCTTCAGTTTTCTCATCAGCATATAAAATGCATGCTCAATTCAGTTCAGATCTTGACTTGGCCACTCAAGAATTGACCATTTTTTGACTTTGAAAAACTTCTTTGTTGCTTTAGCAGTATGTTTGGGATCATTGTCTTGCTGTAGAATGAACTATCGGCCAATTAGTTTTGAAGCATTTGTTTGAACTTGAGCAGATGGGATGTGTCTATACACTTCAGAATTCATTATGCTACTACCATCAGCAGTTGTATCATCAATGAAGATATGTGAGCCAGTACCTTCAGCAGCCATACATGCCCAAGCCATATCACCCCCACCACCGTGTTTCACAGATGAGGTGGCATGCTTTGGATCTTGGGCAGTTCCTTTTCTCCTCCATACTTTGCTCTGATTTAAGTTAATCTTCGTCTCATCTGTCCACAAGACCTTTTTCCAGAACTGTGGTTGCTCTTTTAAGTACTTATTGGCAAACTGTAACCTAGCCATCCCATTTTTGCAGCTAACATCTTGCAGTGTAGCTTCTGTATTTCTGTTCATGAAGTCTTTGCGGACAGTGGTCATTGGCAAATCAACACCGGACTCCTGAAGAGTGTCTCTGATCTGTCGGACAGGTGTTTGGAGATTTTTTCTTTATTGTAGAGAGAATTCTTCTGTCATCAGCTGTGGAGGTCTTCCTTAGCTTGCCAGTCCCTTTGAGATTAGTAAGCTCACCAGTACTCTCTTTCTTCTTAATGATGTTCCAAACAGTTGATTTTGGTAAGCCGAAGGTTTGGTTGATGTCTCTAACAGTTTTATTATTATTGATTCTCTGTCTCATAATGGCTTCTTTGACTTTCATTGGCACAACTTTGGTCCTCATGTGGATAAACAGCAATAAAAGTTTCCAAAGGTGATGGAAAGACTGGAGGAAATACTAGGAGCTGAGAGCTCTCTTATACCTGCATAAAGGAGGTATTGAACACACCTGAGCAATTTCACAGACCTGTGAAGCCATGTGTCCCGAACATTATGGTGCCCTGAAATGGGGTGGACTATGCATAAACACAGCTGTAGTTTCTACATGGTGAAACCAAAATTCCACCGGGTGGCGCTGTCAGCGATGGCAGCCTCGCCAACGGTCTGTTATTTTGTCTTTTTTTGTTATTTGTAGTGTGTTTTAAAAGTATGTGTTAATGTTCTCTGGTTTGTTTTATATAGGAGGTGGGCAGAGGGGGCAGGGGAAATGTTTTTCAAACTCTTACCTTGCGGGAGATGCGATTGTTTTCCGGGTCGTATCTCTGGTCGCTCTGCGGCCTAACATCATGAAACTGGAGGCCTTGCTCGGGTCTGACTTTGATCCCCACCGCGGGGACGAGGAATTACCGTCAGAGCCTGCAATCCCTTGCCTGGGATCAACGCTCCAACTGCGGCCTGCGGATTTCATCATCGAGGAGCTCGCAGTCTCGGGGAGAGACTGATGTCGGGAAGCTCCAAATCGCAGAAGGTTCGACTAGCCCCGACCCGGGGTAGATCGCCCGAGGTGGGGGAGCTGAGTTTCCCCCCCGATGCGAGAGCCTGATCGCTCTGACACGGAGGGCCCGACCGCGGGCTACGGGAGTCAAGATCGTCCCGTCAACGGACGGCTCGAAACCCCTGACCGCAGGAAACATAGAAACATAGAAACAAAAAATAGGTACAGGAGGAGGCCATTTGGCCCTTTGAGCCAGCACCGCCATTCATTGTGATCTTGGCTGATCATCCACAATCAGTAACCTGTGCCTGCCTCTCCCTATATCCCTTGATTCCACGAGCCCCTAGAGCTCCATCCAGCTCTCTTTTAAATTCATCCAGTAAATTGGTCTCCACTGCCTTCAATGGCAGGGAATTCCACAAATTCACAACTCTCTGGGTAAAAAAGTTTCTTCTCACCTCAGTTTTAAATGGCCTCCCCTTTATTCTAAGACTGTGGGCCCTGGTTCTGGACTCCCCCAACATTGGGAACATTTTTCCTGTATCTAGCTTGTCCAGTCCTTTTATAATTTTACATGCCTCTATAAGATCCCCTCTCATCCTTCTAAACTCCAGTGAATACAAGCCTAGTCTTTCCAGCATTTCCTCATATGACGGTCCCGCCATCCCAGGATTAACCTTGTGAACCTACGCTGCACTGCCTCAGTATCAAGGATGTCCTTCCTCAAATTAGGAGACCAAAACTGCACACAATGCTCCACATGTGGTCTCACCAGGGCACCTATACAACTGCAGAAGGACCTCTTTACTCCTATACTCAAATCCTCTCGTTATGAAGGCCAACATGCCATTAGCTTTCATCACTGCCTGCTGTACCTGCATGCTTACTTTCAGTGACTGGTGTACAAGGACACCCAGGTCTCGTTGCACTTCTCCTTTACCTAATCTGACACCATTGAGATAATAATCTGCCTCCTTGTTTTTGCTGCCAAAGTGGATTACCTCACATTTATCTAAATTGTACTGCATATGCCATGCATCTGCCCACTCACTCAACCTGTTCAAGTTTCCCTGCAACCTCCTAACATCCTCTTCGCAGTGCTCTCTCTAACTCAACATCTGTGGTCACTCCTGTGCTGTAGCCCCTTGGTCTTTAGTAGTATGACTCATCAGGTCATATGATCATAAGTGATAGGAGCAGAATTAGGCCATTTGCCCATCAAGTCTAATCCGCCATTCATTCATAGCTGATCTATCTCTCCCTCCTACACCCATTCTCCTGTCTTCTCCCCATAACCCCTGACACCCATACTAATCAAGAATCTATTTATCTCTGTCTTAAAAATATCCATTGACGGCCTCTACAGCCTTTCTTTGGCAAAGAATTCCACAGATTCACCACCCTCTGACTAAATAAATCTCTCCTCATCTCCTTCCTGAATCATATTCATAATAATAATAATCATAATAGTACTTTATTAGCCAAGTATGTTTTGCAACATACGAGGAATTTGATTTGACTTACGGTTATACCAATAAAGAGCAACGAGACATCCAAATAATTTTTTAACATGAACATCCACCACAGTGACTCCTCTGCATTCCTCACTGAGATGGAAGGCAAAAAAAGCTCAATCTTCTTCCCTTCTTTGTTCTCCCACAGTCAGGGCACTGGAACCTTCCGTTGTCGGGGTGATCTTGGCTCCTGCAGCTGCCGGTCGAGCCCTCCGCATCGGAGCGATCAAGCTCCCGCATCGGGGGGATCTCAGCTCCCCCGTGCCGGGCGATCGGACCCTGGGTCGGGGCTAGTCGAACCTCATGCGACTTTGGAGCTTCCTGACACCAGTCTCAATAGTCAATAGTCGTTTATTTGTCACATACACATAAATGTGTAGTGAAATGAAACATTACCCGCAGTTGAACAATAAGACCAATAAGAATAATCAATAAAAATGCAATAACACATACAATCACAACTAACACCAAACAAAAGAAACATCCATCACAGTGAGTCTCCTCCAGTCACCTCCTCACTGTGATGGAAGGCCAAAATGTATTTTTCTCTTCCCTGCCGTCTTCTCCCGCGGTCAGGCTGTTGGAGTTGCCACGTTGGGGCGGTCGGGGCTCCCGATATTGAAGCCCCCACTGGACGGTGAAAGGTCCGCGGCGGGCCGACCCAAGCCCCGCGATTCGGGGCGGGCGAACACGCTGCCTCTGCCGCTGCCGGAGCTCCCGATGTCGGCCCCCATCTAGGGGCCTGCGGGCTTCCGACATCCACGCGGCCCGTGCCGAAGCCTCCGGAGACGAATCGCAGCCGCTCCCGCAGCATCCGCAGGCAGCCAGTGCCGCAGGTGGTGAGTCCAGGCCGTGGGCTCTGCGAACCAGAGCCCCAGGTGGTCCCAGGTGCATGGCCGGTGGTAGGCCGCAGTGGGAACGGAGACACGACACAGAAACAAAGGTCGTGTCTCCGTTCGGGAGAGAGAATTTTACAGTTCCCGTTCCCTCCCCACCCCCCCAAACATAACATACAAACCCTACACCATATTAAAACTACAATTCAGACAAAAACAACAAAAAACACAAAAGACAGACGGACTGCAGGCAAGCCGCAGCTGCGACGGCAGCGCTGGCTCTACCCAAGACTGCGAGCTCCTCAATGTTGAAATCCGCAGGCCGCGGTTCGAGCCTCAATCCCAGGCAAGAGATCGCAGGCTCTGATGGTAAGTTCACGGCCTAGTGGTGGGGCTCAAAGTCAGTCTCGAACAAGGCCACAGCTCCATGATGTTAGGCCGCAGAGTGACTGGAGATACGATCTGGAAGAAAATCGCATCTCCGGCAAGGTAAGAGATTGAAAAGAGTTTTCCTCGAACCCCTCCCCTACCACCCACATAAAAGAAAGCAGAGAACATTAACACATACTTTTAAAACGCACTAAAAATAACAAAAACGACAAAAAGACACATAGATTGTTGGCAGGGCTGCCATCGCTGACGGCACCACCCGGTGGAACTTCCTTTAATTCTGAGGCTGTGACTGGTCCTAGATTTCCCACTAGTGGAAACATCTTCTCCACGTCCACTCTATCCAAGACTTTCACTATTCAGTAAGTTTCAATGAGGTCCTCCCTCATTCTTCTAAACTCCAACGAGTACAGGCCCAGTGCCATCACATGCTCATCATACGTTAACCCACTCATTCCTGTGATCATTCTTGTAATCGTCCTCTGGACCCTCTCCAGGGCCAGCACATCCTTCCTCAGATATGGTGCCCACAATTGTCAGACTGTCCGTGATTTTGAGGCCTTGCTTTGTAACTGCCCAGCAGATGGAATGGCTGCAAATGGTGAGCGGCCTCTGGACATTCTGAACCCCTTGGTTGGCATAGAGGCCTCCTTGGTCTTCATGGATGAGTTGGGTCAAAGGGCCTGTTTCCGTGCTGTATGACATTATGAACCTGCCTCAACATACCCTTAATGACCTTTAGCAGACAATGATGCCAGAGGCTATTTCACTGCCTTTAAATGTTCCTGTTAATCATAAGCATTTACAAATTGTTATAATGATTTAAAAACTACAATTTAAAAAAGAAAAATTTAAAAGTCTAAATAATAAAACTGGTCCTAACAAGTGAAATTAATTTTAATTAATTACAACATTAAAATACCTAGACTTTAAGAAAAATAAATAAGAAAGCAGCTAAACATTTCTTTAGTTAAAGTCAATGACCCGTATAATGGGGCCCCGCTGGACACACCAGCTTTGTCTGGTGTAAAGCTGAGAGGCGGATATGACCTCCAGCAATTCTACATTTCCAGGCATAGAAGTCTGGAGAGCGTTGATGCATGTGTTGTAGGTACTGATAGGCAGCTAGCCCAACCTATCAAGCAGATTTTAGCGCAATTTAGCCTGTGGTTGCATTTATGTGGATTCACCACAATGAAGCTTATAATCTATATACTAAAACTCTCGTTTGTTTGTTTGTTTGTTTGTTTGTTCCTGAACTACCGCCAAAACGGTACACGATAGCGTGACAATTTTAGTCCCACGTTACTCACCATCGTCCCTTCGGTGCTAATGGAAGAAGTTTCATTGAAATCGGTGTTATATTGTTTAAGTTATTCACGTTTTAAAGTTTAAATCTATCTCCTAGGGAGGGAGAGGGGAGGGTGGGAGGGGGGAGGAGAGGGAGGGGGAGGAGGGGTGGGGCAAGGAGGGGGAAGGGGGCTGGGGTGGCGGGGAGGGGAAAGGAAGGAGGGAAGGGGAGGGAGGGAGGGGGGAGAGGGGAGGGGGAAGAAGAGGTTACTGCACCAATGCAGGAGAGGTTTGGGCCCAACGGGTCCATTTGGTCTAGTATTGCTTAAAACTATAAAGTAATGGTTCAACCATTATATGCTGCATGATAATATGTGAGCTTTTCATCATATCCTGGTAATTAAAGAAATGTTTCACGATTTGTTCTCTGTTTCGCAGTTTAGGAAACCCACTGTGAAAGGGAGAGAGGCAGCGACTAGTGGGAGATATGAACCATTTGATCTGTCCAGTGAAGAAAGAACTCTTAAAATCCAGAGAAGTATTCAAGAGAGAGTTGGATACAGCTCTTTGGGCTAACAGAATCAAGGGATATGTGGAAAAAGCAGGAACAGGGTTCTGATTTTGGATGATCAGTCATGATCATATTGAATGGCGGTGCTGGCTCGAAGGGCCGAATGGCCTACTCCTGCGCCTACTTTCTATGTTGTTATGTTTCTAAGGAAGCTGGAAAGGTTACAGAGGAGATTTATGAGGATATTGCCAGGAATTGAGGGCCTGAGTTAAAGAGTAAGGTAAGGCAGTCTAGAACATTATTCCTCTGAGGGCAGGAGGCTGAGGGATGATCTTATAGAGGTGTATAAGATCATGATGGGAATAAGTAGGCTGAATGAACAGAGTTTTTTACCCACGATAGGGAATCAAGAACCAGAGGACATAGGTTTAAGGTGAGAGTGGTAAGATTTAATAGGAACCTGAGAGACAACTGTTTCACTTCGAGGGTGGTGGATATACAGAGAATGGTGAGTCTGTGGAATTCTCTGCCACAGAAGGTAGTTGAGGCCAGTTCATTGGCTATATTTAAAAGGGAGTTAGATGTGGCCCTTGTGGCTAAAGGGATCAGGGGGTATGGAGAGAAGGCAGGTACAGGTTACTGAGCTGGATGATCCGAAGGGCCGAAGGGCCTACTCCTGCACCTATTTTCTATGTTTCTATGTTTCTATATACAGAATGGTTGCCAAAGGAGATGGTTGATGCAGACATTGTAATGGCATTTAAGCAAAAAGTGGTAAGTGAATGGGAAAGATTCAGAGGGATATGGGCCAGACATGGGCAAATAGAAATATTTTAGATGGGAATTTTTGGTCAGCATCGATGAGTTGGGTCAAAGGGCCGCTTTCCATGCTGTGTGACTCGATGACTCTAAGTGGCTCCTGTAAGCACTTGGCAAGCACATTGTCGTTTCCTAAAATATTTCATGTTGCATCCTTCTCATCCTGCAGAAAGGATCGGAAAAGATTAGAAGGATATTGGCCAAATGCAAGCAAATGTGATTAGCTTAGGTAGGCATAGTAGTCAACATGAACGAGCTGAGCCAAAGGGCCTGTTTTTGGATTGCATAACTTTATGACACAATGTTTACATAATGTTTAATTCCATTTTCAAATTCTGAGCAACCATGTTCATACAGCAAGAATTGGACAGCTTTTAAGAGTTTGTACCAGCCAATTACCATTTCCAATGTGTCACACCATAAACCTTCGACATTTAAATGCATTATTTCTCTTTACCGATGCTGCCTGACTTTGACCTATTCACAATATTTTCTGTTCTTATGTCAATACTCCCTTTGGGGAACAAAGGAAATGATCCAAAAATATGCTCAAAAGGCATCATGGGAGAACAGGTATAGGTGTCACAAGCTGGGAAGATCAAGTCATGATCAAAGATCCTCCATCAAGAAGCACACTGCCCACTAAGCTCAAGGGGCAGACAAAACGAGGGGACTGACCCATGAGGAAATGTCCATACATTCTACAGATAGGTTGGTGGTTCTAGGATCAAACTCTTCTGCCATCTCAACACCCAGATAGAAATCTGCCGAATAAATCTTTCTTGAATCACAATCGGTATGCAGAGTTTGTACATTCTCTCTATGATTGCAAGGGTTTCCTCCAAGTGCCCTGGTTTACTTCCATGTCCCAGAGTCAATGGCAGATTGAATATCATATCATATCTATACAGCCGGAAACAGGCCTTTTTGGCCCACCAAGTCCGTGCCGCCCAGCGATCCCCGTACATTAACACTATCCTACACCCACTAGGGACAATTTTTACATTTACCCAGCCAATTAACCTACATACCAGGTGAACAGGCTCTTGGTGTGAAATGGGTGCAGGAATTAATTTATGCATTGTCTATCTAAACATCCTGAGTAAATGTCCCTACATTAATCTTCATGGAGTTGCTTTCTGAAAAAAAAGTTTTTTACTTCACTTTATATTTGTCTCATCTTCTGAATCATCCAGCACTATATATCCCTTGACTTCCTTAATATCCACTATCTACAGTGCATTCAGAAAGTATTCAGGCCCCTTCACTTTTTCCACATTTTGCTACGTTACAGTTAGAAATTTTTGCAGAAACATCTCAAGGATAATCAATGGAAACAGGATGAACATAAGCTCAATTTTGTGTCATAACAAAGGGTCTGAATACTTATGTAAATGTGATATTTCAGTAATTTCTTTTTAATTTGCAAAAATTTCTAAACACCTGTTTTTGCTTTTTTATTATGGGGTATTGTGTGTAGATTGATGATGAAAAAAATGAATTTATTCAATTTTAAAATAAGGCTGTAACGTAGCAAAATGTGGAAAAGGTGAAGGGGTCTGAATACTTTCTGAATGCACTGTATCCAATCTCTATCAATGGCTTCCTTTCCACAGCATGAACGGAGAATTTCAGAGATTTATGAGCACTAGGGTGAAGGAAATTAATTCCCTTATTTTCAGATTATGACCCTTGGTCCAGATATCGCAGCTAAAGAAAACAACAACACTATATCAAACTCCTAAGAATTCTGTATGTTTCATCTTCTAAATTGTACAGAATATAGGCTCAGTCTACTTAATCTCTTCTCCCACCATACTAGGAATCAAACTATGGGCGGCACAGTGGCGCAACGGTAGAGTTGCTGCCTTACAGCGCCAAAGGCCTGGGTTCGATCCTGATCCTGTCTGTATGGAGTTTGTATGTTCTCCCTTTGACCGCATGGGTTCTCCCCGGGTGCTCCGGTTTCCTCCCACATTCCAAATACATGCAGGTTTGTAGGCTAATTGGCTTCTGTAAATTGTTCCTAGCATGTGGGATAGAACTAGTGTGTGGGTGATCGCTGGTCAGCTCAGACTTAGTGAGCCGAAGGGCCTGTTTCCACGCTATATCTCTAAACTAAACTAAACAGGTGGACTTTTGTTGTACTCCCTCTATCACAAACATGTCTTCCATAAGATAGAAAACAAGACTTTTACAATATATTCCAAATGCACTCATTAGGGCTCTATATAATTGCAGCAAGACATTTTTATTCGTGCATTCATATCCTAATTTAATAGATGCCAATGCGCCACTTAATCTAATTAATTCTTCTTCTCAGGCTAACTTCTCTGCAGCTGCTTGCTTACTTTCTCCCTCCTTTTTCAAGTAGTGGGGTTATATTTCTTATCTTCCAATTAGAATCTACTAGACCAAGTAGACCCATTGGGCCCAAACCTCTCCCGCATTGGTGCAGCACCCTCTCCTCCCCCCCTCCCCCCCTCCCCCCCCTCTTCCCCCTCCCCTCCCCCCTTCCCCCCTCCCTCCCTCTTCCCCCCTCCCCACCCCCCTCCCCTCCAACCCCCTCTCCCCTTCCCCTCCAACCCCCTCTCCCCTTCCCCTCCACCTCCCCTCCACTCCATTTCCCTCGACCCCCCTTATCCTCCCTCTTCCCCCTCTCTCCCCCCCCCCCCCTTCCTCCCTCCCTCCCTCCCTAGGAGACAGATTTAAACTTTTAAAATGTGAATAACTTTAAAAATATATAACACCGTTTTCAATTAAACTTCTTCCATTAGCATCAAAGGAACAATGGTGAATAAGGTGGGCCCAAAATTGTTGCGCTATCGTGTACCGTTTTGGCTGTATTTCAGGAACAAACAAACAAACAAACGAGAGTTTTAGTATATAGATGGTATTTTGGAAGATGATAGCAAGTGCATCCACTATTTCCAATGCTACTATTATCATAAACTTGGAATGTAGGTCATCGATTCCTGAGGATTTATTGATCTCCACTCATTTATTTCTTCGAAACGTTTTCTTAGAATTTCTGGTCCTAGTTGAAGGTAAGCTGAAATGGTAATAAAACGTCTACCTGGGTGGCACGATGGTATAGCAGTAGAGCTACTGCCTTCCAGCGTCAGAGACCCGGGTTTGATCTTGACTGCGGGTGCTGTCTGTACGGAGTTTGTACGCTCCCCTTGTAACTGCGTGGGTTTTCTCCGAGATCTTCGGTTTTCTTCCACGCTCCAAAGACATACAGGTATGTTGTTTAATTGGCTTGATATTAATGTAGAATTGTCCCTATTGTGTGTAGGGCAGTATTAACACGCGGGGATCGTTGGTTGGTGCAGACTCGGTGGGCCGAAGGGCCTGTTTCTGCGCTGTATCTCAAATTAAGCTAAACTAAACTTTTGTTCAGGGCCTGCTCAGCAAGAGTCTGAAACACAACGTTATTGCATTCTGAACCAAAATTAAAAGCTGGTCAATTTTATTGTAATGTTTTTTGTTTTTTGTTCATAACTCAGAACAGTTAATAATAACAAAATATAGTCTTGAATAAAATACAGAAATAAATTATTTGTAGGTACACTCAACAAAAAGACATGTTGCATACATAGGGTTTGCAATAAGGTGCATTAACAAAAGCCTATGAATCTATTGGGAGCTCAACTAAAATGTTTTGTCTTATTCTTACATCAAACAGAGATAAAAACTCATTTACAAATGAATGTATATTCATTCTGGATAAATTTCAAAGTGGATCTCATTTACATGTGTTAGTTGCACTGTTAAAGTACCTACCAATATTTCTCACCTGGTGTGGGCTGTACTTAGTACCTGCTGCTTACCAGACCATCCAATACTTGATAACTAGTCAGTCTTAATAAATCCAAAGAAGGAATCTTTGCCTTTCATGACTCAGCGTAACCTTACAATATCTGAAGTACTTCTTAAGGTGCAGTCACTGTTGTTACATGGGTGCTTGTGTAGAGAGAACATTCATTTACAGACAGTTCACCTGAAATAAATAGAAACAAATAGAACACACATCTGAGAGAATATAGACTGAGAGTGATTTTAATATTGTTATTTTGACCAATCCATGGCTTGTTATATACCAAAAACAACTGGTCTAAGTTTTATGCAGGCCTGGGTATTTTAACATCTAGCCTTTTTATTTACAAACCATCTTTTACTTCCCTGTTGCTATTGTTTGAAGTGGTGCAGTGTTTACCAAGTGGCCAAGCGCGAAGGCAAAGGAGAAAGAGGATGACTTGTGGGACTCAGGAGATGCTCCTCCTTCTATGGGGGCTGGTTAATCATGATCACTACTATGCACATGACAGGGTAGTCATTGGTGATCAAGTATGTAATTGAGCATAGACGTCCGTCAATTTAAAAGCCAGAAACAATCTCTTCAATTTGAATATTACCATTTAGTCTCCTGCAGGCAATTAAAAAAAATATACTGTATCTTCAAAGTACATCATACAGATTATGTGGGCGCCACAATGGCATAGCGGTAGAGCTGCTGTTTACAGCGCCAGAGACCCAGGTTCGATCCTGACTACGGGTGCTGTCCGTATAGAGTTTGTATGTTCTAACTGTGACTGCATGAGTTTTCTCCAAGTGCTGCGGTTTCCTCCCACACTCCAGACATACTGGTTTGTAGGTTAATTGCTTCTAGATGATTGTAAATTGTCCCCAGTGCGTAGGACAGTGTTAGTGTATGGACAGTGTGTAGGACAGTGTTAGTGTATGGACAGTGCGTAGGACAATGTTAGTGTATGGACAGTGTGTAGGACAGTGTTAGTGTATGGACAGTGCGTTGGACATTGTTAGTGTATTGGGTGATCACTGGTCAGGTGCCAAAGGGCCTGTTTCCATGCTGTATCTCAAAATCAAAAGTCTAACGATTGCAAAGTAATATCTAAACTAACATTCATTAATGAGGCCTTGCATAATGCTGCTGGCGCCAATGTCGGACCTGAATCAATCTGATGCAAAGAGAATTTAAGCACATATCTGTCTCTGTTCAGATATAAATCACTTTCACCCCAGGTACAATCAGGATATTGTAACCAAAACGCATATGAAATTGGGATGACCAGATTAAGCTTCACGTTTCCGCTTAAACATTAACCCTCTGCTCACCAGTATAATTAAGCAATGGAAAATAGCATTAATTTTACTTGGAGTATTGATAGGAATCAGATCCAAAAATCTGGAAAATCCTCCATTTAGTCTCCACCAAAGTTCTGAGTGTGCACTCGACCCGGTGATTGACACAGAAATCCCGATGCGTTCGGGATCGGCCGCCTCACCAAGCCTAGGTGCCATGTTTTTTGGGGGACTTGCAGGGGGGGTTTCCAGCATGTTCTCGGAATTTTATCAGGATTAAAGGAGGTACTGGACGACACATTGCAGGAAAATCAGTGGTGGATCTGTATCACAACAAATAAATATACAATCATGAATAACGTAATAAATTAATAATCATTGATACTAGGTAACCAGACCATATTAATGCAAAACTGAACTACGTAGTGTAACAAAAAAGAGGGTCCATTGTAGATCAATGCTTAAGTACGATTGACGTTAGGGTTGCGCAGTGTGTTTCAAGAACCTGATGGTCGTTGGAAAGAAGCTGTTCTTGAACCTGGACATCATGGTTTTGATGCTCCTGTACCTTTGGTAGCAGTGAGATGAGCGCATAGCCAGGTTGGTGTGGGTCTTTAATGATATTAGCTGCCTTTTGAGGCAACACTCCATGTAGATTCTTTTGATGATGTGGTGGTCAATATCTGTGATGGACCGAGCAATGTCCACTACTTTCTGCAGCCTACTTCTTACTGAACCAGGCTGTGATGCAACCAGTCAATATGTTCTCTATCATACACCTGGAAAAGTTCAATAGGGTATTCAACAACATGCCAAAACTCTTCAGTCTTCTGAGGAAATAGAGACTTTGATGAACTTCCTTCATGATTACATCAATGTGCTGGGCCCTATACAGATCTTTAGAGATATGCACCACCCAAGAACCCATATTGTTGATTCTCTCTACTGCCATCCCATCGGTGAAGACAAGTTCCTAGATCCTTGACTTTCATTTCCTGAAGTCAACAATCAACTCCTTGGTCTTACTCAAATAAATATATTGTATTTCATATTTGATTTATTTTTGGAAGTTCAGGACAAATTGAACTTCTTTCAGTTCAGTAACTTTCAGTCAATGATCTTATTTTGAGGATTGATGTTTTCACAATAAAATGTTCAGAGGAAATTCAAACCAATTAGCAGAATTTAATTCTAATATTATAACTATGCAGAGTAAGTTATTTCTACATATGAAAAAAAATGTAAACTAGACACTTGAAGCATCATATTATAATTTGCAAAATTGTAAGGACAGTTTGACTGTAACTTAGACCACTTAGAAAATTAAGGAGAGCAGGGACATGAAATTGGCCACAATTATATGTTGACTTCTGAGACACACAGCATCCTATCCTGGACATATACAACTTTTCTTTGATTGCCACTGGGTTTAAATCCTGGAGCCCCCAAGCAGGCAGCACTGCAGGTAACATGGACTGCAGTAAGCAGAAAGGCACCTGAACGCCACCCTCTCGTGTGTAACCAGAGGTAGGCAATAAATGCTGGCATTGCCCGTAATGCACACCTCCATACATGACCAAAAAAGATAATTGAATATTGTTGTAGTTGCTTGAGCAAATTAATGTAACATGTCAACATTTATTGGAATTGACCTTTGCCTTCATATGGTCCCAAGAGGAAACAATAATGCTAAATGGTCATGCAATGTGCATTTAGTGCACAGTGACTTAAAGGGCTTGAAACTCCTGAGTGCTGTTTTCTGACCAGTAACAGCTAATCTATACCTGTCACAAGATGATTAGCGACTGGTTTCATCCTCACCTCGTAGAATGCCTCTCGGAGTTTCTGAATCGTTGGTTCCATTATCTGAAACATGAGCTACCTCTCCCGACACATCCATCTTCACCTCTTGCTTGTGCAGATTGTGCATCATGCCCCAGAACAAAAGCAACAGGCGTGCTGGAAGTCAGAAACCTGGCCTTACTGCCTACAGTACGTTTTCACCAAGAACACAAACCCACCCAAGTAGGCAGCCTTTGTTTTGAGTGAAGCTATTGTTGGAATTGAAGTTGTTGAAAATCTTGGCCATAATTTTTATTTCAGCTTCATTAGTTCCCCACTCCGAGTCATTTCCATTGTTTTCTTTTGCTGCAGGTTTACAGCGTCAAAACATCCTTGCTTCCTTCCAGTGCTAATAGATGTAAGGCAACAATTCTATCATTGCAGAGTTGTCGTCATGAAAACCTCACCATGGGCTTCAAGGTGAATACTGTTGAGGGAAATTTATAGGTCTGGCAGGATGTTGAACTTGTCCAGAATTCTAAAGCAAGATCCAACTGAAAAAAATCAAATGCTTGTGAAAGATCCAATGTAAAACCTTTGTAAGATAAAAACCTGCGGGTCATTTGCCATTTGCAAAAGCTTTTAATTTCTTTACTAAAGACTTGAACCCTAACTTTCCTGTTGCAAACAAGAGTTGGTTTACTTTCTTGGCCAATATACTTAAGATGCTTAAGCATCCACCTTGTCCTAGATCAAAGGTTGTGAAGCACAAACAATAAATAACTCAGGAGGAGGAAGTTAAGCACAAAAGAAAATGGTAGCAGAGAAAATTATCCGATTTAAGATAAATGTGACAATGACTAGATGGACTAGAATTTAGGGATTGTGCCCATGCATTGGAAAGTTGTAAATTTACATAAACATATTGTAGAAAATAGGAAAGAGAGCCCAGATATCTGCAGCTCTGCCAGTTTACCATTACTATGGTGAATATCTAAGACCAGACTTAGTTGCCAAACGCCGGAACATTTGTGGAGACACATGAAAATGTAAATGCTGGAATCTTCAGCAAAAACAAAGTGCTGGAGAGATACATTGGGCCATGTAGCATTTGTGGATTGTATGGGCAGATGATGATTGAGGTCGGAAGAAGGGTCCCTACTGGAAACATTGCCTATCCATTCCTTCCACAGATGATGCCTGCCCCTTTGAGTTCCTCCAGCACTTTGTTTTTGCTGGAACAATTGCGATACGAAGTCAGCACAGAATTTTGAAGATAGACACAAAAAGCTGGAGTAACTCAGCGGGACAGGCAGCATCTCTGGAGAGAGGGAATGGGTGACGTTTCGGGTCGCGACCCTTCTTCAGAATTGATCAAGACAAATCAATCTACTTGGAATTTCAATTAAGTGACAGGCATACTGATTTTAAAAATCTAGACCTAGGTTGTATGAGCTTATATAATTTGTTACAGTTTTGCAGACGAGATTATTAGCAAAAATGAAAACATACAGGAAATGCAGAGAGATGGCCTGGTAATTTTGATAGAAGACAGTTGAAAAAAGACAATAGACTATGATTGTGGCATGTTCCATATGGTTGGTGTGTCAATTTTTTGCAATGCATATTAGAAATAATGGAAAGCTGTATTTTCACATTTTCAGCCAAGAGAGTTGAAAAGCACAACAGCTTATGTAGATTGGAACAAGGGCTTGTACAAGGGGACTTGTATAAATCAAATGAGTGGGAAAGGCCATGGCAGGTTATTTTTCATCTCGGGGAATGTGAAATCTTTTACAAAAGAAATCACCTTTTTTTTTAGAGAGTAGGAGCTGCGGTGGAACAATGGGCTTGGATATCCTAGTAATAGAAATGGTAAAAGCAATAGCTTAAGTACAAAAATAGAAAACGTAATGTTGATTTATACAAAAGAGAGGAAGAAAAGGTTGGAATACAAAAGTGAGGGCATAATGCTTTCTAAAGTATTGATTTCACTTTGAACTTAGTCTGCAAATAAATTAATAACTGAATAAATGTTATAATTCTAATTGAGTGATTACATTTAAATTTGTTTTAGAAATCAGAGACACTCAAAGTTCAAATTAGTCGGCAGCTTTGAAAGCATGTCTAGCTTGATTATATGGTTTAGCCTCTATCAAAACACTTCCGGGGGGGGGGGGGGGGGGCTTGTTCAGACCCTAGTTTATAGTAACTTTTACAGCTGGAAGAAACAGCACCAGGTAACACCAACTGAACTGAAGTTGGTATCATAGCGTTAGGAAAATCAATGCATTGTAATTCCAGTCATAATAGGCTTTGGGGCAGCGCTAGAAACCTCAGACCTGGAAACGATCAATGTTATTATTGAGAACATCTGGCAGCATGTACTGGAATATGTATATGCACAGTTAAATGGTAAAATCTAAAATATCTTATTCCGCCACTTCAACAATGAGAGGAATTCTGGTTCCCATAGTCAAAAACTGGTTTGGAGGAAATAGAGAAAGTACAAAAAAAGTTCATGGTGATTATATCAGAGCTGAGAGGATATGTAAGACTGAACAAACTGGGACTCTTTTCTCTAGAAATGAGGGGTGAGCAGATAGAAGGCTTCGATATAATGACATAATTTCATTGGACAGAAACAGAAAATAAATTTCAGCTTATAGCAAAGGCCAGAACTGCAAGCCATGAACTTAAGAAGAAGAAGGGTCTCGACCCGAAATGTCACCCATTCCCTTTCTCCAGAGATGCTGCCTGGTCCGCTGAGTTACTCCAGCATTTTGTGTCTACCAACATCTGCAGTTCCTTTCTACTCAATAGAAGGGAGGTTGGTTTGTGTGAAGATCTGGGTTATGTCCACAATTCACTGCAATTTTTTGCAGTCTTGGATGGAGCTGTTCCCAAACACTGTGATTTCACAAAGAAACTTCCTTCATTTTTTGCTGGGTCAATCCTTCTTCTGAGCTTCCAAATAACATCCGTCAAAGCCTGCCAGACGCAATATCTTTAAGAACAAGCCTCAAGATGTTCGGTCTTACTGCAGCACTAATGTATAACAGGTGCCACACCCATGCAGTCATAATTGCGCCATATTTAATAGATGTTAGACCGACCTATCTCACTCTACCCAACCAGAGGACATGCTTAGTAACACATCCAAATTGCTGCATCTCACTTTAAATATATATTACGTTCAAAACCTGTAATTTCCTTCTGTTTTTGACTAGATTCTAATTGTCCTTTGAAAGACAGAACAATTTTATAAAGATGCGCTTGGATTTGTATAATGCCTTATTAGTACATCCAAAATGCCTCACAAGCAAGCAATTACTCACTTTAAAGAGTAGTGATGGTCTACATCAATTAATACGGCTTCCGTCCTACATGCAACAATAAGGTGAATGATCATTTCAAAATGCTTTGGTGAATTCATTAAAAGAAAAATGTTGTTTATGCCTTACCAGGTTGCACACAGCTGCACCTGAGAGTCTAACGAATCCATGATATAATGCTTCTGTTTAGGATCCTCTTGCTTTCTACGGGTAGCATCGAAGCAAGTGCATTATTATTTACAATACATTCAGTACGATTGACAAAGCAAGTGCTTCCAAGTTCCATGGTCTCTTTATGCAGCTCAAATAGATGGATATCTCTCAACATTGGAAAGAGTATTTTTTATCAGCCACTGACTTCACTACATACCTTATATTTACTACAACTATATGGAATGATTCAATAACTTTTCTGCTGAAGTTGGAGTGGTGCTCAACAATTCAGCATAGGAATGATAATATTTTTTATATTAACAATATAGTGTTTATTGTTGGTAAATATTTGCTTTTATTTATTGCATTAATGAAATAATTCTTACTTTTTTATTGTTATGCTGTCTGTCACCTCATCCTCTTTAGTTATAATGGTTTATCTTTCAAACCATCTTTCAAATCGACCAATCTTTTACAATGTCCACAGGAAAGTAAAACGGATCAGATAATTCTTGAAACAAAGAAGGTACAACAATCTGGATATAACAATGAGTGTAAAGTTATATATGAAGATTCATTTAATTCTTGCTCACTGGAGCATTTCTTTTATGCATCATTTTGACCTTAGATAAGCTTGAACCTGACCATGAAATGTTGTTGTTTACTTAAAGACAATGATCCAGGAAGCATCTCCTCAGTCAAGTTTAAGATAATAACGTCTGTCACTTTAACAAAGAAAGAAGTTAAGATGATCCTTGACCCAAGCCTCACCTCTCAATGACACTCCTGCCAACAGCTGCTGCAAAATCAGAAAAAAATGTCTAATTCTCTCCATTCTATCTTACGTTTTTTTTTGTACAAATCCCTTTGTTGAAAGTCAGTATTGGTAGGGTAGCATTTAACAATATGATAGAGAGAAAAAAAAACAAATGTGCCTGCACTTCTGACATTTCCCTGTATTTCCATTTACTGCTTTGCTGGTTGAAGGAATGTCGGCAAAGAACAAGTTGAAAAGTACTATTTACATTCACTGAATTTTGTGCCAATTGCATAAAAGTCTCACTAAATAGTTATACTTACATTACATTATGAATCAGTCAGTATCATAAAACTGCTTGCTTTCTCATAAAACATGTGTTTACCAGAACAGTGCATTCTTCCTGAATGCACCATATTAATAAAACTAAACAGATGATCAACCTGATCACATTTTGCCAAGCAATCGTTCCTGATCCTTAGAAAGCAGATTGGCCGAGAGGTTTAATCATTGAAATCTCATGCTAACCTTAAATTTTAATGTTAGTAACCGTAAATAACTGCATTCAACACCAGTTTTTATAATGCTTCTATGTTGTGCAACAGAATGTTCCTGGGTTGTAAAAAAAGTCAGAAATTGGACATGAAATATTTCTTTATTGCATTGTCAAGAGCCAGGAGAGTCAAGAGTGTTTAGTTGTCATATAAGCAAAAGTGGAACAATTCTTGCCCGCAGCAGCACAACAGATCTGTAAACCCAGTACTCATGGATAACATAATAAAGAACAAAATGTCAATAATTGTATTCAAAACCTAGTAAACTTATTAAAAAGATCATGAGATAGGAGTAGATTTAGGCCATTTGGCCCATCAAGTCTACTCCGCCATTCAATCATGGTTGATCTATCTCTCCCTGCTAGCCCCATTCTCCTGCCTTCTCCCCATAACTTCTGACTCCCAAGCCCAGAGTCTCTAATGTCCAGAGTCCAAAGTCTTTGTAAAAGGTTTTAGAATTTTGAAGAAATAACGTGTAAAAATGTTAAGATCTGATCAAGTAGCAA
The DNA here is from genome assembly GCF_053455715.1 of Rhinoraja longicauda. Classification (NCBI taxonomy): domain Eukaryota; kingdom Metazoa; phylum Chordata; class Chondrichthyes; order Rajiformes; family Arhynchobatidae; genus Rhinoraja; species Rhinoraja longicauda. Next base: position 66,443,197 of record NC_135957.1, on the reverse strand, counting down.
ATATGTCCCGTTGGTTGCAAATATGGAGCCTTCTGACCTTTGCCTCACGGGCAAAGTAAATGGAGCAGCAAATAGTTTATATTGTTATTCCTTCGTATGATGTAAGAGTTACTGATGAGGCTAGTATTTCTAACCCATTTCTCACTAACTTTGAGAATGTGATGGTGACTTTCTCAATCCACACTGAGCATGACATGAAGGTGAGTCACAGCAATGTTAGGTGAGACGTCCCACGACTTTGAAGTGACGGCGATATATACATATATATCGACGAGAGACGGTGCCAACAGACCTAAAGGGATTGTCCAGTGTTGATGCTTCCAACCAAATGTTGCTTGTGTTCTTCTAGGCAGTACTGGAAGTGTTGTTGAAGACATTAAATAAATCTTTTAGATTGTGCACACAGCAGCTGCGGCATTAGTAATAATATAATAATAATAATATATTCCTTTATTTGTCCCACACCGGGGAAATTTGCAGTGTTACAGCAGCAAAGTGGGTGGCAAGAGACATTCATTATAAATAAAAATAAAGATAAGGATAATTGTCATCGTTTACTGTGTTTTGTTCTTTACTGTTACTGTTAACTGGTCTGTTGACTAGTCTGCTGGGAGTAGCGCTGGTTGTGCAGTCTCACAGCAGCGGGAAGGAAGGTTCTCCGATATCTCTCCTTCACACACTTGGGGTGAAGGAGTCTTTCACTGAAGGAGCTACTCAGTGCAATGACAGTGTCCTGCATGGGGTGGGAGTCAATAGACAATAGACAATAGACAATAGACAATAGACAATAGGTGCAGGAGTAGGCCATTCAGCCCTTCGAGCCAGCACCGCCATTCAATGCGATCGTGGCTGATCACTCTCAATCAGTACCCCGTTCCTGCCTTCTCCCCATATCCCCTCACTCCGCTATCCTTAAGAGCTCTATCCAGCTCTCTCTTGAAAGCATCCAATGAACTGGCCTCCACTGCCTTCTGAGGCAGAGAATTCCACACCTTCACCACTCTCTGACTGAAAAAGTTCTTCCTCATCTCCGTTCTAAATGGCCTACCTCTTATTCTTAAACTGTGGCCCCTTGTTCTGGACTCCCCCAACATTGGGAACATGTTTCCTGCCTCTAATGTGTCCAATCCCCTAATTATCTTATATGTTTCAATAAGATCCCCCCTCATCCTTCTAAATTCCAGTGTATACAAGCCCAATCGCTCCAGCCTTTCAACATACGACAGTCCCGCCATTCCGGGAATTAACCTAGTGAACCTACGCTGCACGCCCTCCATAGCAAGAATATCCTTCCTCAAATTTGGAGACCAAAACTGCACACAGTACTCCAGGTGCGGTCTCACCAGGGCCCGGTACAACTGTAGAAGGACCTCTTTGCTCCTATACTCAACTCCTCTTGTTTCGAAGGCCAACATTCCATTGGCTTTCTTCACTGCCTGCTGTACCTGCATGCTTCCTTTCATTGACTGATGCACTAGGACACCCAGATCTCGTTGAACTCCCCCTCCTCCTAACTTGACACCATTCAGATAATAATCTGCCTTTCTATTCTTACTTCCAAAGTGAATAACCTCACACTTATCTACATTAAACTGCATCTGCCATGTATCCGCCCACTCACACAACCTGTCCAAGTCACCCTGCAGCCTTATTGCATCTTCCTCACAATTCACACTACCCCCCAGCTTAGTATCATCTGCAAATTTGCAGTCGTGTGAAGAAATGGTTAATTTGAGGTTAGCATGCCAATCCAATGGGCAGACACAAAATGCTGGAGTAACTCAGCAGGTCAGACAGCATCTCTGGAGAAAAAGAGTAGGTGATATTTTGGGTCAAAACACTACTTCTTCCTGAGAATCAGGGGAGAGGCAAACTAGAGGTATGAAAAGGTTCAGAACAAATCCGAGCCTTTCTAAACTTTTTCATATCTCTAGTTTCCCTCTGGAGAGGATTTTAACAATTTTTGTTTTACCAGTGCTTCTTCATTTTTGTTCAATGCTCCCTTTCTATCGAGTCAATTACTCTCACCTCACCTCTGCAATTCTGCAGTTTTGTCTACGTTTAATTCAAGGCAGTAGTGAGTGTTTCAGCAAAAGTCAAACTCTAAGCTTAGCATCAATAAGAAGGCTATTTGTGAGTAAGTGACACATGATAGCACTGTCTAAAACATTTTCCACCACTTTCTTTATGATTGAGAGTAGACAGAGAGGGTGGGCATTGGGGAAAATGGTCTTTATAGTGCTTTTGGTGGATAAAACAGACTTAGCAATTTCTCCCTTGTCAAATAAATTCCATCATTGTCACTTAACTAAAAAAATACAGCTAATTCCAACAGCTCGGGTGAAATTGGTACCCTTAACTTCTGCTGTATCTATCCTTTTCTACAAGCGGAGTGAATCAGATTGGCTGAAAATTTAGCTCAGGTAGACCGGAGAAGGAAGCCAGTATTTATCATCCACTCGGCACTTCTGACATAAAGGCTCCTGCATCACAGAGCCTCATGATGATCCTGGAACCTTCTCCATCTATAAAATGTAATGTTTTCCAACCTATTCACAATGGGATGTTGCAAGGCTGAAGATTTTGAAGATGTTAACAATCTTTCCCTCCAACTAAGCTCAATGTTGGCTCAGTGCAGTAGCACCCTGATCATGCACTCAAAGGAATAACTGCATTCCAGCTACAGAGTTTGGAGTTCCTTTCACAGCTGCTTGCAGTCCGCTGATACTTATCTGACAATCTTGTTCTGTTCAAAGAAGCTGGCGGCCTTTTAATAACCTTTATTAGTTACCATAATGCACATGTATGAGCTTCCTTATGGTGATGATAGTTATATGTCCATTCCATGGAATTCCTGAAGTTTCACAAAACTGGTAGAAAATAAAAGATAGTCAAAGTTGGAAGGATTTGATCGGCGTTCCTCTTCTGATTTTCATTTTACACATTACCAGCAGTGCTCTAAAAGATCACATTAATGTATATGCTTGTTATCATAAACAGGGCACATAGAGAGTTTCTAAAATCCAAATACATTCTGATTGTGTCTCATGTGATCTCTCATAACAATACGTAGTGCAGTTTATGAAAACGTTTGTTCGCTGACTGCCTGAGCAGGTGCTGGCATGGTGAAGCAGCAGGAAGCTCTGCTGCCTCATAGCTCCTGGGCCGCAAGTTCGATCCTGACCTCAGGTGCTTTCTGTGAGGAGTTTGCGCATTCTCCCTGTGACAGCACGTGTATCTCCAGGGTGCTCTATGTTCCTTCCATTGGCCAAAGTAGCGCTGGTAGATTAATTGTCTGCCGCAAACTGACCACTTAATGCAGGTAAGTGGCAAAAAGATTAATCAATGGGAATTTGGTGGACAAGTCAGTGTTGTAGGGCTATAGGCTGTTATCAGGCAACTCAATCATCCTACCACAACCAGAGAGCAGTGCTGAACTACTAGCTACCTCTTTGATCACCCTCGGGCTGTCCTTGATCGGACTTTGCTGGCTTTGTCTTGCACTAAACATTATTCCCTTATCATGTATCTACTGTATACATATTTACTATGTAAATGGTTTGATTATCATCATCATATCATATATATACAGCGCGGAAACAGGCCTTTTCGGCCCACCAAGTCCGCGCCGCCCAGCGATCCCCGTACATTAACACTATCCTACACCCACTAGGGACAATTTTTTACATTTACCCAGCCAATTAACCTACAAACCTATACGTCTTTGGAGTGTGGGAGGAAACCGAAGATCTCGGAGAAAACTCACGCAGGTCACGGGGAGAACGTACAAACTCCTTACAGTGCAGCACCCGTAGTCAGGATCGAACCTGAGTCTCCGGCGCTGCATTCGCTGTAAAGCAGCAACTCTACCGCTGCGCTACCGTGCCGCCCTATAATCATGTATTGTCATGATTATAATCATGTATTGTCTTTCTGCTGACTGGTTAGCACGCAATAAAAGCTTTTCACTGTACCTCGGTACACGTGACAATAAACAAAACTGAACTAGTTTAATTTAGAAATACAGCGGAAAAACAGGCCCTTTGCCCCACTGAGTCCGCACCGACCAGCAATCCCTGTACACTAACACTATCCTACACACAAGGGACAATTTACAATTTTTACCGAAGGCAAATAACCTGCAAACCTGTATGTCCTTGGTGTGTGGGAATACCCGGAGAAACCCCACGTAGTCACGGGGAAAATGTACAAACTCCATATAGACAGCCAGGATCGAACCCGGGTCTCTGGCGCTGAAAGGCATCAACTCTACTGCTGCACCACTGTGCCATGCCCTATAAATAGGCGCAGCACAGTGGTGCAGCAGTAGAGTTGATACCTTTCATCCACATTTCATATTGTGGATACTCAAGATATCCACATTATGAAAGTGTAAATGTGTAGTGCTGATGATACTCTCTGTGCGGTCTGAAGATTTACTCAAGGTTAAATATGACCTGATATTTACCACCACTTTAAAGACCAAAACATTGCCTTGAGTCTTTCCAGTATTCAGCTGAAGGAAATCTACGCTTGCCAATAATGTAAATCAGAAAAAATGAAAAGGCATTGGTGGGACGATGAGATGTGATGATGAGCGAGAACCATTAAAGTACATGTGGAAGAAGAGGTGAAATTTGCAGACATTTTTGCTTTCAACAAAGAGTAGGAGGGGGACCAAAGGATTAATGGCTGAAGAACACCAGAGTGAAAGTGCAGCCACGGGAAGGGGCAAAGCAGCAGATGGTTCTCAAACCCTGTCTAAGGTGATGAAGAATGGAGCCAGGTGAATGGAATCACACTTACCTGCCAAATCGACAGATAAATTAAGGAGGATGGCGAGGTCACCAATGTCAGAAAGTAGAAACATTGCAAAAAAGCAAAGTGCTGGAGGAACTTAATGGGCCAAGCAGACGCGGTGGAGGGAATGGGTAGACAATGTTTCAGTTTGGGACCCTACTTCAAACTGATGGAGAGGGGTAGGGGAGTGGTGGGTGGAATGGGGGGGGGAGACAGCTGTAAAAGAGAGATGGGATGGGAGAAAGCCTGACAAATCATTGGTGGATACAGATAAATTGGCTATCCTGTGAGGGGAGATTTAACATTTTCTATCATTAGTTGAAATTTCCAATCAACCCAACCTGTGTATATTGTATGAATATTGCGTAGGATTCGTTTTAATACTTTCCAGGAAACCACAATCTTTATGCTTCTGAGACTTGATACCAGCTCACTCAAATGTGTCTGTGCCTGAATTGTGTAATCTCTGTTTTTTAAAACTCCAAAGCACAACTAACAGAAACTTAAACAGAACAGAAGTCAAAGGCTTTGCTTTCCATTTAACTTCCCTTGTGACTCTCTCTCTCTCTCTCTCTCTCTCTCTCTCTCTCTCTCTCTCTCTCTCTCTCTCTCTCTCTCTCTCTCTCTCTCTCTCTCTCTCTCTCTCTCTCTCACACACACACACATTTGAACATAAGCTTCTGTCCCTTTATTAAATTAACTTCTCTGCAAATCACCTCCATTGCAGGTTCCCTACAGATGTGCATTTTACTTGGTCAGACCTGCACCTGTTGCTTTCATAATCACATCATCCCTCAATATTCCACGCAAGCGAGGCAAAAGATCAAAGTCACAAAAAAACCTTCATGGATGATACATTAAATTTAAAATGTGGTCGATTACCACTAATTTTGGATTAATTGTCTTTTAAGAACATTGGGCATACTGTCCGAAATCAGGCTCTCTCTACATCAAATAATTCGTCGGTTTTTTTTCAGCAAACAATGGCTTACCAAACATACACTGGCCTTCACAAGCATTCAGTCTATGAGTAATCATGCCCCATTTTAGCGCCTTTCCCCAGATTTATCTCACTTCACTAAATCATAATAAAGACCGCACTATATTGAAAAGGATGCAAGTTTTTTCCAATCTATTTAACTGCAGTGGTCTGATCAGGAGTGGCATTCGGAAGCTGTGCATTATTCCCATGGAGATATAGACTGACAATCAGACCAGCCATACCAGCTATTCTCCGTCCCTCTCCGAACACCCGCAAAAATGTAACATCCTCAGAAGGCAGTGGAGGCCAATTCTCTGAATGCATTCAAGAGAGAGCTGGATAGAGCTCTTAAGGATAGCGGAGTCAGGGGGTATGGGGAGAAGGCAGGAACGGGGTACTGATTGAGAATGATCAGCCATGATCACATTGAATGGCGGTGCTGGCTCGAAGGGCCGAATGGCCTCCTCCTGCACCTATTGTCTATTGTCTAATAATGTAACGCAATGTATCTGACCAAATTTAATATTGAATATTGGTGAGGCCAAACTGTTTAACTCCAGAAGACCTGTAACTAAAACAAAAATGGCTACAAAAACACCTACAAAAACACCGGTCATAAGTTCATAAGTTCAAAAGTCATAGGAGCAGAATTAGGCCATTCGGCCCATTGAGTCGACTCCCCCATTCAATCATGGCTGATCTATCTTTCCCTCGCAACCCCATTCTCATGCCTTCTCCCCATAACACTTGATACCGGTACTAATCATATTTGATGTAACAGTGATATATATCAATTCTGTGGGCTGTTAATAAGTTAATAACTTCAGAGAGTGGGTGTGGGGAATTATTTAGAATATAGTATAGTTTTGGTTAAAGATATGGCGTGAAAACAGGACCTTCAGCCCACCGAGTCGGCGCCGACCCACAATCACCCCGTAGACAAGTTATATCATACAATTTACAGAAGCCAATAACCTACAAACACTACGGCTTTGGAGTGAGGGAGGAACCGGAGCACCCGGAGAAAACTCACGCGATCACAGGGACAACGTGCAAACTCCGTAAAGACAGCACTCGTTGTCAGGATCGAACCCGGGTCTCTGGCGCTGCTAGGCAGCATCTCTACTGCTGCGTCACTATGCCTCCCATTTAATACTCTTCAGAAACTGTTATTCCTTGTCAAACTTCACATTATTCCCGCTGCACAAAGTTACTGTCAATTTATGTTGTATTTATTGCTATTGAGGTTTTTAATGAAATCTTAAACAGTTACACGGCATAAATAAATCAAAGATCCTGAGCCTGCCCCCCTGAGTTATTCCAGCACTTTGCATCCTTTTTTTGTTGTAAACCAGCATCTGCAGTTCCTTGTTTCTTCAATAAACTAATGTTGTCTGTTAAATTAATTAACAAATTAATTAATTAATTGATGTTGTCAAAAGCTCTGCTATTCCATTTGACATTTTAGATCGATTGGGGAAATAAGCCAAACCATAATAATTGTACGAGCGGTGCAAGGAATGGTCCTTATCAGAACAAGTTCATTGCCAAAAATCTAAAAGGCATGTTCGCAGAAATCGCATTCACGCACCTTTGCTCCGTTTGGCGGGAGAATCGCTAATGACTTCCATTTAATGTATATTTAGAAAACTAAAACAGAGGATGCCATTTATTTGATTATGTCCATGAAAGATAATATCAATTGACGCATTGGTGTTTTTTTATTCCAACAGCAAGTTCAAACTCAAAGCCCTTATTTCGGAATTTAAAAGTTTATTTGAAAATTTGCGCACAATGCATTGTAACGAGCCGGCGAATATTAAGTGCACTGTACATGATTTAATATATAAAAAACAAATACACAACATGTTTTTCGACATCACGAAAAATTATATTCTCTTTAAAATTATATATAGCATTGTCACGATCCGTGCTTTTAATAGGTTTTCAGATATTATGTGTACATAAAAATGTCCCAAATAATCATATGCCCTATTTTAAAAAGCGTGGCCTTCTAACAGTTCGTTTGTCACGATTCGTGCCCATCTTATAGTGCTTTAATGTTTGTCCGTTTAAGGACGCGAGTTCACACAAAATTGAATAATCGCTTCCAGCTCTGCATCGTGCGTCACTTTTAGCCTTGTCTGCTTTAAAGTACTTTAACCTTCACGCACTTCCCGAAACCATTGATATATCACCCCCCCCCCCCAACCCCCCCAACCCCCCAAGCCTTATTTATCATCGTGACTTAGATGAGGATTATTCCATTTATTGCAGTGTAGCTATAATGTTAACATTTACGCTATGAGAATATTACAACGACAGCTAAAACCTGATAGGAAGTATATAGATTTTTAATCATGTTTGTGATATTCAATCTGTTCGGGTTTACAGGTGTTTTAAGTTCGCTAATTAATAAACGGCGGACTCTTGGCATTCAGAAATTGCACTGAAACCTAATAAATACCCTACGCGATAACAGTTACCGAAAGGCACGATTCCTATCATCTTATGTACAAAATAAACAGACATTTTTAGATGCTTCAAGCGTTTTGGGGTTTTGGCAATTCGGTGTTTACTCGCATCAGTTCTATTCACGGGTCATTGTTCCTTTCTGAATCTTGGTCGCTCTGATCGTCAGTAAAACACACATCCACGTCGCTCTCATTGCTGTGTTCACTTTTCTGCTCGGCCTCATCCAGGGAACGTTCCATTTTGCTCCCTGTTTCGTGCATACTTTGCCCCGGGTGTCTCGATTTGACATGCCTCTCTAAGTCTCTGCGACGCACTAGCACCTTGCCACAGAATTCGCACCTGTAAGGCGTGTTTCCCTCCGCGTGCAAACGGATATGTTTGTTGAGATTGCTGGGATCTCCAAAGGGTCGAAGGCAGACTTTGCATTTTAAAGGTTTATACCCCGTGTGTGTCCGCATATGAATTTTCAGGCCGTATTTACGAGAATAGAGTTTGCCACAGTATAAGCAGAGGTGGCCCTTTTTGGGCTTGCCACTTGATGTGGTGGTGGTGGTTGACATGGACTCCAGTCTGGATCTGTTCTTTTCTGCAGCGATGCTCGTCAGTTGTTGCGTGTGCATTGCAATTTCTCGGTCAATGTTGGTGATGGAACCAAGTTCCGGGTTGAGGGGTGGAGTGCCAAAGTAGGTGACAGTCTCGGGGTACTTGATCAAGTTACTGAAGTGGAATTTTAAGGGGTAATATGGAGGGCTGTAGAGAAATTCGCCATTATACACTGTCAATGGCATTATGGGGATGTTGCATTCCCCGGAGAATGGCTTAACTCCTTCAAATGGAGGAATGGAGAACCTCTCAAAATGAACGCCGGTTGAAATCGGAGTGCAACGATTAGGAGACAGACTGGTGTGAAGTCCTCTTTCAACGTGTTTGAATGCAGACGTCTCTTCGAAGTTAGTAAATAAAGGAAACCCTCTGGTTGTATTGCTGCAGGGTAGTGCCGGAGCTGGGGGCTCTATTGAATGGAAACATTTGGAAGGGTGATTGCCTACTATGGTCTCGCTGGTAGAGCGTGGTTGCTTCATGCTGGTCAGCAGTTTATTGAAGCCCATTCCGTTGATTTTGCTGCTGCTCTCTCCGCTTGCCTCAGAAGATATTAATTTTGGTAATCCTGTAGGTTTGAACGCGGACCTAATCCCGGGGTGAAAGCCCATTGCACTGACTATTGAAGAACTCCCGCTGATAGTCGCCAGAGGGGCATGACTTCTGGCTGAATTGACACTCATGTCCAAGGCCCTGTCCTGCTCACCCTCAGCTCCCGCTGTCTTCTTGCTCATGGCCATTTTTGTCAGAAATGGCGAAATTGATCGTTTCACTTCTTCTGTGGAGACGGACGAGATTTGATGGCCATTCCTCAGAGTTGACGAACTAGATATGTCTGCAGTCTTCGGCGATCTGCGGAACGTTTCGGAAATTCTGCACTGGTCGTTGTTGATGAGGCTCCTGCCGTTACTCAGACTACAGTGGAAGTGGATGTGAGCTTTTAATGTGTTCGGATACTTGAATGTTCTCCAGCAGTACCAACAAATATAACGCTCCTCACCTGAAGAACAGAAAGAGAACACTAAGTTTTGGAGTGAGATTGCAAGCTTTTTTTTACTAGATCGACAAATAAAAATGAGATTCATTAAGTACAAGAGTTATTTAACAACAGAAAAACGTGACGGCTCTCAAATTGTGACTCGTGTTTCAACTGGTACGCCAGTCGTATATAAAATGAGTTACATGTTGCAGTCAGAAAAGTCTGGTGCTTATCAAAACTAATCTACGTGAGGGCTTGCAATACTTGCTCACGTGTTATAGAATCCAATGACTTCGCAAGGGCAGTTTCTGTGACCAACCCAACAATTTTACAAATTAAATGATAATACATGTAAAGGGAAGTCAATGAGGCAAATCGCTTGGTTGGGTAATGCAGGTGCAATTCTTAGTCGGGTTATGTAATTATACCCTTCTCTAAGGAAGAAAAAACAAGCCTGAGCAGACATATGCAATCTAGAGAGTTAATGTTGCGGCCTTTACTAGCCTTGGAGGTGATAACAGCTGTTCCTTGAAATCATGGGGCGCTTGAAACAATGCCCTTAGCCCATCTGTTGATGTTGAAGAAAGGAGGCGTATGGCAAGGAGTTGAACAAACAGCCCAAAGAGCAATCTATATATCATAAGCTTCTCATTTAAGTGGGGACAATGCCTAGAATATTAACATTGCTATTCAAAGAGAAACAATTCCACGAGGTGACCTCATTTGTAGATACCGCAAGGAAAGAAAGGGAATCAAACTGTTCATTGTCGAATATAAATCGTGGCTCTGCATCTTACACTATCTGTTCATTATTTTATCTTTGACTTCGTTTCCCAATATTTCAATTTTGCTTTTACCTTCCCTTTTTTCTCTTTCGTTTTTGTCACTTTTTTATGTCTCGTTGTCTATTTCCCCTTTAGTGTTTGTTGACTTCTTTCATTTTACTTTCTGAGATGCAGTCCCAACACATATACCCGATTTAATGCTTCTTCACAATACGCGTCCTTCTTCCCCCATTCCTGTATCTATGTTTGTTTTTGTTTTTTTAATCGCCAAACCTATATCGCAGGTATAATTAAAATTAAATTGACCCCTTACCGACATTGACCCTGAACAATGTGGACTTCCTACAGACAACGTGTTTCACTGTATTTCGTGACAACAATAAACCAATACTACTAAACAGTTAAATCGAACTTTGTTCTGGTGTTTTAAATTGCCAAATACTGTCTTAATTCAGAATATATTTGCCCTCTGCCAGTTTGCTGAAAATTAGTACGCAGCAAAAATGACTTATTCTTCCCGGCTCGCTGACATTTCTGTTCTGAGTGTGTCCCATGGAAGGCACCAAGAAAATGAGAGACACTACAGTCGGCCTTGATTCTCTCAGATAAATGATTCCTCTCGTTACAATTCAGCTGCACGGCGCTAGTTCATTCAGTTCATGATCATGTAATGTTGATATCACGTCAGAAGTTCGGCGACTTTAATATCATCAACTGAAGGTGTAATGGCGACTTTCAGAGGATGTTTCCTTACGCATTTCAAATACCCGTTTTAAAAGTTACCCGGGCAAGTGGGCAACGATGACGTAAAATCGAAAAATATATGCATTTTATTCTCACAAAATGTTCAGTCGGTCCGTGGCAATATGTTTACAGAATACATTTTTAATTTAACTAGCTACAAAAATGTAATCCTACGAGTTTGGAGAAACTCCCATTTGAAGCTGTTACGAACATGATTTTTAACTGACGTGTGTAGTCAGTCGTCCTGTTGAGTTTCACAGTCTGCATAACACGTTAGCACCTAGCCGACAGCCAACAATGGACAATTGTGTGCTCCACCTTTCCTTATTCATCGTTACTTTTTGCACATCTTTCACTCATTTGTTCCCTATCTCTATCACCATTTATCTCTCGTTTCCCTATCCGCTGACTCTCAGTCTGAAGAAGGATCTCGACCCGAAACATCACCTATTCATTTTCTCCAGAGATGCTGCCTGACCCGCTGAGTTACTCCAGCTTTTTGTGTCCAGCTTTTGAACTGACGTGATGTGTGGTAAAAATGAATGTTAACGCTATATATTGTAAAATGATGAAACAAATGCGATAACAGGAAACAGGGTTAACTAATTATCTGTTCGTCGAACATTGCCTTGCAAAACAAATACATAGTGGCAAGATGGAATGATGAGAACACGAACGCAAACTCAAAGGTTTTATGCGCAATGAGTTGTTATTATCTGAAACCCCCTTTTATAATGAAACCGGACGTTGAATTGTGTGCGAAATCCAATCAAGCAGGCAATTTCATGGGAATTTAAATTGTACAGAATGCAGACGATTGAGCTATTTTCCCTGTGTTCACACGGCTGAAAAAAAGTTGGAGCACAAATTCCATCCGCAGCCTGGATTGACGATTACGATGTAGAGAGCACAATCCAGTCATGCAGACGTAGACACATGTAACTGCAGATGCTGGAATCCCGAGCAAAACGCAAAAGTGCTTGAGCAACTCAGCGGGTCCGGCAGCATCTCTGGAGGACATGCACAGGCGACGTTTCGGGTGGGAAATTGAACCGAAACATCGCCTGCCCATTGTTGCCTGATCCACGCAGTCTCCCCCCCCCCCCTCCCCCCTCCCCCCCCCTTCCCCCCCTGCTTTATATCGTATGAAACAGATGATATTTATAATTTCAGTATTAGCGTATCACTAAAATATTGATTCATTTCACTGTCAGGGATGCGTTTGATTATTTTAACTACACTTGATTCTTTCTTTACGGGAAGATTGTTACATTTTGCAATTGATCGTATCTCCCCAAACGCGTTGAATTGCTTATTATCACGTATTTACATTGTATAACAACCGAAGGAAAATACACCATTCGTTTTACACTGCTGTGCGATTCGTACATTATTATTCAGGGTCCCTCATGCACAACCGATACGCAAAGGATTATAGTAGGTGGTCTTTTGTGGGGATTGGACTGGAGGCTTCAACAGAAGGACTGGGTATTCATTTTTGAACTATCCTACAAACTTTCCTTATAATTACCAAGCCGATGCATTAAAGTAGTCCAAGCAAAAAAAAAAAAACAGTTATCCCAATTCCTTTGACCTTTACCAGAAACCTGGATTAGAGATTACAGAAGTCTCTCAACCCTCCACCCCACCCCCATCAGAAATCACCAGTACAATACTCGTCTGAAAATTGAGATTTAATGGCCGAATTCGATACAGATTACCCTGTGCTATTAATTATTTGAAGAGAACAATATGCTCGTACGCAATTTGGAGACAATTGTGCCTTCCGGTTATTCCACCTGGACTCTATCCCTACCCCTTCCCCCCACACTTTCCGGAACCTGGTACAAATTGTGGTTTCATTTTTCCTTTGCATTGGACAGATTCGTTACATGTTCAGATCTAATGTACAAATTAACTTATGAACTTTTGAAATTATATCGTATGAATTTATGAAGTTAACAATTGCTAAAGCACAACTTGACCTCGGACTGTTATTTACCTGTTGAAAATGACCATGAGCCGTAAATGAAAGAGCCAGCGATCGGGGGAAGGGGAGGTGGGGGGGGGGGGAGGGGGGGGAGGGGGGGAGGGGGAGGGGGGAGGAGAGGGAGAGGGTCATTTTGTCGTGTTCGGGAAAAGTTGAAAGATTCTGGCAACGGACCAACAAATATGTATTTATATTTTTAATTTAACTTTACCATGTAACTAAGTATATTTTCCGTTAGTGTACGAGGGACTATCATATAAGTACATATTGAAGAGTTAGTACAAACGTGGATAAGTTGTGTTCAAATAGACCCATCACCATTTTTTTTCGGTTCAAAAATATCAGTGGAGAATAATGCATGGGTTTATCATAGAAACGTAGAGAAAATGCTCCTGACAAAAATCCCACTTCATGACAACGTCAGCATATTTTGCTATTGGAATTAGCCATACTGTTCTCTGGTGGTTCGTTGTTCAGTCTCGTCTATCAATCAATGCTTTCTAAGTATATAAAAACCGCAAAGATTGCAAATCTGACATCTAACAAAAAAACAATCATACTCAGCCTGACCAGTTCAGTATTTCCAACATTGTCTGCTTTCATTTTGGTGGATTACTAAGTACTTTCCCCTGTCGTGTGCCCCCCACCTTAACAGAATAAAACAATTCCATTGCACTACAACGAAATCGCGAATGTTTAAAAATACATTTTCTAGAAAGAAAATAGGAGCCATAGTGTTCAGTCTATCCTTGAATTCATTTCTAAACTGGTAAGTGGATGAAGTTTCCTACTAACTCGGGTTTACTGTGAGCTCAATAGAACTGAGAGTTCAGCCAGTGTGGAGATTTGAGGGTATGTTTACATGTCCGAAGACGAGTCTCGACCCGAAACGTCACCAGAGATGCTGCCTGTCCCGCTGAGTTACTCCAGCATGTTTGTTGTGTCTATCTTCGGTGTAAACCAGCATGTGCAGTTCCTTCCTACACTTAACATGTCTGAGTTTTGCTGCTGAAGATGACTATAATAACATTCACAACGTCGGCTTTATACTGCCGTGCACGTTAAAACATTGTCAAAAGAAGAGCAATTTAAAAAGTACAGTATAATTGAAATTTCAAGTATTTCATAGATGCTAAATGAAACCGAACATGGTGTTTAATAAAGCATTGAATTCAAACGAGTTCATTGGGCATCGATGTTGCCTCTAATACGGCAACAGAGAAGAACAGTTCGACCATGGAATCAATTTGCCTTCTCAATGTATTAACAACTTATTGCAATCAATGAGTACTTATTCAGAAGCAAAATGCGGTGTTTTATGGCCTAGCGTATTCACAAGAATTAAATACTCCGACAGAAACTGCGGGCTATCTTACCTAATCCTATCTTAATGCATTCATGCTTCTGGAAAACGCTGATACTTTCACTTCCTTTCAAGGGAATGGGTGTTACATTTGCATCGAAACTGTAAACGGGTGACACCGTTTCAACAAAAAAAAGTTTCTTTTTTAAAAACCATTTTCCTCTCTGTGTGTCATCGACATATGAATTGAATACAGAGTAAAACAATTAAGATAACATATTTTCACTGAATAATTACAGTTATTCCGAATGTTAAAACAAACGGAAATCAGCCATCTCCTTTAATCAAACCAGCATCTGCAGTTCCTCCTACACATGATTTTTAAAAAATATTCAGGCTATTTTTTTTTTAACCACTTTGTAATGTTTTCAGTTGTATTGGAAAACGCAGACGAAGCACAGGTGACGAACTCTTAAAGGTTTGAGCGGAAACTTGAGTCCGCATCAGTTCTGATGCAGTTTATGCAAAAATCATAACGCTGTTCAAGCGAGTCACTTGTAATTTGCGGGTGTATGTTTATGCATGCAGACTAGCTGTGCGACAGTAACACGCGTTCAGACATGTGTGTGAAAACGTCCTCTTGAATATTTGTCCGGAAACGTACTTTTTAAACATTTGTGGAGAAAATCTCCAGAAATACGTTTGACATGGCAGCTACTTCTAGTCTTGCCGTCGTTGATAACACTTTCCAGCGAGACCTGAGTAGATTGGCCTTACCCTTTTCGTCGTGTGTCGGTGTGGCGGTGGTTGGTATATCGAACCACTGAGCCAAGGAGCTGGAGTACCAAGCTGTTAACTCCTCTCCGGGTTGGATATCTCTCAGTGTTCTGTAAAAGATCTGCCAAAAGAAACAGATGAAGATTGCTAAAGATTAAATGTTCCCAAGTATGTTGGGGTTATTTGCTCGCCTTAGATTGATGAAGACTACATGTACAATGAATGATGTGATGTACCTGTCCCCCTGGAAGATCGGTGATTGCTTCCAGGTTCTGCTCTTGGATATGTCTGGCTGGGCGGATTAACTCTGTCCATTCCGGCACGGAGTCGCCGGCTTCGTCAACCAAATCCCCTCTAACAAAGCGTACCTGAAACATATCCCCAGCATCGCGATTTAAGGAAGGGCACATTCAGGCTGTCGATTTATCCCAACAACCATCTCTAACATTCATTTCATTTTATTTGCAACAAACTCAATTCCCATCGTAAAATTTATAGAATCGTTCCCATAAAAACACACGATTAAAGCGAAAAGTAAAATTTATGGGCTGACATTTTTAACCCAAACATAAAATGGCATTATTTTAAAATTGTTGTAGCAACGGTATATCTGCTAGATGTGCCGGCCAACAGAAAATTACAATCGAACGAATTTTCCAACCTTGTACGCTAAATGAAGTGTCATCTGAAAATACTTGCTGGCCGGTAGGGCCTTAAGCTCGGAGTGGCTTGGGGGTGGTGTTTGTGCACGCACGTGTGTCTGTTAGTGTGTGTGTGCATGGGTGTGTGTGCGTGTGTGTGTGTGTGTGTGTGTGTGTGCGTGTGTGCATGTGCGTGTGTGTGCATGTGTGTGTCCGGGCCAGTATACACCGGGCGAGGTAAACTTTGGAAATGTTGTACCTTACACCAAAGATAGACACAAAATGATGGAGCAACTCAGCAGATCGGGCAGCATCTCTGGAGAGAAGGAGTAGGTGACGTTTCGGGTCGAGACCCTTCTTCAGACTCTTAAACACCTTACACGCATACAAATCCTGTTAATTTCAAGTAGGATTTCTGCAGTCTGTCTGTTTCAAATATATGCGTTGATTCTTCGAACGCTTTTTCACATCATTAAAATTCGTATTTCTCGGTATTTGTAATTGAACGCCTTATTTAAAATTTACTAATTCTAATAAAATAATACATAAACAAATACGATTTGTTATTAGTCACTACCCAATCATGAGCCCGATTTTCGGTATATAAGTTTTATAAATGTTAGATCATGTTAACTTAGTTCAATCCTATAAATATGGACTCGCACATCAAGAATTTCCACAGGCCGAGGTTGTAGTGGCACCTGTTCACATCTGGCATTTGACCGATGGTGAAATCGAGTTTTGCTGCCTCTCGACAACTGGAATATCCCGACATAACGAACAGAGAAATCCAACGAACAGGCGTTGAAAATAGCACCCTTCATCATTCTCCGTGAAAGGAAGATATTAACAAAATATGGTGGCATGGGGTGGAGCAAATGCTGTTATTTATAATTGCTTGGGAAAAACGTTAAGCTATTAATTAGGCAGAATGATTCTTCCGCAAGAAACAAAATCGAAACAGACGAGAAATAAATAACATTGTTTGTCAGACCGTTTAATAAGGATTTAACAAATTAAGAATCTGACCGTGACATACGACACGGCATCTGCACTTGTTTAAGGAAGCCCGTGGCAATATTGGCACTAGACACTGGAAACAAGCCTGAATAATCTGTCCTCTATATGTATATGTAAATACAGCCCTTGTGCATAGTCCTTAATATACAGACAAGGAGACTAGCTGAGGTGCATCAATTGCGATTTACGGCGTAGTGTCAAACGACACAACCACTGAAAATAAACAGAGGTTTATGGAATGGGTAGTATCCAGCTACTAATAATTGTTCTGCTAAATCTGCTCAGCAAAGGCATAAACTGAATTTATCCAAATATCACTTTAATCAAGATAAAGGAAAACGTGCAGTCGGGGACATGTTTAAAGCTAACAACTAATTCCAGTAGTAAATAAATACGAAGTGTCTTGCAAATAACATTTCGATACGGGTTATGGATCTCAACGAGACAAAATGAATTAATTGAAATCTAACCGTCCTGTTAACTGCAGGCCATAAAACTGAACCCTTTAGCCGCACACGATTGTAGGAATTGGATCCAATTAAAGTAATCTGTCAATAACGTTAACAGAAGTTCATACAGTATAGGAAAAAAAATGCAGATGCTGGTTTCAATCGAAGGTAGACACAAAATGCTGGAATAACTCAGCGGGTCAGGCAGCATCTCAGGAGAGGAGGAATGGGTGACGTTTCGGGTCGAGACCCTTCTTCAGACTCCCACAGTATGGTAATTTTCAGGAAAATACAAGTAATTAACAATTAACGACTAAGCGGTGAAACTCGGCTCCATGACAATAGTCAACCTAAAACAATACCTGAAGAACCTAGGTCACTGATTCTTTCTCCCGTGTTTTATATAGGTGTAGATGAGTTACATGAAATATAGTTTTCTCTGGCTTAGTGTGAACAAAAATTTCTAATTACCCATTGAAGCTTCTGCTGAGCTACCGACCACCGCGCAGAAGTTACATTTCTGTCTCTCTCCCGCACTCGAGAAATCATGAAGCAAAAGGAAAATTATATTTCAAATATTTCTACCCGTGCAACAAATATATTACCTTTTTCTTGCTGCAATGCTCCTTGCGATCGGACATATATTTCCCCAGCCTAAAAATGCCCTGAACGGGACCTAGACGGAGCCCGGCTGGAATGATGATTCCCGCGGTCACGGTGATGGCCGAACTCCGGGGGGGTTGCATGGCTCCGGGGATGCAGGGAGGGGGGGAAGAAGGAGCGAAGGAAGAGGGATGGATTGACAGCAAGATGAGACAGATGAGAGAGAGAGAGAGAGATGGACACAGACTGGTCTCCGCCTGCGAAATGACGCGTTGGAGCCGTGCGCTGCGCTTTTTCTATCCAAAGGGGGGACGGCGGCGTTTGAACGGAGTGCACAGAGTGGTTCAGTTTGGTGAGAGAGTTTTGGTGCGATCACAGCTGCGAGCCACAGCCAAGAGGGTCAGAGAGACACACATGGAGACTTTCCCTACCCAACTGCATAATAAAGTGCTCGAAATAGCCAAGAACAATGGCCCAGGCGACCTTCCCATTCCTAAAATCCAATTTGTCAAGAGAGCAAGAAAGGCGATTGTGAATCAAAGGTCTGGCGGGACCATTAATCGTCAGCTTGTGTTATTGTCCAGCAGACAGTTACGATATTTTAAGTGACAAATTCACTGTATAATTTCTCCATAAATTTTACCTTCTTTTATTGCGACCAACAACACTTTGGGAAAATAAGTGACTAAAGTTAAGTCTACTTGGCTGATTCCTTTCAGGTTAAATATACTTCAAAGATTTTTCTCTCCCCCTTGTTTTTTTTTATTTTCTCAGAGGAGTGGATCTCAGTTAAACAAAGAGAGCAGGAATGTTTGGAGGGCTTGTTAACTTCTATTGACTCGGCGTGTGCCGCATAGAAACGGGGCAGGTACTTGATGGTAGAACACCAGAAAAGTAGCAATCGTCTCGGGATAACTACCATCTATATTTGTCCACCTCTTCCGTTAAACTGTTGCCTGTCCAGTTGGCCGAATTATTTTAACTCAGTGATTCCATATAAGCTTTGCCAACGTTGAACCTGTTCAGAAGATAATTGGGACCATAGTTGGGGAGTTCAGATTTGATCACGTTGTAAAACAAACAGTGACTTCGCGCATTCAGCTTTCCCTGAGTAGGTTTTTGAGGGGAGGGGGGCAATTAAACACATACAAAAAAAAGCCTATTGGTATAAATGTTAAAAATAAGATCGTGATATCTTATCTCTTACATCTTATATTTGCCAAACAGATTTAAGAACGGATATTTCTGCTCGCCATAATCATCTCGATGTTTTTTTAAAAAGATTATTGTTACTTGGGAATTGTTTGGGGTCGAATGTTTTATGCGTGAAATAAAATGAACTGTAATTCTGCATCTTTTTTTCATCGAAGGTTAAAAGACGACGATGCCATTTTAATGATTTCATCCTTTGACTGTCATGGGGTATTGGAATAAGTTAAATGTTTGGTGAAGTAAAATATCTCAACTGTTTGATCGTTTATTTAAGTTAATATACTTTCTATCGCTTAGGACGTAAATTAAATATTAAATCCCTTCTTTATTCATATCGAGTTGCATGGTTTTTTTTAACCTATTTCCATTTAAATTTGGATAGTTTGATCGCAGAATGAGTTCTTGTGCAATACTTCGAACGTTCCAGCTTTCGTGTCTTTTGTTTAAATTCGGTCTGCTTTTTTTTAAAACAATTTTTAGACTAACATTCAATGTCGTATCAAAGGTCTCTTAGTGATAAAGACACTTTCCAAAAAACTCGCGTTGAGCGGCACTGAAAGGTGTTGACAGCAACCGTCTGATTTACCTTTCACCCTGCACGTTACACATCAGCTCATAATGTATCCTATAAAACAATTAAATAGCGAAATAGCGCATTTTCACATCTCCGCCCGATGTATAAATCTTCGCCGAATGTCCACGATTGTGAACACACAAATGTTTGATAAGTTTAAACATTGTCAAACATTGTCACATATTAAATACAGTATTTAATGTTTCCATATGGTGCGACGAGGTATGTATATTTTATTGCGAAATGATAGCAAAACGGTTAACAATCCTTTCAAACGCGCTGTGAAATCGGCTCGGAGACCACATAGAGCCAATTCGCCATGCTGCAAAAAAACTTTAATTATTAGGGTAGGCTATTTAACAAAGGCTTTTGGTATTGTACACAGCTATCATTTCATTGCCTGCCGTTGGGTCGTAAAATGTATATTAAGTGTCAGCATCATTAAGCATTTTACTAATAGAGATATCCTTCAAAAGCCACATTTGCATCTGTTATACCCAAACATTAACAATTCGCTAAAATATAATCCAAAAATAAGTTTCCACAGATTTCATTAATGTTGAAAAGCATAAAATGGACTGCAAATCACATGGGATTGCATATCAGTAAATTAAACACATATATATATATATATATAATTATTTCATTTTATTTAATGTATCCCTTGTTATATAATCATAATTAACATGAAATAAGATTCAGCCACTGTTCCGGGTGCATGCAACAGATTTTTTTTTAAAGGTAGGATCTGACCTTTCCGATAACTCTCCAGTAGCATTTCCCTCAATGACGCAAAAAAAAGAAACAAGAAGTTTGGGGGCAATAAATTTAAGCCATGAACATGTCCCTGTAACCTCTGGCCTGGCGACTTTAAGATGACACCAAGCTAAATTGGACAAGCGGAGGTAGATGGCTTTGGACTGCAAGGTACCCCATTGCTCTATTTGTGGAGCCTTTCCATACTTTATTTAATGATCTCAAAGCGTGAACGACACGCGAACAATTTTATCAATAGAACCATGTAAACTCTGACTGGGAGGAAAGTTATTTATTAATGTTCGCCAATTGTGACTGGTTCCCAGCCAGGGGAAAAAAATAAAAGGGCCTGCTCTGAAATCATTCACACCAGCCCCGCAATTTTTTTTGTTTCAACTCGGACTCAAAGATGAACTATTCCAAGTAAAATAAATTGGCCAGAAGAGAGGGAAAGAACACGTTTTCTTTTATATTTCCCTCCCGAAAAAAGCAAGGGTGAAACCAATCTAATGTGCCCATTGGACCAGGCGCAGAATGAAAGCCGGGGTGTTAAAAGTAAAGCAGTGTTCGAAGCAAATGGGATGGAAAATTAAATGAAATTAAATAGCTTGAACGACTGTATTGTGTCTTATAAAAGGACACATTAATTACATGGTTTCAGCTTTATTCCAGGACAATGTTGTGGACTGGGGGATAATCAAAACATTCCAGGGCTTGCTGTCACAGTTTTCTAACTGGCGACTAAACCATATTTTCCAAGCAGCGGCGAAAGTTGATAGGGTTTTGTCCAAAATATAGTTTGATAGGAGATTCTGCAGTAGCTTGAGCCCCTTTTGCGCGTGCCGCTGAACTGTCATCGCCATCAAGCAACATTTTTGGCGTAATGTTCTTTTTGATTTAACAGGTTGCCGGATAATCTGCCATGAATGTTAAGGAACAACAGCCGTCCAGAGCCACAGCAGCTTGGGCCAATCTCTCACCAGGGAGCTCCATTCAACACATCAAAATGCTTCTGGCTAGGGAAGATTCAGCATTACATTCAAAGCCAGCATGAATGCCTGTATATAGAGCCAACTTAATTAGAGGCAAAAAAACAGTGGAATAAATCCGAACTTCTCGCAAACTTCCGTGTACTAGGGTTTTCTTTCCCCCTTCTTGATTTAACCCCAGTGCAGTTTTGCGACAACAGATTTGTCTCGACTTTTAATGTTTTAAAGAACCTAATTTTTATTAGCCGTTAGATGTTTTGACTTCGCTGCCTATTTTCCAATGAAGGAAATTTCCGTAACATATCGAAGGTGTTCAACGTGGCAAGTATCGGAAAAGAACGTCAACTATATGGGAAAATCCTTTCTCGTTGTTTCCTGACCTAAGGCACGGGTGGCAAATTCGTCGAGATAAACGTTAAGTTAGTAATCCGACAATAAGGCAGAAAGAAAACCTAAGGCTATGATGGCCCTTTATTAAACTTTCTATGTTTCTATGTTTTGCCAAGAGTTAAGCCATTTGTGGATCCCGCCACATGACCTACTTACGGTTTAACACGAATTAATCTAAATGTTCACGTCGGTTAGAGCGTTTTCTCTTCCCGTGCACGATAAGTAGTCTAAAATTAAAGTTTAAACCCACCCCCCACCTAAGTTTGAAGATGTCTTTATGTCGTGATTTCAGTATGCAAGAAGTCAACTGTCTTTTTTTTAAACAAAACTCTCTAACTTTTACGTCGTTTTTCGGTTGACGTGTTGAAGATAAAAGACTCGAGATTTGTGGCTGAATTGCAATGTTTCGGTGTACCTTATAAATTCATACCTTTTCTCACTCGATCGCATTAGAATGAGATCTCCACTCAATTCGATTTTCCTTGCTGTTGGGCACATTTAGGAGAGACCCTATTTATGAAGTTCATTTCTAGGCAAATGAATTCAGAGGCTGAGCCCAATGAATAGGACCGTGTGTCAGCCGCCCCTAATTGGGATTAAAGCACTCGGGACCATATGCACCGAGTGACAGAAATTCTCAGGTTTCATTGTATAACACGACAAGATCAGTTACCAGCCAATTTCCAGCCATCGTTCTGAATAACACAGCGACTTACAATACCGTCTAAGGCTTATTTGTTAGCTTACCTATGCCGTTTTTCAACTCTATGGTGAATCTAAAAATCGTCTTTTCAATAATAAGATACGCTTCACTTTTTGTTCTTCTATTATCACTCTATTTCGCCAAAACAGCACGCCGGAGATATTTTAATATACTGGCCTTAAAAAACTAATTTCCCGTCAAATTATTTCACGTGCTCAAAACCTATCTTTAACAATACACTTTAACTATCTTTAACAATGCCAACGTTTGCTTGAAATGGGTAGTGATTAAGACTTAAAACAGCTTATTCTGCTCCCCCCCTCCTTCCCGGATAAATCATCGATGAAGGAGACGTGAAAGAAGCCGGGAACTGGGTCATTTTATGTTGTTCCCGTCTAAAAAGTTTACGTTATTGGCAAAACCATTCATAACAGAAAAATTTCATTTCAAAGCTGTGCTTTGAGTAGCACATGTCTGAGACGACGTACAAAAGACGCTGCCGCCGTTTAAGTGTCAGTAGGTTGTAGACCAATAAACAAATCTGATTTCACCCTACAACTCGAATGACACGATGCTGCATAAAATGGGGCCTAGTTGTTCAGCCAGGAAGCAACTTGGAATACCGTGAGGCTTGAATCAAAATGTATAATATACCACCTTGTTTGTACACATTGTGTCAGCAATAGTATAGATGAAGATAAAGCACGAGTTAAAGGTGCGGTCAAATTCACCAAAAAAATGCTCTTAGTTATTATGTTATTATGAGTTATTATTAATTAGTTAATTATGTGATCTACTTAGTAGACTCCGGAGTTCCCAAACTATCTCGCCAACTTCTCACCAACATGATACGCCAGTTCACCTACAACCAATATATAGCACCACTAGCATTATATATTAAATGTAAGGGCGGCACAGTAGCGCAGAGACCCGGTTTCGATCCTGACTATGGGTGCTGTCTGTACGGAATTTGTGCGTTCCCTCTGTGACCGCGTGGGCTTTCTCCGGGTGCTCCGGTCACCCCCACCCACCCTCCAAAGACGTACAGGTTTGTAGATTAATTGGCTTCGGAAAAAATATATAAATGGTCCCTAGTGTGTGTTGGGTAGTTCCAGGGCGGGGGGCGGGTCCGCTGGTTGGATTGGACTTGGTGGGCCAAAGGGCCTATTTCCGCGTCGTATCTGCAAAGTAATATATAGAACTTTACTCGACGTGACTACATATTGAGCTTGTGAATTTCATGGAATGGCCACAAAACGTTCTGTCAGCTAATGACCCAAACACTTGAAAACCACACGAGCAATCGGATAGGGTCCTGCCGGGTGAAGATGGGACAAGGGATGGGTGGACATAGGCCAGGGTCGCTTGCTTGTTACCACAGTGCTTCCAATTTCTTGGAAAGTTTCAAAAGCAGTGAAATAAGTTATTACTTGGAAGCACCTGTAAAAAAACTGACTTGAAATCTATGATTATTTAGTTGCTTATTAAAAGTGGTTAACCAGCTGGTTCCGGGCAGAGGTGACGCAGGTCGACCTCAGGTGACGCAGAGGTCGAGTTGCTGTCTTACAGCACCAGAGACCCGGGTTCGATCCTGACTGAGGGTGCTTGGCTGTATAGAGTCAGTCTGAAGAAGGGTCTCGACCCGAAACGTCACACATTCCTTCTCTCCCGAGATGCTGCCTGACCTGCTGAGTTACTCCAGCATTTTGTGAATAAATCGATTTGTACCAGCATCTGCAGTTATTTTCTTATACTACATAGAGTTTGTATGTTCTCTCCGTGACCTGCGTCGGTTTTCTCCGGGCGCTCCGGGTTCCTCCTATACTCCAATGACGTGCAGGTTTGTAGGTTAATTGGCCTGGTAGAATTGTATATTGTCCCTAGTGTGTGCAGGACAGTGTAAGAGTGCGGGGATTTCTGGTGGGCGCGGAATCGATGGGCTGAAGGCGCTGCTTCCGTGCTGTATCTCTAAACTAAATTAAACTAAACTGAACTTCGTGTTTAAAACATGATTGTCGATACTGGCAGGGCAAATATTCCGAACAAAACGTGGCACCATCACAACTACTTTAGAATAACTCCATGGGATTACTACTTAAATGTGTGTAATTAATCCATGTGCATTGCCGCTGTTCGTTGCACACCATCTTTGAATCCTAATAAAGTCGTGATTTGTTTTCCAAGAAATGGGCAAGGATTTCCCTAAAATACCGACAAAATCAATAAGCCTTTAAAGCTTTGAGCCATTGCCCATTTAATGAACGATCTGCCAATTTAACCCAAAGAGGACCAGCAAAGTCGCTCAACAAAACAAAACCTTATTGTTACAGCGAAGGAATTACATCTCTAAAACATCCGGCTAGCTGCGGGTGGAATTTGCCAAGGCAGAGAGAGACCATTTTCAGAGCGTTGTGCGTAACATCGGATAATTTGAGGGGATTTTATGCTTGGGTAAGGATTTTGTACTTAACAATTATGCTTGGATCAGGAATTCCATACAAGCTGGCCGAAGTGGCTTTGCACATTTGAATTCCATGTTTGAATCAGAAGTATCTACGCATCAGGTATAGATTTCCATGGAGTCCGTGTTAATTTATAAAACGTGCGCTGCATTGATTTGTTTATGTGTCACTCAAGTTACCATAGTTCTATTAATCATGTTCTCATCATTGCAGTTTAAAAAAAAATGTTTTATCACTTATTGTGTAGAAACGCTCTTTTTTTTGGCGAGAGTAAATAAGTCACTGACTTATCTTGAATCATTCTTAAATTAAAGCATTGAAGTACAATCAAAAGGATGCATCTAAAAGCCGAGTGACTTGATGAAGATGTATTTGTTTCTGTTAGCCAATGCATCGGGTTACGTGTGCAGTGCATATTTTTATGTTTGGTTACATTTGTTTCGGGGATAGGATTTTAAGCGTTTCTGAGTGGTTTATGCGAGAGAGAGTTTTAAAAACAATTTTAATCAGATGAACATTTCCGAGGTTCTTTCTTTTTCCTTCAGGTTAAAACTTTCAATTAATGATGTTTATTTCCTTTATTGGCTTGCCCGTATTTTATTCAGGAGAAACAATGAACTGCAGATGCTGTTTTTTGTTTAAGAAAAGATACAAAGTGCTGCAGTAATCCAACATCCCCGGAGATCATGGGTAAGATTTTATTCACATAGACCAGAAATATAACAACCAATATTAATTTAGAAAATTACAAATTGTAAGGATTTAAAAGTCGATGGTTTTACAGAAAAACGTCGTTTATTTTTTTTTAAGTGGCAGAATGGGAGCAGTTGGTGCTTATCGTCTTCTCTGTCAAAATTCTGACCGGTTCTACATCTGGAAAATCAGATTAAAGTAGTGTTAACGCCAAGGTTATTTCAGAACACAATGCTTACTGAGATCAATGATAAATTGTAAATGTTCTTGAAAACAAGAATTTTATTCCAGGTCGGAGCTGGTAAATCCGTGAATGCAGACAGCCGAAGTTGTCAGTTGGTGTTGGATCAGACAAGAAACAGCTCATTTCCTTTATATATTGCCCATTTGGGAATCGATTTATTTTCGGGGGGAGTCTCATCCTGGGCAATGTAAAACCAGAAGCGATTGTCATAGATTTGCAAATGCGTTCGATGTTCCATTTTCAGGACGAGTTATTCTTAAGTAAAGAAAATCTATATAAAGTGGCCTTTCGAATCAATCTACTCAGCTGGTGCACATGAAATAGAATAATAATCTAAAAAAAA
Source organism: Rhinoraja longicauda (assembly GCF_053455715.1). Taxonomy (NCBI): domain Eukaryota; kingdom Metazoa; phylum Chordata; class Chondrichthyes; order Rajiformes; family Arhynchobatidae; genus Rhinoraja; species Rhinoraja longicauda. Next base: position 66,416,683 of record NC_135957.1, on the reverse strand, counting down.
TGCTTTTAGGTGTTAATGCAAATATCAGATTTTTTGACGGCTAGAAAACTAAAGAGACAAGGAATAGATCGGGTAGACGCACAGTCTCTTGTCCAGAGTAGGTGAATCGAGGACCAGAGGACATAGTTTTAAGGTGAAGGGGAAAAGACTTAATAGGAATCTAACGGGTAACTTTTTCACACAATGGGTGGTGGGTGTATGGAACAAGCTGCCAGAGGAGGTAATTGAGGCAGGGACTATCCCAAAATTTAAGAAACCGTTAGACAGGCACATGGATAGGACAGGTTTGGAGGGATATGGACCAAACGCGGGCAGGTGGGACTAGTGTAGCTGGGACATGTTGGCCGGTGTGGGGAAGCTGGGCCGATGGGCCTGTTTCCACGCTGTATCACTCTATGACTCTATGATCTTTTTTTCCCCTTTCTCCCTCTGTTCCTCCCCAAATAATTTGTGGTAAGCTACATGACGCCAGAGATGATTTGATAGATTCATCTCTACTTGCTCCGAAGAGAATATATCACGCATCTGTCAATTTCCAACAAAAAGGTTGAAATTATACACCCTTTGGATTACTCGCTTCCACTAGCCAATCGCACATCCAAAATTAACGGTACGGGGACACAAATAGAGTGTAGTAAACAGATATGCTGAATTGCATAAAACGTCAATTGAGGGGTAAATTAATATAAAACATAAAGGGCAAAGACAATCAGTTGAATGTCTGATGTAGGATTGCATCTTGCAACCTTTCGATTGTATTGTGCTCTGATTTTATAAACGGTTCGGGTGCTAAACTGTATTCCACCGATGATGCCCAGTAACAAACTCGCAAGCACGCGGATACTTCCAAATATTGTGTTGGAAGGACCTGCAGATGCTGGTTTACACCGAATATAGACACAAATTCTGGAGTAACTCAGCGGGGCAGGCAGCATTTCTGGAGAAAAGGAATAGATGACCCTTCTTTTGACAACATTGTTGACAATATTAATTTCCAAATATTGTTGGCGATCATTGTTTTAGTCAGGACATCGGATTGTTAGCATGAATTTAGGTAAATCTTTAAATTATTTTGTTCTTTATCGTCTGAAAGGCAAGCCAATGGAACAACTTTCTCAGCCACCGATGCGGAGTCCAGCTCTCTGAAGTTAGTGCAGTCACAATACACAACAGATGCTGGGATCGTATGCAAAATACATAGTGTTTGAAGAACTCGGCTGATCAGGCAGCATCTGGGGAAGTAACTAGATATATAAGGGCATAGGAGAGATAGACATACAAGGTTGGCTGTCTCTTAACTAGGCAACCATGAACTAGAGACTCAGGTTCGATCCTGACTACGGGTGCTGCACTGTAAGGAGTTTGTACGTTCTCCCCGTGACCTGCGTGGGTTTTCTCCGAGATCTTCGGTTTCCTCCCACACTCCAAAGAGTACAGGTATGTAGGTTAATTGGCTGGGTAAATGTAAAAATTGTCCCTAGTGGGTGTAGGATAGTGTTAATGTATGGGGATCGCTGGGCGGCACGGACTTGGTGGGCCGAAAAGGCCTGTTTCCGGCTGTATATATATGATATGATATGATGATAGAGACAGACAAAATGCTGGAGTGACAACGGGTCAGGCAGCATCCCTGGAGAAAAGGAATAGGTGATATTTCAGGTCGAGACCATTCTTCAGACGGGTCTCGACCCGAAACGTCACCAATTCCTTTTCTCCAGAGATGCTGCCTGACCCGCTGAGTTTCTCCTGCTTTTTGTACCCTTGTTCAGACTTTTGGTTATTGATCTGCAAACTTTCTGTAGAATTTGCCTGACAATCCACAAATTGCTCTGCTTGTTTCCTCTCTTCATTTCTTTTGATTTTTCTGATGCCCTATTCACACCCTGTTCCTATCCGATTCGTTCTGGATCTGATCTCACACATTGTTCATACGTCCAAGATTCTGCCATATGAGTTGCCATAAATTTTGGACTGGTTCATCTTTCTTCGCAATCTTTTTAAACAGCAAACAGGCAACTAGTTGTATGGATGATTACTGAATTGAAAAGCTATTTTAAAGAATCTGCACAGTGTCTTAATTGTGCAACAGGTCCTCAAATAATAAGAATCATAGATTCTTATCACTGTTAACAGTACACGTGTATGATTTACAGTTTAGCTACTTAATTGTTTAACCTTTTAACTTACGTAACCTAACTTTCCATCTTCCTGTACAATCCAAAATTTATGGCCATTAACAAATAAAGATTAATGAGAATTTGAATTGTTTGACACTGTAGTACCAACTAGTTTAAACTACTTCATCAGATGAGTAATAGTTGTGTCAGCTTCAATGAGGTTGCAGGATGCTTAGTTTAGTTTAGAGACACAGCCTGAAAACAGCCCCTTCAACCCACCGAGTCCATGCCGACCATCAAATAACTTCACACTAGTTCTATGTTAACCCACTTTTGCATACATTCACCACAGGAACAATTTATAGAGGCCAGTGAACCAACAAACCTTCGTGCCTTTGGGAAATGGGTTGAAACCGGAGCACCAGGAGGAAAACTACAGGGAGAATGCACAAACTCCACACAGTCAACACCCGAGGTCAGGATCGAACCTGAGTCTCTGGCACTGTGAGGCAGCAGCTCCACCAGCTGTGCTATTTTGCCACCCTTGGTGGTATGTCACTTTTAAAATCTCTGAATGTCTTAATGAAGGAGAAGTTTGTAAAAAATCTGGTCTGTTCATGGAGCAATTGATTGCTGTACACCTGTATTTGGATGATGAATAATTTGAGTGTGCACCAGGTCTTGACTTAGGGACCTGTGTTCATGATTTTTCACCCAGGATGTCTTTTCTCAGTCCTCCCTCTAGGTCAAAGTGGGTCACCACCATTTTTTTTCTATGTTACTGGCAGGCTTTTCAGTGCACACATTTACCTTTCAAGTACAGGTTTTCAGAACACAGCCGAGTCTCTCCACTCTCTGCCTGGTTTATTTTCTGTGTAGGAAGGAACTGCAGATGCTGGTTCACACTGAATGTAGACACAAAATACCCGAGCTTCTCAGTTGGGAAAGGCAGCATCTCTGAGAAGTAATGGGTGACATATTGGGTCGAGACCCTTCTTCAGACTGAAAGTCAGGGGAGAGGGAGACATAGAGATGTGATAGGGTAAGGTGTGGAAACATAGATCAAAGCGGACGCTGATCAAGAAAAATGTAGAATGGTTAATTGTTAGCTGAAGGGCATGTGATAACGAGGCATACAATCAGTAAATTTTAATCAGGAGGACAGTGAAACTAGTCAGAGAACTAGAATAGGGAAAGAACAGAGAGAGAGAGGGAAAGCAATCACTATCAATGTGGTAGCACAATGATTATGCTATGGCACCAGCCCAGACTAATGAGCCACGAATCTGAGTTTAAATCTCACCAAGGCCACTGGGGGATTTAAGTTCAGTTGATTAAATATATCTACAATAAAAAGTTAGTATCAATAATGGTGATGTTGAAACTGCTTTATTCATGTAAAAATCCATCTAGTCAACAATGTCCTAAAGGAAAAAAAATTTGCTGGCCTTCCCCAGTCTGCCTATGGCAGTGTGAATGGCGCTTAATTCCTCTCTTAGTGCTTTCCCTGTTTTCAGTTCATGAAACATGCCACAAGCTAACTTTTCCCCCTTTTCTATCCCTCGTTATCCCTTGATATACAGGGTTCCTTGGACTTATCGACCTTACCATTACCAATAACATGACCATACTGATGCTGAACATTCATTGACCCTTGGAGAAGGATCCTTACCTGAAATGTCACCTATCCATTCTCTCCAGAGATGCTGCCTGACCTGTTGAGTTACTCCAGCACTTTATGTTTAAATCAAGATTCCAGTACCTGCATTTTATTGCGTTTACACTCTTTGATTAATTAGCTACTGCAAAATTACCCTTAGTGCAGGTGGGGAGCTGAAGAATTGGGGGGTAGATGATATGAAACAGAATAAGCCACCTGAGGTAAATGGAGGGGATTGGATTGATAAACTTGCTGTATGACCCAGCCAAGGCTTGGTGGACTAAATGAGCTCCTTCTAAGTCTAGGCAAATACCAATTACGGAGCGGAAGTTTTCCATAGGATATGTCTACTGCCGGACCCTGACGTGAGAGGACACTGGCGTTGTTTATTCGCCGCTTTTCCGTTAGGATAGTTTGTCTGTTTGTTTTTATGTTATGATTGTTTTTGTAAAGCGCTTTGAGCACCTGATAAGGCGCTATATAAAATAAATGCTTATTATTATTATTATTATTATGTATACAGTACGCTCTTCATTTGTATTAGCAAGATAGAAGTGTGCAGTATACAAATATTACGCCATTAAGGGGTTAGCTAGGCATTGTCACGCGTAATGTTCTAAAGGAGCAAAGGTGAGCTCCAAAGACATTGAGGACAGATGTGTACAGCATATCCATCCAGTTGATGCAAAAACCAAAACAAAATTCAAGTCTCAAGGAAACCGTTATAGTTGGTTGGTACCTACAGTATTCTTGTGAATGAATATTCATATCAGTTTTCATGATTATTATCATTCAGTGCAACTGAACTTGGTTTTAATAATTCCTTCTTTATATAGCAGACATGTAATTTCCACACAGGTGATTTAATGCTGGTAATTTTATTTAAAGAAGTGTTGGCATTGCGTTCAAGCCAATCTTATTGAAATTCTACTCTTTCACTATTCAATGGCACTTTTATTAAGGAATTCAAAGCATTCTAATAAATGTCACAGAATTTTAAACCTATTTGATCATTGTTTCTCAGGTTCTTATTCATCACTATAATCTGCAGCACCAGAGATTGTAATGGTTCTCTCTTGCATGTCTTTTTGCAATACATCTTCATCTGTTTTAACAGTTCTAAGATGAAAGAAAAGTTATAGAATTAACAATCTCAGGTAATGTGCTTGTTGCATACTATCACTTCATGGTATAAAAGATCCCAGTTTCAAGAACAGGAAAATCTTCTTACAGAGTATGAAAGTAAACGTACCATAAAGAAACATTTGTGCAATTTATCAATGACTAAACCTGGCATTATTTGAACTTTTGTAGTAGTTCATGATGCCAGAAAGAAGCAGAAGTGGTCTTTAAAAGTAAATGGAAAAAAAGATGTTTTAAAAATTAAGTTCAAGCTCCAAAAATAAATAACTAACCAAACTTAACTGTTGGCCTCTCATTGTCCCTAATCCTCTTCCCTTTCACTACGCTTGCCTGTAGCTTTCTGCCATTAATGTCAAAATTATATTTGGGTCCTGAACCATACTGATTTTAGACAGATATCATTGCTATTTGTACTCCACTCATTCCCTAGGGCTTCCATATCAAAATAAATAACCTATACAATTTTAACTGCCTATGCTTCAGAATTCTCCAGTACCACATTGTCCTGCTGCAAAGAAATTAGATGACACAAAAATTGGCAGAGTTGTGGATGTAGAGGAAGGTTGTTAAAGGACACAACAGGATACCGATCCGTTGGAAATATAGGTGGAGAAATAGCTGATAGAGTCCATTCCAGAGAAGTATAAGGAGTTACATTTTGGGAATCAAATGCACGAAGAAATTATACAGTAAACGGCAGGATCCCAAGGAGTATTGATATACAGAGGCATCCTAAGATGGGAGACCATAACTCCCTGAAAGTGGCAACACAGGTGGATTGGGTGGTAAAGAATGTACACTGCATGAATACCATTGTCAGACGGGGCATTGAGTATAAAGGTTGTGGAGTCATGTTTAAAATCCAGTTATGTGCCTTTGGAGTAGTATGTGCAGTTCTAGGTGCCTCATCAGAGGAAGGATGTGGAGATTTTGGAATGGGTGCGAATGAGGATAATCAGCATGTTGCCTGGATTGGAGAGTACTCATCATCATCTGCGGTCACTCGAAGCAAGTATGACTTTCCTCTCCATAGGGTCGGATACCTGTGCATGACTTTGTTTAATGTGGGGAGACTGATGCACAGACAGCCACCACAGGGTCCTTGACAGATCTGGGTCAGGATCCAGTGGCATGGAGTCTAAGACGACCGGGGACCCTTTTCTGCTGCAGCCTTCATCCGCCTTCTCAGCCATTGTAACGCTCCACTAAAGTCAGCCATCATCCTCCGCCTGTTCAACCGTTGAGGTCTTGGTCGGATTGCTCTTTGGCAGGGATCTCCCCCCCCCCCCCCGACTTTACCACCATGGGTGACCCTACCAGGAGCATAGCTCCAGATGGCATGACTCTCAGGATCTCAGGACCACACAAGCTTCTCCACCGTGACAAGGTGACAATCCATAGAGAAGAGTAGTAGCTATGGTTGGACAAACCTAGATTATTTCCTCTGGAGCATCAGAGGCTGAAGAGCCACCCGATAGAAGTTTATAAAATTTTGAAAGGCCTAGATAGTGTAGACAGTCAGAATCTTTTTCCAAGGCTGAAAATGTCTGGTGCAGGTACAATTGCAATGTTTGAGAAACATTTCGACATGTACATGGATAGGATAGGCTTCGAGTGATACGGGCCAAAAACAGGCAAGCGGGACTAGGGTAAATGGGGCATGTTGGTCGGCATGGGTAAGTTGGGCTGAAGGGCCTGTTTCCATGCTGTATGATTGTTTTCATTTGCTAAATAGAGCATAGAAAATAGAATGGTATAGCAAAGCGCTGGAACAAGTGCTTTGAAATGCTTTGTGGCTCTATGGCTATGTAAACTACCAGAGGGCATAGGTTTAAAGTGAGAGGGGGAAAGTTTAAAGGAGATGTGTGTATTAAATTTTTCCACACAGAGTGACAGGTGCCTGGAACTCACTGCTAGGAGAGGTGATAGAAACAGATATTGTGGCAATGTTTCAGAGTCATTTAGACAGGTACATGACAGGGAAGAGAATTGAGGGTTATGGACCATATGCAGGCAGATGGCATTAGTTATAACGGCATCATGGTCAACACAGCCACGTCAACTCAAAGCACCTGTTCCTGCGTTTTGCTGTACCATTCAATTTTATATGCTCCATTTAGCAAATGAAAGTAATACTACTATTTTCTGCATGCGTTTTAATAATTTTTATTGCACTAAAAAAAGCAATAGATCGCTCATCCTATAATATGTAATAAGTTTCTAAGTCAAATCTTTTCCCTGGCTTTTCAACGTATGTTAAGCCATCAGCTTATGGAAAGGACTGGTAGATAAATAACTGATTGGAACATATCCACTAGCAACATCACACCCTGATCCCTACTAGCATTGCAAGCCAAGCCAGCAAAAAGGAAAGAACTATATATTTTTTAATGTTCAAAGATAATTTTATGAGCCCTTAATCCTGATACAGAAACATGCCAATCGGGGAATGCTTGGAAAATAGTGGAAAGATGTGCATAGATTCCCAACAAGGAAGGCAAATGCAATGCTAGCATATATTTAGGGTGGATTAGAATACAAACCCAGGGATGTAATGCCAAGGCTTCATAAGGGGCTGGTCAGGCCGCATTTGGAGTATTGTGAGCAGTGGGGAAGATCCAGAGGAGGTTTACGAGAATTATCCCAGGAATGAGTAGGTTAACATAGTGAGTGTTTGATGGCGCTAGGTCTCTACTCATTGGAGTTTAGAAGGATGAGGGAGGACCTAATTGAAACTTACCGAACAGTGAAAGGCCTGGATAAAGTGGATGTGGAGAGGATGTTTCCACTGGTGGGAGAGTCTAGGACCAGAGGCCATGGGCCTCAGAATTAAAGAACGTTCCTTTAGGAAGGAGATGATGAGGCATTTCTTTAGTCAGAGGGTGGTGAATCCATGGAATTCATTGCCACAGAAGGCTGTGGAGGCCAAGTCAATGGATATTGTTACGGCAGAGATAGATTCTTGATTAATACGGGTGTCAAGGGTTATGGGGAGAAGGCAGGAGAATGAAGTTAAGAGGGAAAGATAGATCAGCCACAATTGAATGATGGAATAGACTTGATGGGCTGAAAGGCCTTATTCTGCTCCTATCACTTATGAATTATGAATTTATGAACATATGCCTTTAGTAGTGAGGTTCTGCATGAGTAACACAAACTCATTCAAAATCTCAATAATTGTTCAATAATCTAATATATCAAATGAAAGCAGACACAAGCTGCTTCGCCTTTCAGATTCTGACTTGCTTCATTGTTCGGCATTGCTTCATTGGGATATAAACTCTGATTGAAATTACCATTATAAAATTAGCACCCGAGGAAGTCAATGAAATTAAATGAAATATTGTGCATTATCTTAAACCTTACTTTTCCATGTTTTCTGCCCCTCTGCCAAGAGGAGAAAATGAAAGTTAATGTTACATGCGAGTTACTCATGTAAAAAACAAAACTATTTTGTTACTTTCTTCAGGTTTCCTTTTGATGCTTATCGCAATACCTAATGAGAATATCAGTTTACAATTTGGTCCATGTTATTCAGATCATTGGAAGAGTGAATTATTTTACCTGATAAGTATAGTTTTCCTTTCTGTCATCTTAACAGCCTGCTCCTTAGAAATGTTCTCAGTGACACCGAGGTTTCCATGTTCCAACGCATGAAACCCACTCATCACTGTTGACAGGCGAGAATCCTCTCCTTCAATCAACTGCCTGTGGGAATGGATAGAAAAGTTCAGGCAGGTTTGCCATAACTTAAAGGAAGCCAGTTCTCCAATGAATACTGGAATGACAGGCTACCCCTTTCTGCATAGATCTATGAAGCACCCAGCTTCTTCGGGTGGCAGTTTCAAATGTCTGTCCAGGTTACCCTGTAGAATGAAATAGTGCACAAATTATCTAGGCCGCATCTAGACCTGAGCCATGATCATATCTGAACCTTGAAGGAATGGGAGGGATTGATGGGTGGTGAGGTGGACAGTGAATTTGGTGAAAAATGTCCATATAATTTGTTTGTCTCATATCAAAATGGCAAACAATTAGTGGATAACATGACAAAAATTGAGCTGCTGGATGTACTCAATGGGTCTGGCAGCATCTGTGGAGGAAAAAGAAAGATCAATGTTTCAGGTTCAAATCTGCACCAGGACTCAGAGAAAAACAGAGGCAAATCCCAATACTTTTTAGAAATTTCAAATCACAGCTTTCTCAACGATGATTGATATAATTAAATGCACCTCTTTTTGGGATGGGAGTTAGTTATGAAACCATACGTCACCCCAAAATAGGGCAGAGTTGAGAAATGTCAGAAATGATTTCTGGAATCTTGTGCAAAAAACAAAATGCTGGAGGAACTCAGCGAGTCAGGCAGCATCTGTGGGTGAAAATGAATAGACAGCATTTAGAGACTGATGGAGGAGTAAGGAAGAGAGCTGGTAAAGGGAGGTAGGGGTGGGTTAAGCCTGGCAAGTGCTCGGTGGATACAGGTGACAGAGGAGGGAAGATTAGATCAACTGATAGTCCAGCCCAATGTTATCTTGGATTTCTGTGCTTAAGCTGCACTGGTTCAGGCACTGATGAGTGCAACCTAGCTCTCGAAATCCACCTGAATTATGAACATAATTCTCATTTTTAGTTTTAGTTTTAAAGATACAGCATGGAAACGGGCCTATTGGCCCACCGAGTCTGCGCCGACCAGTGATCATCCCATACACTTGCACCATTCTACACACTAGAAACAACTTTAATATTTTTACTGAAGGCAAATTAACCTACAAACCTGTGCATCTTTGGAGTGGGGAAACCGGAGTACCCGGAGAATACTCACCTGGTCACTGGGAGAATGCACAAACAAGTTAGGAGGAGGGGGAGTTCAACGAGATCTGGGTGTCCTAGTGCATCAGTCAATGAAAGGAAGCATGCAGGTACAGCAGGCAGTGAAGAAAGCCAATGGAATGTTGGCCTTCGTAACAAGAGGAGTTGAGTATAGGAGCAAAGAGGTCCTTCTACAGTTGTACCGGGCCCTGGTGAGACCGCACCTGGAGTACTGTGTGCAGTTTTGGTCTCCAAATTTGAGGAAGGATATTCTTGCTATGGAGGGCGTGCAGCGTAGGTTCACTAGGTTAATTCCCGGAATGGCGGGACTGTCGTATGTTGAAAGGCTGGAGCGATTGGACTTGTATACACTGGAATTTAGAAGGATGAGGGGGGATCTTATTGAAACATATAAGATAATTAGGGGATTGGACACGTTAGAGGCAGGAAACATGTTCCCAATGTTGGGGGAGTCCAGAACAAGGGGCCACAGGTTAAGAATAAGGGGTAGGCCATTTAGAACGGAGATGAGGAAGAACTTTTTCAGTCAGAGAGTGGTGAAGGTGTGGAATTCTCTGCCTCAGAAGGCAGTGGAGGCCAGTTCGTTGGATGCTTTCAAGAGAGAGCTGGATAGAGCTCTTAAGGATAGCGGAGTGAGGGGGTATGGGGAGAAGGCAGGAACGGGGTACTGATTGAGAGTGATCAGCCATGATCGCATTGAATGGCGGTGCTGGCTCGAAGGGCTGAATGGCCTACTCCTGCACCTATTGTCTAGTCTATTGTCTATTGTACAGACAGCGCCTGCAGTCAGGATCGATCCTGTCTCTCTGGCGCTGTAACGCAGTAACTCTCCTGCTGTGCCACTGTGCCACCCAATGATTTCTCTTCCCACATATTATTGGAATTATGTTTGTTTGTTTCCAGCATTTTATTTTGTTTTTTCCATCTCTATTGGAAATTCCTTACCTGTAGGTTGTAATTTCAACCTCCAGAGCCATCTTAATGTTCAGTAAGTCCTGATATTCCCGTAGATGTAAGGCAATTTTTTCCTTAATGGCGTCCAATTCTTGCCGTAAGTGTTCTGCCTTAATCTGCAGAAGTAATATTTTAAAATTACTTGGCAACTGACTCATACAATTTTTGTAATAATTTGCCAAAATTAAATTTTGTTCAAACCTACTATTACTTTCTTTCTGCTCGGTACGACATCTTATGGTAGCCTATTGTAAGGATTCATTTTCACAAAATAGTTGATAGAAACAGCATGATTGCATTTTTTTTCAACAATAGTAGCTGAGGCAATACCAGTACTTATTGTTGATAAAAACAAAATGCTGGAGTAACTCAGTATGTCAGGCAGCATTTCTTGGGAGAAGGAATGGGTGGAGGAGAACTTCTTCAAATTAGGCATATCTTGAGGAGATTTCACAGACCAAATGTGTAGGAAGGAACTGCAGATGCTGGTTTACTTGAGCAGATTTTGCAGTGGAGCAGACAGTAAACCAGCATCTGCAGTTCCTCAGTACTTAGTTATCATGTTGTAAATCAACCAGCATCCGGCATTCAAAATCTGAAGAAAGGTCTCGACCCGAAATGTCACCAATTCCTTCTCTCCAAAGATGCTGCCTGTCCCGTTGAGTTACTCCAGCTTTTTGTGTCTATCTGGTGTTCAAATCTATGCGGTTAAGTATGGAAATCCAAAAGTTGCAATCTAAGTCTCTTTAAGATTTCACAAAATTTGCTATAACAAAACATTGCTGATAGTTTTCAGCATTAAAACAACTGAAGGATGTGATATGGTGTCAATCACCCATTAGTTTGCCTTTAAACGCAGCAGCTAAAACTAGGGCGGGTGCATGTGGAGGTAAATTTATTTTTAAGAGCTGCTAAATCTTAATCAGTCAGCCAACCTCTCTATGAAAATGTAATTTTGACTATGAAAATGTAATTTTTGTTATGGTAGAATTGCAATTGTTCGTAATGTAATTACCATTTGACTTTGCAGAAAACGTTTGAAACTAATGTATTTACTTTTTTTGTCTCATCTCTCAATCCTGACTTCTTTTCCCCTCCCTTTATTCCGCTTTCATTACATTTTACATTGAAGTAAATAATCTAAGCGATAATATTCTGGCTTAGATTTTTTTAAATCAAAGAATTCACCCTTCCTCAGTATAGTTAAATGTGCTCTCTGGTGGTGTCAGCATGGTATACTCTTTGAAGATCATTTCATTCACCGACTCAGTGAAGAACCTTCAGCCTAACTGGTTGAGGAGCATCATTGTTGATTGTCCAGCTCAGCCCACTGTAAATGGGGTGATGCTGGTTCAGACACAGCTACAGTTGTAGCCACAGCTACAGACATAGCTACAGTCACTAACTATCACTCAAAAGCCACAATGTCTGTTGCTGCTGTCAGTGCAATGAATGGTGAAAATCATTGTCTCACTGGCGTCAACAAATCTGGTCCATTAATTTTGGTAAGTTGAAAATTTATCATCAATCATTTTTTTTCATTTAATTAATACTTGGTCCTACTCCAAATAGTTGTTTTTTTAACCTGTCAATGTTACTATTTGAAAATGCTGAAAAGTATTGTGTTTGTGCTGGTTCTCCTGCCCCACAGAAAAGCATTATCCTTTTGTTAATACCTCATAATTTTCAATCTCTTTGTTATATTTATTTGCAGCTTCTTTTTTTTGAGCCTCCAGTAATGCTCTTCGGGCCTTCAGTGCATCCAATTCCATCCGACTGCGTTGAAACTAAAAGAGGCAGAAAGAATTTGGAAAAAGAAGTTAGCACAGATGCATATTTTTTACAAAATCACTGAGAAAAAAGCATGAAAATATATTAAACCACTAATTCCAAGCCATTTTTGATCCCAGTTTGAATCCAATTGGCTAACTCACCATGTGAACTAACCTAAATCAGCCTACCACGTGGTGCCTCATCGAAGGCCAAAGGCCTTATGGACAACCCTGCCCTCATCAATCCTCTTCATAACATGCTGTCCTGAAAATCTCCCAATTTCACCTTTAAAAGCCTCCCACTTGCTTGACATCCCCCATTCAATCTCTGCAAATTCTTGTCTAATACCTTCAAAATTGGCCGATTCCCTGTTTAGGACTATAGTTCTATAGTGTTCCATAACTATTTAAAAACTAACATAATTTGGTCACTGGCTTGTATTATTATGATCTAGTATAATTGATAGTTTATTGTATTACTGTTAATTTATATTTATTGTTGAGTTGTTGCGTTCATGTCCTTGTAAAAGTAAGACTTTTATTATTCCATTCTTCGTGTATTTCACAATTAAACACTCTTGACTCTTGATCCCAAAATATCCCCCGACTGACACTTCAGTCACTTTCTTTGCTTTTGTCCCTTCACAGAAGGTTCAGCATAATGGCCTCTCCCAAGGAGCCCTCTAAATATTGTTTAAGAAGACTTTCCTGAATACCCTGAAGAAATGTCGCCCCATCCAAGTCCCTTACACTATGGGATTCCCAGTCAATATGAGGGAAGTTAAAATCATCAACGAAAATAACCATATTATTCTGTGAATGTTCAGGAAGTGCATACTGCATTGCTGAAACTATCATTTCCACATTGGATAAGGAGCTGCAGAAGCCACTTGAAACACCGGGCTAAGTGTAGACAGATCAAGTAGTCGCAGAATAAAAGGAAGCCCTGTTTGTGTGAAAGAAAAATAGAGCGAAAAAGGATGTTTCCCAGTGAACGGAATGAGAAAACCTTTGCTGAGTATAGAAAAGGTGAAAGAGATAAAGTGTTCTGTTTTACCAGATAGGAAACAGTTCTTAATGCTGCCTTCACTCCATGGGAGTTGCTGAAGTGCTTTGAGAGGTTGGATATGATGCACATCAACACATTCCTTAGTAAGGACCACTACAATTTGCCTCCCATGACAATAGAACAACAAGGGATATGATCTTGCTGGCTCTCCACTCTGCATTGAACCACCTGGACAATAAGAACAAGTACATCAGGCTTTGTTCATCGACTACAACTTGCCGTTTAACACCACCACCCCTCCAAACTTATCAAACCCAGAGAAATGGATCTCTGCTCATGTCTACATAATTGGATCCTGGGCTTTCTCATTGGTAGACCACAATTAATGTGAATTGTTAACAACACTTCCTCCTCGATAACTATCAACACAGATGTACCACATAGCAGTCCCATGCTCTACTCTCACTATACACAGCAGTATACTGTGAAGTATATCAGTCTGAAGAATGGTCTCGACCCGAAACGTCACCCATTCCTTCTCTCCCGAGATGCTGCCTGACCTGCTGAGTTACTCCAGCATTTTGTGAATAAATCGATTTGTACCAGCATCTGCAGTTATTTTCTTATACACAGCAGTATAGCCTGCCACATCTCCAACACCATCTTGTAGATTTGATGGTGTTACCACCATTGTCATAGAGGCATCGAGTCATAGAGTGATACAGCGTGGAAACAGGCCCTTTGGCCCAATTTGCTCACACCAGCCACACTGGTCCCACCTGCATGCATTTGTTTATCCCTCCAGACGTGTCCCATCCATGTTGGATGAATAATGGGAAATGATGAGTCAGAGTACAGGAAGGAGTTTGGAAGGTGCAAAAACAACAATCTTGCTCTCAAAATTAAGAAGACTGAACTTTGAGCTGATCGTTGACTTCAGGAGGGGAAAGCCGGGGATCCACGAAAGTCAACATCTTCAAGTTTGTGGGCATGCACATCTCTGAATATCTATCCTGGGCCCAACTTATCGATGCAAGCACAAAGACAGCTCATCAATGGCTCAATTTTCTGAGAAGATTGAGGAGACTCGCTATGTCAATGAATACCCTATCGAACTTCCACAGGTGTACTGTAGAGAACATATTGACTGGTTGCATCACAGCCTGGCTTGACAACCTGCCTGCTCAGGAGTGAAGAAGTCTCTGGAGAGCAGTAGATATTGCTCGGTCCATCACAGATGCTAACCTCCCCACTATCGAAGGGATCTATAGGAGGTACAGCCTCAAAACGGAACCAATATCATCAATTTCATTAGTACCATCAGTATGAAGTTACAGGCACCTAAAAACTGACCACCAGGTTCAAGAATTGCATTTTCCCAGCAATCATCAGGCTCTTCATCAATACACTGCATTAACCTCAGCAACCAAGTTCTTCTCTGGACTATCTTTAGTTACACCATGGACTTTGGCTTTGACTTTGCATGATTATGGTTAACCTAGTATTCCTTTCAGATAGTCATCTAACTTCCATTAGAATGCCTTACTTGAATTAGCCTTCATCACTACCCGTCGTAATGCATTCCATTTTCCAATGAACTATCCGTATAAGGGTTTCTCCTCTTGTTTTTTGGTCTTTTTGCAAATCACTTCATTCTTTGTCCACCGGTTCGTCACTCCTCCACCAAGAGGAATAAATTCTGTCTTTCTATTCCGTGTAATTTTAAAGACCTGAATCAGGTACCTTTGCACCTTCCTTCATTTAAAGAAGGAAGTAGATATGCCTACATTGATATCCAGGTTAACATTGCAGTGAGCCTCTGAATCTGTATCCTTCCAACCCCTGATTTCTACCTCTCTTCCCCATTTTATCAATGCCTTTGTTATCTTAATACCTGATTATTCTAATTCTTTCAAAAGCAAAAGTCTGTGCATAAAGTCTTGAATAAAACAGAAAATTCTGGGAAAACTCAACAGGCCAGAGAGAGGGAGAGAGTTATTGTCTCCATTGATAACTTTCATCAGAATTTTGTGAGGATTTCGTATGGCTGACCTCCAGCTTCCATAAATTCTGCTGTCCCTTTTATCCATTTGTTCTTCTGAGGGAGTCTACTGCTCCATGGTTTTGTATGTTCTGGCACAACTAATAAGGCAGGAACTGTAGACTCTTCCATGAATGGGGCAGGTGGCGGCTGTCAGGGGCAAATCGGTGGGTAGGTTGTGAGATGGTGTCCACCACTTGCACAGGGCTATAGTGTGGTGGTCCCTATCCATGGTCTAAGGTTCTCAATGCCATTCCAAACATTCCTTCTCCATAATGGCCATGGAGCAGGACTTCTGTCATAGAGGCTTTGAAGACCTTGGAACAAGTGGCTTCTTCAATGAAGTTTTGAAGAGCCTGTGCCTATTTCAGGAGTCTGGTACAGAGATGCAAGCAGCATAGCCTGCCCCACGTAGCCAGCTAAGTGTAACTACACACTTCCATCTTTGTTACCCCTGTGATCACTAACCAACATGAGATCCAACAATACAACAATACTGATACAACAATACATCGATTTCTAAACCATGACCTTATCCTCCTCTAAAACCTCCCTGAGTTCTACCATATTCTAAAATCTCTGTGCTCCTCCAATTTTGGCTCTTCATGAGACCCTGATTTCCATCATTCCACCAGTGATGTTATGCCGTCAGCTCAAACTCTAGAATTCCCTTTCTTAAATAACTTTCATTCTACTCCTTTTCATCCTTAAAGATTTATTTGAATATCTGGACCACATTCAGAAAAATACTGATAATCTGTGATGCTCTGAACATTGACAGATTTTCAAGATAAATGAATGTTATTCCTATTAATACCCCAGCACACTTTTATTTCCCTTTATTTCACATTACTGTATATCTCCAACTGGCTAAGAGAGGATATTAGAGACTGAAGATAGACACAAAAAGCTGAAGTAACTCAACGGGTCAAACAGCATCTCTGGAAAAGGAATAGGTGACATTTCGGGTCGAGACTCTTCTTCAGACCATCTCCCATTAAATGTCCTGCATTAAATCCAATCTGGAAATTTTTGGGAGGATAAATTTGACATTTACCTGCGAGTGATTGGTCTTGTGATTTTCCTTTTCTCCCATAGGTAGAGAATGAAAATCGTTCAAAAAATAGTATGCATTTAAATCTTATATCATACATGGCCAATATGTATTTTGCAAAAACAAGAAATTATTTTAACTTTTCAGCAAAAGAAAGAACAGCTGCAATAATGCCTACTTACTTTTTTTTTATATTTTGCAAGGTCTTCTCGTGTACTTCGCATGTTTCCTATGTGTTCGGCAGATGTTTGATTCAGATCAAGAAAATTGCTTTTATACCATTCATCCATTTCCTTAAAGAAATAAACATTAAGAACAATTTATAAACAAAGGGAAATAAGCAATTACGATTCAATATGAATATGTTAATAACTGCAGTGCCTTTCATAATTTTCAGTCAATGTTGGTGATTGTATTTTATGGCATTTTATGGTCACAAATAAGAAAATAGGCTGATGACAAACACAATACCATTGCAAAGCAATGAGCAGGCTGACAGCATAGCCATTTCATCAAAAGGATATTCTATTGCTGTTTTATTAGAAAAAAATGTTTTCACAATTTTATTCATACTTTATTTTTTATCCACAGTTTGTCAGCATGTACAATAGCCTGGCACACCACCTAGAAAGACCTTGAGCGTGCATGAAACAAATGCAATGCAAAGATATATTCAAGGCCTCTGTGAATAGTCTGGCAAGTAACTGTACTCGCATGAATAGAACCAGATGGTTTATTGTGTTCCTCAAGGTCAGGAATGATAGTGCTGCAGAATGGAACATTCTCTACTTCACACTCCCTAATGGTATAAAACAACATCCTCGTCAGGTATGGCTTGGGCTTGATTCCAAGTAGAAGATCAACTTAACTGTGGAAAACTTAAATGGACTGTAGGCCTTATTTTTTTATGCATCATTCATTCATAAATAACATTATTAGCAACATTACTCTCTTTGCCATGTATTAGTCTATGTTTCAATAAGTTATGTTAAAATAAAATGAATTTTGATGAGAGCCAATGTAATTTGGAATCTTTCAGTGCATTGAGCAGTCCATGTAAACAGGTATTTCAGTTCAGTTCAGTTTAGTTTATTGTCCCTTGCACCGAGGTACAGTGAAAAGCTTTTTGTCGTGTGCTAACCAGTCAGGGGAAAGACAATGCATGATTACAATCAATCCATTTACAATGTATAGATACATGATAAGGGAATAACGTTTAGTGCA
Organism: Rhinoraja longicauda; assembly: GCF_053455715.1. Classification (NCBI taxonomy): domain Eukaryota; kingdom Metazoa; phylum Chordata; class Chondrichthyes; order Rajiformes; family Arhynchobatidae; genus Rhinoraja; species Rhinoraja longicauda. Next base: position 66,398,879 of record NC_135957.1, on the reverse strand, counting down.
AGGTAAAGCCAGCAAAGTCTGGTCAAGGATAGTCTGAGGGACATCAAAGAGGTAAATAGTAGTTCAGCACTGCTTTCTGGTTGGGGTAGGATGATTCAGTTGCCTGATAACAGTGGGGAAAAAACTGTCCCTGAAACTGTTGGTGTGTGTTTTCACACTTCTGTACCTTTTGTCAAATGGGAGAGGGGAGAAGAGGGAGTGGCAGGGTGCGACTCATCCTTGATTATGCTGCTGGCCTTGCCGAGGCAGCGTGAGTATTTAATAAAGATGCAGAATATATTTGGGTTAAATGTTTTGTAAGCAAATAAGGGTGATATTGCTGTATCCGATTGTGTTTCTGAAGTAACATATGCATGTCCCCACCAACAACTTCCCACCTTACAGCATTTTCCCATGCAAATGCAGGAGATGCAACACCTGTCCTTGCACCTCTTCACTTCTCACCATCCAGGGACCTGGACAATCTTTCAAGATGAAACAGTGATCCATTTGCACATTTGCATTATTACCAATGCAATATACTGCATTCATTCTCAGTGTGCTCTCTAAAGGCAAATCGAGTAACTAAATGCTGTTTAGGTCACTGCTTTTGCGGCATACCTGCATTTAATCTACAGGAACGACTCAGTGCTTTTAATAGCTTGCCACTTTAACTCACCATTCCACTCCTACTCTGACGTATCAGCCCGTGGCTTCCTGCACAGTCACATTGAGAACTGATCCAAGTTTGGGGATCATCGCCTCATCTTCTGTCCGGATATATTGCATCCTTCCAAACACAACATCAAATTTTCCGACTTCAGGCAACTCTCACCGAATCTGAAGAAGGGTCCCAACCCGAAACCTCACCTATTCATGTTTTCCAGATATGTTGCATGACCTACTGAGTTACTCCATCACTTTGTGTTCTTCTGTGTAAATCCAGCATCTGCAGCTCCTTGTTTCTACAACTCACTCTTGTGTTTTGTTTATCTCAGAAGAGCCTATTTCTGCCTGTCATCTATCTGCAATTCTGGCTCTGTTTTTCTCTTCCATGAGTACAGTCTAGCCTGCGAAGAATGTCCCTCAGCCTTGTCCGATTTTGAGCAATAATATGAAGGACATCCTCCTTCATTCTTCCAGAACCAACCATGAAGCAGTCCGTTTTACAATTCCATGCAAATGCCATATGTTTCTTCCTCTATCATGTTCAAATCAATCACAATCTTATGCACCACTGTCATATCTCCCCTCGATCCACATTACTCCAAGAATAAAATCCCATTTCTCTAACCTAATCATGTAGCTAGTCCCTTGTTCCTGGAATCATTCTGCAAATCCCCTCTGCATCTTTTCATTGCCTATCAAATCCTTCTTAAATGTGATGATCAAAACAGCACGTGGGTCGTGGCCTGAACAAAGCTTTATGAAGGTTCAATATAATTCACTGATTTTGCAATGAGTACGTATGAAGCACAATTTGTTCAATATTCTCTCAGTTTGATCTCTCCAAACATTTCCTATCCATTAACCTATCCAATATTTATTTAAATGTTGTAATTGTACCTGCCTCGACTACTGGCAACTCATTCTATATGCCCACCATCCTCTGCGTGAAAAAGCCATCAAAGATCAATGCACATGGACCTCTAGGTTCCTGCACACACTCTTTAGAACTGCCTCCTTGGGTACCGTTGTTTCTCCCTATTCTTCTGCCAAAATGTATCACCTCACAATGTGTGTATTAAATTCCATTTGCCACATCTCCATCTGCAAAATTGATATTTTCATCAATAATCCAACATCCAAGTCATAGAGTCATAGAGTGATACAGTGCGGAAACAGGCCCTTTGGCCCAACTTGCCCACACCGACCAACTTGTCCCAGCTACACTAGTCCCATCTGCCTGCGTTTGGTCCATATCCCTCTAAACTTATCCTATCCATGTACCCGTCGAACTGTTTCTTAAACATTGTGATAGTCCCTGCCTCAACTACCTCCTCTGGCAGCTCGTTCCATACACCCACTACCCTTTGTGTGAAAAAGTTACCCCTCAGATTTCTACTAAATCTTTTCCCCATCACCTTAAACCTACGTCCTCTGGTCCTTGATTCCCCAACTCATGGGAAGGGACTGTGGATCTACACAATCTATTCCTCTCATGATTTTATACATCTCTATAAGATCACCCCTCATCCTCCTGCGCTTCAAGGAATAAAGTCCCAGCCTACTCAACCTCGCCCTATAGCTCAGACCATCTAGTCCTGGCAACATCCTTATAACTCTTCTCTGTACCCTTTCCAGCTTGACAACATCTGACAAACAGTAATGGTCCCAGCTCCGAACCTTGAGGCACACCACTAGTCACAGGCCTCCAGTCCGAGAAGCAACCTTTCCACCATCACCCTCTGCTTCCTTCCATGAAGCCAATTTTCTATCCATTCAGCTATCTCTCCTTGGATCCCATGCGATCTAACATCTCGTTAGATTAAAAATTGTTGGTTCCAGCAGTGATCCTTGAGTGTCTCCAATCTGATTAACAATCATTTACCACAACTCACTTGTTGTCTCCCATCATTGGTTCCGCATACTTGCCTTTCACTTCTTAGTTGGCACTACCAACGACCAATGCTCTCACTTGATCTCTCACTGCCTTGGCAAGGCCACCAGCATAATCAAGGATGAGTCGCACCCTGGCCACTCCCTCTTCTCCATTCTCCCATTGGGCAAAAGATATAGAAGTGTGAAAACGTGCACCTCCAGATTCAGGGACAGTTTCTTCCCTGCTGTTATCAGGCAACTGAACCATTCTACCAACAACTTGAGTCCTGTACTACTATCTACCTCATTGGAGACCCTCAGACTATTTTTGAACAGACTTTACTGGCTTTATCTTGCACAAAATGTTATTCACATTATTCCCTTTATCATGTATCTTGTACACTGTGGATGGCTCAATTGTAATCATGTATTGTCTTTCTGCTGACTTGTTATCACACAACAAAAGCTTTTCACTGTACCTCGGTACATGTGACAATAAATTAAACTCAAATCCAAACTCAAGTTGGTGACAGGTGAAATGACCTCCTCACACATCTCAATACTTTCTACATTTAAGTCCCCCATCAGATAGATATTCCCCATTAAATGTGCTTCTTCATTAATCTTAAATGCAACTTTCTAATTCACCACTTTCATAATTTCTAGGTCCATATATGTCTGGCAATGTCAGCAGGTGTTCAAATGAGATGATATAATCGGCTCTCAGCAGTGGTTGAGTTGTTTGGATTCTTACCACATAGTTTTGTGTGCCGTTCACTCCATTGACACAATCATTAAAATTGTTGCTGACACTGGCACAATTGTACTGGCAGAAGTACTGCCTTTCAGATGGGACATTAAAGAGAGACTCGATCCATTGTACCAATTACATGAAACAACTTCATTACCACACTATGGTGTGGTCCTAAGGGTCCTGAACAATATTTATCCCACAAGTAAACTTGACTGAAACATGTTATCTACTCATTGTTACATTGCTGTTTGTGTGCCCTTGCTGTGAATAAATTGTTTGCTGTGTTTTATATATGATGATTACACTTCAAATGGATGCCATTGGTTGTAACTAAAACTAAAATGCACATGTGGCAAATCTGAAATACAAGAAGAAAATGCTGGAAAGACTCAACAGTTAAAGCATCCTTTGCAAAAAGAGAAAAAAATCAGCGTTACATATCAAAGCCCTTTCATTATCGGTCGTAAAGTGCTTCAGACCATTCAGAAAGGTTATCCTTATGTGTCGCCTTTTCTTTACTTTTAGTCAAAAAATTAAATGTTAGCACGAGAGATTCAACCACTGAAAGCCCGATTAAAACCGATTTATTTTCAAGAATTAAATATGAGCAAAGTAGATATATGAATTCACTGAAATATGTGTTTTATAAGAGTCTCATTAAAGATGCGATTCACTGAAATTCTAAACAAATACTGTATGCAAGACATGCAAGGTCATCCAGACAATGGCTAGGAACACTTTCATACCTGCAAATTCTTTGCTGATATTTCTTCATACTGAAGTTGAATATCTTTAAGTGTCGCAGCCAAATCTGGAATTGTGTAACTCACATCAACACTGGCAATGTTATAGATCTGCTTCATTAGTTCTTCAATTTCCTATTCAACAAATAATGATTCATATTTTATATCACAGACAAGATATTTCAGCTCAATTACTTACTGTGCCAGAAAAGAAAATCTGCACGTCAATATTTTCCTACTTATGGACCAATATTTTACTCTAATAAATTTCTGTATGCATGGTGTTAAGAATATTATCAATGTAGTCATTCACTGGGTGAAATATTCGCCTGTTCCATCAGTTCATTCAAACATTTCACAAAACATCTCTGTGTCTGCCTTGCAGAGATCTCTTTCTTATATACACAATGGTTTAAGTTTCATGACATACATTGTGTTACATTGCTGGAGAATTAAAACAGTTCAACTAACCACAGTTATCTGTGCATTCTATTCTCCACATCACTCAATTTCTAGTTTTCCATTTCAAATTCTTTATCGCTTATCAATAGAAATCTTAAAACTATCATGAATACCTAACTTATCAATCATACTTTATATTATTTAATTATATACCTCTTTGTGCAATCTCTTCAGAAATTCTAGTTCAGCTTCTAGGTTGTTCAGCTGCTTTTCAAGGTCCATACATGCTGTAGTGGCAGCATCAACAACCTAAAATAAAAATTATGTCTGTTAATATCTGTTAGATATAAATAAATGTGTATAAGAAGATGGGGCGGCACAGAAGCCTAGCGGTTGAGTTGCTGCCTTACAGCATCAGAGAGCCAGGTTCGATCTTGACTATGGGTGCTATCACATGGGGTTTCACCGGGTGTTCTGGTTGCATCAAACACTCCAAAGACGTAAAGGTTTGTAGGTTAATTGGCTTCGGTAAAATTGTAAATTGTCCTTAGGACAGTGTTAGCGCACGGGGTGAATGCTGGTCGACGTGGACTCAGTGGGCCAAACGGCTTGTTTCTGCGCAGTACCTCTAAAGTCTAAAGTCGAAAAGTCTAAAGATAGATGAATTTTGTGTATGTAGATTTGAAGCTAAATAAACACAATGGAGTTAAATTTCCACACAGTTCTCCGATACATCTGTTGACACAAGGAACTGCAGATACCGGTTTACAAAAAAAAGGCACAAAGTGCTGGAGTAAATCAGTGGCTCAGGCAACATCTCAGGAAAACATTTTTATAGGTGATATTTCGGGTTGGGATCCTCAGTCAGATTAATTGCAGTAGGGGGAAGAATGCTGGAAAGGTGGTGGGGGCAGGACAAAGCCTGGCGAGTGAGAAGTGGATACAGATGAGGGGGATTTTATGATGGCCAGATGGGTGGACAAAGACCAGAGACTGCTGCGGAAACACCTGTGGCTGAGCTAGCGAGTCCAGTTCAGAACACAGTTGAAGAAACTTTAATAAATATGTTTGTATAAATTATTGAAGGTTGAGTTTCTTTGAACTGCAGTGAAAGAGTAATGGAAATACCTTTGCAACAGCCTTTCTGGGGGTTCCACTGACTCTTCCATTAAAGTTTCTTTGACCAGATTGAAATGTGGATATCTGAATACTGAGCCTTATTGGATTGAAAAGGGTAAACAAGTACGGGCCACCATGGGGAGGCACACTGCCGCAGCAGTAGAGTTGCTGCCTCACACCACCAAAGACCTGTTTCCGGCTGTATATATATGATATGATAAGACCCAGCTTCGATACTGACTACCAGTGCTGTCTGTATGGAGATTGGACGTTCTCCCCGTATCCATGTTGGTTTTCCCTGGGTGCTCAGGTTTCCTCCCACGCTCGAAAGATGCACAAGTTTGTAGGTTAGTTGTAAATTGTGTAACGGGGATCGCTGGTCAGCGCAGACGTGGTGGGGCAAAGGGCCTGTTTCCGTGCTGTATCTCTCAACTCTAAAAGCACTGTTTAGGATAGTTATGCAATCAGTAGGTATTTACTCTGGCTTAGCATGCAAGTAGGAAGATGGACAGCAGCAATTTACTTACTGGGCGGAATGCCTCAATTTCATCATCCGCCTTCCTCCGAGCCACAACAGTTTCTTCATATTTCATCTTTATGATCTCCAATTGACCATTCATGGCATCTCTTTCAGCAAATGCCATATCCTATGGAAATAAAAGCAATATTTTTATTCTCTCGCGCAATAATATTTCTTCTGAATAAGACCATTCATATATTATTCTATCCTACAAATTGATTACCTTTTAACCTTCTTTATAGAGTGATAAGACAATATTGCATAATCTGCAGAATGACAATATTAGGATGCATTCAATTAATACCAAAAAAAAAACATTGTCTTGCTTAAAGAATAAAAGAATCATATTTACATGGCTGGATTTTTCTCTAACATGAACTTTCCTTCAGGAGTAATAATCTCATATTGTGTTAATTTATCCTATTTCCCCGGGTCATAAACAATTAAAGCCACAGAGAAAGCTCCAAACAAAGTAACTATTTCAATCCAGAAGCGTGTTCCTGCAACAGCTAAAGGGGTAGCTGCAGTTGTGGCTGCAATAGCTTCACATAAGTATAAAGACATATCTGAATCCTATTTCTTTATTTCTACAAAAATGACATGGGCAATGCTAACCTCATACTGCTAGCCACCTCAAGTGCCATGCAAAAGAGAAAGAATAAAAAGTCAGCAGATGCTGGAAATCTGAAAGAAAAATGCTAGTAATACTCAGCAGGTCAGGACGGCAGGAGAAACAGAGCCAACATTTCAGGACAAAGACCCTTCATCACAATTGAGAAGGAGACAAAAGAATCTTGTAAAGCTGCTGGGATGGTGGGAGAGAGTAGATGTATCTGGTAACATAAAATCATGGGGGACCATGGGCCTAAGCTGTCAATAAAGTTGGGGTTAGACAGCATATGTGGAGGGAAAAGGGCAGTCGAGGTTTCAGGTCAAGATCCTTTATCTAGACTGAATGAGTCGAGGGGAAATATCCAGTATTGAATCACAGTATAGAAGTTGGAAGGTCTTATTGCAGTTGTATAAGATGTTGGTGAGACCGCATTTAGAATATTGTGTTCAGTTCTGGGCACCATGTTATAGGAAAGATATTGTCAAGCTTGAAAGGGTTCAGAAAAGATTTATGAGGATGTTGCCAGGACTAGAGGATGTGAGCTATAGGGAGAGGTTGAGTAGGCTGGGTCTCTATTCCATGGAGTGCAGGAGGATGAGGGGGATCTAAAGAGGTGTACAAAATCATGAGAGGAATAGATCAGGTAATTGCACAGTCTTGCCGAGAGTAGGGGAATTGAGGATCAGAGGACATGGGTTCAAGGTGAAGGGGAAACGATTTAATAGGAATCCGAGGGGTAACTTTTTCACACAAAGGGTGGTGGGTGTATGGAACAAGCTGCCAGAGGAGGTAGTTGAGGCTGGGTCTATACCATCGTTTAAGAAACAGTTAGACAGGTACATGGATAGGACAGGTTTGGAGAGATATGGACCCAGCGCAGGCAAATGGAAAGGCAGAAGGGAAAATCGGAAGTGTCGGTATTACAGTATAGCAAAGGGGATTACAGAGGCATGAGGCAGGAGCTGGCCAAAATTGACTGGAAGGAGGCCCTAGCAGGGAAGACGGTAGAACAGCAATGGCAGGTATTCCTGGGAATAATGCAGAGGTTGCAGGATCAATTTATTCCAAAGAGGTGGAAAGACTCTAAGGGGAGTAAGAGACACCTGTGGCTGACAAGGGAAGTCAGGGACAGCATAAAAATTAAGGAGAGGAAGTATAACATAGCAAAGAAGAGTGGGAAGACAGAGGATTGGGACTCTTTTAAAGAGCAACAAAAGTTAACTAAAAAGGCAATACGAGGAGAAAAGATGAGGTACGAGGGTAAACTAGCCAATAATATAAAGGAGGATAGCAAAAGTTTTTTTAGGTACGTGAAGAGGAAAAAAATAGTCAAGGCAAATGTGGGTCCCTTGAAGACAGAAGCAGGGGAATTTATTATGGGGAACAAAGAAATGGCAGACGAGTTAAACCGTTACTTTGGATCTGTCTTCACTGAGGAAGATACACACAATCTCCCAAATGTTCTAGGGGCTGGAGAACCTAGGGTGATGGAGGAACTGAAGGAAATCCACGTTAGGCAGGAAATGGTTTTGGGTAGACTGATGGGACTGAAGGCTGATAAATCCCCAGGGCCTGATGGTCTGCATCCCAGAGTACTTAAGGAGGTGGCTCTAGAAATAGTGGAAGCATTGGAGATCATTTTTCAATGTTCTATAGATTCAGGATCAGTTCCTGTGGATTGGAGAATAGCAAATGTTATCCCACTTTTTAAGAAAGGAGGGAGAGAGAAAACGGGTAATTATAGACCAGTTAGTCTGACATCAGTGGTGGGGAAAATGCTGGAGTCAATTATAAAAGACGAAATTGCTGAGCATTTGGATAGCAGTAACGGGATCGTTCCGAGTCAGCATGGATTTACGAAGGGGAAATCATGCTTGACAAATCTACTGGAATTTTTTGAGGATGTAACTAGGAAAATTGACAAGGGAGAGTCAGTGGATGTGGTGTACCTCGACTTTCAGAAAGCCTTCGACAAGGTCCCACATAGGAGATTAGTGGGCAAAATTAGGGCACATGGTATTGGGGGTAGGGTACTGACATGGATAGAAAATTGGTTAACAGACAGAAAGCAAAGAGTGGGGATAAATGGGTCCCTTTCGGAATGGCAGGCAGTGACCAGTGGGGTACCGCAAGGTTCGGTGCTGGGACCCCAGCTATTTACGATATACATTAATGACTTAGACGAAGGGATTAAAAGTACCATTAGCAAATTTGCAGATGATACTAAGTTGGGGGGTAGTGTGAATTGTGAGGAAGATGCAATAAGGCTGCAGGGTGACCTGGACAGGTTGTGTGAGTGGGCGGATACATGGCAGATGCAGTTTAATGTAGATAAGTGTGAGGTTATTCACTTTGGAAGTAAGAATAGAAAGGCAGATTATTATCTGAATGGTGTCAAGTTAGGAGGAGGGGGAGTTCAACGAGATCTGGGTGTCCTAGTGCATCAGTCACTGAAAGGAAGCATGCAGGTTCAGCAGGCAGTGAAGAAAGCCAATGGAATGTTGGCCTTCGTAACAAGAGGAGTTGAGTATAGGAGCAAAGAGGTCCTTCTACAGTTGTACCGGGCCCTGGTGAGACCGCACCTGGAGTACTGTGTGCAGTTTTGGTCTCCAAATTTGAGGAAGGATATTCTTGCTATGGAGGGCGTGCAGCGTAGGTTCACTAGATTAATTCCCGGAATGGCGGGACTGTCGTATGTTGAAAGGCTGGAGCGATTGGGCTTGTATACACTGGAATTTAGAAGGATGAGGGGGGATCTTATTGAAACATATAAGATAATTAGGGGATTGGACACATTAGAGGCAGATAATATGTTCCCAATGTTGGGGGAGTCCAGAACAAGGGGCCACAGTTTGAGAATAAGGGGTAGGCCATTTAGAACGGAGATGAGGAAGAACTTTTTCAGTCAGAGGGTGGTGAAGGTGTGGAATTCTCTGCCTCAGAAGGCAGTGGAGGCCAGTTCGTTGGATGCTTTCAAGAGAGAGCTGGATAGAGCTCTTAAGGATAGCGGAGTGAGGGGGTATGGGGAGAAGGCAGGAACGGGGTACTGATTGATAGTGATCAGCCATGATCGCATTGAATGGCGGTGCTGGCTCGAAGGGCTGAATGGCCTACTCCTGCACCTATTGTCTATTGTCTATTGTCTATTGACTAGTGTAGCTGGGACATTGTTGGCCGGTGTGGACAAGTTGGGCTGAAGAGCCTGTTCCCACATTGTATCACTCTATGACTCTATGACTCTATGACACTACTCTCTGGATAAAGGGGTCTCAAAATGTTGACTGTTCAGTTCCCTCCGCAGATGCTGCCTGACCATTGAGTTCCTCCAGGTGCTCTCTATTTTTTTATCGTTTCCAGTATCTACAGAATCTCGTGCCTCCTGGTTGAAAGGTGAATGGGAACTGCTAGAGATTGAGAACATAAACAAAAGAACATATACAGAAGAATGTAGAGACAATGAACTGCAGATACTACTTTATTTTAAAAAAACACAAGGTACTGGAGTAACTAAGCAAGTCAAGCAGCATCTCTGGAGACATTCCAGGTCTGGACCCTTCAGACTCTGAGTTACACCAGCACTTTATGTCTTTAGATAGAAGAATATAGATGTGAAATGCAGAGCAGAGCAACAAGCTGTGCATGTCCTCTGCTCCAAGAAAGAAAGAAGAACTAGAATGGGAGGGGAAAATAATAATTGAAGTAATATCATAGATTGCTGACTGATACAGATGGGGAAATCAAGTTACCTAAAATTGTGGAATTTAATATTAACTCCAGAAGACCACACAGTGCGCATGAGATGAGGAAGGTGAGGTTCTTTTCCTCAACCTTACTGTGACAGTGCTGGAGGCCTCAGTCTAATTGGTCAAAGTGGGGTTGGGATTGAGAAGTGGCAGGCAACTGGAGACTCAGGGTTGCCCCTGTAGCATTCTGCAGTATGAAGGGCTAAATTCTGCTCTATTATCCCTGAACCGATCATAAGACAGTTCATTTAGTCATTTTACTCAAATACTATTAACTGTTGCAAAATGTTATTATTTATGTTGATTTTGATGTTGCCAGGACTAGAGTGTGTGAGCTATAGGCAGAGGATAAGTAGGCTAGGATTCTATTCCTTGGAGCACTGTAGGATGAGGGGTGATCTTAGACAGATGTATGAAATCATGAGAGGAACAGATTGGGTAGATGCACAGAGTCTCGTGCCCAGAGAAGGTGAATCGGGGACCAAAGGACATAGGTTAAGGTGAAGGGGAAAAGATTTAATAGGAATCTGAGGGCTAACATTTTCACACAGAGTGGTGGGTGTTTGGAACAAGCTGCCAGAGGAGGGAGCTGCCAGAGGAGGGACTATCCTAATATTTAAGAAACAGTTAGACAGGTACATGGATTGGAAAGGTTTGGAAGGATATGGACCAAATGCTGGCAGGTGGGACTAGTGTAGCTGGGACGTTGTGTTGGCCGGTGTGGGCGTTGGGCCAAAGGGCCTGTGTCCACACTGTATCACTCTATGCCTCTATGACTATGTTTTGATTTTATCTTTTGAAAAGTAACTGCATATGGTTCAGTACCACCCCTGACCTATTAATCTTTACCAAAATGTCGCCACCATTCCTGTAGGAATATATTTAATAAACTATTGCACGGAGCATACCCTCATAACTAGTAATACATAGTAATACATAGTAATACATAACTAGTAATACATAACAAGTAATACATAGTATACATAGTGATCATGTTATTTTTCTTTGTTGTTTATATTCATCGTACTAATTTTGTTTTTTTAGTTTTCTCATAAATAAATGCTGGTAAGGGATAGCTTTACAAAAAAAATGAATAAGGAATTCAGTTGAGTAACTTAATTCAATGATTCAATGATTCAACGATACGTTATTGGCACATATACCGAGTTACAATGAAATTACTTGAGTTAAATGCAAGAGTATTTGTGAACAATCTTATACTTAACTGACATCGTTTTGATATAACAGTTCATATAATTTTTTGTTGTTTTGATATTTCTGTGAAAGGTTTCAGAACAGTGAGTTAACCAATCTGTTTCATGCTTCACTTTGTTGAATTTGGCAGTTAAATTGTTTGGGAAATTTTCAAATGGAGGATATTGGTTAAGGGGGATGAAGTGGTGAGCTTTTGCGGGAATTTTTTAATTTTTTAAATAAAGTGGATATTTTAAGTCTTTTAAAGTATTTTCATGAAAGAGGCTTGTTCCAGTCCCTACAGAAGCCGCCACTCTCCTCCCCACCAGTACTACCTTATCATGGCCGAATGTATGAGCTACAGGACCTGTTGCAGATTAGAGGCTTCAATCAGTGAGTTTAGATCTGGAATTGTACAGCAATTTCTTATCCGAGCAATTGTTTATCAAGGGTGAGCAACAGAAGTGAGTTGTATTTGACTGAATTCTGTACCAATGAACCTGTAAAGTGTTTATTGTGAAGAATCAGCTATGTGTTACCCTCTGAGCTTTCATCTGATCAGCTAAATGGTGCAGATCACAGAGCTCTTCCTCATACAGAAACCTCAGGCCTTGTGGATGCAGACACCGACTCTTCAGAGTCTCCACCTCTGCCTCCAGAATCCGATTGTCCTGTTCCAAGTTCCGCACCTGCAAAGTACACATTATTTAGGTTTAAGTCTAGGACTAGGTTTATTATTTTCACACGTACCAAGGTAAAGTGAATAGGTTTGTTTTGCTTGCAATCCCAACAAATCAGTTATACCATACATAGCTACAATCAGTTCAAACTCAAGTACAAAGATGAAGCAAAGGGGAAAATACTGTGTGCAGAATATAGTTCTCAACATTGTAGTGCATTATAGGGCATCTGTTCCTTAGACAAAGTACAATGTCCTCAATGCAGTAGAGGTGAATTGAACAATCCCCCAGTATTGCTTTACAGTATAAAGCAGATGGCTGACAAGATTGTGGTAACACTAATCAAAGTTATGAGGCATGATCTTGATAGGACAGGACCTACTGAGGTACTCCAGCACTTTGTGTCTATCTTTGATATAAACCAGCACTTGCAGTGCTTTGTTTCAACACTATGATCTGGATAACTTGACATCCACTTTCAAGATTATTTAAAATAATTCTCCTGAGCAAATAGAGTCATACAGCATTGAAACAGGCCCCTCAGCCCAACTTGCCAAATAATCAGACTGGTATTATAATGCAGGGGTAGGCTCCGAATCATTATCTAAATTGGAAGCACATCAAATCAGCAGTGCTAAGAAACTATCTAAACCAATTTGAAACGTCACCCATTCCTTCTCTCCCGAGATGCTGCCTGACCTGCTGAGTTACTCCAGCATTTTGTGAATAAAAAGAAATTTAAAATATTGGTCGGCAATCTAATTCTCCCAGTTTAAAAAAATATATATAGTTTCCCTTCAAAATGTTGAGGACATGAATGCTGGCTCCTACACGATCAATAAATGAGATTATCTTTCCCCTTTCGTAATAGCATGTAATTGTTAAGCTGCGAGGTAATGGTTCTTCATGCATTGTACACTTTTCACCCCACTGAAACCAGTGATGAGAGTTGGATGGTTCTGGTATCATTAGGTCAGACTGGATCCCATTATGTAGGAGCACAAGAGAGAATAATTCATTCAGCCGACCACGGTCCGGCTGTTCTTAAAAAGAGCCATCAACTTAGATTCAAGTAGCGCGCTACCTTTTCTCCTCGGCTCGCAGACTGTACTTTGAACTCTACAGATAGGCACAAAATGCTGGAGTGACTCAGTGGCACAGCCAACATCCCTGGAAGGGTGACGTTTCGGGTCAAGATCCTTCTTCTATAGTTACTTGTCGCGGAGTGGTGATATAATTACAATCTTATTAAACGCAAAAGCAAACATATTGGTAAACGTACAAGGTGAAACATTGTGCAACATTAACTATCACCGAAATTCTCGTACGCGTCCCACTTTTGCAACTAAACTGAATGAAGATTGCATTTACGTAAGATTGAACTTCCCGGCATTAATGCGGGGTTACAGGATGCATAAAATGCATTGCATACATAGAAAATAGATGCAGGAGTAGACCGTTCTGCTCCTTGAGCCAGCACCGCCATTCAATATGATCATGGCTGGTCATCCAAAATCAGTACCCCGTTCCTGCTTTCTCCCCACATCCCTTGATTCCGTAAGTCTCTTGGCCCGGTAGCTCGGGATATCGTTCCCAAGCTGTGACAGACGAAAGGTCAGGCGGTTAACAACATTCCCAATGCACTTTCATCAGCTACATGAGACAACGTGCTTCCTCTCATAAGCAAGGCATCAGCCGACGGAAATGGTCGCAAGGAGGTTAATTACATTTAATATAATGCTAAATTATAATCAATGCAGAAAGCATTGGCAGCTTTGTATTTCACAATTACCGCATGATATTGTTCCATTAGAACCGGCGTAATAATACCAGAACTTCCTGTATATCTCTGTCTGTTTTGTTATCACCTTCTCGCTAACAATTATTTATTCTACATTCTACATATGTTTCCATATCGTATCTCCAAATCCAAACTAAACTAAGAACAGATAATAAAGATAATAGAAACAAGGAACTGCGGATGCTGGTTTAAAGTTGTGGAGCAACTCAGTGGGGCCAGGCAGTATCTCTGGAAACAAAAAAAATGGGCAGATGACGTTTAGGATCGGGGCCCTTCTTCAGATTTTGTTAATTTCGCATATTTAAATTTCGACCTAGGTTTAGTGGAGTAAAAACTGTTATTTTTATTAAAAGACGTTTGACATTTTCTCCTTTGACATACAGAGATGTAAGTTGCGGAAGGGCAGCATTTCTTACTTTCGCGATGTAGGCAGCCAGCCTGTCATTCAGAATCACCATCTCCTTCCTTTCGTTGCTTCTGGTGCTCATGAATTCCTGATTTTTGGCGGTGGCGGCGTCCAGATCAAGGGCAGGCCCTGTAGCCAGGTATATCGTTCCCAAGCTGTGACAGACGAAAGGCCAGGCAGTTAACAACATTCCCATTGCACCTTGTTGACAAGAGGCTCAAACAAATCTCTTTATCTTTAACAATAAATACATTGTCCAACTCTTCTCCAGCAGTTAAGGCATTTGGATTCAGACGTTTGGATTTCAGACATTTACAGTGCGTACAAGATATTGGAGGGAATGCGAGGCAGGGTGGAATGGGGAGATACGGAAAGAAAGCAAGGAACAGCATCGGCGTTAAGCAATGTTGCATAATCCTTCACTGTTAAAAAAAAAAAGCAAGTGCTGGAAACATCACATATATATAATGTCGTTCGAACACATTCATTATTAGTTTAGTTTAGTTTAGTTTACAGATACAGCGCGGAAATAGGCCATTCGGCCCCTCCAGTCCACGCCGACCAGCTATCCCCGCACATTAGCACTATCCTACACACACTAGGGACAATTTACACAAGCCAATTAACCTACCAATTTTTGCCTTTGTAGTGTGGGAGGAAACCGAAGATCTCGGAGAAACCCCACGCAGGTCACGGGAAGAACGTGTAAATTCCATATAGACAGTAGTCGGGATCGAACCCGGGTCTCTAGAGCCTCAAGCGCTGTAAGGCAGCAACTCTACAGCTGCGCCACCATGTCATGTCGCCCCCTTAATAATAGTCATATAACACAGAAACAGGCCCTTTAGTCCAACTTGCCCATGGATAGATCAGGCATGATTGAATGGCGGAGTAGACGATGGGCCGAATGGCCTAATTCTGCCCCTACCACTTATGAACTACCACTTATGCCCCCATCTACACTAGTCCCACTTGCCCGCTTTTGGCCCATATCCCTCTAACCCCTTCCTATCCATGAACCGGTCCAAGTGTCTTTTAAATGTGGGAATATAATATAGGGCACAGTGTAACATCAGCTGGAATGTTGTGTTAAACCATAAATAAACGGCAACTTCAACCCTTCAAAATATTAATGAAGGGCTAACTGATCCGTTACCTACAATATATTATGTTGTTGCAGTTTTGTGTGTAATATTTTCAATGTATGAAAAACTTTGAACAATGAGGAAGACTTTTCTTTATTATAAGAAAATAACTGCAGATAATGGTTATGTGGTTGGGTTGTCATGTAAAAACATACATGATCTAAGCTAATATTCAGGGGTGTGTCATATAGCACCACCGATTTAATTCGTATCATTTGAGCTGTTTTTTTCGGCTGTTTACTTAACTGATTATTATTTACTGGAAGAATTTGATATATTTTCAGATGGAGGTTCCTGTTTTAAGTGATCAATGCCGACGCTGAATTCCAACCCAACATGTAATTTAGGTAAATAAGGCCGGATGTGTGATTGTAGACAATGCCATTCGGCTCTATTCCAGAAATTCCAAGTGGCAGTAATAGAAAGCTGTGCACAAATCACTCCATAAATTGGAAAAGGACTTGTCCTTTCTGGCAATGTACACCATTAACAGTACAAGCCGATGTTTTCTCAGTAAACCAATTATTTTTTTATATATATATATGGCAGTCTGAACAGAATTAAAATACTAATTTTTTTTTAAACCTATGGCTTGACATAGTGGAACCCCACCATTGAACACGCAAGAAGCAGTTCTAATCGCATGTCAGTACTGACAATGCCTTTTTGCATCGGTAATCATAGAGATATTTCAAGAGTAGATGTGACAGTGAAGCATTTCAATTGAATTCGAGTTTAGATTGAGGATGCTTGCAAAGACGCTTCCTCATGTGACCAAAGATATTATAAGTAGATGTCAAATTTCGAGGTGCTGTCAGATTATCAATCGTTATAGTTTACATCTCTGCTAAAGATTCACGCCATTCCTTTTCCAATGTTCGGAAGATGAAGTTTATGTTTTAATAGCCCGTAATCGAGAAGGCAGAAGCGGCAGATTAATTACTTTGTTCTGGTTGATTACTGCGCAAAGTGTCTTCCCGAAAGAAGTCACACAACGCCTGCGAGATGTATTAGAGAATTAATGAAGGTCTAACGCGTCACGAGAAGTGTAACAGTACAGCACAGTAACAGGCCCTTTGCCCCACGATGCTTGTCCCGACCGTGATGCCAATTAAACTGTACATCTGCCGACACAACGTGCCGCGACAGCCGTTCCTGGCACAACCAGCACCCGTGTACTATAAAGTCATAGTGTCATGCAGCAAGAAAACATGCACTTCGGTCCAACTCGTCCTTGCTGACGAAGATGTTCCATCTAATTCGCCGAGCACAACGTGCTCCCTCTCACCTTAAAAATGACCACTCTACTATTTGGCATTCCACCCTGGGAAAATAATTACCTTCTGTCTCTCATCATTTTATAAATCTCTATCAGGTCGCCCCTCCGCCTCTGACACTCCAGAGAAAATAATCCAATCTAGCCCAACCTCTCATTAGAGCTAATAAATTGGTGCACGTGTTCTGAACGATCTTAAAAGCATCCCCCCCCCCCCCCCCCATCCCCCTCCTCCTCGTTCCCCCCCCCCCCCCATCCATCCTGTAATGTGGCGATCAGAACTGCACACAATATTCCAGATGTGGCCTCACCAAAGTTTTAAACAGCTACCACGCCGAAGTAGTGTATAATGATTTTGGAAGCTGATTAACAAATTTTTCACACAGAATGCTGGCCAACAAGATTAAAACGCGTGGATTTTGAGGTAATATGCTCATGTAGTTTGAAAACTGGTTATTAGACAGAAGCAAAGAATGGGAATAAACAGATCGTTTTCAGATTGGCAGGGATACCAGTGGAGTTTTGCAAAGATCCAATACGTGTCCCAATTATTCATGATCCGTACCAACAATCTGGCTGAAGTGAACAATGTCCTATTTCCAAATAAGATAACAATACCAAACATGGTGGAATTGTATGGAGGAAGATGCGAACGCTTCAAATGGACGCAGAACAGTTGAATAAATAGACAAGAACATGGAAATTGAAAATAACGTTGAAAAGTATGAACTACTCCATATTTGTGCTTATGCTGGAAAGGTTAAACAGTGGGAAACGGGATAATGCTGAAGTTCAAAGAGACCTGGATGTGCTTGTACATAAATTACTGAAGGCTACCCTGATGGTGTGGTAAGTGGCTAAGAAGGGAAAATGGCATACCAAAGAAACTGCAGACGTTGGTTTACAAAATAAGACACAAAATGCTGGAGTAAGTAAGCAGGCCAGGCAGAATATATAGAGACCATAGATAAGTGACATTTCAGGTCGAAATTCTTCTTCAAAATGGTATGGTTGGTCTTGATTACAACAATAGTAACGAAGTCCTATTGCAATTTCGCAAGGCCTTGCTGAAACTACGCCTGGGGAGTATTGTATGCAGTTCTAGTCCTTGTCCAAGAAACGTCATATTTCTCATAATGTGAGTGTAGGAAAGACTCACCACACGGGTTCCAAAGGATGACAAGTTTGAGGACAGATTGAATACCAGAACAACATCGGCTAAAGATAGCTGTGGCTGAATTTCCACACCAACTGAAATAGCAGCATTTACTACATAAGCAAGGCCATAACTGCTAATAGTGGATAAACCACTTATCTAGGCGTGCCTACCATGGTTTAAAGATCAAACTGGTACTAGTCTGCGATGAATTTATGCTCACATTTCTGGCATGTGTTCCTGTCCCCCACACTGTCTGTTCACACTCTGGTACTTAGTCTGCTTGTTCTTGAGAGGAGAGATGACTATCCATTATCCAACTCAATCTATGCCTCAGCAATCTTCAACCATCGTACTATTTACAAGAAGAAAATGCTCACATGTAAACACTGCATTCTCATAGATCAGAAAATCCAGACGATGTGCTGTATGTATATAATTTGTATATGAATATATTCCTTTATTCGTCCCACACCGGGGAAATTTATATATATATGTATTTGTAGAAAATGTATACAATTTACAACCTTCTGGGTCAAATGCGAAGTACATTTAGAGGCGAAAATGTGGTCAGCTATCTTCTAGTCATCGAGAAACAGAGTGGCAATTGAAAATACATCCGCATTTAAAAACGGACCAACTCTTGATTTCACTGTGCCATCATCTCGGAAGACTTAGAGTCACAGAGTGATACATTGTGGAAACAGGTCCTTCGGACCAACTTGCCCACACCGGCCCTTCATCTTAAACTCATATCCTCTGGCCCTCGATTCACCTACTCAAGGCAAGAGACTTTGTGCATCTACCCAATCTATTCCTCTCATGATTTTATACATGACTTCATGAAATACTTTTGTTATAATTTGCATTGAAGTTGGCTCCACCCTTCTTCCTCAGTCCCAAAATGCTAGAGTGATATAACTCAGGGCAAATGGACCGTGCAAAGGACCCAATGCAAGAACGCATCATCTCCACCGCTGCATTGTATTCACGTTAGATCTTCATGATTCACACTCCGAATTCTCTGCCCCCAGGAATAACTCTTGGTATAATTTTTGAACGTTTTGACCCAGTTGGCCTCTCGGTTGTCAAAAGACCTGCAAATAGTGTTATCACTGATACATTCTAATACGTACTTCAACTTTCTAAAGATAACGCTATTTTAATGGAGTGCCATTTTTTAACATCAGAGTCTTGTCAAAGAAAGGAAGCCCTCAAGCATTTATGGGTGATCTATACATCATGTAAATTGCCTTTGCTTCTTATTTCCCACCCCTGACCTGCCATAAAGCTAATACATTTTCACTTGTGAACGGAATCTCTCAGGTTTGCACAGTTCGAGAAAGCAACTTTCAGATTTCAACTCTACTTTATCTGAAATAAGTGCATATTGGAGAGAACCCAAGAAAGAAATTAGGAGAGCAAAAAAGGACCACAAGATGACTTTGACAAGTTAGATTTAGGAGCAGTTTAAAGTCTTTTATAGGTTTTTGAGAAAGCACCTTTCAGGATTCAACTCTGCTTTATCTGAAATAAGTGCATTGTCATACAGCACGGGAAAAGGCCTCTTTTGTCCAACTCGCCCATGCTGACCAAGATGCCCCATCTAAGCTATCTCCCATTTGTCCATGTTTGGCCCATATTTCCCTAGATCTTTCCTATCCATGTACCCGTCCGAGTGTCTTATAAATGTTGTTCTAGTACCTGCTTCAACTACATCTGGGCAAATATACTCAACACCCTCTGAGTGAAAAGGCTGCGCTCAGGTTTGTATTAAATCTTGTCCCTCTCGCTTTAATTTAGGGCTGGCACAGTGGGGCAGCTGATATCACTTATGAAGTGCTGGAGTAACTCAGCGGTTCAGGCAGCATCACCGGAGAACACGGATAGGCGACCCTTCTTCAGTCTGAAGGAAAGGTACCACCCCGAAATCTCACCTATCCAAGTTCTCCAGTCTTTAGAAGGGTCTCGACCCGAAACGTCACCCGTTCCTTCTCTCCAGAGATGCTGCCGTCCCGCTGAGTTACTCCAGCTTTTTGTGTCTATCTCCAGAGATACTGCCTGAACCGTTGAGTTACTCCAGCACTTTGTGTCTTTTTTTAAAACTGAATTGAATACAGTCAGTCTCTGGTTCTCACCTTGTCATGCGACGTCCAAACAGTTCGGAGGCGGTCCCCCTGCCTGCCCGTGACCTGTCTCCTGGTACCTTTCGGTCGGAGGTGCGGTTCCAACTGGCGGAGCGTTGCCGCACTGTGCGGCGGGGCGGCGACAGGCTGGGCAGCCGTCCGCGGTATGAGGCGCTGATGGCGGTACATTCCTCAAAGTGACGGCGGTACGAGGACATCCTTTCCGTGCTGCGACTCATCGTGGCGAGCTGCTGACTGATCTTTCTTTCTGCGGCGAGGACTGACCCGTGTGCATCTCCATGAAGCGGCTTTTTATACACCACATGCCAGATCAGCACATGGGACTGTTTGGAATGTTTTACCAATGTTCAATTTTTGGGCTGGCCTCCCTTTTAATATGTGTCACACTCGTGTGAAAAGCACAAAAGATCGTACGGTCTTAAAATAAAACATGCAATCAATTTGACACCACGTTGATGTAATTTCCATGCATTGAAGTGTGATCGCTCAGAAAGTGGAACATGAAGGGTATTTAATATAGATGTTTCCTATAAAGAAATCTATTTTAAACACTCGAGGACACGCGTGTATTTTGTACTTGTACATGATTTCTGTACATGATTCGTTGTAATGAAATATACCGCCAGGTAAGGTGGTGGAAGCACATACATAATAACATTTAAGAGGCATTTAGAAAGACTCATGAACAGGCAGGGGAGTGGGGGACATAGATCATATGCATGTAAACAGGATTAGCATGGTTGGCTATTACTGTACTACACTGTTCTCTATTCCAATCAAAAGTAATGCTTGCAATAGGAATGCCAGTGATGTGCGAGTTGGATATGATTCAATTAATCACTTAGAGCATTTAGAAAATAATTTGTAAAATACCAAAAATTAATGTTTTGATTCCTGGACGCAAGATAAATGAACTATAAAACCAGGACAGTCACAAAATGCTGGAGTAACTCAGCGGGACAGGCAGCATCACTGCTGAGGATCACGCCATCAAATCTTCCGTCATCCCAGAGCATCAACTGCCATGAAACAAGACAAAATACATCACCAACTCGCTAAATTTCAATAAACTTTGCTACCAATATTCCCTTTACCCTAGGTAATGGAATATGTTACCACGTGCCGCTCCCGATCTTCAGTCATTTAAAAAGGGGATTGAGCAACTAAATCTCCTCAACTTGGTCAAAAAGGCCCACTTCAAAATGTAATCACTACTCTACTCACTCCGACCTGGGCGAGATAGACAATAGACAATAGATAGTAGACAATAGACAATAGACAATAGGTGCAGGAGGAGGCCATTTGGCCCTTCGAGCCAGCACCACCATTCAATGTAATCATGGCTGATCATTCTCAATCAGTACCCCGTTCCTGCCTTCTCCCCATACCCCCTGACTCTGCTATCCCGAAGAGCTCTATCTAGCTCTCTCTTGAATGCATTCAGAGAACTGGCCTCCACTGCCTTCTGAAGCAGAGAATTCCACAGATTCACAACTCTCTGACTGAAAAAGTTTTTCCTCATAATAATAATAATAATACATTTTATTTATATAGCGCTTTTCATATACTCAAAGACGCTTTACAGAGATTTTGGGAACATAGGGAAATTAATAAATAGATAAATAAATAAATAAATAAATGAACAGAGAAAGGAGACAAGGTGAGGTGACCTTCAGTGGTTGAAGGCAGTACTGAACAGGTGAGACTTCAGCGATGCTTTGAATGTGGTGAGTGTGGGGGAGTCTCTAACGGTTTGGGGTAGTGAGTTCCATAGGGTGGGAGCAGCGATGGAGAAAGCCCTGTCCCCCCAGGATCTGAGTTTAGTCCGGATGTGGGGGGATAGGAGATTGGCAGCGGCAGAGCGGAGGGTGCAGGTGGGAGTGTGCCTGTGGAGGAGGTCGGTCAGGTAGGATGGGGCCAGGTTATGGAGGGCTTTGTAGGTTATGAGGAGGACTTTGTACTGGATTCTCTGGGGGATGGGGAGCCAGTGGAGTTTATAAAGGACGGGGGTGATATGGTCACGGATCGAGGTGTGTGTGAGTAGACGGGCAGCGGAGTTTTGAATGTATTGAAGTTTATTGATGATTTTTGAGGGTGCGCCATAGAGGAGGCTGTTGCAGTAGTCCAGACGGGAGGTGATGAAGGCGTGGATGAGGGTTTCTGCAGCTGTGGAGGAGAGGGATGGACGGAGACGGGCAATGTTTTTGAGGTGGAAGAAGGCTGTCTTTGTGATGTGTTTGATGTGTTTGTCGAAGGAGAGGGTTTGATCAAGGATGATTCCAAGATTCCGGATGTGAGGTGAGGTGGATACTGGGAGACCATCAATGTTGAGGATGAAGTTTTGGGTGGATTTGGTGAGCATTTTTGGACCAATGATGATGATTTCAGATTTGTTGCAATTGAGTTTGAGGAAGTTTGATTGAAGCCAAGATTTTATTTCAGTAATGCAGTTTGTCAGTGTAGAGTGTGTGGTGGAGGAGATTGACTTGGTGGAGATGAGGAGCTGGATATCATCGGCGAAGCAGTGGAAGTTGAGACCATGACGGCGGATTAATTGACCAAGGGGGAACAGGTAGAGGATGAAGAGGAGGGGGCCAAGGACTGAGCCTTGGGGGACACCTTGGGGGAGGGGAGCGGTGGGGGATTTACAGTTGTTAATGGAGATGAACTGGTGTCTGTCAGAGAGGTAAGATTTAAACCAGGATAGGGCTGTGCCGGTGATGTTGAGGGAGGTTTCAAGTCGGGTGAGGAGAATGGAGTGATTTATGGTGTCAAAGGCAGCGCTGAGGTCAAGTAGGATGAGGATGTTGAGGTTGCCAGCGTCGGAGGAGAGGAGAATGTCGTTTGTGATTTTGAGGAGTGCAGTTTCAGTACAGTGGTTTGAGCGGAATCCAGATTGGAAAGTTTCATACAGGTTATTGGTAGAGAGGTGGTATTTTAGTTGGGAAGCTACAGCACGTTCCAAAACTTTGGACAGAAAGGGTAGGTTGGAGATTGGTCTGAAGTTGTTTGGGGTGTCAGGGTTTAGACCAGGTTTTTTCAGAATGGGGGTGACAGCAGCGATTTTGAGGGATGGCGGGACGATGCCAGTGGACAGGGAGGAGTTTATTGTTGCAGTGATAAGTGGAGAGAGAGCAGGAAGGCAGGCCTTGACAAAGCTGGAGGGGATGGGGTCCAGAGAGCAGGTGGCAGTTTTTATTCCTGTGAAGAGGTCAGAGAGGTCGGTGGTGGAGATTGGGGAGAACTGAGGCAGGGGCTGACAGGATAAGGGGGGGCAGGTGGTTTGAGGGGGAGCAGGTGCGTTGGTGGTTAAGGTGCTGTAGATGTTGTCTATTTTGCTTTGGAAGAATGAAAGGAAAGTGGTGCATTTGTCAACTGTGAATGATTGGGAGATGGTGTCCAGGGGGCTGAGGAGTTTGTTTATTGTAGAGAAGAGTGTTTTTGGGTTTCAGGAGCCAGAGTGAATTATTTGAGAGTAGTAGGTGGAGTGGGCATGGGAGAGGGCATCTTTATAGTGCTGTATGTGGTCTTTGTAGGCTTGGGAGTGAATTGTGAGACCTGTTTTGTTGCGGAGTCTTTCAAGTTGACGGGCATGAGTTTTCATCACGCGGAGTTCAGGGGTAAACCAGGGAGCAGAGTGGGTGAAGGAAACTGTTTTGGTTTTTATAGGTGCAAGCTGGTCGAGGCAGGAGGAGAGAGTGCGGTTGTAGTAGTCAGTGAGGTCAGAGGGGCTGTGGAGGTCAACGAAGGGAGAGGCGGACATTATTTCAGAGAGGGAGGCTGAGAGCGAGGTAGGTGAAACAGAGATCAGCTTGCGGAAGTTTATTTTGCGTTTTTGCTTTGGAGCTGGGGTGGGAATGTTGACGGACATGGTGATGGCTAAGTGATCAGAGAGGGTGGGGTCGGAGCCAGAGAGGTGATGTAAATTTAGTCCAGTGGAGCAGACAAGGTCCAGAATGTGCCCACGGTTATGGGTGGGAAAATTTACGTGTTGAGTGAGGTTAAAGCAGTTGAGTATTTCAGTGAAGTCAGCGGTTATTGTGGAGTCAGTGGAGTCCATGTGGATGTTGAAATCACCGAGGAGGAGGATTGAGGGGGAGAGAGAACAGAACTGGGTCAGAAAGTCAGAGAAGTCAGAAAGGAATGATGGGTGTGGTTTGGGAGGGCGGTAGACAACTGCCATGACTAATTTTGTGTGGCTAGAGAGTTTGAAAGCCAGGTGTTCAAATGACGGAGCAGATGAGATGGAGATGAGGTTGATCTTGAAGTCCTGTCGGTGAATTACGGCAATCCCACCACCTCGGCCTTCCGAGCGTGGTTCATCTCAGTTCTAAATGGCCTACCTCTTATTCTTAAACCGTGGCCCCTTGTTCTGGACTCCCCCAACATTGGGAACATGTTTCCTGCCTCTTACGTGTCCAACCCCTTAATAATCTTATGAGGTTATGATAACTACTTCTTATGAGGTGTTTGCGCAGTAATCAACCAGAACCAGAACCAGGGAAAAGGGAGGTAGACACAAAATGCTGGAGTAACTCAGCGGGTCAGGCAGCATCTCGGGAGAGAAGGAGTGGGTGACGTTTCAGGTCGAGACCCTTCTTCAGTCACCCATTCCTTCTCTCCTGAGATGCTGCCTGACCTGCTGAGTTACTCCAACATTTTGTGAATAAATCGATTTGTACCAGCATCTGCAGTTATTTTCTTATACTATATAGATGAATTTATTCGTGTTTAAACGGCGTCATTTAATCAAATACCAAATATGCAATTGCACCTTTCAGAGCTGGGAATGATTTTGGGGGGTAAAAGTCTGCAGCTTTGCCGCAGGGACAAGCTGGTGAAAGGAGGTCCGCTCTGCAAAGCCGCCCGGAAGGTTTATACCCGGACACTTTCAGCGTGACCCCGGGTTCCTTGGCGGAATCATTTGGAGGTTGCAGAAAAAGCCAGGCTGGAAGAGCCGGGTTTACAACACATCGGTTAAGCCGGCGGAGGGGCAGAGGCAGAGGCAGAGGCAGAGGAGCGACGGCGAGCGACGGGATGGCGGGCAACTTCTGGCAGAGCTCGCATTAGTGAGTGCTTGATCCGAGCCGCGGCCTAGGAGGCCCGTCCACCACACAACACAACACAACACAAGGAGTGGGGTCACTGGGCTTCAGGGGGTTCACTGGTCCTCCCTCACACCATCAGGGGGTTCACTGGTCCTCCCTCACACCATGAGGGGGTTCACTGGTCCTCCCTCACACCATCAGGGGGTTCACTGGTCCTCCCTCACACCATGAGGGGGTTCACTGGTCCTCCCTCACACCATCAGGGGGTTCACTGGTCCTCCCTCACACCATGAGGGGGTTCACTGGTCCCCCCTCACACCATGAGGGGGTTCACTGGTCCTCCCTCACACCATGAGGGGGTTCACTGGTCCCCCCTCACACCATCAGGGGGTTCACTGGTCCTCCCTCACACCATGAGGGGGTTCACTGGTCCTCCCTCACAGCTGCACAAAGAGGGGGTTCACTGGTCCTCCCTCACACCATGAGGGGGTTCACTGGTCCCCCCTCACACCATGAGGAGGTTCACTGGTCCCCCCTCACACCATCAGGGGGTTCACTGGTCCTCCCTCACAGCTGCACAAAGAGGGGGTTCACTGGTCCTCCCTCACACCATGAGGGGGTTCACTGGTCCTCACAGCATGAGGGGGTTCACTGGTCCTCCCTCACACCATGAGGGGGTTCACTGGTCCTCCCTCACAGCTGCACAAAGAGAGGGTTCACTGCTCCTCCCTCACACCATGAGGGGGTTCACTGGTCCCCCCTCACACCATCAGGGGGTTCACTGGTCCTCCCTCACAGCTGCACAAAGAGAGGGTTCACTGCTCCTCCCTCACACCATGAGGGGGTTCACTGGTCCCCCCTCACACCTTCAGGGGGTTCACTGGTCCTCCCTCACAGCTGCACAAAGAGGGGGTTCACTGGTTCTCCCTCACACCATGAGGGGGTTCACTGGTCCTCCCTCACCGCTGCACAAAGAGAGGGTTCACTGCTCCTCCCTCACACCATGAGGGGGTTCACTGGTCCTCCCTCACAGCTGCACAAAGAGAGGGTTCACTGCTCCTCCCTCACAACATGAGGGGGTTCACTGGTCCTCCCTCACACCATGAGGGGGTTCACTGGTCCCTCACACTGGTCTTCCCTCACACCATCAGGGGGTTCACTGGTCCACACTCACACCATGAGGGGGTTCACTGGTCCTCACAGCTGCACAAAGAGGGGGTTCACTGGTCCTCCCTCACACCATCAGGGGGTTCACTGGTCCTCACAGCATGAGGGGGTTCACTGGTCCTCCCTCACAGCATGAGGGGGTTCACTGGTCCTCGCAGCATGAGGGGGTTCACTGGTCCTCACACCATGAGGGGGTTCACTGGTCCCCCCTCACACCATGAGGGGGTTCACTGGTCCTCCCTCACACCATGAGGGGGTTCACTGGTCCTCACAGCTGCACAAAGAGAGGGTTCACTGGTCCTCCCTCACAGCATGAGGGGGTTCACTGGTCTTCCCTCACAGTATGAGGGGGTTCATCCACTGCCTGGATAATCCCTGGATGATCACAGCTGCACAAAGAGAGGGTTCACTGGTCCTCCCTCACCATGAGGGGGTTCACTGGTCTTCCCTCACAGTATGAGGGGGTTCACTGGTCCTCACAGCATGAGGGGGTTCACTGGACCTCCCTCACACTATGAGAGGGTTCACTGGTCCTCCCTCACAGCTCCACAAAGAGGGGATTCACTGGTCCTCCCTCACACCATGAGGGGGTTCACTGGACCTCTCTCACACCGTGAGGGGGTTCACTGGTCCTCACAGCATGAGGGGGTTCACTGGTCCTCACAGCATGATGGGGTTCACTGGACTTCCCTCACAGCATGAGGGGGTTCACTGACCTCCCTCACACGATGAGGCGGTTCACAGGTCCTCACACCATGAGGGGGTTCAATGATCCTCCCTCACACCATGAGGGGGTTCACTGGTCCTCACAGCATGAGGGG
The DNA here is from genome assembly GCF_053455715.1 of Rhinoraja longicauda. NCBI lineage: Eukaryota > Metazoa > Chordata > Chondrichthyes > Rajiformes > Arhynchobatidae > Rhinoraja > Rhinoraja longicauda. Next base: position 66,371,624 of record NC_135957.1, on the reverse strand, counting down.
GTTCACTGCCACTGACCCTCCCTCACACCATGAGGGGGTTCACTGGTCTTTCCTCACAGCATGAGGGGGTTCACTGGTCCTCCCTCACACTACGGGGGGGTTCACTGGTCTTCCCTCACACCATGAGGGGGTTCACTGGTCTTCCCTCACACCATGAGGGGGTTCACTGGTCCTCCCTCACAGTATGAGGGGGTTCACTGGTCTTCCCTCACAGCATGAGGGGGTTCACAGGTCCTCCCTCACACCACAAGGGGGTTCACTGGTCCTCACACCATGAGAGGGTTCACTGGTCCTCCCTCACACCATGAGGGGGTTCACTGGTCCTCACATTGGCACCAGGAGAAGGTCCACTAATCCTCCATTACACCGGCACCAGGAAGGGGGTTCACTGATCCTGAGAGGGTTTTACTGATCCCCCCCCCCCCCACACCTCACAGCGGAATAAGGAAAAGGTTCACTGATTGTCCCTCAAAGCAGGAGAGGGTTCACTGATCCTTCCTCACCCTGGCATTGGGAGCAGGTTCACTGATCCCTGCACTGGCACAAAGGGAAGGGAGTCACATCCCCACACTGGCACAGAGGGAGGGGAGACACATCCCTACACTGGCACAGAGGGAGGGTAGTCACATCCCCGCACTGGCACAGAGGGAGGGGAGTCACATCCCTACACTGGCACAGAGGGAGGGGAGACACATCCCTACACTGGCACAGATGGAGGGGAGTCACATCCCCGCACTGGCACAGAGGGAGGGGAGTCACATCCCTACACTGGCACAGAGGGAGGGGAGTCACATCACCACGCTGGCAGCAGGAATTGGTTTCACGGGACCTCACACCAGCACTAAGAACGGGTTCACTGATTCCCTCCTCACACTGGCATCAGGAAGGGGTTTACTGACCCCCCCTCACTCCCATGCCAGGAGAGGGTTCACTAATCCTCAAGCCAGCACAAGGAGGGGGTTTATCATTAAATGTGGCCCATCTCACCCACCTGACCTGGAGATGAGGAGGTGCTTCAGTGGGTGAGCCCTACAACTTCACAGGGCATGAGGAGGGGGTTTGAAAGGCGAGTCCTGCACCCAGCTTGGTTGAGAGCTGGCTTGCTTATACACCTAGTTCATTCTTGCCCACCCAGTCGAGACAGAGAGGGGATACAGTGGATGATCCCTGCGCCTGTGCGCAATGAAAGGGTCATTAACTCTCACACCTGGCCTCGGCTCATCCATTGTAGACACCACCATATTAACTGTGCAATTCTCTTGCCACCGGGGTATTAGAAAGTGTTCACTGTGTGGATCCCAACACTATTTATACCATTCACTGAATTGTTTTACAATATAAATACTCGGCACAATTCTGAATCAATGTTGTTATTACCCGATTAACTAGATGGTTCCAGACTTAGTACCATCTTAGAAACAAAGAATTGCAGATGCTGGTTAATACCAAAGATAGACACAAAGTGCTGCAGTGGGTCAGGTGGCATCTCTGGGGGAAAAAAAAGATAGGTGACGTTTCAGATCAGGATCCCTTTCCCAAAATGTCACCCATCCTTTTTATCCAGAGATGCTGCCTGAGCCGGTGAGTTACTCCAGCATTTTGTGTCTGTCTTTGGTACCATCTTGATCCAATCTGGGCTGCACCTTTGCTCCACCCTAATATTATTGTTGCAAAATGCTGATTCAATAATGGCCTTTCTGTTTTGGCAACTTTAAAGTATTATTCTATTGTGGCGAGTGGGATAAGGCTGGTTAGTTCCTTTCTGACTCCCACCAGTACAATCATGTAAATGGCCTTTTGTGTCATACATTTTCAATGATTCTAAGATATGTATTGGACTGAATTAACATTGGAATCATTTGGACTGTTTAAATCCAAAAAGGCTAACTGTGTAATTGGGGTGGTTTTAGTAAAGTAAGGAAAAGCTTAGTGCGCATGACAATAGACAATAAACAATAGACAATAGGTGCAGGAGTAGGCCATTCAGCCCTTCGAGCCAGCACCGCCATTCAATGCGATCATGGCTGATCACTCTCAATCAGTACCCCGTTCCTGCCTTTTCCTCATACCCCCTCACTCCGCTATCCTTAAGAGCTCTATCCAGCTCTCTCTTGAAAGCATCCAACGAACTGGCCTCCACTGCCTTCTGAGGCAGAGAATTCCACACCTTCACCACTCTCTGACTGAAAAAGTTCTTCCTCATCTCCGTTCTAAATGGCCTACCACTTATTCTTAAATTGTGGCCCCTTGTTCTGGACTCCCCCAACATTGGGAACATGTTTCCTGCCTCTAATGTGTCCAATCCCCTAATTATCTTATATGCTTCAATAAGATCCCCCCTCAATAAGATCCCCCAACAACAGTTGATTCTTACCATAATTTGGGCTGTGATATGGCATTTAGAAACTTCAAGACCTTTTTATAACATGTACAATTACATAATTATTCTGAAACTCAGTTTAATTTTGAAAATTAAAATTATCTTAACCAAATTTTACAGTAGGGATCATATGGATAATTGGTGGCATTATGGTCTTAATCCTGATATCAAGGCACAAAAACAATCGGCAAGACCATCTTGAAGGATCTACTTTTCAGTGACATCCACACATTTGTTGTGCTTTTATTTTGTTTTAAGTTTAAATGATCATAATTAGTATTATGCACTTATTTGGAACAAGGAGATAATTTGCAGTCATGCTTCTGGAGATATGCTTTGAAGTTAAAATATATTTTGTTGCCCCTATGATAATTTGCAGTCATGCTTCTGTATTTGTGTACTTGGTGATCATTTTGCAATGTTCTCTCGGCTCTAGATCAGTTCCTGTGGACTGGAGGGTAGCCAATGTAACACCACTTTTTAAGAAAGGAGGGAGAAAGAAAACGGGAATTAGAGACCAGTTAGCCTTACAACGGTAGTGGGGAAGCTGCTTGAGCCGATTATTAAAGATGTTGTAGCAGTGCATTTGTAAAGCAGTGACAGGATCAGTCAAAGTCAGCATGGATTTAAGAAGGGCGAATCATGCTTGACTAATTTTCTGGAATTTTTTGAGGATGTAACAAGTAGAATGGATAAGGGAGAGCCAGTGGAAGTGGTGTATCTGGACTTTCAAAAAGCCTTTGAAAAGGTCCCACACAAGAGATTAGTGTGCAAAATCAGAACACATGGTATTGGGAGCAGGTTATTGACATGGATAGAGAACTGGTTGGCAGACAGGAAGCAAAGTGTAGGAATTAACAGAATGGCAGTGACTAGTGGGGTGCCGCAAGGCTCCGTGCTGGGATCCAGTTATTTACAATATATACATTAACGATTTAGATGAGGGAATTAAATGTGACATCCAAGTTTGCGGATGACACAAAGCTGGGTGGCAGTGTGAGCTGTGATGAGGATGCTATGAGGCTGCAGGATGACTTGGATAGGTTGGGTGAGTGGGCAGAAGCATGGCAGATGCAGAATAATGTGGAAAAATGTGAGGTTATCCTCTTTGGTGGCAAGAACAGGAAGGCAGATTATTATAATGAATGGTGTAGGAAAGAACTGCAGATGCTGGTTTAAATGGAAGGCAGACACAAAATGCAGGAGAAATTCAGCGGAACAGACAGCATCTTGGAAATACTGTTGTCAATGACTTCACAAGTGAGGTGCGGTGATGCAGGCGAGCTTTAAAGAGCTAGTTGTGAAATTTCTATGATTCCGTATCACCATGAGAGAAATAAAGGGTTGCATTTTTCCAGGGCTTTTCGTGGTCTTGGGGAATGTAATTAATGAGATAAGGAGGCACGAATAGTTAAGAATGAGTGCAAGTTATAACGATGCAAGGAAAATAGGAATCTGCTGGCCGTTGATCAGTAGGGTGCGACAATAAAAGAAAATGGCGTATTTACAAAGTCTGATCCTGCCTTAGGTGTGCCAAAGAGCATTGCATTAATTAAACATTCTGGAAGTGTGCAAGATATGGTGGTAAATTTGTACCATTACTCTTACAGAAAAAGCAATATGATAATTAATAGATGATATAATTTTGATAATGTTAATTGTCAGCCAAATGTTGGTCAGGACGCTGGGGGTTATTGTCCTTGCTGTTCTTCTAAATGGTGACAGGGAATTAATTTTTTGGGTCAAGTTGGGAGAGTGGAAAGTTTATTGTCTCGTGCAAAATATCTCTTCTTTTATTTGACTGTCTTGACATTCTTAAAACTCAGCCTAGGTTTTTAAATCATCGGAGTGGAAATTGAAAGCAGAAATTTCAGATTTGGACAAGAGTGATACGAATTGAACCCTGCGGCTCAGAGTTTGGAGAAGTTCTTGATAAAGTAGAGAACACACAATGTTAATATTGTAAAATTGATATTCTATCTGTTTAAGTTGTGGCATTATGGAGTCGTACAGCAGGGAAACAGATCCTTTAGCCCATAGAAGTCATTTGCAGAATCAACCATCAGGCAGTCATTTGCATTAATCCCATTTATTCTCCCCGCATTCGCATTAACTCCCTCCAGATTTATTAATGACATGCTCACTGGGGGTAATTTACAGAGGTCTGCTAACTTATTAACCCAACGTCTTGGGGATGTGGGAGGAAACCAGTGCTGCAGGAAGAAAGGTTTGCAGTCATAGGGAGAATGTGCGCACTCCACATAGACAGCACTGGAAGTCAGAATTGATTCTGGGACTCAATTTTTCTTCTGTAAAACATTTTAAGGCAATTAGAAAAATAAAAGTAGAAAGCATTGGAAACTTTCAGCATTTCTGGCAGCTTCTGTGGAAGGAGAAGCAGATAACGTTTTGGGTTAAAGATCCTTCTTCAGAATGCCCACAAATGCCTTACAGCCAGCCATTGATTGATGAAGAGTGAACTGCAAAATATTTCTAAATTTATAGATGCTGCCCGACCTGCTATTTTCAATCATCTATTGTTTTGATTCACATTTATGGCATGAGCAGCGTTTTGATTTTTCAACCTATTACAAAGGTTTAGCAGATGTAGCAATTCTTTCAATGCCAATAAAATTAGAAGTTAATTTTATTTTTTGTACTGAGCAATACAATTTCACCTAATTTGCTTGTTCTGTGTCAGCTTACAGTGGATTCTTGACAAGCAAGATGTGATGAAAGAGCGACAGAAAGACTTGAAATTTCTGGCTGAAGAAGAATATTGGAAATTGCAAATATTCTTTGCAAATGGTAATGCTGTTTACCAGTATTTTTAGCAATTATTATGAAAAATATATTATTTTCTTTGCAATGAAATTTACTTTGGTAAAACAGTGAACATTTTACCTTGTCTCATGTTTTCCAATCTTGGTCACAACCCCACTTTCCTATCCTTTCCCCACACCTCTCACCTCCCTTTTAGTTCAAATGTTTGCCAGTCTCTGCGTTGAATATATATTTTCTACATTTTACCTCTGCAGCCAACGGTGAAAGAGTATTCCAAAGGCTCTCAATTCCCTGTGAGAAGAAATACCTCCATCTCCATTTGAAATGGGTATCCTAATATTCTGAAACCTCACTCCCTTGTTTTACATAATGCCATCAGGGAAAGCAACCTCTCGGCATTCAACCTGTCAACCTTTCTCGAATCTTACGTTTCAATAAGATTCCCTCGCAATCTTCTCCATTCCAAAGAGATAGGCCCCACTCAACTTTTCTTTATTCATTAAAGAGATCATTTCAAAGGTCAACCTAATGAACGTGTCTCTAATGTCAGCATGTCCCTTAAATATGGAGATCATTGCTTGGGATGTAATCTTGCCAATGCCCTGTAAAGTTGCCTCAAAGCATCTTTTCTATTATACTTTTTGCAATAAAGCCCATGACTTTCCTATTTGCTTGTTGCACCCGTGCAACCTTTTGTGTTTTGTGCACTAGAATTTCCAGATCCCGTTTTACCGTAATCCCACTCTGTTTAAAAAACAAATTCCATTCTTCCGTTCAAAGTGGAAAACGACACATTAATCCAAATTATTCTTCATCTGTCAATTTCTTGCTCATTCATTTAAATGTGAATGGATATAGATAATTTTTTTGTGTCCTCTTCACACCTTGCTAACCCATCTATTTTTGCATCATATTAAAATATGGCTACAGTACCCAGTCCCTTAATCCAAATCATACAATGCAGATGTAGTTGAGGTCCCAGCACTGATTTTTGTAGCACATTAGTGGCTGAGTGCCAACGTGAAAGTGTAAGAAAATAACTGCAGATGCTGGTACAAATCGAAGGTATTTATTTCACAAAATGCTGGAGTAACTCAGCAGGTCAGGCAGCATCTCAGGAGAGAAGGAATAGGTGACGTTTCAGGTCGAGACCCTTCTTCAGACTGATGTCAGGGGGGCCAGACAAAGGAAGGATATAGGTGGAGACGGGTAGATAGAGGGAGAACTGGGAAGGGGGAGGGGAAGAGAGGGACAGAGGAACTATCTAAAGTTGGAGAAGTTAATGTTCATACTGCTGGGCTGCAAGCTGCCCAAGCGAAATATGAGGTGCTGTTCTTCCAATTTCCGGTGGGCCTCACTATATAATTGGAGGAACAGCACCTCATATTTCGCTTGGGCAGCTTGCAGCCCAGCGGTATGAACATTGACTTCTCCAACTTTAGATAGTTCCTCTGTCCCTCTCTTCCCCTCCCCCTTCCCAGATCTCCCACTGTCTTCCTGTATCCACCTATATCCTTCCTTTGTCCTATATAAGAAGGGTCTCGACCCGAAACGTCACCCATTCCTTCTCTCCTGAGATGCTGCCTGGCCAACGTGAAAGTGACCCATTTATTCCAACACACCGATTTCTCTTGGAATATCCAGACCAACAGACCACGATCAGTGATGGGAGGGACAAATCATCCTCTATGATAATCCCCAACACTGGTGCCCCACAAGGATGAAATTTCCCCGGTGTGGGACAAATAAAGGAATATATTATTATGTGTTCTGGGCCCCCGACCATATTCCTTAAACACTCATGACTGTGCAGCCAAATACCAATCCAACTTAATTTACGAGTTCGCAGACGACAACACCGTAGTGGCCGGATATCAAATAATGAGACGGAGTACAGGAAGCAGATTGGGAACCTCATAAGACAACAACCTCTCCTTCAATGTCAGCAAGACAAAGGAGATTGTGACTGACTTCAGGAAGTGAAGCGGGACACACACCTTGGTATACATTGATGGTGCTGAAGTAAAGATGGTCAAAAGCTTCAACTTCTTAGGAATAAACACCACCAGCATCGGCATGTCGCCAACAACCCTCACCAACCTCTACAGATGCTCCAAAGAAAGCATTTTATCGCGATGCATCGCAGCATGGTTTGGGAACAGCTTCATGCAAAACCGCAAGAAATTGCAGAGAGTTGCGGACATAGCCCAGGCCATTACACGAACCAACCTCCCTTCCATTGACTATATCTACACTTCAAGCTGCCTCGGCAAGACCACCGGCATAATCAAGGACCAATCTCACCCCGGTCATTCCCTTTTCTCCCCTCTCCCAACAGGCAAGAGTTACATAAGTTTGGAAATGCATACCTCCAGATTCAGGAACAGTTTCTTCCCAGCAGTTATCCGGCAACTGAACCATCCTATCACTAACTAGAGTGCAGTCGTTACCTCTACCTGATTGGAGACCTTTGAACAATCTTTAAACAAACTTTATCTTGCACTAAATGTTGTACCTTTTATCCTTTGTCTGTACACTGTGAATGGCTTGATTGTAATCATGTATCATCTTTTCGTTGACTGGATAGCACACAACTGGAAAGCCTTTCACTGTACTCTGTACATGTGACAATAATAAACTAAACTAAACTATTCATGCCAATATATTACCCCTAAACTCATGCACTCTTACCAGCTGCAATAACCTTTTAAGTGGATCGTGTCAAACCCCATCTGTAAATCCAAATACAATACATTTACTGGTTCTCCTTTATCCAGCCTGCATGTTACATCCTCAAAGAAGTCCAGCAAATTTGTTAGATGCAACTTATTTGTCTTAAAACCACGACAACTTCCTTTGTCTTGTGCTTTTTTTCTGAATGCCCTGCTATTATCTACTTTATAATGGATTCTAGCTTCCTCCCCAAAATGATGGATGTTAGACTAATTGGCCTATTGTTTCCTGTTTTTTATATCTCGTTCTCTTGAATAGTAGTCTAATTGTTTTCAGTTTTCCAATTCTCATAAGAGCTCTCCAGGATCCAGGGAAGTTTGTAAATTACAGCCAAAGCTGTATCTGTGTAACTGCTTCCTTTGGGGCACTAGGAGCCAGGCCATCAGTTCCTGGGGACTTGATAGCTCCTGGAGTTTCAGGTGAAACGCAAATGTACAGGTTGTACCCTCTTTAACTCTATGACTTGGCAATTTCTATGGAGAATACATTCAAACTTGGCCTTTATTAACTAATTACGGTATATGCCACACTTTGAAATATAGCACAACAGTTATGAGGACATTTTAAAATTTTAAGTTGTGCCAAATGGGGATTGTAGTTATAAAAATCTTTAAATGGTGCATCTTGTAACCATTATCATAGTTTCAAGATTAATATCTCTGGGTGAATATCAATTTAAATTTAATACATTATGCAAATATCTAAAGGGCAGAGCAAACATTGTCAAGTCAAGTCAAGTCAATTTATTTGTATAGCACATTTAAAAACAACCCACGTTGACCAAAGTGCTGTACATCTGACCAGGAAAAAAAAAGAAACATACAGTGGCAGGCAGCCAAACACAACGGCGCGGCCATCTTGAACAAAATGTTAATTCAATCACCCACAGTCCAACAATAAAAGCACTAAACAGGCACCCAAAATTACCCAACCCCAAAAACCCCCCAAAACACAGTCCAACAATAAAAGCATTAAATAGGCATTCAAATCACACACCCCAAAACCCCCAAAAACACAGTCCAACAATAAAAGCATCAAACAGGCACTCAAACCACCCAACCCCAAAAACACACAAAAAAGAAACATCCATCAAAGAAACATCCATCACAGTGAGTCTCCTCCAGTCCTCTCTCTCCTCACTGTGATGGAAGGCCACAATGTCTTTCCCTTCTCCTGCTGTCCTCGCCCGCAGTCAGGTTGTTGTGGTTGCAGGCCGCGCCGGACGGTCCACATCGGGCCAAGCCCAAGGCGCGTTGCGTCGCAGCCGCTCCCGCAGCCTCCGTAAACGGCCGGCTCCGCTGATGAAAAGTCCGATCCGGGGCGGGCGAACACGCTGCTGCCGCTGTTGTTGCACGTCGGGGCGGTCGTGGCTCCCGACATTGAAGCCCCCGCCCAGCAGAGAAATATCCCGCGGCCATCCTAGGCCGCGCCGGACGGTGAAATGTCCGCGCCCCATGCCCCGCGATCCGGGGCGGGCGAACACGCTGCCGCTGCCGGAGCTCCCGATGTCGGAATCCACGCGGCCCGAACCTAAGGCGAGTCGCAGCTGCTCCCGCAGCCTCCGAAGACGGCCGGCTCCGGTGGTGGTAAGTCCGATCCGCGGGCTCCGCGAACCAGAGCCCTGGAGGCCGACAGCTCCAGGAGTTGGGCCGATGGTAGGCCGCAGCAGGAACGGAGACACGGCCCAGAAAACAAAGGTCGGGTCTCCGTTCGGAAGGGACACACTAATTTACAGTGTTAGTTTCCCCCTCCCCCCCACATACACACATAGTACATAAACACAAAAACACCACATCACAACTACAATTAAGACAACAAAAAACAACAAAAACACAAAGACAAATGGACCGCAGGTGAGCGGCAGCTGCTAGGGCAGTGCCGCCATTTTGTAATCCGCCATTGTGAATAAACATTTCTCCCTGTTTCGTCAATAGTAATCCAAGCTCTCGGGGAACACCTCAAATTGAGGCAGCAGGTTATTGCAACTGCAACGGTCTACTTCAAAAGATTCTATGCCAGGTAAGATTACTTTTCCATTTAGTTTTATTTTATAGGATTCATTTGGTATAAAATAGGAAATGTAATAAAACAGACTTGCATTTGTTTTCTTGCTGTTCAATTAATGTATACCGACATCAAAAGCATAAGTTAGATTGGCGCTGGTGAATCTGAACTCCACCTAAATTAAACTTCATAAGTTATAGGAGCAGATTTAGGACATTCGGCCCATAAAGTCTACTCCGCAATTCAATCATGGCTGATCTATCTTTCACTCTCATCCTAATTCTTCTGCCTTCTCCCCATAACCCCCGACACCCTTACTAATCAACTTGCTTCTCATTGCCTCTCTTTGTTGTAGTGGGTGCTATGTATCTGGGTCAGGGAGAGTGGTTGGCGTGGACTGGAAGGGCCGAACGGGCCTGTTTCCGTGCTGTAGTTGTTATATGTTATATATATGTTATATGTTATATATGTATCAATATATACTCAGTCGTATTCATCCACAATGTCCATTATGCACAGAGATAAAGTCATTGCCTCATGTTTGAAATTTGTGATTATAGTTTTATTTTGCATATTGCCTGATCTTGCCAATTGATTGAAAACACTTATGAACAATTGTATTGTTCTATAGTTGCATTCTGTAAAAGATTTTGTTATACTTATGAAAAATTATTCCACTAATTTTAAATTATGATCTTTGTTTTAATTTACAATGATCATCATTTATTTTATGGTCAGCTCCAAACCTCAGATATAATTGTTCCTGGGTAAACATTTGAACATCACATTAAAAGCAAGGTGCGCTCATGTGACTTCAGGCCATTTCCGAACACCTCAACCAATGAAATAGTATTGCCGTTCAGTCACTGTTGTTATATGTAGTCCCCATTGTACAGACAAGGTATAAAACAAAATAAATCAATGACCACAAAACCTGTTTTGACATTCTTTTATTATCTACTAAAGGGGTTGAAGAGATCAGAATATCTAATTTTGAATATTTGAAAATACTATGTTTTCGTCATTTATAGAAGCTTCATCAACAGAGTGTTGATTTATCCATTAAAGCACATATAACTTTGGTATATTTTGAGTAAAAGTTTACTGATATCTTTTTATCGTCAGGTACTCGCTGAAGAGTATAGATCCAGTATTGATGGCTCCAACTTGTGTATTTTTAGCGTCAAAAGTAGAGGTATTTCAATTATTATTATTATTAAATAAATATTAACTATGTTTTGGTTTATCAATATTCAATTATCATGTGAATTACTAGTTGTAGAACGATTTATTGAGTAGGCTATACTTCATTGGGAGGTTTTTGCAGATTCCTTTTTACTATTCCTTTTGTAGCATGGGAGTTCAAAATGTTAGGATATCATAAAATACATATTTGCAACATCACGAAAACCGACAATAGCCAATGTGCATTTGCAATGTGAAGCGTGCACGGATAACAAGATGTTTCACATTTCGCAGTGCGATCCAGGATTGTCAGAGAGGTAAGATGAGTATTATGGGGACAGGATTATAAGTTATATTGAGGAGCATTTTGGAGATCTCAAACAAAGCTACAGTTGTCATGTGTGGCTTGGTGGCTTTATTGTAAACCAAAAAAAGTAGGGGTTTTACCCCAGGTATTTAAAACATGTGCTTTCCTAATGTCATGGGCAGCACATTGGCGCAGCAGTAGAGGTGGTGCTTTGAAGCGCCAGAGACCTGGGTTCGATCCTGGCTATGGAGTCTGTATGGAGTTTGTACGTTCTCCCTGTAACTGGATATCTTTATTTGTCATCCAAAAAACAAGTTTTGGACGAAATTTAGTCGCCCACAGTCCAACAATAAAAGCAATAAAATAAGCAAATTACACAACCCCAACCAACACCAAAAAAAAAGAAACATCCATCACAGTGAGTCTCCTCCAGTCCCCTCCTCACTGTGATGGAAGGCCAGAATGTCTTTTCTCTTCCCCTGCCGTCTTCTCCCGCGGTCAGGCTGGTGTCGTTGCCACGTTCCAGGCCGCGCCGGACGGTGAAAGGTCACGCCGGATCGACTGAGTGGGTTTTCCCCAGGTGCTCCTGTTTCCTCCCACATTTCAAAGACATGTGGGTTTGTTGGTTGAATTGGCTTCTGTTAATTGTCCCTAGTGTGTAGGATGGAACTCGTCTACGGCTGATCACCAGTCAGCGCGGAATCTCTTGCACAGAAATCTCTCCAATTTGTTGAAATGGTATTGGCAGAGCCTACTTTGAGAACATAAGGAATTCTCTTCCACAGTACATCACTTGCCTGCATAGATGAACAAACCTCCTCTTATGCCAAACGTAACTGTGAAGCTTATCAATCAGTTGTTATTTATATTTGAAACAAATGCCTTGGTATTTCCTGATATCATGTAGAATACTTACTAGAATATTCTTGGATAAATAATATTTATTGTGAAAGAATAATTAGTGTAATGTAATTGCAGCAGTATTTGGGCATTTTGTCGTGAACCAAACCAATATATGCCTATGAAATCCTCACAATAAATTACAAGTAACACTCATTAATATGATGAGCTGCGATGTAGCAGAATAATGGATTATTCCGGCTATGTAAATGTAACAATTTCTACCATATTTGAGAGGGGTACTTGAAAGTATAATCTGTAAGTGTTTCAACTCTAATTTTTGAGGCACAGAAGTCAAACCAAACCATCCAATTTATTGGTATTGGTTTATTATTGTCACATATGCCACGATGCAGTGAAAAAAAATGTTTGCATGCAATCCTGTACATTGTCATATGTAATATCAATATGATGTATTGTCATTTTGTGTAGAACTTCCTGTCACAATCTATTCTTTTGGTTTTAGGAATTTGGTGTGGTCTCAAACACACGTTTGATTTCAGCTTCAACCTCTGTGTGTAAGTACAATAGCTTTTTTTGTATTTCCTCTGAATTTCCAGCTACAAAATCTGTTATCTATCATTATGCACTTAACAGTATATTGGCAGAAGGCACTCTCCAGGCGACCTCCATCTTATAGAGGTAGGGTGGGGAAACAGGGGATACATTTCCAGAAAATGATCCGTATTCCAATATTTCTGCAAGCGCAAAGATGCATATTTGCAACTCAGTAACTCGGTGGGTTAGGTAGCCTCTCTGGAGGGAATGTATAGGCAATGTTTTGGCTTGGGACCCTTCTACAGACTCTTCAAAACCATAGTGGATTTATTAAGCATGATTTTCCTTTCGGAGGCTTTCACAGCAATTTTTAGATTACCTGCAAGTTTACTCCTCTATCCCAACTTCCTTTTTAATCAATGTTTTTGTCCTCGTTCCCTGAAGTTTGAACTGCACCCAACCCTCATCCCTGCTATTTTGGTGATTCTTATATGTCTCCGTTTTGGGTCTTGTACTAAATAACAAGCACATTGCATAGTTATTTCACTGTTATTATTTTAAACATTGTTTTAATCTTTCTGTTATGATATAGTGAAAACGAGATTTTCATATGCGTTTCCAAAGGAATTTCCCTACAGATTGAACCATGTAAGTATTAACGTTATGTCTTTTTAAATTAATAGATTATAATTACTCATTAAATCCTTCTCAATGCTGTAATGGTGATCCGGTCAAAACAGCACTAAAAGTAATTTACCTTCGGCTTATGACTCAGTATGGGTGTGTTTCAGCACATCCAAAATATCATAGGATGTTGTTACATACCACTTAGGCTTCATAAAGCATACAACAAAATTAATTATTTAACCATGGGCAATTTGAGATTGGCAATTTAAGATGTATATGTCAGATCATGACTACTTATCTGAGGTGCTTGTGAAACATTCAAGTAATGCTGATTTTATCACCATATTTTTTTAATTTTCTCTACTTTTTACACTATTTAAATATATATTATGCATCTTTACATTTCAAAGACATTTGCCTTTTTATAAGGAAAGCTTTGCCTGGCAATCCTCAATTTCATTTTTATTCAGTTGGTTTGAACCATTTATGACATTTCTTCAGCGGTTCATTTCCAAAAGTACAGGGTAAATCTTCACAGTGGTCTTTAGTAGTAATAACTTAACTATTTCAGGATAGTCATTGCCCCCATTCCCATTCCGGTTTTTATTCTTCTGGTGTCTTAATAAAAGGTAGTTTGTGCTGTGTATCAAAGGACAAGGAATTCAAAATCCCTTTGGTACCAATGTCCTTCCAGTACAGACGACACAGTTGTCCACACATGATGTCCGGTTTTAACTTTCTCTTCCAATAAGCTCCTCATTGACTCCAAATGGTCACTCAACCGCAAGTTTCCCAGCAATGCCACCAACCTGATGACTTTCCCGGTGAACCCAATAATATTGAGTCTTGCTTCTGTTGCGTTTGTTTCTACAATCACTTCTTTAAATGGGAATCCCACACTTGCACATCAGACCAATCTTTACGGCTCTTTTGCAATTAGGATCTTTCCCATTGGCTTCTTACCGTTTCTTAAGATTAACAATGGGGATTGCCAGCTTGATACCCTTTCTCCAAAATGCTCCATCTACAGGCAGGTAGTAACGATCAAAATACTTAAAAGCATGTATTTATAGACATTTTGACTTTTTAAAAATCCTTTGCTAATTTGCTGGGTTTTTTTGTTGCAGATATTAGAATGTGAATTTTATTTGTTAGAATTAATGGTAAGTGCTCTTGTCTTATTTTATTTACAACAAAAATTAATACCTCAAACTGTTGATGTTGATGTTATCTCGGTTATGTTTCGGTTCGGGACCCGTTCCTTAGACTAATTTTAGTACGGAGGAGAGATCTGGAAAAGAGGTGGGGCCTGGACAAAGCCTGACAAGTAATAGGTGGATACAGGTGAGAAGGTTTTATTGGTAGATGGATGGACAAAGGCTGGCGATGAAAAGGAAACCAAAAGGTGTCAGATAAGAATGAAAAGAGGAGGGAAATGTAAATCCAGAGGAAGGGCTATTGGAGGGAGGGGACATCACCTTTCCAATTTTCTATCACCAACTACAAGGACTCTGAAGCCTATACATGTCCTCCGAGATGTTGCCTGACCTGCTGATTTACTTTGTGTTTTACTCAAGATTCCAGCATCTGCAGTTCCTTGTGTCTTTTTTAAAAAAAAGATAGCTTTTGGAAATAGATCACTTTCCTATTTTGGGCATGCAACTTCAGTGCCAATCACTTTCAAATAAAGTAGTTTAAAGTTGTAAGTACACACTGAATACTAAATTGCCGGATATAATTCAGTATATATCCTTATAGCAACAAACATGGTAGATCTATTTAGACTGGATTCAGGCTGTGATCCCTGTAGCAAGATGATATTTTACACATTTGTCATATCATCTAACCTGGGTTTGTTTGGGACTATTTTGGAGTCTTGTGTCAACTATTTAATACTATTTTGCATTCTTTATGAAGGATTGCTGTCTGATAGTATACCATCCCTATAGACCATTGCTACAGTATGTACAAGATATGGGACAAGAAGACATGTTGCTACCATTAGCATGGTAAGATTATATCGTAATCAGCTGCCTTTCTGTGTGTTGTGTTTGTACATAAAGACAATTTGTATTATATTTTGTGATAAACGCTAATTTCATTCGACATATAACATTTCCTATTATTGGTAAAACGGTCATTTTCCCAACAAAAGCAAGTTTCTTCAGAAATAATATCTGCATTTATGTAGCGCCTCGTGCTGTCAATACTTCTCTGTTAAATAAATGCATTAATTGTAGGACTGTTTTTAATTCAATAGTGTTATTGCTTCTAAATCAACATTATAGACTTCCTGAGACATACATTTAAAAAGATCAAGAATAGTAGTGCAGTTATATATTTGGAGCTGAGATGAGGAAAAATCTTTTCACCTAGAGAGTTGTGAATCTGTGGAATTCTCTGCCACAGAAGGCAGAAGAGCCCAATTCACTGGATGTTTTCAAGAGACAGTTAGATTTAGCTCTCAGGGCTAACGAAATCAAGGGATACGGGGAAAAGGCAGGAACGGGGTACTGATTTTAGATGATCAGCCACGATCATATTGAATGGTGGTGCTGGCTTGAAGGGCCAAATGGCCTACTCCACCTATTTTCTATGTTTCTATAACTTCTTTACTTGGAAGTTGTGCATGACCTGTTTTATTTTTCAACACTCATTAATCATTTTTCTGTTCGATATGAGTAAATCTATCAGAATTCAGTGGAATGGAAAAAAGTATTTGTATTTATATAGTACCTGTCATGTCCTCAATATCCCTTAGTGCTTCAGGGCCATTAAATTATATTTCTAGTATGGAAATGTGACAACCATTTTGCACACAGTGACAGGATAAGTGACCAATTAATCTGACTTAGTGATGTTGGCTGTTCGGCAGGATACTGGGAAAAGTTCTTTGGAAAAGTGCCGTGGGATCTTTTACGCCACCTGAACAGACAGACAGAGCCTCGTCTGAAAGATGGCATCTGTAGCAATGCAGCACTCCCACTCCCTCAGTCCTGCAATGAAGTCTCAACCTAGATAATGTGAGCCAGTCCTGGAGGTGAGACTACTAGCAACTGAGCCAAAAATAAATATAAACATGCCTCTTTTAATAATGTAGCTGTCACTTCAGGAACAAATAGGCTGGGAGGGTCAAGAAATGCTACTGAGTTTAGACAATTAGGCTTTTTGGAAAGAACACTATTCCACTTCTGAGTTAGATCACTTATAAATACTTGGTTCATTCATAAAAATATAATTTTAAAACTACATGCCTTAATCTGCACAGGAGGATAGTGAATGACACCTACAGGACAGACCTTTGCCTCATGTATCCTCCATTCATGATCGCCTTAGGTGAGTATATAGTTGTTGGACTTGAGATATAGTTTGTCGATTGTCACTGTAAAATCTGAAGTTATTCTTTCAAGCATTTTGGAATTGTACTAGCCTGTGAATCAATGCTACTTACGTTTACAATCAATTCATGATTGAATTTGTGTTAATATTTCATATTATTTTCATATTTCATAATCGGTTTGGTTGATAATGTACTTGGAGGTTTATTTTGAACACCTCAATTTTAAGTCTTAAATATTATTTATTTTGAAAGACTAAATTATACCTGTTAATGAGTAGCTAATTCAGAAATGTATTCAAACAGATGACCAACATATTTTCATTTTATCATGAGTACGATAAAGAAAGGGAAATATTTTACAATCATTAAAATTTTTAATAGCTATCATTCATTTAGGTTAAATGAATACATACCTGATGAAGCAAAGGATAAGATCTGAATGCTGGTTTCTACAATTTATCATGTTGTGCATTCGCACAGTTCCTGTGGTTCCATAATCTATATAATGTCAGTAGGTGATCGAACCGATCTCTGGATCTGACCACCTGATTCTTGGATCTGAAGGTTCAAGAGACCTCGGGTGCTGTTAGTGTAGAGTTTGTATGTTTCCCCTGTGACCACATGGGTTACTCCACATCTCAAAGATGTGCAGGCTTGTAGGTTAATTGGCCTCTGTAAATTGTCCGTAGTGTGTAAGGAATAGGTGTGAAAGTGGGATAACACTAGTGTGAACAGGTGATTGATTGGCAGTGTGGACTCGGTGGGACGATGGGCCTGTTTCCAGGCTGTATCTCTGAACAAAATTACTGTTAAAACCACAAAGTACATCCTATAACAGCAGGATAAGTGCACAGCCAAGAAAAACAAGCCCAAGCAAGGATAATAACTACATATTCAGTAATAAGCTATCTACATGTTAACATAAAAACTAAGTGTATTGATGCCAGTATATCATTGGGGTTATAAAGTGGGCATCTCCCTTCACAGGTGTTTCGTTGAGTTCTGCCCACGACACTTCAGGAAGGCTCAACAGTTAGTTCTGTGGATTAGCTCAATGCAGCAAATTTAGATTCCAAAGGACTGATATTAGAAGACAAAGAAAAGCAAATTTGGAAGAAATTATTGCCCTCTATACTCCATCTTGGGAATAAAGTTTGTGCTAAATCCAGGTCATTAGCATGGCTCAACAACCTTCGGTTGTAAAGACTT
Organism: Rhinoraja longicauda; assembly: GCF_053455715.1. NCBI lineage: Eukaryota > Metazoa > Chordata > Chondrichthyes > Rajiformes > Arhynchobatidae > Rhinoraja > Rhinoraja longicauda. Next base: position 66,353,657 of record NC_135957.1, on the reverse strand, counting down.
GATAAAACTTTTGTTGGAATCCTTCATCAGTCTGAAGAAGACCCCTGACCCAAAACATTGTCTGTCCATTTCCCTCCACAGATGCTGCCTAACCCTCTGTTCCTCCACCACTTTGTTTTTTTTGCTCAAGATTCTAGCATCTGCAGTCTCTTGTATCTCCTCGAATTCTTGCATGTGTGGCTGTTTCCCACACAAATGTGTCCTTCAAACCAAATAATCTTGGGTGTGACCTTTTTGTTGGGTTCTTTGAAGGCACTATGAATTAATTATGTTCCATTATCAGCCAAACGATTAGACTGTCCACGTGAAAATACTAACAGCATTAATTTGGCTGCCTACCGGATCTTTTATTTTTATATGAAGTAGAAATATTTATCATATTTTACTTGGGTAATTAATGAATAATCAAGATTATTGAAATTTCTAGGTGATATTTTGGTTTCATTTTTGGAGTGTTTCTGAGACCTACATAGTCATAGGTATTGAAGGTAGACACAAAATGCTGGAGTAACTCAGCGGGACAGGTAGCATCTCTGGAGAGATGGAATGGGTGACGTTTCGGGTTGAGACCCTTTTTTGCTCACTCACTGTTGTACGAAGGATTAATAGGGGCCTGTGAGAAAATGCAGCTCTTTGATTCTTTGTTGAAGATGCTGCTGGCATAGTTGTTTTCATTATTGTTATAGAGTATAACTTGTTAGAAATTAATATACTGTAAAGTAAGAATTAGTAAGTTGAACTTGTGTTCTTCTCATTGCAGCTTGTTTACACGTAGCATGTGTAGTCCAGCAAAAAGATGCTCGTCAGTGGTTTGCTGAACTCTCTGTGGATATGGAAAAGGTGATGATTGCCCAGAAATCAAATTGATTGCTTGCACTAGTTTATAATTTTTTGAAATTAGTTTCAAGTTTTGAAAGGAATTATTTGAAAAACGCAAAGCAAAAAAAAAAAAAGTAATGATTGAAGTTTGCACATTTACATCAGTTGTTTAATTATAGACAATAGACAATAGGTGCAGGAGTAGGCCATTCAGCCCTTCGAGCCAGCACCGCCATTCAATGCGATCATGGCTGATCACTCTCAATCAGTACCCCGTTCCTGCCTTCTCCCCATACCCCCTCACTCCGCTATACTTAAGAGCTCTATCCAGCTCTCTCTTGAAAGCATCCAACGAACTGGCCTCCACTGCCTTCTGAGGCAGAGAATTCCACACCTTCACCACCCTCTGACTGAAAAAGTTCTTCCTCATCTCCGTTCTAAATGGCCTACCCCTTATTCTCAAACTGTGGCCCCTTGTTCTGGACTCCCCCAACATTGGGAACATGTTATCTGCCTCTAATGTGTCCAATCCCCTAATTATCTTATATGTTTCAATAAGATCCCCCCTCATCCTTCTAAATTCCAGTGTATACAAGCCCAATCGCTCCAGCCTTTCAACATATGACAGTCCCGCCATTCCGGGAATTAACCTAGTGAACCTACGCTGCACGCCCTCCATAGCAAGAATATCCTTCCTCAAATTTGGAGACCAAAACTGCACACAGTACTCCAGGTGCGGTCTCACCAGGGCCCGGTACAACTGTAGAAGGACCTCTTTGCTCCTATACTCAACTCCTCTTGTTACGAAGGCCAACATTCCATTGGCTTTCTTCACTGCCTGCTGAACCTGCATGCTTCCTTTCATTGACTGATGCACTAGGACACCCAGATCTCGTTGAACTCCCCCTCCTCCTAACTTGACACCATTCAGATAATAATCTGCCTTTCTATTCTTACTTCCAAAGTGAATAACCTCATGGATTTTACTTCCTTAAGAATGTAACAGAAAACATGGTGATCTGTAAAAAAGCTAGAAAAATATCCTCTTAAGCTTCAGGAAAACCTTATAGAAGATGCATGCTAATTTTTCAATGAGTGATCACAATTAAGGATTTGATGATTGTTCTAAGTCTCTCAATTGGGGTCAATGACTCCATGAGATTTATTGGTGTACTATTATATAAGATGGGCAGCAAGGACAAACCAGCGAAATACAGACGGGGCGAGCCTGACATTAGTGGTGGAAAGATTGTTGATGGGATTCTGAATGACAGAATCTACCGTCATTAGAGATAGTCAGCATGCCTCTGTGCATGAGAAATCATGTCTCGCTTATCTGATGGTGGTTTATGAGGGCAGGGTGGTGGACGTTGTCTATTATGGGTTTTAGCAAGGCCTTTAACAAAATCCCACATGGTAGTCTAGTCAGGAACGTTAGATCACATGGAATCAAAGGTGAATTACCCAACTGGATTCAAAATTGGCTTGGAGGAAACTAATGGGTGGATAACATAACATAACATAACATAACATAACAACACTTTATTGTCACTCGGCACAACACCGAGCGAAATTTCAGCAGTCACACAAAATACAGCAAAAAGAAAAGAACACAGGACACCCGACCCCAACACAAACATCCATCACAGTGACTCCAAACACCCCCTCACTGTGATGGAGGCAACAAAACTTCCCCTCTCTTCCCCCCGCACCCACGGACAGGCAGCTCGACCCCAACCGAGGCAAACGACACGCACAGCCCCCGCAAGGGGATGGAAGGCCCCCCGGCCGAGCCGCCCCGGGCACCGAAACGTCCCGCGGCCACACCGGGCGATGTTAAGTCCAACGGCCGAGCCGCACCGGGCACTGAAACGTCCCGCGGCCGAACAGCGCTGACGATGTTAAGTCCAGCGGCCAAGCCGCGCCGGGCACTGAAACGTCCCGCGGCCACACCGGGCGATGTTAAGTCCAGCGGCCAAGCCGCACCGGGCATTGAAATGTCCCGCGGCCGAGCCGCACCGGGCACTGAAACGTCCCGCGGCCACACCGGGCACTGAAACGTCCCGCGGCCACACCGGGCGATGTTAAGTCCAGCGGCCGAGCCGCACCGGGCACTGAAACGTCCCGCGGCCGAGCCGCACCGGGCACTGAAACGTCCCGCGGCCGCACCGGGCGATGTTAAGTCCAGCGGCCGAGCCGCACCGGGCACTGAAACGTCCCGCGGCCGAGCTGCGCCGGCAATGTTAAGGCCCGCAGCCGAGCCGCACTGGGCACTGAAACGTCCCGCAGCCGAGCTGCGCCGGCAATGTTAAGGCCCGCAGCCGAGCCGCACCGGGCACTGAAACGTCCCGCAGCCGAGCTGCGCCGGCAATGTTAAGGCCCGCAGCCGAGCCGCGCCCCGGGGAAGAGACCTAATAAAATAAAGGTTTCCCCCCGCCCCACCCCCCCACCCCACCCCACACCCCCACCACACACCCCCACCACACATACACAGCCAAAAACAGAAACAAAAACCATCCCAACACCGACACAAACAAAAAAAAAGAAAAAAAGACAACAGACTGCCAGAGAGCCGCAGCCGTTAGAGGAAGGAACTGCAGATGCAGGCATACACCAAAGATACACATAAAATGTTGGAGCAACTCAGTGGTAGATGTAAACGGTTTTTCTGATGGGAGGCTTGTGACCCATGGAATGTCTCGAGTCAATTCTGTGTCCACTGTGGTTTGGCTTGCAAATTGTTAGTGTATGTAACAATGTAATTAAAATAAATAAATTTGCAGATGACACCAAAATTGGAGGTATTGTGGACAGTGAGGAAGGATATCTTCATTTACAATAGGGTCTAGATCAGTAAGGAAGGAGGGCCAAGGAATACATATGGAATTTACCTCTGAGAAGTGTGATATGTTGTACTTTGGTACATCAACCTGGGCAGAACTTGCACAGTAAATGGTAGGGCCTTGCAGAGTGTTGTAGAACAGAGAGATGTGCGAGTACAGGTACATCGTTCTCCGAAAATGGCGAGTCAAGTGGACATTGTAGCGAAGAAGGCCTTTGTCATGCTTTCCTTTGTTGGGAAGGGTATTGAGTATAAACGTTGGCACATTATGAGGTGCCTGTACAGGTTATTGGTGAGAACACACGGAGTATTTTGTGCAATTCTAGAACATAGAACAGTACAACGCAGGAACAGGTCCTTCGGCCCACAATGTTTATGCTGAGCATGATGCCTAGCTGAACTGATCTCGTATGCCTGCACAAGATCCATATTCCTCTATTCTGGGCATTTCCATGTACCTATCCAAAAAGCCTCCTAAACACCACTTTCGTATCTGCTTCCGTTACACTCCCTGCCAGAGTCCCTATCACCCTCTCTTTTTAAACAAAACTTGCTCCGCACATCTCCATTAAACTTTCCCCCTCTCACTTATAGCAATGCCCTCTAGTGTTGGACATTTCCACCCTGTGGTAAAAGGATCCGACTGTTTACCCTTTCTATGCCTCTCATAATTTTATATACCGATCAAATCTCCCCTCAATGTTCAAGAGCAAAACAATTCAAGTCGATCCAACCACTGCCTGTAGCTGAAACCCTCAAATCCAGGCAGCATTCAGGTAAACCTCCTCTGCACCTTCCCCAAAGCTTCTGCATCTTTCCTGTAATGGGGCGACCAGAGGCCCATGCAATATTTTAAATGCGCCCTAACCAAAATCCTATAGAGCTGCATCACGACTTCCTGACTTTTGTACTCAAGACCCCGAGCAATGAAGGCAAGCATGCCATATGCCTTCTTTATCAACCTATCTACTTGTGTTGCCACCTTTAGTGAGCTATGAACTTGGATGCCACGATCCCTCTGCACATCAATGCCGTTAAGGGTCTTGCCATTAAATGTATACTCTCTCCTTGCATTGAACGTCCCAAAGTGGAACACCTTGCACATGCTCAGGTTAAACTCCATCTGCCATTTCTCTGCCCATTTCTGCAGTTGATCTATATCCCGCTGTATCTTCTGACAGCATTCCTCTGTCTGTAGCTCTTCCATTTTTGGTGTCGTCAGGAAACATACTCGCCAACCCATCTACATTTACATCTAGGTAATTTTCACATATAGCAGAGGGCCCAGCACAGATCCTTGCAGAGCTCCACTAGTTGCAGACTTCCAGCCAGAATATCTACCTTCCACCACAACACTCTGTCTTCTATGATTAACTTAGTTCCGATTCCATACAACCAAGTCATCGTGAATAGCGTACATCTTTATCTTCTGCATCAGTCTACCATGAGGCATCTTATCAAAGGCAATTGATAAATTGAATTGGAGGCCAATTCTCTGAATGCATTCAAGAGAGAGCTGGATAGAGCTCTTAAGGATAGCGGAGTCAGGGGATATGGGGAGAAGGCAGGAACGGGGTACTGATTGAGAATGATCAGCCATGATCACATTGAATGGCGGTGCTGGCTCGAAGGGCCGAATGGCCTACTCTTGCACCTATTGTCTATTGCATCTATAATCAAGGAAGTTTTTAAAAAAATTGTAGTACATGAGATATACTTGTTTTTCTATAAAATTAATTTTAATATTCTGGATCATTTGTGTGGGCAGATTCTTGAAATAATCAGGGTCATTCTGAAGCTGTATGATCTATGGAAGAATTTTGATGACCGAAAAGAAATGGCAGGAATCCTTAACAAGATGCCAAAACCAAAACCACCTCCAAACAGGTATTTCATTGAATGATGTCATTTGGGCCACCAGTGCATAATATCAGACATTTTATTGGCAAGGTTTAAACTCTGTATGAACTTGGATTATAAGGATTTACTCTCCAAAAAATAGCCGTGTTGGGACAATTATGGCATTTAAGAAAGTTTTGAATATTACTGTAAAGTGGAATGCTCGTAGGCTGTTGCTTGTAATACTTCAAATTGGGCTTGTAGTTGCAGCTGCTCATGGATGGCTTGATGTTTTGCTATGATATAAAAATCTGACTGGTAAAACTGGAGTTGGTGGGGATCAAGGTGCAAAGACTCCACTGGAGGGGATGATAGTTGATGTAAAAGAAGACAGCCTTATTGTTCTCATTGACTTTGGTTGTTGAAGATTAATCATAGTCCCAGAGGTTTATTGTAGATGTTCTGTAGGGTGTTGTGCTAGGCTAACATCTTCAATTACTTCAGGATAGTAGATATGTTTGCTAATGATACTGTTGCTCAGATAATGGGGTAGTCCATGTCTGCATGCAATGCAAGCTAGACAATTAGTATTGAACTTGTAAGTGGCCGTAATGTTTCACGCCACACCCCACCACTCTGGTGTACAGCCAGCATTGGATGCAACATTCTATCTGTGACTTTACCAGTGTTTTATATGGTTTATGTGTAAGCTATGTGCTTTGGTACTCTGTGTCTCCCCATGCTTTACTCAACCTTTCTCAATCCATGTTAATGCAGCTTTAAAGCAATAGATGGAAATAAACAGTGTGTCAGGAACAGATGAAGCAAACAAGTGTAAGAGTGCCCCTTCAGTTAATCCGAAGAAGGAGTATTAGTCGAAGAACAAAGTAGAAGACTATCCAAAGCATGCAACACTTGGAATAAATTAATGATTCAAACAGAAATAACTGGGTACAATCTAATAACCATTGGATGAATGTGGTTACCAAGTGGCCATATATAAGAGCTGGCATAGTCATGATGGGTCATATGGCTTCTTTTGGGGTTACACTGATTCTGAGATGTTAAATCGGAACTTTGTGGAATACACCACACTGCTGAATGGCAAAAACCAGACAGTACTAAAGAAGCTCAATTCCTACCATGGACATTGCTAGATTGCCAACTTATCTATTTACCCTGCTAAAGATTCACTCCCTCCAATAGTGCAGTGTGTCATCCGTACCACCTGCAAAATGCATTTTAGCATCTCCTGAAGGTAGACACAAAATGCTGGAGTAACTCAGTGGGTCAGGCAGCATCTCGGGAGAGAAGGAATGGGTAACGTTTCAGGTCTCGACCCGAAACGTCACCCATCCCTTCTCTTCCGAGATGCTGCCTGACCCGCTGAGTTACTCCACCATTTTGTATCTACCTTCAATTTAAACCAGCATCTGCAGTTATTTTTCCTCAGCATCTCATGAACTCTGTTTTGATACCATCTTCCAAACCTGTGACCTTTGCCACCCAGAAAGACATGGGAAATTGGTGCACAGGAATCCTTTAAATAGCACACAATAAAGACTTGCAAGTATATCTCTCAATGTTTTCATCATCAGAGTTAACATTCTAGAACTATACCCTAAACCTTGAGAGTGCTTGTAATAAGAAAGTATTTAGTGGTTCGAGAAAATAGTTCAACACCACTTACTGAAGGGCAATTATGCTTGGGTAAAAATATACATATTATTATACAAAGAAACACAGTTTGGAAGGATGGTGGAAGCGGGGTTGCTCAGTGAAACTTACTGAATAAGAATCAGCCTGGATAGAGTGGATGTACAGAGGATGTTTCCACTAGTGGAGAGTCTAGAATCAGAGGACGCAACCTCAGAATAAAAGGATGTACCTTTACAATGGAGGGATTTATTTAGCCAGAGGGTAGTGAATCTGTGGAATTCATTGCCATAGATGGTTATGGAGGCCAAGTCTTTGGGTATTTTTAAAACAGAGATTGACAGCTTCTTGATTAGTAAGAGTGTTAAAGGTTACGGGGAGAATGGGGTTGAGAGGGAAAGATGGTTCAACCATGATTGAATAGCGGATTGACTTGATTTGGCCAAATGGCCTATTTTCCCCCTATGACTGATGAACTTGTAATGCTGTGTACGATTAAACTGGAAGTTTAAAGAATAGTTGCATGAAATGCAATATCCTTGGATGATAACTGTACCACTGGTCCAGAAGTTGCTCAATTAATTATCTTGTTAAAATGTGGAGAAAGTTGGGAAGAGGGAAAATGGTGATGTTTTAATTTCAACGGGTGTTCTATTTTCACTTTTAATTTGTATTCTTTGCTTCCTTCTTGCAGTGAAGGAGAACAGGGGCCTAATGGTAGTCAAAATTCCACCTACAGTCAGTCCTAAGAAACTCAATTCCATGAAAGACTAAGAGTTGAGTGGATTTCAACTGTGATAGCCAAGGAAATTCCTTACACTTCATGAAGACTTCTGCTAGAAAAAAACAGTGGAGAGAAGATGCGTGAGATTGAGAATTGTTGCAGTTTTTCAGAATAAAAAAGCTTTTGGATACGAATACTCTGAACTCTAAGATCTGCTGCTGCAAAACAAATACTGAGTTTTATTTGTTTGTAGTTTTGGTCAAATGTTGAGAGAGGACATTTTATTCATTGTCTTGCTCGTGCTGCATTTTAGAATTATGTCTAATAAAATCTCCACCAGTGTAAATGATTTGTATAGATTTCCCAACTGAATTCTGAATTATAATCCAAAGAAAAATGGTTCAGTAATTGGCAGGGAAAAGGGGAATATTGTTCTAAGTGTCTTATATTTTCCTTGGGAGAAGACTTGTATCTTTTTTTTTTAATCAACAAAGTATTACTTGAGATAGACACAAAATGATGGCGTAACTATGCAGAACAGGCTACATCTCTGGACAGAAGGAATAGGTGACTTTTCGGGTCGAGACCCTTCTTCAGTCCGAGTTACTCCAGCATTTTGTGTCTAGGGTTTAAACTGGCATCTGCAGTTCCTTCCTACACAATACTTGAGATATATGGGATTAAAATAAAGATGAAATGGAACCTGTAAAGTTTGGAATAGAGATATTTCTATTGGGTTCAAAGTTTATATTTCCCACACAAGTTTCCTGATGCATTAGGGTTGACCCTTTTTATATTCAAAGCTCTGGTTTAAAACTTTTTTTTGCATTGCTTTTCGTTTTTAAAAAAATGTGCAGAATTATTTTTAAAGATGATCTTCAATTAGGTTACTTCTAGTTTGGTCGATGCAGAGGCCTACTGTAACACTTGTGATGCAACAACTAATATTTTGGCTTTGTCTGAGTACACAAAATGTATGGCAATAGTAAGGTTGAAAAATCTATGGCTATTATTTAAGAACTTGAAAGTGGTTATCTGACCTTCAAAACAAACTAAATGAACCAATGCTAAAAGGAGACCACCGGCTTTAAAAAAATAAATATCCTGACATGAACAAAGCATAAACATGCATACTCTGTATTTTTCTGTTCGTCTGTTTAAATTGTTTTCTTTTTGGGGGTGTTTTCCCTTTGCTGTTCTTAACATCACTATTTGGATTATACCAGTTTTTTTTAATTTGCCATCATTTGAGTGATTCGTATAAGTGCATCAAATTGTGTAATTGTGAAACTACTGCTGTCACCCCTGCATATGTGATTGCACTTAAAATGGTTAATTGGCTATATCTTTCATGTAGTCCAAAAAGCATCATGTTATTGCAACTCTTATTAGTTCCATTACAGAAAGGGGTATATTTGGGGTATTATTATATTGGTACCTCTTGAGCCATGCTAACATATTTTTAAAATATTTTGTGATGCAGGTAAAATTTTCTGAGAAAATAGGGGTGGAAACAATCAGGAGTCAGTCTGAAGAAGGGTTTCGACCCGAAACGTCACCCATTCCGTCTCTCCAGAGATGCTGCCTGTCCCGCTGAGTTACTCCAACTTTTTGTGTCTATCTTCAGTTTAAACCAGCATCTGTAGTTCCTTCTTCATGAGTCAGTGGAGACCATTATTATTGTGAAGAACAATCTCTACCACTGAAATTCCTAGAAAGCACCGTTACATGTTTTTATGCTATTAAAAGTGAATTGTGAAACTAACATGCATTAAAGTGGCAAACTGATCCATTTTCATTCCACAATTAATGGCAAATAGGTGGTTTTGTTTTCACACTATTCCCTTATCTATGCCTCAAACCAACAATCAGTGCTGTTTCATCAATTATCTGGCTGAAATGCCTCCATCTAAACGGTCTAAATCTTTACCCAGGCATGGCATATAAATTAATGACTACGACTGAGGGAGGTGCAGAGAGAGGTAGATAAATCAAATTAAGACTCAAACTGTTGGAGTAACTGAACGGGTTTGAGAGCATTGCTGTAGAAAATGGGTCGGGAGCCTTTTTAAGACTGGAACTTGATGACTTGAACGAGTAGCACGTTTTGCCATGGTTGTGGAGTTCTCACAGCGTCTACAGTTTCTGTCCTTAGCTGTGGTGGGTTAAATGATCATCAGAAAATGCCTTATAGTTAATTGCCGCTAGTTATAAAATTAAAAGATCAAGTTAATTGAACATATTGTGTCTGTTAACCATTTACACTAAACAAATTGAAATGCAAATTAAAGCATTCTCAAACTATTTTGATGTTTTAAAATTGTTATACCTTTGTCCAGCAGATGACAAATGTAAACATGTTCAAAATAAACCATTTCAATTGTTAGCAACAGATGGGTTTTTATACCTGTTGTATGCCTGTTCTCCATTTAAAAACAGTAATTACATTGCTGGTTGGGATGGGTGTGCTAAATTGGCTGTATGCTCAATCCCCTGAGATGGGAATTCTGTCAAATGAAGTGATTACTGGGAGGCAGAGGAAAAAACTGAAGATATGCTCAAAGTAAAGGGAATCCCTCAGCCATCACCACTCAAACTGGTAGAAGAGCTTCAAGTATGGCATTTCTTCAGGAGCAGACAGGTTGAGTGATAACAGTGGAAGACACTACCTTGTGTATACCTGCACTAAGGCCGTGGATCCCTCAGACCTTATCAGCCATTCCAATTTTGAAGTAAAAACAAGTTTTCCTTGGCCCATCCACCCTACTTTAAATTCCACAAAGGCTGGTTGAGTTGTCCCATCGCTTTCCTTAATTTTCCTTAATCTCTATCCTGAGACAGGTTAGTGACCGAAACCAGAAGCCCATTCTGTGATATTGGCATCAAACCAACTTTCCAGACTGGTCCCTATTTCCCTTGCTTTCTCTGTAAGCAAAAATTTATCTCGGCCGTGAATATTTTTAACTCTGACTCCAAGCTCTCGAGAATGGAACGGCAAAGACTCAAAATCCAATTGTCAAAATTCCTCTTAAAACATCTCTTATTTCTTTCTCACAAAGTGATCTCTCCTATTTATACATTTAACTCACTAAAGAAAACATCCTCTCAGCTTCTTTCCTGCCAAACCCCCTCAAGATCTTTCTTCAGTTTATAAACTTAAAACAGATTTCATCTGTTTAATCTTTTCTCAACAGGATAATGGCTAAACCAGACACACCCTCAATTCTACAAATTGGTCCCAGTTTCTTAATCTGCCTGGGCATTTCCAATTACCACATATTTTGCACACAACCAATCCATCATTTTTTTTTAAAAATCAGCTACCTTCTTGCTATATGTTGGGATTTAACAATGCCATGGAATATAGGGGAGGAAGAAAGAATGGCCTTCAAGGCACTCAAACAATATATTTATTAAAATTCAACTGCCAATTTTTTTATTGAATTGTAATTTGAGTATTAAAGGAATTTTACCAAAATTATAATTAATTATTGGTAATAAAACCTGGCCATAGAAAATATTATAATGACTGCTTCTGTGCAGCACTCAAATTCTAGTTTCAACTGATAAAAAAATCCTGCAAAGGCCAACATCGGAAAATCACTTATTTTTATGCAAACAAATCTTTGCGCTGATAATAAATATGACCTTTTAGAAGTTACACGTGGCTTTCAGACGTTACACTACTGGCTAATCTCATTTGTCCATTGGATATGCTGTCTGTCAGTTGGTACGAGAGTGTGATGATGTGAAAGAAAATGATGATTTGGCTGCAGAGGTAATTAAGGAAAGATAAATGTAAAAATAATATATCATTTTCTTGGTTCACAGGAAAGCCATCATGAAGCAATTATGATAAAACATTAAGTAAAACCTACATTCACAGTAAATAATTTCCAGGAATTTCAGTGACAAAAATATTCAAGTAGTTTGCTAACAGTGCTTTAAAACATAGGTGTAACATGTAAAAATTAACCCGCACTGCAAACAATGTGGTAATCATTAGGTTTATTAACTTGAATCAACTAGCTTTCACAAATAAAATGGCTTCAAATTCCTACTCAGCAGGAGAGAGACCATATGTGGAGCAGAAATAGAATTGATGTGGACCTTTCTTCGATGGATACTCCAGGTATCCGGAGAAAACCTGAGAATTGGAGAGATACGAACAAAATAACGCTGAAAGTACTCAGCCTATTTTTATTGTTATAAATAGGTTGTTTGGCCCATCAAGAATAATCTGATTCTCAGAATCCTCCCAATTTTCTCCCTGTTGTCCATTCTCTTTCGACTCTATCCTGATTCTCTTATCATCCATCTATGCAAAGGACAATTTGCAGTAGTTAATTCGTCAGAGGAGGGAAACCAGAGGATATAGGGAAGTAGGGAACCCACATGCAAAATTCTACAGTCAAGTGAAGAGTGAAACTTAGTCATATAACTGAGAAGGCAGCACTACCTTCAATGTCACTGTGAACAGCATGCAGCATCTGTGTAGAGAGAAATACTATCAACATTTCAAGCTAATCATTTTTCATTGGTTGTAACAAAAGGCCACTGACCGAAGATGTTAACTCCACAGATGCTAATATCTTCTTTCTGTCACCATTTATACTAACCAGTCTGCTGACTAGTTCTAGTTTATTTCAGTTTTCTCCATCCTGCAACATTTTGCTTTTACATTAGTATAGATGTGTGCTAAAATCAGCAAATGCTGTTTCATTCACCTTCCTTAGGTTTCAATTCCAAACAATACTCACTGACATTCATCAATTATGCCATCATTACTACTCTTGGTTAATTCTGTAAACTAACCAACTATGCACAATGCACAGAACAATATTGTTTTCTTAACAAAAGATAATAAATATCAAACGATACACTCAAATATTCAGTGTTAAAATGATCGGAAAAAAAAATCAATATTAAAAATGTATAAATGTAATTTTGCTGACCATGATTACTTTACAGCATATTTTAAACTAGTCAGACTATCTTTCATTTCTAGATTTATTTTTTTTATACACTTTGGGAATTCTTTCCACAAGAAGTGCCTGAAATAGCTCATCCTTTTTACTTGGCAAGTTCACGGTTTTCCCATTCTTCCCAACCACCGGGGAAATGTACAGCTCTGAAACACAAAACAGCAATCAGTTATTTAATCCCCTGCTACTATGCCATAAGAGAAAATCATTAATTCATGAATGGTATTTATTTGGCTGAATATAGCACCGCATCACATCAAAATTTAGGACCTTATATACCTCTAAAAGATCACCTCATCTACATCCTAAGGAATATGAGGGGAAGTGTTAGGGAATCACGAAATAGAGGATGGGGTTTAATGAATAAGTTTACTGGCCAACTCTGTACACATGCAAGGAATGTGCCTTGTTGCTCTGCTTGCAAGTAACAACACGAACATGCAGTAAACAATTAAGAATAAAGCATAAAACATTAAAACATTAAGAATACAACATTACAGTTTAAACATGGGAGTAAAATAAACCAGAGCAAAAAGAGACTACAGACTTTTGGTTATTGAGTAGCTACTACTCGCGGAAAAAAGCTGTATATACATCGACCCTCATAACAAATAACAGTTTTAGTAATATATAGATATAGATAGATGTTCTGGTTAATTGTATCAGCATGTATCTTTTGTGTGGCCTCTTTACCAATGACTCAAAATCCAATGGCTCCTTTTAAACCCAAACTACTAGTCACAGAATTATTTAAAACACTATTTTGCTTTTGACCTAGCTTAAGCATATAATGCCCCCCCCCCCCCCCTTTCAAGGATATTACTTAATAATGAATTCCAGGAATTTCCCAACAGCTAAGAAATGGCATGTAGTATCACAATGCTTGCCTCCTTCCTATCTTGGACAGTGGTTTTGTAAATTTTGGAGACAAGGAACTGCAGGTGCTAGTTTATACCAAAGATAGACACAGAGTGCTAGAATAACTCAGGGGGTTAGGCATCATCTCTGGAGTCTGAAGATTGGTCCCAATCCAAAACATCAACCACCCATTTTCTCCAGAGATGCTGCCTGACCCGTTGAGATACTCCAGCACTTTGCCTTGTAAATATTGTTCTGTAACAATCTATGAATTCAGTCCAATTCCAGCACTTTGATTGAGGTAAAACTAAACAAAAAAACCCCACAATTACTGAGTTGCTGGTACTGTACTCACCTATTGTACCCTAAAAATACAGCAGTATCTAAAGCTTTTTTGCTCCGGATTCCTGCCATACATGAAAATACAATTTTATCCAACGCCGCTGGCATTTGCCCATTGTATGCCTCCGTAAAACTTTTGGGATCCAAACGCAAGGCTTGTTCCACTTGGTCAACTTTAGGCAAATGAGATAAAAAGAGTAAACATTTCAACCAATATATCTGTAAAACAGCGATGATACTTTTGTTTTTAAAAATCACCACATATCGAAGACAATGTTTTGTTTCCTGCTTACCACTGACTACTTTCAAACAGATTGAATTTCATTACAAAAATAAGTAAAGGTAAGTGTTTCATATTTATTTATGTAAAGGTAGGGATGTAAAATTCCAGATATGAAACATTGTCAACACACCAAACATTGCAGGTAAAACCATGCATATTCCAAAGACGTAAAATATCAAAACAAGAAATGCAACTCTGCTATATTAAGTGGATGGAACTGTATTCAGAGGCATTGTCTATTACTTGCAGATTTTGCTGCAAACGGTAAGATCCTTTTCTTGCATATCCTATCAAGACCTCCGAGGATCTTTTGTTTCACTTGGAGGATATTCCGAGAAGGTTACACTATGTGTGTTTTTATCATTTTAAAATTTAAGATTCAATTGGGAATAAAATGATCGGAATCTTTGGACATCTCTCAATAATAGTTCCCTATGTGGCTTTGTAACATTATATTTGAAAATGTCAATCTGAAAGGCATTGAAATATTGCTCGCACTAAAATTTGCTAAGCACACTCAAATGCAGTTAAATCAATAAAATAATTGGGTTCTAATGAAAATCCCGAATCTATTCCTCAATGCTATGCTTAGAGAATTTGCTAATACACTACCATAAGCAATAGGCTGCTACAATATTTATTCTCATTTTTGCAGAAGACCATCTAAAATTATAGCCTTCCTATCTCCAAGCCACATGTCTTTTCCTGCTCTTGGTCTAATTTAAATCACATTGGCACAGTTTACCTTTGAAATGATGTGTGCTCTTCTCTTTCTGTTCTATCTATCATATCATATATATACAGCCGGAAACAGGCCTTTTCGGCCCTCCAAGTCCGTGCCGCCCAGTGATCCCCGTACATTAACACTATCCTACACCCACTAGGGACAATTTTTTTTAACATTTTACCCAGCCAATTAACCTACATACCTGTACGTCTTTGGAGTGTGGGAGGAAACCGAAGATCTCGGAGTAAACCCACGCAGGTCACGGGGAGAACGTACAAACTCCTTACAAACCCCTTGAAAACAATGCTTTAGATGTCATGCATCTTTTAAACTTCAAGGAGATTCTCATGGTGCTTTCCTTTCAAGACTGAACAATTCTAGCATTTTCGGTATTCCTCATGGAATCATATTTCTCATGTATTGTTTTCTACTATATCTCACTGGTCATGGCACATGTAACAGTTTCATACATATTCCTGTTTATGTTAATGAGTTGGTGTTCAATATAAGCAGGGAATGCTGGGTAATAAAAACGCACGTGATACCGGCAACTAATACGTGTCTAGTCCTTCATTCTACCATCCGGAATATAACAAAATTGGCGACGAGGATGGGATTCTATAGGATTTGAGACTGTTTTTTTTGTGTCGAGTTCCTCAAGCTAGTATAGCCTTTGTACAGCTAAGGTTTAGGTGAATTGTTACACCAGAACAGACAGGAAATAGGGGTTTTGAGTGGACTTTTCTCGTCCTTTTTAAAAAAAAGAGATGGACAAGATGGCGGTGTGCACGGGCTATATGGAAAGACCGAACATGTTCTTCATGGTAAACAACATAATGGAGATTAGCGGTGAAGGAGAGGTCGTGACTGAAACAAATAAGGCCGTTCTCGAACACATGAAGCTTAAAGCAGGAAACAAACAATCTGTGGGAAACAAGCGACAACACCAAAAAAGAGTTCACAACTTGGAGATGGACCCAGATGGAAATGAACTTCGGTTGTACACCATTTATGCAACCGACATCGATAAGCCTACAACCAGCCAAGGCAAGGATTTTCGAACTAAACTATTGATTAATAAACAGTTAATCGATATGTGTATTGACACGGCAGCAGATTATTCGGCATGAGCAAAGGCCTGTACGAAACAAAGTTCCCACAGACACCATTGTCTGAGAGTAAGGTCAAGCTGAGAACCTACTCGGGCGAAGTTTTGGAGACATGTGGACAAATGAACTGTAAAGTTCAGCATAATGGTCAGTCAGTAACACTGCCCATCATAGTAGCCATCTACAGAAATAAACCAACCCTCCTTGGAAAAGATTGGCTGAGTAGAATAAAGTTAGACTGGAAGAACATTTTCAGCGTTGATTTGTCCAAATCACGTCTTGAAAATGTCACAAGCAAACATGCAGAAAGTTTTGCCGACAGTTACACGGGAATAACGGGATATTCTGCACACATTCGACCTAAGCAAGATGTGAGACCTGTGTATTGTCGACCAAGACCTGTACCATATGCGCTAAAGCAACAAGTGGAGGAGGAACTCGACAGGTTGGAGCGGAATGGAGTACTCCTGAAGACGGACCAGAGCAACTGGGCAACCCAAGGTCGACAAAACTGTTTGATTGTGCGGTGACTACAAATTCACAATCAACCAAGCCGTTGACGACGAACAATATCCGTTGCCAACCTCGCAAGATCTGTACACAGAACTTAGCAGAGCAAGAGTCTTCACTGAACTGGATTTGTCTCACGTTTACACCCAACTCAACGTCAACAAGGAAAGTCAGCGGTACTTGACTATCAACACAGATAAGGGCTTGTATTCATATACAAAGCTGCCCTCTGGCCTGAAATCCTCTCCGAAAATCTTCCAGTCTGTCATGGACAAAATGTTGCAAGGCATTCCGCACTGTGTGTGCAACCAGGATGACCTACCGATATTCACAGAGGGCATGGAAGAACATCTGGAAATCCTCGAGCAAGTTCTCACACGACTGAACTGCCACAACGTCAAACAGCGAAAAAGTAAATGTGCATTTGCACAGTCAGAGGTGGTCTACCTTGGACTCAAAGTAGACCCCAACGGACTGTACCCTGTGAAGACGAAAGTTGAAGCAATAGTGAATGCTCCAAACAGTTCAACAGAGCTTTATTTGTCATTCGGTACCAAGGTACCGAACGAAACTACATAGCAGTCACACACAAAAAAAGAACACAAGACACATGACCCCAACACAAACGTCCATCACAGTGACTCCAAACACCCCCTCACTGTGATGGAGGCAACAAAACTTCCACTCTCTTCCCCACGCCCACGGACAGACAGCTCGTCCCGGACCGACCCGCACAGTCCCCGCAAGGGGATGGAAGTCCCCGCGGCCGAGTCGCACCGGGCGCTGAAACGTCTCGCGGCCGAGCCGGGTGACCGAGCCGTGCGCAGCTAAGTCCCGCGGCCGAGCCGCGCGATGTTAGGCCCCACGGCCGAGCCGAGCCGCGCCGGGCGATGTTAGGCCCCGCGGCCGAACCGCACCGGGCGATGGAAGGCCCCGCGGCCGAGCCGCACCGGGCGATGTTAAGTCCAGCGGCCGAGCCGCACCAGCGATGAAAAGTCCCGCGGCCGAGCCGCGCCGGGCGATGTTAGGCCCCGCGGCCGAGCCGCACCGGGCACTGTTAAGTCCAGCGGCCGAGCCGCACCAGCGATGTTAGGCCCCGCAGCCGAGCCGCACCGGGCACTGTTAAGTCCAGCGGCCGAGCCGCACCAGCAATGAAAAGTCCCGCGGCCGAGCCGTGCCGGGCGATGTTAGGCCCCGCGGCCGAGCCGCACCGGGCACTGTTAAGTCCAGCGGCCGAGCCGCACCAGCGATGTTAGGCCCCGCAGCCGAGCCGCACCGGGCACTGTTAAGTCCAGCGGCCGAGCCGCACCAGCGATGTTAGGCCCCGCGGCCGAGCCGCGCCGGGCGATGTTAGGCCCTGCGGCCGAGCCGCACCGGGCACTGTTAAGTCCAGCGGCCGAGCCGCACCAGCGATGTTAAGTCCAGCGGCCGAGCCGCGCGATGGAAGGCCCCGCGGCCGAGCCGCATCCCGCGCCGTGAGGAAGAGACCTAAAAGAGAAAGGTTTCCCCCACCCCCCCACCCAATTCTGCTGTCCCAGTATGACTACAAAGCCCAATAATGTGTCAGAGCTACGATCATTCCTTGGGATGGTACAGTTCTATGCACGATTCCTTCCAGATTTAACAATCGTGTTAAAGCCACTATATCATCTGCTACAAAAAGATGGGAAATGGATGTGGGGAAAGGAACAGTAGCGTGCATATGACATCTGCAAGAAAAACTTGACAAGTGACAAACTCCTTGTTCACTATGACATGACAAGCGAGATGAAACTTGCTTGTGATGCTTCAAGTTATGGTGTGGTGATCTGCCACGTAATGGATGACGGATAGGAAAAGCCTATTGCTTTTGAATCCCGCATCCTATCACCGAGTGAGCGCAATTATGCAGATAGAAAAGGAAGCACCCAGCATCGCGTTCGGAATCAAGAAATTCCACCAATTTCTTCTCGGCAGACCATTCACCCTAGTGACGGATCACATGCCGCTACTAGTGATACTTGGTCCCAAGTCAGCTATACCTTCCACGGTGGCATCAAGGATGCAGCGCTGGGCAATTCTGCTGTCCCAGTATGACTACAAGGTTGAGTACAGAAGCTCCAAGTGCAACACAGTTGCAGATGCGTTGTCCCGGTTGCCCCATGAGAACTCTGACATGGGAAGTGAGAATTCAATCTACACACTGCAAGTTGTAGATGAAGACTTTCCAGTGACTGCAACAGAAATTGCAGCAGAAACAGTGAAAGACACTGTGCTTTATGAGCAGACATTGAATGGTTAGACTGAAATCGATAGTGGATTGAACTCAGTTCTGAACTCAGAACTGAAGCCTTTCTATAATCGACGCCATGAATTATCATGTGAGCAGGGATGCATTAAGTGGGGTACCAGAGTGGTTGTACCAGTCTTTGAGAAACAAGATCATGGATGAACTTCATGCCAAACATCCTGGCATAGTAAGCATGAAGTCAATTGCCAGAGGTTTTGTGTATTGGCCTGGTATTGATAGTGACATCGAGTCACTGGTGAGCAAATGTAGCGTGTGCCAAAATTGCCAGAGTAAACCACCAAAAACACCACTGCAACTGGTCATGGCCAAGTAGACCTTTTCAGAGAGTTCATGTAGATTTTTGTGAAAAGGGTAATGATCACTTTCTGGTACGAGTAGATGGTAATTCCAAATGGATTGAGGTTAAGCATATGGGGTCAAGCACTACTGCTGAGTGTACCATAGATGAGTTGAGATAAATTTTTGCATGCCATGGTTTACCGGAAGAACTTGTTTCTGATAACGGGCCTCAGTTTTGTTCAGAACGGTTCAAAGAGTTCATGCAGTGGAATGGTGTAAAACACACATTTGTTCCCCCATACCATCCAGCCTCCAATGGGGTGGCAGAAAGGTCTGCTAGAGTTGTCAAAGATGCTCTCAAGAAACAGGTTTTGCAGGGTAGTTCAAAGCTCAGCATGAAACATCATTTGGCTAGTTTCTTGCTGAAGTACAGAACCACACAACACACAACGGGTTACTCACCTGCAGAACTGTTGATGAAGAGAAGGCCAAGAATACGCCTGTCTAGTTCAACCCAATTTGGCCTTGAGAGTTGAGCAAAAACAGTTAAGTCAAAAACGCCACTTTGACTCCCACAAAAAGGAGGGGAACTTCAAGTCAGATGAGAAAGTTCATGTTCTCAGTCCTCACAAGTCTAGTCGAGACAAATGAGATGATGGGAAAATTGTGGAAGTGTGTGGAACAAAAAGATACTTAGTTGAAGTTGGAGGTAAGATCAAAAGTGTTCATGTTGATCAAATGATTCCAGCCAAAGATGAACCAAAAATTGAGCATGAATTCCTAATCCGTGAGTATTTATCTGAAAGTGAGTTGGAAAAGACCACTGTGGTTGAAACACAAAATTCAGTTAGTACAGACAAAGAAACAGATTCCTCTGGTCAAAGTCAGTGTACTAAAACAGAGCCAAACAAGCCTACAGTTGAGTCAACACCTAAGCCCGTTACACCTGTTACTGTTAGAAATGATCAAACTTAAATAATTTGGCAACACATCCAGTATATTTTTTACAATTTCATGCATCTTTCAAATATTCACAATATATTTGTTATGCAAATTACAATATGCCAACAGATGGATCACACGCATAATGATATACTTACGTGGTATATTTATAGAGCCAGGAATTTGCCCATATTCCTTGAGCTCCCAGGGTTCTCGGACATCGATCAAAAATATTTGGTTTGATTTCAGCAGCTTTTGTAATTCTTGATAGGAGACGGTCTCAGAGAGAGCCACACAGACACTGGTGTAGGTTTTGGGTTGGCTTAGGGAAATGGGAGCTACGTAACAAAAATGAAGAAAGTGTTTCATAACTTTAAATTACATTTGTTATTTCATATGGTCGATTGCAAATGTGGCAATACAAACTTAGAAGTTTTGTCAATATCAGAGCTCACTTGATGACCAAAATACAATGAAAAACAGAACATTATATAAAAGAGCATTTGACAAAGATCTTGAATTTATAAATAATAATTAGGAAGGCAATTTTTATTGTAGGGCAATTGGTATACTGACAACAGTCAAATACTGTAACTTTAGAAAAGGGCTAGCAGAATCAAGGGGTATGGGGAGAAAACAGGAATGGGGTACTGATTGTGGATGATCTGAAGAAGGGTTCCAGCTCAAAACATCACCTGTCCATGTTCTCCCGGGTTGCTGCCTGACCTGCTGAGTTACTCTGGCACTTTGTGTCTTTCCTTAGGGCTTAATGAAAAAGGGCTTACTTATATTTTACAGTTCCTTTTTCTTGCTTTGGTATACAGGAGACCAATTCCAGTGGATCTGGTTAGATTTCAAAAGATATTCCTGCAAAGTCTTTAAGGTTATGGATACCAATGGTGGAGGAATTTAAATCAGCTCACTTAAATGCTGGAATTGGAAGACAATGGAGACAGAGAGTGTGGCCAGGCTGGATGAAGTTAAGGAGAAAAGGATGGCCAAGGGTTTGGCCTGACAATATAATATAGCGGAATCAGAGAGGGGGAGCAGTGAGAGAGGATGTTGCTGAACTCTCGTCGGAGAAAGGAGGAGAACCTCTTCAAAGTAGACATACATAGAGGAGATTTTGCAGTGGAACGGACAAAATGTGTAGGAAAGAAGTGCAGATGCTGGCTTAAATCGAAGGTAGACAAAATGCTGGAGTAACTCAGTGGGACAGGCAGCACAAAAACGTACCACTTTTACGGTATTTTCCAGGTAAGAACGTACCTTGTGTGTCAAGTGTATGCTGAAAGCTTGCTTTTCCCCCAGAACCCTTGAACGACTCCGTGCATCATGCCCTATGACTTTACGTGCAAGGGCTCGAAATGGACACACTGAACTTGTTTCTCTCGTTTATTATATTGTTTACAGAGTACTATGTTTACATATTCTGTTGTGCTGCTGCAAGTGAGAATTTCATTGTTCCACCTGGGACATATGACGATAAAACACTCTTTGACTCTTGTTTTGTAATCAATCCATTACGAAGTATTCGGTGAACCATAAAACATTTATTAAACCCATGCCGAGTGAGCAGCACACCTGTGCGTTCCTCGCCTCAGCTAACAGACTAACAGACGAACCAAACAAGCAACAAACTATGTCAGTGACTCCAGTCCTACCTAAATCCAGGACTGGATTCAAAAGTGGAATGTGTACCATGCATAGGATATGTGGTGAAGGTTATATAGACAGAGATAAATATGATTGATCTACATCCTTCCTCTTCAAGAAGCAAATCACAATTAAACAAACATATAGTGGAGTATATAGGGAAACACCAATATAGGCGGAGTGCACTTTATGTTGTGTACTGTGCGCCGAGAGCTGCAAGTGAGAAGACAGCTCACCGACAGTTCAAACACGGTCCTTGTACTAATCATTGTACTTCGGGTTCGACTTGCAGAGGCGGCCTGTGCGCGTACAGTACCAGCCGTCACCTTCCCTCACCGAGGATTGAATAGGAGAAGGGGGCGGCACAGCAGGTCTGGTCGGTGTTGAGGGTGAGGATGGAGACCTCGGCAGCAGCCGGGGAAGCGAAGCAGCAGGCGAGACACCTGGACCGGGGTCAGCAGGCAGTTGTTGGACCGTGGGGCAAGAACCGTTGGAACTAGAACCGTTGGGCCGTGGAGGAGACACAGTGGTGTAGTCAGGATAGTGTCGAGGCGGCACTGGCTCATTGACCGGACGAAGGTGTTGCCGGGTACGTCTGTAGGTGCCATCACCAACACGGACCAGTTAAGAGCACGGCTCTGGAGTAGGTCCTTGAATGACTCCCAGCCGGTCGTAGCCTTTTGCCGTTTGCAAGCGGACAACCTGGCCTTTGTTTAGTGGTGGAAGCGGTGTGCTAGACTTGTCATAGTATTTTTTCTGAGTGTCACGGCGTTGTTGGAGTTGTGTCTGGACCGCCAGAGGGGCACGGACCTGCGGTTGTAGCATCTGCTTAGCTGCAGGTAGCATGGTGCGAGTCTGCCTGGACATAAGGCGCTGGGCAGGGGAACCCAGAATCGAATCACGAGAGATGTTTCGTAAATTGAGCAGGTCGAGAGAGACGTCGGAACCGGCCCGATGGGATCGTTCCATCACTTGTTTGGCACTTCTCACCGCACGTTCGGCCAAACCGTTGGACTGCGGGTAGTCTGGGCTGCTGGTGATGTGGCGAAAATCCCAGCGTTTAGCAAAGTTTTTGAAGTGCTGGTGAGTGAATTGGCTGCCATGGTCAGAGAGAAGTTGGATGGGAGCCGCGTGGGCTGAAAAGAGGCGTGCCAACGTCTCATCAACCATGGCTGAGGTGGGACTGCGGAGTAGGTCGATCTCGAACCAACCAGAGTAGGAGTCAACTAGGACCAGGTACTGATTGCCATGCCACTCGAAAATGTCAGTTGCAACTGTAGACCACGGCAAGTCAGGTGTGGGGTGCGAGAGAAGGGCCTGTTTGGGATGGTGCGGCACCAAGCTGTCGCACACCGCACAGAACTCGACTCTCTCACGCACAAAGTCGGCCATTCCAGGCAACGCAAACATACTCCTTGCCCTCAGAACCGTTGCCTCCACATCGGGATGACCCCTGTGGATGGCATCAAAATCCTTGCTTTGCAGAGATGCAGGAACCACTGCCTTGTGTCCTTTCACCACGATGCCATCCTGAAGTACCAGTTCATCACGAAAAGGGTAGAAGCAGGGGTGGTAGTCAGTATTGCTTGTCTGGCCATCCATGTCGGATAACAGAGGAGAGTGCCTGTAGAGTGTCATCTGCAGCTGTTTGTGCTGCCAGATCGTCCAGACACGATGATGGGAGGTTGGAGACCATCATAACAACAAAATCAACATCGTTCGACAGGTGTTTCTCACAGGTGTTGTGCGGAGCCAGTGACAGTGTCAGCAAGGTGCATATCCTTTCCGCGTTTATGAATTAGCCTAATGTCGTGCTTTTGTAATGCCATCAACATACGTTGGAGGCGCGCTGGGGCGGCGTGTATGGGCTTTTTTAGAATGCTGAACAGCGGCAGGTGGTCAATTTCGACAGTGACAGGGTTTCCGAAACTGAAGTCATTGAATTTTGTGCAGGCAAAGACCACAGCCTGCAGTTCTTTCTCAATTTGCGCGTAGCGTTGTTCAGTATCCGTCATAGTGCGGGAGGCATAAGCGATGGGTCTGTGGCCCTTACCATCGTCCTGGAGACAGGCCGCTCCCAGTCCATATTGGGAGGCGTCGCAAGTTAAAGTGACAGGTAGCTTGACATTGAAGTAAGCGAGTGTTGGAACGCAGGACATCTGTTGCTTGAGAGCTTCAAACGTCCTCTGCTGGTGTTTGTGCCAGGATCAGGCTGTATCTTTGTGGGTCTGTTGCCTTAGCGGGGCAGAGAGTTCACTGAAGTTTGGGATGAACTTTCCCAGTTTACCATGCCAAGAAACCGTTGTAATGCAGATGCAGTCACGTCCGTGGGTACTGGTAGCTCGTTAATAGCCATGGTTTTCGAGGGGTCTGGTTTGAGACCCTCGCTGGTGAATACGTAACCTACATAGTTTACTTCGTTGACCCTGAACCTGCATTTCTGTGGGTTGAGTTTGAGGTTGATTTCCCTGGCATGGTCGAGAACCAGCTTCAAGTTTGCATCGTGCTTGCGAACGTTCTGTCCGGCGACTAGGATGTCAACTACAATGATGGCACATGGGTATCCGGCGAACAACTGCTCCATGGTGCGTTGGAAAACCTCACTGGCCGAGTTTATTCCAAATGGCAGGCGTAAAAATCTGTATCGTCTGAAGGGTGTGCCAAACGTGGTCAACATGGAGGATGCATGGTCTAGTGCAATCTGCCAGAAAGAGTTCTTTGCATCAAGAACTGAGAATACCATAGCTTTTCCCAGGTGTGCCGTGACTTCTTCCACCGAGCGCACTGGGTGGTGTGGGCGTCTAATGGCAGTGTTTAAATCCTTGGGGTTGATGCAAATTCGTATTTTGTCCTGTTTTTCTTGGTTGCTACAACCTTGGTCGAGACCAAGGCAGACGGATCATTGACAGGGGCAATCACACCCAGAGTTTCCATTCTGTTAAGTTTGTTCTGTACGCGGTCTCGCATGGCATGCGGGACCCGATGCGGGGCATGGACAACTGGCGTGACCTCTGGGTGAGTTACAATGGTGTACTTGTGGGGGAGTTTGCCAAGTTTGTTGTCAAAGATGTCTTGGTACTGTGGGAGGAATTGTTGAACAGGACCCTGGCTGGGGGTGAGCTGGTGTATGGGTTTGCCGAAGGTGACCAAACCCAGGTCATGGCAGACATCAATGCCCAGCAGAGGGGTCATGTTCCCACGGAAGATGAAAAAGTCCAGGTGGTAAACCCGTGAAGCCATATGACATTGCAGTTGTCTCTGGCACAGAAGGTAGTTGAGGCCAGTTCATTGGCTATATTTAAGAGGGAGTTAGATGTGGCCCTTTTTGCTAAAGGGATCAGGGGGTATGGAGAGAAGGCAGGTACAGGCTACTGAGCTGGATGATCAGCCATGATCATATTGAATGGCGGTGCAGGCTCGAAGGGCCGAATGGCCTACTCCTGCACCTATTTTCTGTTTCTATGTTTCCACTCTTCCGACCGGGTGGACCTCTCCTCCCCCAAATGGGAAGAGCTTGGCATTTGTTTTTCTAACAACCTTGGATTTTCGAACTCTCTGGAAAACTGACAAGGACAAAACATTACAGCGAGCCCCGGTGTCGATTTTAGCAATAATCTCAGTATTGTTGATCCGCAGCGTTGTTGTAGGATCCTCATGTTTGCATAACGGGTCTGATAAGGAATGAATGTTGAGACTGCAAGTCTGGTACAGAAACAATCCTTCTTGTAAGACGGTCCTGTAGAGCCTTGTGAGGAAATGTGGGCTGAATGACGTGGAGATTGCTTTGTCTCGACTTTATTCCCTTGAGAGCGGCAGTAACGAATAAAGTGGTTCTTTCTTTTACAATAGTGGCAGATTTTCCCGAAAGCGGGGCACATTGCACGAATCCCTGCACGGGAGCCACCACAATTGGTGCAGTGAGTGATGATATTGGTGGTACACATCCCACTTCTGACACCATGTTTTGTAATCAATCCATTACGAAGTATTCGGTGAACCATAAAACATTTATTAAACCCATGCCGAGTGAGCAGCACACCTGTGCGTTCCTCGCTTCAGCTAACAGACTAACCCAACAAGCAACAAACTAACATGTCAGTAACTCCAGTCCTACCTAAATCCTGGACTGGATTACAAAGTGGAATGTGTACCATGCATAGGATATGTGGTGAAGGTTATATAGACAGAGATGAATATGATTGATCTACAACTCTGGAGACGAGGTATCTTGAGATGTTGCCGTCCCGCTAAGTTACTCCAGCATTTTGGGTCTCTGACCTGCTTCCAGCACGTTCTCTGCATGGGTTTACACAATCAGTGAGGCTCTCAGGCCCCTTTCTTTACTCACCCCAACACCTCCTTTGCTGGCGGCACATTTCCACAGCCCATCCCCGGCTCACTGTCCGCAGTAGCAGCGCCGATATCAAGCCGACCACGCCAGCCATGACTCCCTGCAACCACTCACGTCCCGCCGGACCCGGACGAGCCCTGGCCCTGCCCCTCCCACTGGGGTAGGCCCAGACGAACCCTGCTCCTGCCCCTGCCCCACACCCCACTCGGACAGGGTCGGTCCGGACAAGCTCGACCACAAACTCGGCTCGGACAAGCTCGGATCCCCGCCCACACACACTCGGCTCGGATCGGCTCTCCCCACTCGGACAAGCTCGGACAGACTCGGCTCAGTTCGGCTCCGCCCGGCCGCGCTTCGGGAGCGGGCGGTGAGCGCATGCGCGGGCGAGTGGGACCGGCCTGGAGCTGAGAGTCGGAGCGGGCGGTGGGCGCATGCGTGGAGCCGGGCCGGCTTCTGCCACCTGACGGAGCGGGCGGTGGCCGCATGCGTGGAGCCGCAGGAGGGGCCGGCGTCTGCCACCTGACGGAGCGGGCGGTGGGCGCATGCGCGGGAGAGCGGAACCGGCCTGGAGCCAAGCATCATGTCCCCCTGACGGAGCAGGCGCATGCGCGGATCCGAGGGCCGGCGTGCTCCGGGCGGTCACATCCCAACTCCTGCGGGAAGGCGGAGAGGTCGTGGTCGAGGCCCAGGCCCTTTCCTTCCTGACTCCCCTCCCCGGGAACCGCGCTCTGCGACTCTTTTCCGGGAACCGCGCTCTGCGACTCTTTTCCGGGAACACGACATCTAGTCCCGAGGAAGCGAGCGGCGGCTGTGGTCCGGTGAATCTGTGCCCGGGCACCGACAGCAGGGTCAGGGGTCCCAACCCCTGCAGTGGGTGAGTGAGTCGCAAGGGTCTTGACCCGAAGCATCCCCCATTCCTTCTCTCCAGAGATGTTGCCTGTCCCGCTGAGTTACTTCAGCATTTTGTGTCTCTCTGCGCTTTCAACGCACTGTGCTGTCAGGCAGGCAGCAAAATACAACTGCACAATTTGAAGGCAAGATTGCGTATAAAACCTACGTGGTTTATTTAATCTGGACCATTTATCATGCTGAATTAAATCTAATTCTGATGAGATTTTTTTTTTAAATCAAGTTGCTCTGCCACCCTTATTTTGCATCCAGTCCATGGCCCTGTGTGTCCTCGTTCAAGTGGATACTATTACGTTCACTATCATTGCAACAGCCCCTTGTTTTAACGTCCACACTGACATATCGCTGTGAAGTTTTAGTTGCTCTGATGAAATGTTAACAAATTTGTGCAGTGACATGTTTCGTTTTCTGAATTTTATTCATTCACATGATGTGAACGTCATGTCCTCCCATTGGCCAATGTTAATTTCCTTCTCAAGTATGTTATTTCCTGGGCTATTTCAGAGGTTGGGTAGGAATAATTGAGTCCTGAGTCACAGATATTTTGGCAGACATGGAAGTTTTATTTCCTCAAAGGATATAAATGAATCCGGTGGATTTTTGACAGTGTAATAGGTATAATTTTTACCATTACTGAACTAGCTTTATAACCCAGTTAAAAGGGTTAATATCCTTCAGCAAATGACTGCGTGAGGGTGGACACTATCTCTGAATCACATTCCTAAATCCCTGGAATACTGATCTCACTAACTGATGTTTTTAAAAATCTCCCATGCTGCTCTTTTCAACTGCTCCTTTGCCAGAAAATGGCAGGATATTTTCACATTCCTTCCCTCTTAACTACCTAATTTACCTATCTACAGAGGGATTTATTCACAAAATGCTGGAGTAACTCAGCAGGTCAGGCAGCATCTCAGGAGAGAAGGAATGGGTGACGTTTATAACTGCAGATGCTGGTACAAATCGAAGGTATTCACAAAATGCTGGAGTAACTCAGCAGGTCAGGCAGCATCTCAGGAGAGAAGGAATGGGTGACGTTTATAACTGATCTTGACATCAACATCCATTTCAAGATCACTCTGACCACCTCCAACGGGTCTCCACTACTGGCCACATCTTCCCATCCCCTCCCCTTTCTGCGTTGCACAGAGACCATTCCCTCCGTAACTCCCTGGTCCACTCGTCTCTTCCTACCCAAACCACCCCATCCCTGGGCACTTTCCCCTGCAACCGCAGGAGATGCAACCCTTGTCCCTTTACCTCCCCCCTCAACTCCATCCAAGGACCCAAACAGTCTTTCCAGGTGAGACAGAGGTTCATCTGCACCTCCTCCAACCTCATCTATTGTATCTGCTGCTCTAGATGTCAACTTCTTTACATCGGCGAAACCAAATGCAGGCTCGGCGATCGTTTCGCTCAAAACCTTCGCTCAGTCCGCCTTAACCAACCTGATCTCCCAGTGGCTGAGCACTTCAACTCCCCCTCCCAGTCTGACCTTTCTGTCATGGGCCTCCTCCAGTGCCATCGTGAGGCCCACCGGAAATTGGAGGAACAGCACCTCATATTTCGCTTGGGCAGCTTGCAGCCCAGCGGTATGAACATTGACTTCTCCAACTTTAGATAGTTCCTCTGTCCCTCTCTTCCCCTCCCCCTTCCCAGTTCTCCCTCTATCTTCCTGTCTCCACCTATATCCTTCCTTTGTCCCGCCCCCCCTGACATCAGTCTGAAGAAGGGTCTCGACCCGAAACGTCACCCATTCCTTTTCTCCTGAGATGCTGCCTGACCTGCTGAATTACTCCAGCATTTTGTGATATCTTCGATTTGTACCAGCATCTGCAGTTATTTTCCTACAGTTATTTATCTTGTTACTAACCTTTTGTATATTGTTTAATATACGGCACGGTAGCGCAGCGGTAGAGTTGCTGCTTTACAGCGAATGCAGCGCCGGAGACTCAGGTTCGATCCTGACTACGGGTGCTGCACTGTAAGGAGTTTGTACGTTCTCCCCGTGACCTGCGTGGGTTTTCTCCGAGATCTTCGGTTTCCTCCCACACTCCAAAGACGTACAGGTATGTAGGTTAATTGGCTGGGTAAATGTAAAAATTGTCCCTAGTGGGTGTAGGATAGTGTTAATGTACGGGGATCGCTGGGCGGCACGGACTTGGTGGGCCGAAAAGGCCTGTTTCCGGCTGTATATATATGATATGATATGATAATACGTCTCTGGAGAAATTTCATGTGATTTTTGCTCGAACATAATCGATTTCTGATATATGCTTTAACTTGGTGGATTGGTCCATATTCAAGGGGTCTGCTGCCAACCTAAACGAGTAAGTCACTACCATCACAGAATTCATCAGAAAGAGTGTAGAGGAATGTGTGCCCAATAAAGATAATACAATTATCTTTAATACAATAATACAATAATACAATTGTTCCCCAACTGGATATCGTGGATGAACTGTGAGATCCATTCCCAGCTGCAGTCTCATTCTGCAGCGCTCGCATCAAAGGATCTGAGAAGTAGAAGAAATGTATTTAAGATGTTTGCAAAGCCATCAAGGATGTCAAAGGGAATTCTGGGCAAAGCCAGAGTTGCAGGGTAACCACATGGACACCCGTTGAATGTGGCAAGGCTTGCATGCTTTAACGGACCACAGTGAAATCAGGCATTTTTGCTGACAACAACACATCTTTCCGCACCGTTCAAGATATTCTATGTTCACTTTTAACAGAATGTCAGTGGAATAATGTCATCCGCCCCAACAGTCTCGGGTGTTCCTGTACCAACGGTCACTGTTGCAGATGTCAGAATGGCCTTCCTGAGAGTGAACCTGCAGAATACAACTGGCCAGGATGGAGCTGCCAGTAGGGCTCTGAGGATCTGCGCAGACCAACTGGCAGAAGTATTCAGATATCTTTAACCTCGCCCTATTTGATTTTCCCCATCTGTTTTAAGAAGGCCACTAGCATGCCAGGACTAAAGAAAAGCAAGGCTAGTATCTCTGACATCCAACATTATAAAGTGCTTTGAGAAACATAGGTGCAGGAGTAGGCCATTCAGCCCTTCGAGCCAGCACTGCCATTCAATTTGATCATGGCTGATCATCTAAAATTAGTACCCCGTTCCTGCTTTTTCCCCATATCCCTTGATTCCTTTAGCCCTAAGAGCTGATCATGGTGCACATTAGCTTCTGCCTCCCAGGCAGCCTTGAGCCACTGCAGTTAGCCTATTGTCGCAACAAGACGCCAGCATCCTGGCCCTTCACTCACTGGAAACATTTGGATAATAAAGACCTCTATATCAGACTTCTATTTATTGACCATACCTCCACCTTCAACTCCATAATCCCAACCAAACTCATCTCTATGAGTGCAGGAGTCAGCAACTCCTCCGCAACTGGATCCGCAATTTCCTGACCCATTGACCATAACCAGTGAGCATAGGTGACAAAACATGATTCCTCATCTTTCTCGACTTCCTCATCCACAGACCACAGTCTGTTCGAATTGACAGAAATACTTCTTCCTCATTAACAATCAGTACGGGAGCACCTCAAGGCTGCGTGCTCAGCCCCCTGCTCTACTCACTCTATACTCATGACTGTAGCCGGACACAGTGCGGACTCCATCTTCAAGTTCGCCGATGACACCACCGTTGTTGGACGAATTACAGATGGTGATGAGTCAGAGTATAGTAGTGAGATTGACCGATTGACCAAATGGTGCTGGCACAACAACCTGGCTCTCAATATCAGTAAAACCAATGAACTGATTGTGATTTTCAAAGAGGAAGAATGAGGACCCACAATCCTGTTTATATGGTGGAGAGAGTCAAAAACTTCAAATTCCTGGGCGTGCATATTTCCGAAAATCTTTCCTGGACCCAGCACACTGATGCAATTATAAATAAAGCACATCAATGCCTCTATCAATCCTGAGAAGATTATGGAGATTCGGTATGTCAGAGAGGTTTCTCTTGAACTTCTACAGCTGTACAGTAGAGAATATATTGACTGGTTGCATCATGGCCTGGTTCGGCAACTTGAATGCCCAGGAGCAGAAAATACTGCAAAAGGTTGTGAACACTGCTCAGTCCATCACCGGCTCTGACCTCCCCACTAAAAAGGCAGCCAGCATCATCAGACCCACACCATCCTGGCCACACACTCATTTCACCCCTGCAATCGGCAAAAAGGTACAGGAGCCTGGGTGAGACCCTTCAGTCTGAAGAAGGGTCCCGACCTAAAACGTCACATATTCCTTCTCTCCTGAGATGCTGCCTGACCCGCTGAGTTACTCCAGCATTTTGTGCCTATCTATATATATATATATTTATATATGTATATACACCGATCAGCCAAAACATTATGACCACCTGCCTAATATGCTGTTGGTCCTCTGTGTGTCGCCAAAACAGCGCCGACCCGCCGAGGCATGGACTCTACAAGACCCCTGAAGGTGTCCTGTGGTATCTGGCACCAAAACATTAGCAGCAGATCCTTCAAATCCTGTAAGTTGCGAGGTGGAGCTGCCGTGGATCGGACTTGTCGATCCAGCACATCCCACAGATGCTCAATCGGATTGAGATCTGGAGAATTTGGAGGCCAGAGCAACACCTACAACACTTCATCGTGTTCCTCAAACCATTCCCGAACATTGTGCGCAGTGTGGCACGGCGTATTATCCTGCAGAAAGAGGCCACTGCCATCAGGGAATACCATTGCCATGAAAGGGTGTACCTGGTCTGCAACAATATTTAGGTAGGTGACACGTGTCAAATTGACGTCCACATGAATGGCCGGACCCAGGATTTCCCAGCAGAACATTGCCCAGAGCATCACACTCCCTCTACTGGCTTGTCGTCTTCCCACAGTCGGTTCGGACCAGACGGGATAGCTTTTGTTGCCCTCGTGCATCGATGAGCCTTGGGTGCCCAACATCCTGTCACCGGTTTGTGGTTTGTCCCTCCTCGGACCACTGTCAGTAGGTACTCACCACTGCTGACCGGGAGCATCCCACGAGCCTTGCCGTTTCAGAGATGCTCTGACCCAACCGTCAAAGTCGGCTCAGGTCAAAGTCGCTCAGGTCTTTACTCCTGCCCATTTCTCCTGCATCCAACACATCAACTTCAAGAACTGACTGTTCACTTGCTGCCTAATATATCCCACCCCTTGACAGGTGCCATTGTAACAAGATAACCAATGTTATTCACTTCACCTGTGAGTGGTCATAATGTTTTGGCTGATCGGTGTAGGTTTCCAGGATTAGCAGTTTTGGATAGCTGATGCTGTTCAATGTAAAAAATGGATTATTGAAGAACTGAAAAGATTAAGTGGCTAAGATTTTACAAGGTATAGATTACAAAGATACGAGTTTAAAATTTCATCTCCCACTTTGAAAATGTGGTAAGTAATCCAACAGAAGTTTTCAACATTGAACAATAACTGTATTAGCAATCAATTGCTCCATTGACTTAAGAGATGTTAATAAAGCAACACAAATTTGAGTATCAAAGAGAAGACTGGAAAATAAAGTTTGAAAGTATTGTTGGAATATTGCTTTCTGCGCTATAGGCTATTGTTGCAACAGGAATCCAAACATTATTATCCTGAATATAATCCCGATATACTCGTAACAGTCTGGCAAATTCTGATCCAACTCCATTCACAAGTTTGCAGATGCATCACCATAGCAGGCCGTTTCGGGAACAAAGAAAAGATGGAGTGCAGGAAGGAGATAGAGAGCTTCATAACATGATGTCAAACCAACAACCTCTCCCTCAATAGAATAGTAGAATAGTTCCTTTATTGTCATTGTAACATGAGCCATGTACAACGAAATTGTAAAATGTCAGCCAGTCAGTGCACCATTCAAACATTTCTAAAAGCTAACGATACATACAAGGTAAAATATTTAAAAAAAGATAAACAACTAAAATAAATATCATGAAAATAGCACGCATAAACACCCAACCCTACATCCTTCTGTCGATTTCACAGTCTCTTATTATGTATCGCCCCTGCGTTCCTTGGCGGCTACATTTAGTGCCTTTATAGCAGTGGGGTAAAAACTATTTTTAAGTCTGTTTGTCCTTGTCCTTGTAGATCTGTACCGTCTGCCTGACGGTAACAGTTCAAACAGGGAGTGTCCGGGGTGGGAAATGTCCTTTATAATACTCTGGGATTTTTTGATGCAGCGGGAACTGTGTAAGTCCTCCAAGGTAAGTAGAGGGCAGCCGACAATCCTCTGGGCGTTGTCAATGGCCCTCTGGAGCGCTTTCCTCTGAGCCGCTGTGCAGCTGGTGTACCATACGCATACACAGTATGTCAGAAAGATGAAGGAACTAGTTGGGCAGAGCCATTGCCAAATTAAATTGTGATGCATCTTGATAGGATGATTTTCATGGTGCATCTGTAAAAGTTGGTAAGTGTCTTTGGAGATATACCAAACATCCTTAAACTTCGGGGGAAGTCAAGTCGTTGGGTGTGCTTTTTTGACCATAATTTCAATGTGGTTGGCCCAGGACAAGTTGGACCAACCATACGCCTTTGTACTTGAACCTCTCGACCTTCTCAACTTTGGCACATTGATGCTGACTGGAGCCTGTAGACTGCCTCATTCCCTGAAGTCAATAAATAATATAAACATCAAGATCGAGTAAAATTAGTTAAGCACATGCTTACAGTAAATTTTTGTCATGGAGTCAGCGAGCCCATTCTTTAGAATAAAGGCGAAGATTGGACACAGTGCATGTTGACCTTCACTTCAGGACACCGGTGCTCAGCTACTGTGCTCATGGATGAGGTCAGTGACTATGCAGATCTTTGGATTTGCTGTTCATGGCACAGAACCAGATGTTCTATACACAACGCCTGTCAAAGGTGCAAAGGCAAAACAATTCTGGAAAATATTTCAATCTAAAAAATGGTTCTAGCCCAAAACATCACCCATTTTTCTCCAGAGATGTTGCCTGACCCGTTGAGTTACTCCAGAACTTTGTGTCTACCTTCAATATTCTGGACAGGCTGGCTTTATACCTCCTCCCCTTCTTCATCTTTTATTCTATTATTATTGATTTTATACTTGATCAGCACTTGAGTCTTATATTTTTCAAATATTTATCAGGGTATATATTGTACTGGTGCAATCCTACTAACATTTTTCTGTGGTATGTTAAATTACCAGTGACAGATGAGGGTGAAAGATCCATCCTCCCAAGGTGATGGTGTAATGACGAAGAAGAGCAGAAGACCTAAAAAGCCTCAAGATGATGATTCATCTGATGAAGTGTTGGGTAAACAAACTTTCTATTTTGCAATTATAATTCCACACAACACCATTTTAGATTTGGAAAATTCTGTGAGGAACTACATTGTTAAACTTCTGATAAGTGTGAATAATAGTAGTTTTTATGTTGGAATAGATGTTTGGTAGCATTTGAGCAATAAGTATGGGAAATTAGGGCCGTGGGGCAGCTGGGACAGCAAATGGAGCTACTGCTACATAGCTCCAGCAACACAGATTCAATCCTGACTTGTTCTATTAGAGTGGACTTTGCAAGTTCTCCCTGTAGAAGAATGGGTGATGTTTTGGGTTGGGACCCGAAACGTTACCAATTCCTTTTCTCCAGAGACGCTGCCTGACCCACTGAGTTACTCCAGAGTTTTGTGACTATCCTTAGTGTAAACCAGCATAAGCAGATCCTTCTTAAATATTGATAGTTAAATTGTTGTCTTTCACAGAATGTCTGAAAGGATGATGTAGATTTGAAACTGGCATTTAATAATATATATATGACATTGGCAGATGGGATTAAAACACATTCAATTTGTTTGCTTGCAACATGTAGTGGACTAATGCATGGCACAAGGAATTTATTCTATATTGCAGTTAATAAGACAAGTAATTAAGATTGTGCTTCTAACCTAATATCTCTTATTGGTGAATAACATGCAACCAATAGCAGAGCTGATAATGTTGAATCAAAGAACTGTAGACAACACCTCGGTTGTCATGAAATGCTTTGAGAGGCTAGTCAAGAAGCACATCTGCGCCCTCCTTCCTCGCAACATGGACCCATTACAGTTCGCATACCGTCCGAACAGGTCCACGGATGATGCGGTCTCCCAGGTTCTACACACCGCTCTCTCTCATCTGGACAGCCAGGGGGGCTATGTGAGGATGCTGTTCATTGACTTTAGTTCAGCATTCAACACAATAGTCCCCAGCAGACTGGTTGAGAAGCTGCTGGAACTGGGGCTTAGCACCCCTCTGTGTGCCTGGGTCCTGGACTTTCTCACTGCCAGGCCCCAAGTGGTCAGGATGGGGGAACACACATCTAGCTCCCTCACCCTGAACATAGGATCCCCCCCAGGGCTGCGTCCTTAGCCCCCTACTGTACTCCCTGTACACACATGACTGTGGGGCCATGTTCAGCTCAAACTCCATCATCAAGTTTGCTGATGACACTGTGGTGGTGGGCCGGATCTCCAACAACGATGAGAAGGCCTACCGGGAGGAGGTGGCTGATCTGGCACTCTGGTGTCAGGACAATAGCCTCCTCTTGAATGTCACTAAAACAAAGGAGCTGATTGTGGACTTCAGAAGGGCTAAACATCCAAGGACGTACACGCCACTGGAGATAAATGGGTCTATTGTGGATAGGGTGAGCAGTTTTAAATACTTGGGAGTCCGCATCGCAGAGGATCTGACGTGGGCAACGCACATTGCCGCACTGGTGGGTAAGGCTAAGCAGCGCCTTTACCACCTTAGACAACTGAGGAAATTCAGAGTGTCTCTGAGGATCCTTCATTGCTTCTACTCTGGGGCTGTAGAGAGCATCCTGTCCGGCAACATTACAGTCTGGTTTGGGAACAGCTCTGCCCAGGACAGGATGGCCCTGCAGAGAGTAGTGCATTCGGCAGAACGCACCATGGGAACTACACTCGTCCCCCTGCAGGACCTATACATCAGGAGGTGCAGATCCAGAGCAAGCAAGATCATGAGGGACCCCTGCCACCCCAGTAACGGACTGTTCCAGATGCTACGATCAGGCAAACGCCTCCGCTGTCACGCTGTGAAAACGGAGAGGATGAGACGGAGCTTCTTCCCACAGGCCATCAGGACTGTCAACTTTTATAACCCCAGAGACTAAATTTTTGTCGACACTAATAGTAACTTATTAACTTTATTTATATGCTGTAACTGTAATTCTTTTTGTGCACAACCCGCAGGCATTGCCACTTTCATTTCACTGCACATCGTGTATGTGTATGTGACAAATAAATTTGACTTGACTTGATGCTGGTTAATACTCAAATGAATACAAAGTATTGGAGTAACACTCAATACACAAAGTATTAGAGTAACACGCAGCATCCCTGGAGAACATGGATAGGTGATGTTTCAAGTTGGGTCTGAAGAAAGGTTTTGAAATGTCATCTATCCATGTTCTCCGAAACGTCACCTATCCATGTTCTCCAGGGATGTTGCCTGACCCTTTAAGTTACTCCAGCATGTTGTTCAATCAGCTACGGCTAAAAAGGACACAATGTATCAAAGTCATACCACCTGACACAGTTCTTAAATGAATACGAGATGAAAATTTCAAACAGTTCCATATTATGAGTTATGAAATACTCGAGAACATTACAGAGAACACATTTAAACTATCATTACTTAAAATTGCAACTTATACAATTTGAATTAGGGTCTTGCATACATACTTCACAGTTGGTATAAACCAAGCCAAATCAAATCTCGTTTTAATGTTTATTTTAATCATGCATTTAGGTTCTGCCTGCCAGCATACAGGCAGAGCGGTGGATCTGATCCAAGTGAAGAAAGCAGTCATCCACAATCACTGGTCAGTTTGTGCAGAATGTGCCAGAACATTGAAAGCACATGATGAAGACTCAGACGTTTCACCAAATATTTGGATGTGCCTGAAGTGTGGTTATCAGGTAATTGTTTAGATCAACTTTTGTTTCCTTGTGGTCTAATCAAGTTTTATAAAGTTGTACTAAGACCTCTCCACTCTTATATTCTGTGTTTTGACTAATGAAGACACCATGCCTTCTTCACTGTTTCTACCTGTGCTGCCACCTGCAGGAATCTTTGAACGTGCACAATGTCCCTCCGCTCAATACTCATGGTCCATGTCCTACCCTTATTAGACATCCAAAATTGTATCACCTCACACTTACAAAGATTAAATTCTGTCTGCCATTATTGCATCCAATTAATCAGCTGATCAATATCATTCTCTAGTCGAAGACTAACCTACTCATTATCAACACCACTAATTTTTTTGTTATTTACAAACTTACCCATCATATGCATTTAAATGGGCAATTCCTTTGAATGCTGTCAGTCTGAATTTTTTTATTGTTTAATTTTCAGCAGCAAAATATTAGATATTTCTTAGTTTTTATTTCTGAAACTGCTGCTTTTTTAAATTAACAGAAGCATGCCAGAAAGTTAAAGTTGTAGTGATATCAATTTGAGCAGTTATTCTAAACTTGAACTGGCATTTCCAGCATGAGGCAATTTTCTCCAGGGTCACCAATACCAGAAGAGGTAGGACCAGAAGTATCTAATTTGATGCATCAACATCCTTTTGAAAGACCATGCTTGATTTCTACCCAGTCACTTGCCTATCTTATTCTTATTCCATTTAGAATGGTCCTTTGGTCCACCTAAAATCTGAATCCATAATCATTTGTCATCCAAATCAAGAAAAGAAATGGGTGGAAGATTCCTGCTAGAATATGTGTTTACAATCTAGGTATACGTCAGTGTTTTACTAAAAGAACGGTGCCTTGTCAGGGGTGTCCATTTGCACAGGTAAAACTGATTAACATGGGGAATGTCAGGAAATGAAAAACTGCAGATGCTAGAAATCTGAAATAAAAGCAGAAAATATTGGAGATATTCAGCAGTTTAAGAAGCATCAGTTAATATTTCAGGCTGACGACTTTTTATGAGAACCGGGGATGAGAGGAATTTCTTGATATTGAGATGAACCTAATGTATTAGAAAACAATTTCACATGCAAGTTTAAGCTTCCAGAATTGAAGGGAAATTATTGACCCAGGCCGGAAATGTGCTGAGTAACAAACAACAGATGATAGGTATCCAAACTGGCGGGAAGTGAAAAAATAAAATAACACAGAAAATCACATGTCCAGTTTAAATCTCTTCATGGGCTTGTACTCAACAGTCTTTCATAACCTTGACCTGCTTAGATTTTTCCATTCCTTCAATCCTAGGTTCTTGTGCATTCACCATCTCTTTTGCAATGGCTTGGTCCCATGCGCTGATATGGTCTTTCCTACATGTATACTTTTTTATTTAGATTCTCTTGAAGGCTCACCACTTTAACTACATTTTAAATGACTTTTCCTAAAATCTGTTCATTTCTGCCTGATTACATCTCTGTGAAGTCTTAAAAGATATAAGATTCAATGATAAAAGATATAAGATTCAATGATAATATAAAGTTGTGCTTTTTTAAGCAGTAGTATAATAAGCTGAAGTTGGTATTGATTTAATGTAGACTAGTTCATTTTCACATTTTAGGTGAAACTTTAAATTTAGTATGCCCAAGATTCTGCATTAATTGGTTAATTAATGATAAAATTTGCTATTTGCACATGGAAAACGTTCACTTTTTTGAATACTGACTATATCTTGCACTTGTTATTAGGGTTGTGGTCAAAACTCACAAGAGCAACATTCTTTGAGGCATTTCCACACTACTCATTTGGAGCCACATTGTATTGCAGTCAGTTTGGAGTCGTGGATCGTTTGGTAAGAATGATAATTAATAAGCAGTATTCATTCATCAAAGTTTATAATATCTGAATGTAGTTATTGGTATAGACTGATCTTACGGAATTTTTTCAATTTTCTAAATTTCTCTTCCAACCTTTGAACATAATAAAATGTAGAGTAGTGGGATCTAGGAGTGCAGGTACATCGTTCCTTGAAAAGTGGCGTCAGAGGTAGATATGGTGATCAAGAAGGTTTTTAGCACATTGGCCTTCATCATTCGGAGTATTGAGTATGGAAGTTAGGAGGTCATGTTACATTTCTACAAGACATTGGCGAGGGTCCTTCAGACTGAAAGTCATGGGAGAGGCAAACATAGAGATACGGATAAGGTGTGAAAACAAGGGATCAAAGGGGGAGGCTCAAGGAAAGTCATAGTTTGACTAGTTTCACTAGTCCTCCTGATTAAATGTAACTGATAGTATGCCTTGTTGTCACCTTCCCCTCAACGAATAATGATCCATTCTACATTTTCCTTGAGCGTCCCCTTTGATCACTTGTTTTCACGCCTTATCCTTCCATATCTCCATGTCTCCCTCTCCCCGGACTCTCAGTCTGAAGAAGGGTCTCGACCCGAAACGTCACCTATTTTTTCCAGAGATGTTTCCTGTCCCGCTGAGTTACTCCAGCATTTTGTGTCTATCTTCGTGAGAATTGAAAACCTCATCTGGTGACCCAGATACCAAACTGGTGGGATTTCTGAATAGTCGTGCAGTGGAATTTGAGTTTTACTTTGTGGAGTTATCATTAAATAATAACACTGAGTTAAACCACAGTTTTGTGGGACTCGAAAATGGTGCCAAATCAGGCGACTCTGTATATTGTCTTAGTGTACTAGTACACTTGTACTGTATCTGAGATGCTTATCCAAGATGTATCTAAGTGCTTATGTGTAGCGATACTTGTACTGAACTGCATACAAAAATGAATTTCACTGTACCTCAGTACATGTGACATATAGAGTACCATTGAAGGAGTGAAACAATATCAGGTGAATATGTATTTAGCTTGGAGTTTTGATGATACACATCAATTAGTGGAGCAGATTTGATATCCCTGGATATAGCAGAGAATATGTAGCCTTGAAACTGAAGTAGAAATGTACAGCTGCTTTACCATTATTGTAAGCCTGTTCCACCTGTTGATACTCGCTTCCATTCTTTTCCGTAGAATGAATTTGGGATGATCTAACACGGGTGTCTATTGAGGCAGGGATATGAAAATAAATTGGACAACTATTTGAAAAGGAAGAATATGTAGCAAAATGTGAATCGGACCATTTTAAGAGCATTAGTGCAATAAATCAACTAATTTTGCTGAATGTTTTCTCTTGAGTATCATTCGATTAAATTACATCCATTCAGTTTGCATTTTAATAGTTACTAGCGAAGAGGGCCCGTTGGGCCCATTCCCACACCCCCCATTCTCTCCTCCCCCAACCCCAATCTTACTCTCCCCACACCCCCCCTTTCCCCACGACCTCCCCTTTTCCCAGTACCCCTATTTCCCCCACCACCAAGCCCCCTCCGGACGACCCCTGTTGTCCCCATTCTCAGACCCCGCCACCATTCTCTCTCCCCCAGACACACTCTTACTCTCCCCCACCTCCCCTTTCCCCAGCACACCCCTTTCCCCTACTCTCTCTTGCCCCCAGCACCAACAGGTCCGGGGGGGGGGGGGGGGGGGCGGTGCGGGGAGCGCATCAGTGAAAGGTCCGGGGGTGGGGGGAGCGCATTAGTGAAAGGTCCGGGGGGGGGGGGGGGGGGGGTGCGCGCATCAGTGAAAGATCCGGGGGGGGGGGGGGGGGCGGGAACGCATCAGTGAAAGGTCCGGGGGTGGGGGATAGCGGGGAGAGGGTCTCCCGGGTGTGGGAGAGAGGAGAGAAGCAAGGGGAGAGAGGAGAGGGGAGCCCAGACGCACAGCAGCACCACGCTGAAAGCCTTCAATAAATCAGCAGGAGGGGGGGTTGCACGAGCTCTTGTCACATGGGCATTTTGACGTCACACGCTGAAGGCCATGGAAAAAACGGCTGAATTTTAATTTTTTTTTACTAAAACCTCTGTAACTTAAAAAATACAGCATTCAGCGTGGTGATTAAGGCGGTGCAAAAATCGTGGCGCTACGGTTCACCGTTTTTGCAGAAATCAGCAGAAATAACTGAGAGAAAAAAAGTTTTGACTTTTAAACCTCTGTAACTTAAAAAATATAGGACCGAATTAAATAAAAACATCATTTTCGGCAACCGTCCAGCGGTGTGATTAGGCGGTGCAAAAATTGTGGCGCTACGGTTCACCGTTTTGCCAAAATCAGCCAAAATCACTGTTACAAACATATATACTCTTCTGAGTTTCAGTATATTAAGATAAACAATGTACCTTATGGAGAAATACAAATTTGTTCCCAGTGTCTGCATGTAAATTGCATTTTGCAGTTTTTGCCTTAAG
Source organism: Rhinoraja longicauda (assembly GCF_053455715.1). NCBI lineage: Eukaryota > Metazoa > Chordata > Chondrichthyes > Rajiformes > Arhynchobatidae > Rhinoraja > Rhinoraja longicauda. The sequence continues at coordinate 66,312,257 of NC_135957.1, read as the reverse complement.
GCATTTTCGCAAATAAATTTATGTTGTTTGCAGTTGCAAGACAAATGCTTCAATTATATGAAATTCAGAAGAAAATAACTTTTGCTCGTGAAGTAGATTCAGCACCATTTGCATTCAATAGAACTCGTTCTTTTAACTTCACAGGTGCTATGAATGTGATGACGAATTAATACCATGCAATAAAAAGGTTCTTACTCCTTTAATGGATTTTCTACAAAAACATGCTACAAAGACGCACTCGGGTAATTTTATTTTTTATATCTATGTAGTGAATATGTTTGCACAGAGCTCAACCATATCATATCATATCATCATATATATACAGCCGGAAACAGGCCTTTTCGGCCCACCAAGTCCGTGCCGCCCAGCGATCCCCGTACATTAACACTATCCTACACCCACTAGGGACAATTTTTTACATTTACCCAGCCAATTAACCTACAAACCTGTACGTCTTTGGAGTGTGGGAGGAAACCGAAGATCTCGGAGAAAACCCACGCAGGTCACGGGGAGAACGTACAAACTCCTTACAGTACAGCACCCGTAGTCAGGATCGAACCTGAGTCTCCGGCGCTGCATTCGCTGTAAAGCAGCAACTCTACCGCTGCGCTACCGTGCCGCCCTATTATGCCCTATTATGCCCTATTAAAGCAACACTAGCCCTAATATGTACTATTTAGTGTCATGTGGAAAATTCAATGCGGAACGTGGGACATGATTGGGGATTTCATTAAATGTTGGCGTACTTAATTGATGGGAATAAACAAACTGCTCTGGGCATTGGAGATGGCAAGGGATGGTCCATAAATACTATTCTACTTTGTAAAATTGTTGATATAATCAACTATGTCAGAGCCAGCATCAAGTCTATCACTGAGTAATGTAACTCAATTATTATACGTACACATGTCAAGTCAAGTCAAGTCAATTTATTTGTATAGCACATTTAAAAACAACCCACGTTGACCAAAGTGCTGCACATCTGACTAGGAAAAAAAAGAAACATACAGTGGCAGGCAGCCAAACACAACGGCGCGGCCATCTTGAACAAAATGTTAATTCAATCACCCACAGTCCAACAACAAAAGCATTAAATAAGCATCAAAATTACACCCCCAAAAAACCCCCAAAAACACAGTCCAACAATAAAAGCACTAAACAGGCACCCAAATTACCCAACCCCAAAAACACAGTCCAACAATAAAAGCATTAAATAGGCATTCAAATCACACAACCCCAAAAACCCCCAAAAACACAGTCCAACAATAAAAGCATCAAACAGGCACTCAAACCACCCAACCCCAAAAACACACAAAAAAAGAAACATCCATCAAAGAAACATCCATCACAGTGAGTCTCCTCCAGTCCTCTCCTCACTGTGATGGAAGGCCACAATGTCTTTCCCTTCTCCCGCTGTGTTAGAAGGAACTGCAGATGCTGGTTAACATCGAAGATAGACATAAAATGCTGGAGTAACTCAGCGGGTCAGGCAGCATCTCTGGAGGAAAGGAATAGGTAATGGTTCGGGGAGAGACCCTTCATCAGACGTTTCGGGTCGAGACCCTTCATCAGATGATGAAGATCAGATCAGTGAAGAAGGGTCTCAAGGCGAAATGTCACCTATTCCTTTGCTCCAGATATGCTCTCTGACCCATTGAGTTACTCCAGTATTTTGTGTCTATCTTATTACACATAGACATATGGCTAAGGGCTGCAAATGTAAGTTTAACATCTCCTCCGACTACAAAGACGAGCGGGTCATTACAATTCTGGGCCATTGTGAGACGTGATGAAGCCCTCAACTAAAGGGTATTCAGAGGTGAAAATAAAGATTATCAACTCGCCTCATCTGTGCTCACCGCAATGCAATAGAAGGGTCTCGACTCGAAATGTCACCCATTCCTTCTCTCCAGGGATGCTGCCTGTCCCACTGAGTTACTCCAGCTTTTTGTGTCTATTTTCGGTTTAAATCAGCATCTACAGTTCCTTCTTACACAGCCTTGCATCCCTCTGTCTTTCATATCCAAGTACCTGTCCAAACATCATTTCAATGTTCGTCAGTGGTTGTAGATATTATCAAAGCTTAGCTGCTTGTTTTTTTTTAAATGTTTCTGCCCTTTCAATTTAACCCATGGCACAATGTCACAACATCCGTCTGGTGATGCACAGTGTATATTGTCGCACACCGCATTTTACATCCTCATAATTGTCAGTTAATAAAGAACATCCCATGATCTCATAATCTGAATAAATTCCACTTTGCTTAGATAATTGGTTATATTAAGTATTCTCTCAGGTTATCTTTTTATTTTTAATTATATAAACCAAAATTTCCTAAACAACACTTCAAAAACAACATTTCATGGCATCTGGTATTAATATAAGGGAAGTAGGCTGTCAGCGGAGTCCAGGTTTCCCATGCGATCTCTGCTGTAGTTGGCTTCAGCTGCAAAAATGTCCTAATTACATTATTCTTACGTGAATAGTTGTGATAATTACATTAATCGGTTGAAATCATCTCTTCCATCTCCATGCTGGGATCCCAAAAGAATGTAAACAGCTGCTAACAATGCATTGCCAATTCAGTGACTCAGTGTAACTAGCCCAGTTTTGTTTAGGGAAATTGTCAGGGAATAAAAGAGATCTCATTAGCTATATAAAAAGATGAGACCAAGGGTTCTTTTTTCCCAAGATGTGCCACCCAGAATGTTATACTCCTGGGTAGGATAGCAGACCAATTGTAGCTTTACAGGTTGCAGAATGCAAAATCTGTGATGGGCTAAACAGGTGCAGTACAGGCACAGTGCTGTATTTATCTTGTGTTCTGGTCCTTATTTTGTAATGTACTGTATTAAATTATTGACTTTCAATTACTCATTTTCTGTTTTACTATAGAAGTAATTATGAATATAATGGAACCTATTTAAGAATTTTATTCTAATTATCAATCATTTTCAGTAGAATTCATTTTACGATTTCTATCAAATGCTATTTGTTTTTCATTCGCTTTCATTTTTTACTTTATTGCAACATGACAAAAATAGAACTTGATCATTTATCATAGTCAACTTTATGGTCAGCATCTTTTTATTGGAAGTATTTTCTTTGAGGCTGTTGGCAGTTTTTCCTGCAGCTATTCCTTTAAGTTTGAATGGACATGACAAGAGATGAGAGTGTTTTATTGTCATAGACGGTGCCCTCCTTAATGTTTGGGACAAAGACCCATCATTTATTTATTTGCCTCTCTCTGTACTCTACAATTTGAGATTTGTAATAGAAAAAATTAAAGTGCACGTTGTCAGATTTTATTAAAGGGTATTTTTTAAACATTTTTGTTTCACCATGTTGAAATTACAGCTATGTTTATACATAATCCCCCCATTTCAGGGCACCATAATGTTTGGGACACAGGTGTTTGTCATTGGTCACGTGTGTTTAAATGCCTCCTTAATGTAGGTATAAGAGAGCTCTCAGCACCTAGTATTTCTTCCAGTCTTTCCATCACCTTTGGAAACATTTATTGCTGTTTATCAACATGAGGACCAAAGTTGTGCCAATGAAAGTCAAAGAAGCCATTGTGAGACTGAGAAACAAGAATAAAACTGTTAGAGACATCAGCCAATCCTTAGGCTTACCAAAATCAACTGTTTTGAACATCATTAAGAAGAAACGGAGTACTGGTGAGCTTATTAATCGCAAAAGGCCAAGGAAGACCTCCACAGCTGATGACAGAAAAATTCTCTCTATAATAAAGAAAAATCCCCAAACACCTGTCCGACAGATGGGAAACACTTTTCAGGGGTCAGGTGAGGATTTGTCAATGACCACTGTCTGCAGAAGACCTCATGAACAGAAATACAGATGCTACACTGCAAGATGCAAACCACTGGTTAGCCGTAAAAATAGGATGGCCAGGTTACAGTTTGCCAAGAATACTTAAAAGAGCAACCACTGTTCTGGAAAAAGGTCTTGTGGACAGATGAGATGAAGATTAACTTAAATCAGAGTGATGGCAAGAGCAAAGTATGGAGGAGAGAAGGAACTGCCCAAGATCCAAAACATACCACCTCATCTGTGAAATACGGTGGTGGGGGTGTTATGGCCTGGGCATGTATGGCTGCTGAAGGCACTGGCTCACTTATCTTCATTGATGATACAACTACTGATGGTAGGAGCATAATGAATTCTGAAGTGTTCAGACACATCCTATCTGCTCAAGTTCAAACAAATGCCCCAAAACTCATTGACCGGTGGTTCATTCTACAGCAAGACAATGATCCCAAACATACTGCTAAAGCAACAAAAGAGTTTTTCAAAGTTAAAAAATGGTCAATTCTTGAATGGCCAAGTCAATCACCCGATCTGAACCCAATTGAGCATGCCTTTTATATGCTGAAGAGAAAACTGAAGGGGACTAGCCCCCAAAACAAGCATAAGCTAAAAATGGCTGCAATACAGGCCTGGCAGAGCATCACCAGAGAAGACACCCAGCAACTGGTGATGTCCATGAATCGCAGACTTCATGCAGTCATTGCACGCAAAGGATATGCAACAAAATACTAAACATGACTACATTCATTTACATGACATTGCTGTGTCCCAAACATTATGGTGCCCTGAAATGGGGGGACTGTATAAACACTGCTGTAATTTCTACATGGTGAAACCAAAATGTATAAAAATGACCTTTATTAAAATCTGACAATGTGCACTTTAACCACATGGGATTTTTTTCTATTACAAATCTCAAATTGTGGAGTACAGAGGCAAATAAATAAATGATGGGTCTTTGTCCCAAACATTCTGGAGGGCACTGTAGCTAAATAACATCTTAACACAAGTAACACAAATAGACCACATTTGTTCCCCCGGGGGTTTTAAGGGGGGACGGAGTGGGTGAGTGGGAGGGGGGTTTTGAGTGGGTGAGTTGGGGGGAGGGGAAGGGGGGGAGTGAGGGGAGGGAGGGGAGGATGCTAGACCAATGCAGGTTTGGGGGGTTGAGTGGGATTGTGTGGCTGAGGGGGAGGAGGGGGGTATAAGCGGGATTGAGTGGGATGCAGTGGGTGGGGGCGGTTGAGGGGGGGTGGAGTGGATGGGGGAGTGGGGGAGGAGAGGGTGCTGGACCAATGCGGGAGAGGTTTGGGCCCAATGGGTCGACTCGAGCTAGTAGTAGTTTATTAAAGCTCAACCAAACAGCTACACTTTCTCTGTAACTACAACAGTATATTCTGCATTGTTTTCTCCTTTGCATTAGCTGTTGTACTCGTGTATGGTTTGACTCTACTGTTGTTCGGTATGATTTGCCCGAAGAGCATGTTAAGCAAGGTTTTTCACTGTATCACGGTACTGTGACAATAATAAACTAATACTAATGGTGAGACTTTTCACAACTGTCTTTAAGATGACTTCCTTTTAACTAACTTTAACTTTCCTTCTACTATAGTTTACAGAACTTCCCACCATCCATGAGCCAATTAGTCCTTTTAGGTGAAGAAGCAAATCACTTACACTTGTAGTTTATTGTGTTACACAAATTATATATAATTTGAAACTGCATTTAAATTTAAAAGTATTGAAAGGTGAGATGTCCTTTAGAATACATAATGCATTATTTTCAACTAATACTGTAAAAACATTAATATTTTGATAATTATCTTTAAACATATTATGTTGTTTTAACGCTAAACATTACATATTTGCCAACTTCCGACGTCTTTAGGCAGAACTCACTATCCCAACCACTCAGGTTTTTCTAGTTCTGACTCTGCATGGTGACCATTACAACACTTTGACTTGTAACTGTAGCTGCTTCTATCTCTCTCAGCACACTTATAATCCAAAAATCATACTCACGATAATCTGATCATTGCAACCTTCCCTTTTAATTGTCCCATCTCTGTTTTGTATGCCCTATGTAGGAATATTTAAGGTCCAAACATTAGCTAAGCATAACTCCCCCTCCCATTCCCAGTCTGACCTTTCTGTCATGGGCCTCCTCCAGTGCCATAGTGAGGCCCACCGGAAATTAGAGGAACAGCACCTCATATTTCGCCTGGGCAGTTTGCAGCCCGGTGGTATGAACGTCGACTTCTCCAACTTTAGATAGGTCCTCTGACCCTCCCTTCCCCATCTCCTTCCCAGATATCCCTCTATCTTCCTGTCTCCACCTATATCCTTCCTTTGTCCCGCCCCCCTGACATCAGTCTGATGAAGGGTCTCGACCCGAAACGTCACCCGTTCCTTCTCTCCCGAGATGCTGCCTGCCCTGCTGAGTTACTCCAGCATTTTGTGAATAAATCGATTTGTACCAGCATCTGCAGTTATTTTCGTATATTAGCTAAGCAAAGATGCTTTGATGGAGGATTTTTTTTGTCAGAATTATAAAACATGTTCATGAACATCTATCTATATACTAAAACTCTCGTTTGTTTATTTGTTTGTTCCTGAACTACATCCAAAATGGTACACTATAGCGCGACAATTTTAGGCCCACCTTACTCACCGTCGTCCCTTTGGTGCTAATGGAAGAAGTTTGATTGAAATAGGTGTTATATTTTTAAAGTTATTCACATTTTACAGTTTTAATCTATCTCCTAGGGAGGGAGGGAGGGGGTGGGGGAGGAGAAGGGAGGATAAGGGGGGGTTGAGGGGCATGGAGATGGGGGGAGGGAGCGAGGGGGGCGTTAAGGGGAGGGGGGAGGAGAGAGTGCCGCACCAATGCAGGAGAGGTTTGGGCCCAACGGGTCCTCTTGGTCTCGTGTTTTATAATTCTTTTTGTTGGTTGAGTAAATTCAATTAAATAAAGTGATCCAAATGTAAAAGAATACTCCGGTCAGAAACATACACCTAGTTATTGAAATAGACAATAGACAATAGGTGCAGGAGTAGGCCATTCAGCCCTTTGAGCCAGCACCACTACTCAATGTGATCATGGCTGATCATTCTCAATCAGTACCCCGTTCCTGCCTTCTCCCCATACCCCCTGATTCCGCTATCCTTAAGAGCTCTGTCTAGCTCTCTCCTGAGAGCATTCAGAGAACTGGCCTCCACTGCCTTCTGAGGCAGAGAATTCCACAGATTTACAACTCTCCGACTGAGAAAGTTTTTCCTCATCTCTGTTCTAAATGGCCTACCCCTTATCCTTAAACTGTGGCCCTTGGTTCTGGACTCCCCCAACATTGGGAACATGTTTCATGCCTCTAACGTGTCTAACCCCTTCATAATCTTATATGTTTCAATAAGATCCCCTCTCATCCTTCGATATTCCAGTGTATTCAAGCCTAGTCGCTCTACTCTTTCAACATATGACAGTCCCGCCATTCCGGGAATTAACCTAGTAAACCTACGATGCATGCCCTCAATAGCAAGAATATCCTTCCTCAAATTTGGAGACCAAAACTGCACACAGTACTCCAGGTGCGGTCTCAAATAATCTGCAGTTCACGTCACATTGTTTATTTTCACATGCACCAGTATAATGAGGTACATGTACAATGAAAACCTTGCAGCAGCATCAAAGACATAGCAAAGGTCAGATATTTTGGTAATATTGCAATTAAAATATAGAAACTGTTTATTTGTCATTGAATTCTTTAAGTTGGATCTCAAATAGTTGAGGACAGTAAAATTGGAGACAACTGCTTTCAAGAAGTCTTCTCATCAGCTACTCTTGACTGTTGCTTTAATTTCTGAATTTGTTACAGTAATGATGAATTAGTAATATGTAACTGGGGATCATCAAATATGTGTACTTAAAAAATGTTTGTGATTTACCTTGAAACAGCTCCATGGTAATTGTTAACTTAAAGTGAGATTTTCTGATAGTCCAGATGTAATTTATAGGAATTATAACAAACAAGCTGTTTTTGAATGCTGTAAAAATAAAGTAGTCTTGCCACGTAGCCAGTTAAATGGAGGGATTAAAGTTGTTGTTACTTTTGATTAAATATCTAGTTTTAAAGCAATCAAAGTTGCATCTCATCTTTATGGCTTTGTACAAATCTAGCAAATATTTGAAATGAGAATTTTTGCTGGACTAGTATCTTCTATGTATTTAAAAAAACGTAACAATACATGCAAAACGTACTAATATTTAATGATCAAAACTGATAATATGCTCATATCATCAGAAGTACTAGCGAAAATGCCTGATGTCTAAGCTGAAATACCCTCAAGAATGGATCAATGCGATCTATATTATCAGGGCTATTGCTAAGAAATTTTATAGAATTTCTAGGAAATTGTTTCACTTTTCTGTGTGCCTTATGTCTCTTCTCTCTTGTGGCAATTGCCAAATTATCATATTAAGATAATGAGCAATAAATCATGGGGTAGAGAACAGTTACTATGTTTTCAAGTATCAGTAATAGTCAAGGAGCTTTACTAGTTACTGCAGCAGCTGGTCATACAATGAGCAAGTACAAGCACTTTTACACTTTAGGTTTTCAGTCCAATTAAAGGAGCAGAGCTCATGCCAATAAGAGTCAGCTGTTGTAAGAAACGGACTTCAACTATTTTTGCTTAACATTGTCATAGAATGGCAGAACAATTAATACTAATTATTAGAGCCAGGATGTTTAGGCGCTAAAAATCTCTGAAATAGGCAGACAAATAGGCATAATAAAATTGCAAAAAAGCACGAGAAAGGCATTTATTGACAAAAAAGGCATAAAAAGGCATGTATTTCCACCACTAAAATATGGTTAAAAATGATAATATAAAGGTAAACTACATTAAATGACTAAAGTTGCCTGGTTGCACATAATTACTAGCATTGTTTTCAAATTATCTGGTGTTAAACTAAGCCGTCTGTCAGACAGAAGATGCTTCAGTTGTGAAAAACGTCTTTCTACCCCAGCTGAGGTCACTGGTGCATACCCGAAACAAGCTACAGACTCTATATTCATGTTGATATCTTGTGCATAACAACTACCTTTGGGAACTTTAGCTATGTTTTGTATTTCTTCAAGATCTTTGTTACCTTAAATCACTCTCTCGCATTTTCCTTGTATGTTTTTACCTACATCGCCAGGAACTTTATGAATATTGTCAGTTACTTTGTTGAAAACCTGCAAGTTATTCACTAATGTTTCGCCACATTTCTCAAGGGAAGTGAAAGCTTGTGGGAAGTTTGCAAAATTGGAAGCAATAAACAGATGACTGCGGTGGAGGGACTTTTTCTGCATGATTTCACTGACGATCCTGACTGCAGCAGATTCTTCTTCTTCAAAACAGTTGATGATTTCTTTTATCTTTTCAAAATTTGCACCATAGTAGAGTACAGCAGAGAGCCATGTACCCCACCTAGTCAAAACGGGCTGAGGAGGTAATGGAATCTCGGGTGCCATTTCCTTGAACAACTGCACACGTGACGGTGCTTTGAGGAAGATTTTCTTGACATTGGAAACTAGGCGATCAACATTTGGAAACAAGCTACATATGTGCTCGGCAATTCTATGGAGTCCGTGAGCTAAGCATGTCAAATGCAACATTTTGGGGAATAAAACTTTAAGAGCACGAGCAGCTTTTTTCATGTATGGAGCTGCATCAGTCACAAACAGAAGAACATTCTCGTGTTTTATACCTTCTGGCCAAAGTACAGCAAGTGAAGATGTAAACAACTGAGCAATAGTTGAGCTGTTTGACTTCTCTAATACTTCCAATGCCAACAAATACTCCTTTGATAGTTGATCTGCCTCCAATGTACCGATGACCACATTGGCAACATATCTCCTCACAGCATCAGTTGTCTCGTCTATTGAAATCCATATTTTGTTGCATGCAACTTCACCTCTAATTTTCTGCAAAACAATGTTGCAGTTGCTGTCAACATAATTTTTCTGTAATGATGACTCGCTCGGTATATGTTCCTCTGTGTATTTCTCTAAAAAACCTCTGAGAGATTTATTTTCCAATTTCCACAGTGGAATTTCAGCATCAATGAATGCCTTGCACAGATCACTCGAAAACTCAGATTTGCGACTGGAGCCAGCAGTAAATGTAGTGAGGAGACAAGCTTGAGTATTTCCCGCCTTCAGTTTCTCTACCGCCGATTTGTGTTTAGCTGTCTGTACATGCTGGGAAATGAAATATTTCTTCGCATGATTCATTGTTTTCTCACATGCTTTGCAAAACAGCACACAGTTGTCTGTAGAGAATATATAACTCTCGTACACTCTCACCAAATCGTTCAGTTTTTTACAAGGCGTTGACTTGACTTTAGGCATTTTGACGCTTGTAGCGGTAGATCCTACAGGAGCGGGGAAGCAGACCTCTACAGGCGGGCCAAGTACAAGATGAGAAGAGGAATCAGAGCTGCCAAGGAAAGGTACTCTGAGAAGTTGAGGAGCAAGTTTTCAGCTAATGACCCTTTTTCAGTCTGGAACGGCTTGCAATAAATCACCTGCTGCAAGAGGAAAACACCCCACTTCTTGGACAATCATCAGTTTGACCAACGACCCGAACGAGTTCTACTGCAGGTTTGATAAACAGAAACTTAATCCTGGTACCCCTCCCCCCTCCCCTACCAACACTTCACACCTACTCACAGCCTAACTTCAGTTTGAAAAGACTGGATCCTTCCCCACCCGTTCCCCTCCAATCACCACTTAACACCCACTTACAGCCTGACTGCAAAAGACTGAGGCCCTGTCCACTACCCACGAATGAATGACCAACGGTGGTGCTCCCGGTTTCGCTCCGGTGGTGGAAATTTTCTTGTAAGTTATGTTAACACGGCAAAAAAAGACTAATTTAGGCACTCGTTCATGAAAAAGGCGTTATCTTGCTGAAATCATCAAAAAAGGCATGAAAAGGCACTTATGGCAAAATCCTGGCTCTACTAATTATCAATTTAAATTAAGCCTATAAAATGTAAATTGGTTGTAAGCAGTGAAACTAATGACAAAGGTTGTGCAGGATAACAACATTACTTTTTTCGGTTAATTAAAGTCGTGCATCAATTATTTTTCTAGTAATTGGAAAGCATGCCACTGAAATTTATATATTGATAAGAAACGTGAGTGAAAGATATCAACAGCACCATCTTGGAATCTACTCCCGGCAAGAGTGATTATTTGTTCTGAATTATTCCTCAAGGGAAATGTGGCTGAGTATTAATTTTCCTCATGTGAAGACAACTGCAGGTTGACCACCAATTTTCCAGCACCCTTGGTTTCAGAGCCTTTCTGCATTATCCGTTTTGCCGGACTATCGGACGTCATGGCCTCCGACAGGTGTCCAACTGCATCAGAACAGGCTGCCATGGGGCCAAGATACTGGCTTGCAAAATCGACTTTGGAAGTCGGCTATGGGAACGGATCTGCCGGCTCCAGCCGAGCCGGAGTTCCAGTGCCCTGGCCGGAGGGGCAAATCCGACCCACTAATTGGCGTGGAAGTCCCGACGAGGTTGAGATCGGCCACTTCACCTGGCCTAGGCGCCACATTTTCGGGAGGACTTCTGGAGGGGATTTAAAGCGTGCTCTTGTAATTTGTCTGGATCAAAGGTGGTGCCGGACAACCAGTTGCTGGAACATCAGTGGTGGACCTGTAGTTCCCAGGTTAAGAATGTACTGTGGTATAGCTTGATTGTACTCATGTGTAATGTGATTTGATGTGACTGGATAGCACTCAAACAAAAGCTTTTTATTATATCTTGGCACACCGTGCAATAATAAACTAATACCAATAACACTTCCTTGAATTTATTGAAAAACATTTCAAAAAGAAGCTGAAGCTTCAGAATTCACCAATACTTGTGTTAGAAGATTCACATGCTTCAAAGAAACACTTTTTGTGTAGCCTTTATTCTGAAGCATTTTTTTTTCCTATTGGCAACTTACTTTCAAAACTGTTCTAATTAATTTGAATTTTTATTAAACAGATGTCTTGCTTATGCGATTTGACAATTGTGAATTAAATTGTTCCTTTGCTTTAATAAGAGCAAAACTCAAAGGAACAAATGTGGTCTATGCTACTTGTGTTAAGATGTTATTTAGCTACAGTGCCCTCCAGAATGTTTGGGACAAAGACCCATCATTTATTTATTTGCCTCTGTACTCCACAATTTGAGATTTGTAATAGAAAAAAATCCCTTGTGGTTAAAGTGCACATTGTCAGATTTTATTAAAGGGTATTTTTATACATTTTGGTTTCACCATGTAGAAATACCCTTTAGTCCTCCCATTTCAGGGCACCATAATGTTTGGGACACAGCAATTTCATGTAAATGAAATTAGTCATGTTTAGTATTTTGTTGCATATCCTTTGCATGCAATGACTGCTTGAAGTCTGCGATTCATGGACATCACCAGTTGCTGGGTGTCTTCTCTGGTGATGCTCTGCCAGGCCTATATTGCAGCCATCTTTAGCTTATGTTTGTTTTGGGAGCTAGTCCCCTTCAGTTTTCTCTTCAGCATATAAAAGGCATGCTCAATCAAGTTCAGATCGGGTGATTGACTTGGCCACTCAAGAATTGACCATTTTTTAGCTTTGAAAAACTCCTTAGTACTTTAGCAGTATGTTTGGGATCATTGTCTTGCTGTAGAATGGACCGCTGGTCAATGGGTTTTGTGGCATTTGTTCGAACTTGAGCAGATAGGATGTGTCTATACACTTCAGAATTCATTATGCTCCTACCATCAGCAGTTGTATCATCAATGAAGATAAGTGAGCCAGCACCTTCAGCAGCCATACATGCCCAGGCCATAACACCCCCCACTACCATGTTTAACAGATGAAGTGGTATGGTTTGGATCTTGGGCAATTCTTTCTCTCCTCCGTACTTTGCTCTTGCCATCACTCTGATATAAGTTAATTTTCATCTCATCTGTCCGCAAGACCTTTTTCCAGAACTGTTTGCTCTTTTAACTACTTCTTGGCAAACTGTAACCTGGCCATCCTATTTTTGAGGCTAACCAGTGTTTTGCATCTTGCAGTGTAGCCTCTGTGTTTCTGTTCATGAAGTCTTCTGCAGACAGTGGTCAAGAACAAATCCACACCTGATTCCTGAAAAGTTTTTCTGATGTGTCGGACAGGTGTTTGGGGTTTTTTCTTCATATTAGAGAGAACTCTTCTGTCATGAGCTGTGGAGGTCTTCCTTGGTCTGCCAGTCCCTTTGCGATTAGTAAGCTCACCAGTGCTCTCTTTCTTCTTAATGATGTTCCAAACAGTTGATTTTGGTAAGCCTGAGGTTTGGCTGATGTCTAAGAATTTTATTCTTGTTTCTCAGTCTCATAATGGCTTATTTGACTTTCATTGACAGAACTTTGGTCCTCATGTTGATAAACAGCAATAAAAGTTTCCAAAGGTGATGGAAAGACTAGAGGAAAGACGAGGTGCTGAGAGCTCTCTTATACCAGCATTAAGGAGGCAATTAAACACACCTGAGTAATTACAAACGCCTGTGAAGCCATGTGTCTCAAACATTATGGTGCCCTGAAATGGGGGGGGGGACTATGTATAAACACAGCTGTAATTTCTACGTGGTGAAACCAAAATGTATAAAAAACCCTTTAATAAAATCAGACATTGTGCACTTTAACCACATGTGATTTTTTTCTATTACAAATCTCAAATTGTGGAGTACAGAGGCAAAGAAATAAATGATGCATCTTTGTCCCAAACATTATGCAGGGCACTGTATGAAGTGGAATGTATTTATTGAATTTGCCCTGTGGATATGCTCCACAGCGCCAGTGCAATCCATATTTGGTGGCTGAGCAAGAACCAGGTGGTGCTGTGAAGCTTAGCACAGTGAAGCGTAGACAAATTCGGGCTTGACATTTGCCATTCTGTAGTGCTGCAGGGAAGAGAAAAATCTGCTTTTCCATATGTTTCTGGTTTATTTTTTGCCTGCAGTTTGGTCCAGATGGCAGTGTGAACATTGTTTACCTTAAGATGCTGTCCCAGATGTGGGATTTATCCGTGGGCATTTTACAGTTGCCTGCCTCTTTCTAAGAATATTTTGGCATAATAAAATGTACTTTATTAGATAATAATTGTACTCTCGGGCAAATAATGTTTTTTATTACGTTAAATAATTCCTCCAGGAATACTTTTATAAAGATGGTGTAAATTAATCACAAAATGGAACTTCTAATTTTCCATTATTTGGTATTTAGAATGGTGCATGTGCAAGGCTTCTTCAGTTTATGTAACCATCACCATTACACTGCAATGGTGCTGGAGTGAAAAGGTTGGGGTGCATTCTAATTTATTTGGGCCAGTATAAAGAGTTATCTCTCTGGTCATAGTTACTTCTACCGGTATGATACCAGTACTGGGTTGGTGCAAATGTAGATCAGGTCTTGTAATTTGCCCAGGAATGCCTCCAGGCAGTGAAAGATGCCTGTAAGAGACTTGCATGTCCATGTAATTAATGATTTTTTTTAAATTCATGATGTTAACTAGATATCACATTGCCTTTAGTTTGAATGTTATGGTTATTTTAGGTTCTGAATATCAATAGGAACATGATCTTTCAAGAAGTATGTCATATTTAAATATGTACATTGCCTTTGATCACATGGAGTCCCTCGTAAATGTTAACTGCTTTCCATATTTCAGTGAGATCTGAGGTGAAGCTAGAGGTAATGATTAAATTTACTATTGCTTTCAGTATGGTAACTCGGGGCCAATGGCTATTTGAGAAATAAAGCGTTCAAACATCGGGATCTGAGAAACTCGGCACAAAGCCCATGATCTACTGGACAACAATATTCTCTTGAGACTTGGGCTACCTACAACAAGCATTGGAGGGGTACAGTGAAGAAAGCTAATGGCATGTTGGCCTTCATAACGAGAGGATTTGAGTATAGGAGTAAAGAGGTCCTTCTGCAGTTGTATGGGGCCCTGGTGAGACCACATCTGGAGTATTGTGTGCAGTTTTAGTCTCCTAATTTGAGGAAGGACATCCTTGCTATTGAGGCAGTGCAGCGTAGGTTCACGAGGTTAATCCCCAGGATGGTGGGGCTGTCATATGAGGAAATATTGAAAAGACTGGGCTTGAATTCACTGGAGTTTAGAAGGATGAGAGGGGATCTAGAGACGTATAAAATTATAAATGGACTGGACAAGCTAGATGCAGGGAAAATGTTCCCAAAGTTGGGGGAGTGCAGAACCAGGGGCCACTGTCTAAGAATAAAGGGGAGGCCATTTAATATTGAGGTGAGAAGTAACCTTTTTACCCAGAGAGTTGTGAACTTGTGGAATTCTCTGCCACAGAAGGCAGTGGAGGCCAATTCACTGGGTGAATTTAAAAGAGAGTTAGATAGAGCTCTAAGGGCTAGTGGAATCAAGGCATATGGGGAGAAGGCAGGCACAGGTTACTGATTGTGGATGATCACAATGAATGGCAGTGTTGGCTCGAAGGGCCATATGGCCTCCTCCTGCACCTATTTTCTATGTTTCTATGAGAGGCATTGATAGGTTAACAGTCACAAGGGGTGACGGTGGAAGAGATACAATAGCGGCATTTTAAGATGCTTGTAGATAGCCTCATGAATATCCAGAGAATATACAGAGTGGTATGGCAGAAGGGTTTAGTTTGATTTGTTATCGTTTGGCATAGACTGTGGGCTGAGGAGACTGTTACTGTGCTGTACTGGTCAATGTACACTCTTTTGGCTCCACTTTACAAGATTTACAAGAATTGGAAAAAATATGATTTTCTTTTCATCTTTAACTCCAAAATGGTCAGGTGTCACATGTAATTTGTGAGTCAACAGATCATTAATATAATGTAATTGTCAAAGAGAGAGAATTTCATGAATTTTGAACAGCAAAAACAATTGAGTGCAGGAAATGAAGATGTCAAAAGAGCAATTTCTCGTGTTGATTGAATTAAAAAAAGATATAAATATAATTAGGCAGAAAAACTTGGAAAATAACTAGAAGACTTTACCGTTGCTTTGGGGGAGCACCGTATGATGCGTTTTCAGATATTTAAAAAATGATCTTTAATTTTAATGCTGTAATTCACGGATCCATTTCTGCATAAAATTATAAAACCACGAATGGTACAAAAGGTTCAAGTGAAATTGTAGGAGGATAACGTCCTGTTTGGGGTGAGTAGTAAGGAGCTAAGATTTAGAGAGATGCCAACATTTCAAATTGATTGATTGAAGCATGGAAACAGGCCCTTTGGCGCACTGAGTTCACGCCGAACATGGCTGACCCATTCATATTAGTTTTATGTCATCCCACTTTTGCATCTGTTCCCACACATTGGGAGCAATTTACAGTCAAAGTAACCTACAAACCTGCACGTCTTTGGGATGTGGGAGCACCCAAAGGAAAGCTACGTAGTCACTTAGAACATGCAAACTCAACACAGACATTACCAAGGTCAGGATCAATCCCGGGTCTCTGAAGCTGTGAGGCAGCAGCTCAAACAGCTGCGCAACTGTGCCAGCCAAACAGAAACAAAAACAGAAAATGCTGGAAACCATACTTGAGGCAGCATCTGTGGAAAGAGAAACAAAAATAATTTAGTAAGCCATGGTGTTGGCACAAAGGCGCAGTGGTAGAGTTGCTGCCTCCCAGCACCAGAAGCCCAGGTTCGATCCTGACTATGGGTGTTGTCTGTATGGAGTTTGTACGTTCTCCTTGTGACCTGCATGTGTTTTCTCCGAGATCTTCAGTTTCCTCCCACACTCCAAAGACGTACAGGTTTGTAGGTTAATTGGCTTGGTGTAAATGTAAAGCCGCCCCTGGTCTGTGTAGGATAGTGTTAATGTGCAGGAGTTACTGGACGGCGCGGACTCGGTGGGCTGAAGGGCCTGTTTCCGCACTGTATCTCTAAACTAAACTAAACAAAGGTCTTTCATCAGAACAAGGAAATTTAAAAAAATGTGAACATACCTAAAAAAAAATCAACATGTGGAGCACTCACAGGCAAAGCATCTTTTTTTTCTTCATATTTTGCATTATGAAAAGTCATACTTAATTAATAAGAAACAAAATATGCTTGGTATAGTATAAGAAAATATACATTTTTAATAATACTGCCAGAAAACACATTACTTCTATTTATCACAATACTTTGCTTGCGTTGAAAACTATTGAAAATCTGGAATGTATGTATTCGATTGTTCAAGTGGGTGAAATGTTGGCAAAAAGACAATTATCTTTCACTTTGACACTACCACCTCTACAATAAGGACATTATGTTGGCCATCCCAAGTATCCTACTTTCCTGTTCAAGAGAACTTTGTGTTTTTTTTTAACTCGGCAGTGTAAGTAAAATGAACCAGCACATGTAAATAATTCATTCTCCGTCATTATATTCTATTGTCATTATATTCATATTTATGTCAGAATGATGTTAATATGCAAGATAATTCCAACATGAACTATTCACCTTTCCTCTGAAATTTCTGGTGTCTGTAGGTTAGATTTTAATATGCTATTTCTATTTGATGTGCATTGCTCATTAACGTATAAAACCATAGAGGTATGAGTATTATTTACAGAATCTTTTGCCTAATAGAAGTTGCAGTGTCGTGGACTATCCCAAGCAAGTCCACACTATTCCTTTAGGAGATAAATTAATGATGCCAATCTGCATCTTGCCCTCTCAACACCTAAGTGATATGGCAAATAGATTAGCACGGTCTCCATGCTGGTTACACTTTCCACAGGGAAATTTGGGGCATCTGTTTCGCTTTCTAGTGCGATTCAAGCAGTGCTTCCTTTTGCAGCTGCACCCAACACAGCAGATCTTGATGCTGGCGGCGAAACAACTTTCACCTGTCATCACAGATGACAGAAACTATTTTCATGATTGAATATTTAATATTAATCCTATTAATGCTTAAACTAGTGCATAACAGTTTGAGGTATGTATGCAATCTCACAAATAAATAATGAATACAACTTATTGGACATTTTTTCCCAATTGAAACACTTAATAATTCCACTGCATTTAAAGCAGTGAAATTGAACTAAATATCATCAATCATTTGAAGTCAGTCTATGTTAAGATAAATTGACATATATGAGGTCCTCTTTTTTTGTGTGATTTAGACAATAGACAATAGGTGCAGGAGTAGGCCATTCAGCCCTTCGAGCCAGCACCGCCATTCACGATGATCATGAGTGATCATCCACAATCAGTACCCCGTTCCTGCCTTCTCTCCATATCCCTTGAGTCAGCTTTCTTTAAGAGGTCTATCTAACTCTCCCTTGAAAGCATCCAGAGAATTAGCCTCCACTGCCTTCTGAGGCAGAAAACTCCACAGATTCACAACACTCTGAGTGATTTTTTTTTCTTCATCTCCATTCTAAATGGTCTACCCCTTATTCTTAAACTGTGGCCCCTGGTTCTGGACTCCCCCAACATCTGGAACATGTTTCCTACCTCTAGTATGTCCAATCCCTTAATAATCTTGTTTCAATAAGATCCCCTCTCATCCTTCTAAATTCCAGTGTATACAAGCCCAGTCGCTCCAGTCTTTCAACATACGACAGTCCTGCCATCCCGGGAATTAACCTCGTGAACCTACGCTGCAATCGCTCAATAACAAGAATGCCCTTCCGCAAATTTGGAGACCAAAACTGCACACAATATTCCAGGTGTGGTCTCACTAGGGCCCTGTACAACTGCAGAAGGCCCTCTTTGCTCCTGTACTCAACTCCTCTTGTTATGAAGGCCAACATGCCATTAGCTTTCTTCACTGCCTGCTGTACCTGCATGCTTACTTTCAGTGACTGTTGAACAAGACACCCAGATCTTGTTGTGTTTCCCCTTTTCCTAACTTGACACTGTTCAGATAATAATCTGCCTTCCTGTTCTTGCCACCAAAGTGGATAACCTCACATTTATCCACATTAAACTGCATCAGCCCACTCACACAACCTGTCCAAGTCACCTCTGCATCCTCATAGCATCCTCCTCACAGTTCACATTGCCACCCAGCTTTGAGTTATCTGCAAATTTGCTAATGTTACTTTTAATCCCTTCACCTAAGTCATTAATGTATATTGTAAATAGCTGCTGGTCCCAGCACCAAGCCTTGCGGTACCCCATTAGTCACCGCCTGCCATTGTGAAAGGGACCCGTTAATCCCTACTCTTTGTTTCCTGTCTGCCAACCAATTTTCTATCCATGTCAGTACCTTACCCCGAATACCATGTGCTATGTGGAACCTTATCAAAGGCTTTCTCAAAGTCCAGGTATCCCTTGGCTGGCACATCCACTGGCTCGCCCTTGTCCATTTTCCGAGTTACATTCTCAAAAAATTCTAGAAGATTAGTCAAGCATGAATTCCCCTTTGTAAATCCATGCTGACTCGGAACGATCCTGTTACTGCTATCCAAATGTTCCGCTATTTCTTCTTTTATAATTGACTCCAGCATCTTCCCTCCACCGATGTCAGGCTAACCTGGTCTATAATTTCCTGTTTTCTCTCTTCCACCTTTCTTTAAAAAGTAGGATACCATTAGCTACCCTCCAATCCACAGGAACTGATCCTGAATCTTAAGAACATTGGAAAATGATCACCAATGTGTCCACAATGTCTAGAGCCACTTCCGAAAGTACCATGGGATGCAGACTATCAGGCCCTGGGGATTTAGCAGCCTTCAGTCCCATCAGTCTATCCAACACCATTTCCTGCCTAATGTGAATTTCCTTCAGTTCCTCCATCACCCTAGGACCTCTGGCCACTAGTACATCTGGGAGATTGTTTGTGTCTTCCTTAATGAAGACAGATCCAAAGTACCTGTTCAACTCGTCTGCCATTTCCTTGTTCCCCATAATAAATTCACCTGCTTCCGTCTTCAAGGGACCCACATTTGCCTTAACTATTTTTTTCCTCTTAACATACCTAAAGAAGCTTGATCCCCCTTTATATTCTTGGCTAGCTTACCTTCGTACCTCATCTTTTCTCCCCGTATTGCCTTTTTAGTTATCTTCTGTTGCTCTTTAAAAGTTTCCCAATCCTCTGGCTTCCCGCTCATCTTTGCTATGTTATACTTGTTCTCTTTCATTTTTATGCTGTCCTTGACTTCCCTTGTCAGCTACAGTCGCCTCTTACTCCCCTTAGAATCTTTCTTCCTCTTTGGAATGAACTGGTCCTGCACCTTCTGTATTATTCCCAGAAATACCTGCCATTGTTGTTCCACCGTCTTCCCTGCTAGGGTCTCTTTCCAGTCAATTTTGGCCAGCTCATGCCTCCATAGTCCCCTTTGCCCAACTGTAATGCTGACACTTCAAATGTTCCATTCTCCCTCTTAAATTGTAGATTAAAACGTCATATAATGATCACTACCTCCTAATAGCTCTTTTACCTTGAGTTCATTACACAACACCAAATCCAGAATTGCCTTCTCCCTCGTAGGCTCCAGTACAAGCTGCTCTAAGAATCCATCTCAGAGGCACTCCACAAACTCCCTTTCTTGGGGTCCAGTACCAACTTGATTTTCCCAATCTACCTGCATGTTGAAATCTCTCACCATAGCATTACTTTTGCGACATGTCAATTTTAACTCTTGATTCAACTTGCACCCTATATTTATTTATGTTCAAATTATTTTTCTGTTTATTACATGAAGAATTTAATCTTAGCTGGGGTTTTTTTCTGGATCCTTTTGAGAGATTGTTTTCGCTTCTGATTTGATTAGAATCTAAATAATATTTTGTGAGATGTTTGGTACTTGCATAATTTTTTTAACTCAGTTTAAATACAGCATTACAAATTGCAACTCTCAATTATGCACCCCTCACTATAACCCCATAAACAAGTATATTTTCACTCTCCATAATTTGTCGCGCTTGTTCCTTCCATGATACATTGATTTGCTCCCTACTACCTTTCACCAAACACTTTCTGTGCAAGCATAGGCAATGCGACACTAACAAATACTCATGCACAGGTTTTCAAAAACACTTTTTATTTGTGATAGCAATTTGCATTTGCTTCCTTGAATTTGTCATACTCGGATAACTTCTCAGAGTATTATAAAAAGATAACTGCAGATGCTGGTACAAATCGAAGGTTTTTATTCACAAAATGCTGGAGTAACTCAGCAGGTCAGGCAGCATCTCGGGAGAGAAGGAATGGGTGACGTTTCGGGTCGAGACCCTTCTTCAGACTGTTCTCAGAGTATTGTTCCCTTAACCATACCACCGACCAATTTGCCAACTTTTCATAAATATAACTGAATGGATTGATGGTAATCATGTATTGTCTTTCCACTGACTGGTTTGCACACAACAAAAGCTTTTCACTGTACCTCTGTACATGTGACAATAAGCTAAACTATGTGTTCTGTTGCTTGCTT
Organism: Rhinoraja longicauda; assembly: GCF_053455715.1. Classification (NCBI taxonomy): domain Eukaryota; kingdom Metazoa; phylum Chordata; class Chondrichthyes; order Rajiformes; family Arhynchobatidae; genus Rhinoraja; species Rhinoraja longicauda. The sequence continues at coordinate 66,290,975 of NC_135957.1, read as the reverse complement.
CTTAAACTTTGGCCCAGTTGCAGAGGCTTACAAACATGAGGTGCTTATTTGATTGCATTTTGGATAGCCTGCCTTGCTTGGCTTGTTTTTGCATCTTGAGCTGGAGAGGTGAAAACCCAACAGATCAAATTCTAACTTATCCTTCTCTTAAAGTTTCTGCATTTTCATCATTTTATTTAAATTGTTCTTGACTGCAATCTTTCAAACCATAAAGCAAATCACTGAAAAAAATGTAAATGGGTAAGCATATCTAAGTATTACAGTTAAATATTCTGGACATTATTCAGGAATAAATATATACGGCTTAGGCTGATATGAATGTGAAAAGGGGCAGCATGATTACGTTACGCAGCATTAGAGTAGCTGCCTTGTAGCGCCAGAGACCAGGGTTTTGACTACGGGTGCTGTCTGTACAGAGTTTGTACGTTCTCCCCATGACTGCATGGGTTTTCCCTGGGTGCCCCGGTTTTCTCACACACCTGTACATCCAAAGATGTGCAGGTTTGTAGGTTAATTGATTTTGGTAAAGATTGTAAATTCTCCCTAGTGTGAAGGATAGTGCTAGTGTATGGGGATCACTGGTCGGTGTGGACTCGGTGGCCAAAGGGGCTGCTTCCGCGCTGTATAACTAAACTAAACCCAGAATATATAAACAAAACTAAATTGAGTCAGGAAGTGAAAGAGAATACATCCACATGCACTATTTAACATAAGAGAAAATTTGAAATACGGTACTTTAAAAATATTTTTAATTGCCTAGATATGCCTGTTCTGTATGTAAGTATCAATGATTGCTATATTTAAAATTTACCAATTTTGTTTCAAAAATTTCCTAAATCTCTGTAGGTTTAAATTCTAAATTGACGAGAGTTCAAGATGAAAATTCTGAGTGTACTGAAACCGTGAGGGGGAAGCATACAATCAACAATACGGCTGTTCCTGTCAAAGGACTAAGCAATTTAGGAAATACTTGCTTCTTTAATGCTGTTATGCAAGTAAGTTTTTTTTAAAATGTAGCTGAAACTAAATCTTGCCTTTTTCTGTATATTCCTAATCTGTTAACTTTCCATTTTACCTTCTATTTCATTATCTCTGTAATTAATTTCTGGAAATAATTCTTCAGAATAATTGCATAAATATTTTTGATTAGTGGAAAGAGAAAATGCTCAAGTGCAATGCTTTTAAGGATAAATCAAACATTATTTCTCAAAAAAATATTGAATTGGTATATTAATGAATTGGATTATTTCACTGATCTAATTTGTAAATAATACAATACTCTTGGAGAAGTATTGATTGATTAAAGTATAAACACTGATGATTTGGAAACTTATTTTCAGATATGATATTTGGGTTTGTTCATTCTTGTTGCATGTTTGAAACAAGGAATTATTTTTATTGTAATATCCAACCTTTCTTTCAGAACATGGCTCAGACTCATCTGCTTAGTGATCTTATGCATGAGATGAAGGAAAAGGGAACAAAGTTAAAGATCTGTCCACCTACAGAATCAAATCTGGTAGGTGATGGTACTGTTGCTCTAAACATTCAATCCAATGTCAATTACAGATTACTGATGTTGAGCCAAGGTGAAATTGTAATTCTGTTCAAAACTTATATTGTCAAACTTAACAAAGGTGGCGGGGGGGAGCATCCAGAAAATATGATTTATCTGCAGAGGTTGTAGAAAATAATCAAGTAATTGAACCTTTTTGGAGTTTATGGGCTTAGTTTATTGTCATGTGTCCCGAGGTACAGTGAACAGCTTTGTTGGGTGGTATCCTGTCAGCAGAAAGATAATACATGATTACAATCGAGCCATTTACAGTGTATAGATCCATGATAAGGGAATAACGTTTAGTGCAAGGTAAAGCCAGCATAGTCCTGTCAAGAATAGTCTGAGAGTCACCAAAGTGGCAGATAATAGTTCAGCTCTGCTCTCTGTGGTAGGATGATTCGGTTGCTTGATGATTCAGTTGCTTGGGTGGTCTCAAATTTTTAATCATCGTACCCCAGGGAAATCCTACATTCTTGACTTAAACCTTTTATACCTTTTGGCTCCTGCCTTTTTCCTAATTTGTAAAAGTATCCCATAATATTAATAATCTAAGGATGCAGTCTCGATCTCTTAACCTACCTTCGCAGCTCTTGCACTTTTTAAAACAATCTGCACTTTCTCTGCAGGTGTAACATTATATTCCGCATTCTATTTATTTTTCTCTTTGCGCTACCTATTGTGCTCGTATCTGGTTTGATTGTACTGATTGAATGGATAGCATGCAAAACAAAGATATTCACCATATCTCAATATAATAACATTTTAGATTTCTAGTGACTATTCTACATCTTCCCGTTCTAACACATTTTTCTTTTACCTCAGTAACTGCCCTTGTTCATATTCCTCTATTCCATTTTTGTAGCAGATCAGCTGTGGTTAACAAGCATTCATTTGCCTCCCTCAGATGACACCAAAAAAACTATTAGTCTACCTGGCCATCCTTGACCCACAGATACTCCCTTTGTTCACCAGTTTTCAAGAGAGAGTTAGATTTAGCTCTTGGGGCTAAGGGAATCAAGGAATATGGGGAAAAAGCCAGAACGGGGTACTGATTTTCGATGATCAGCCATGATCATATTGAATGGCAGTGCTGGCTCAAAGGGCTGAATAGCCCACTCCTGCACCTATTTTCTATGTTTCTATGACCCCTTCCTCTACTACTTAAAAGGTGCTTGTTTTCTCCGGTTCAGAAGAGTAATTAACCTGAAATATTAATTCTCTCTTTCCACAAATGCTGCCTGATCTGCTGAGCATCCACACCATTTTCTGTTTTTAATTAACCAAAATAGATTGTTCCAATCATATTTTGCCCTCTTGAACCGATAGACGTTCAATGAAATCTTTTTAAGATAACTGTGCTTATTAGTAATGTTAACTGACACCTTCTAGAGCAGAAGTGTTGAAACTGAACTGTGGTATGTGGCCCTTTTAGCCAAGTAAATCCCTTCAGTGTGTAGGAGGGTACTGCAGATGCTGGTTTACACTGAAGATAGGCACAAAATGCTGGAGTAACTCAGCGGGACAGGCAGCATCTCTGGAGAAAAGGAATGGTTGACATTTCAGGTTAAGACCCTTCTTCAGACTTTAGTCTCGACCCGAAACGTCACCCATTCCTTTTCTCCAGAGATGCTGCCTGTCTCGCTGAGTTACTTCAGCAATTTGTATCTAAATCCATTCAGTTAGCCACTAACTTTCATTTTGTTCATTCTTGACATTTGTTTTGGAGAATAGTTTGCCTGAGATTCGGTAAAGACTTTGCTGCTTTCAAGCCACATTATAGGATGGATAAAAATCAGTAATACTCAGATATTTAAAAGAACTAGACAAATAAATTAACAAGCAAATAATGATATCTTGACTCATGTTGATAGAGACGTTTTGGACAGTTCTGTTCTACAGCAGCGGAATTCAATATGATGGCCTCTCATATTATATGGGAGGAATGGAAAATTATTTGATGCTCATCACTTCAAGTACCTGTCAACACCAGTGGAATGTAGGAGACATGTGGACATCATTCTTTGTAAATAAATATTTTAAAGATGCTTTAAGAAGTGGCTTTAAGAAGTGCCGGCATTTATGCACGAAATCCTATAGAATTAAAAATATCTTTGCAGGATATAAAGTCTTTGCAAATGCCCTCTTTATATTTGCCCTTCAGTGTATATGCATTGGGGAACATCCTATTTTCTTCACTGCACAACCTAATTTCTTTCAATGCTCAAAATCGGAATAAACAAATTCACATTCTTTGCTAAATACAGTTTTTGTGCTTTATAATGCAAATAAAATGTTGTGGAATGCTGATATATTTTTTAATATCCTTTGTGTTTAGGATCCATTGATTGTTATCCTTCCTGGCCCTGGATCTTTGACCTCAGCTGTACATTTATTTCTTCACAGTATGAAAGAAGTAGGAAAAGGGCCTTTGGTACCAAGAATTCTTTTCAATCAGTTATGTCAGAGGTAATTGCACTGGACAAGTATTTCTTGTTTATAGCATCCTTAAATATTCTAAGACGTAAATATTGTTGAACGTTTCAGATTCAACAATATGCAATTTCTATTATATTTGAAATGTGGTAGTTGAGTTTACATTCTGCAAGATCACCCAAAGAGCAGCATGATTGTATGATTAAAATATGCATAATTTGTGAAAATAATAGAGTTCATCCTGGAAATCTGAAATAGAAACAATTGTGAAAAAGCATTTTTCAGGTCTTTAAGCTGAAACAAGACACTTATATTTGATTGTCTACACCTATAACCCGTTGTCCTCGACACTCATTACCAGACCTCACCTGCTTGGCATTATTCTGTGGGTTTCCTACCTGACATGCAGCCAGTGCTGGTCATGAACGGGGAATGGGCAGGGTGAGGAAGGGAACAGGAAGGAGCTGGACAAGGGATAGGGGAGTGGTGGATGGCGATGGAGGGAGCGGTAGTGTGAGCGAGAGTGCGTTCTGGAGGGTCAGAGGGTACAGGAAGGACGGAATGGAGGATGGAAGAGGGTGAAACGTTGGCCAAGGGTGATTGGGTGGAGTGACGGAAGGAGAGGGTAGGGTGAGGGATGAAGTGGGAGAGGGAAGTGAGTGTTGGTAGAGTGAAGGCAGGGAGGGCAGAGTGTGGGGGGGGGAATATAGTGTGAGGGAAAGGAGGCCGAAATGAGGGGAGGGTAGGGCAGAGTGATGTAGAGTGGGTCAGAGGGCAATGGCATAGTAGGGCAGAGGTTGGGGTAAGGGAGGGGCAGAGACCTGGGTGTGGGCAGGATAAGGGGAAAGTGGGGGTAGGGCAGTGTGAGGGAGAAAGGAGTAGAGTTGAGGTAAAGGGGGTAGGAGTGATGGAGGTCAAAAGCAGCAAGATGAAGGATTTGTGTGCTAAAGTATGATTTGGATGAATATGGTATCTTAATGTCTGCAGATCCAAGTTTTATTGGTCATTATCTATTCTTGTGGCCCAATGTTTACTATCCGACAGTTGTAAATATCCATTGCTGCCTCTGTTCCAGAGACACATTCAATTTCTGATTACATCAATGGCACAAATTAATTGAGACTTTTGATAAACTTAAACATTTGTTAATCTTGTTTTTGCATCACTCGGATGGTCTCGGCCAATCCATCATCTTGCCATCTAATCCTACATGTTTATTTTTCTAATAACAAGAGCCAACTGCCCCATCGGTCTGTTTAGTCATTTGTCTGGATGATTCTCCCAAGTTCTTTCTGTCTAGCCAACTTACTTCTTGCTTTATAAATAGTTCAGAGCTGTCAAGGATAGCGGAGTCGGGGGGTATGGGGAGAAGGCAGGAACGGGGTACTGATTGCGAATGATCAGCCATGATCATATTGAATGGCGGTGCAGGCTCGAAGGGCCGAATGGCCTACTGCACCTATTGTCTATTGTTTTCTTCAAAGGCTAATCCTATTCTTTCTATTTATTATTTTGCCATCCTTGATGGCATCTATCAATTACTTTCTACCATAATGTAAAGACTTAAACTGTACTTGACAATTATTTAGTACTGAACAGGAGGCCTTGAGGTCCTTCACGTGACTGGGAAGATAATACGGTTACCCTTCAGTGAATTATCTATGCAGCCTTGTAGCTTTCTGCACTTTATCGTAAAGGTTTATGAGCTTTTATTTGGTGATCAAGTACTGACAATGAGATGTTTTAGTTCAACAATCAATGAATATGCTGTCAATTCAAATCAAGGTCAATCGGTGAAATATTTGCTTGAAGATTTATGAGATGAGTTTGAAGTGGAACTCTTTCAATGTAAGGAGGAAAAACAGCACATTTTTACCATCAATGCTCAGTAAGAATGCACTCCGCCTGGTTGTATACATTCCAAGAGGTACTTGCACAATCAAGATATCTAATCTTCATTTGCAATATCCCATTACCTTACCACTGCCCAGGTTCTTAAAGTTATCTAAAAATCAATTATTTGGTCCATGCTTTCTTGGCTTTTTCATTTAGTTTGTGGATATTTTATTTTATGTTCAGGCAAAGAAAACTGCAGATGCTGGTTTAAATCGAAGGTAGACACAAAATGCTGGAGTAACTCAGTGGATCAGGCAGTATCTCTGCAGAGAAGGAACGGGTGACGCCTCGGGTCGAGACCTTCAGACTGAAGAAGGGTCTCGACCTGTGGCGTCACCCGTTCCTTCTCTGCAGAGATGCTGCCTGATCCACTGAGTTACTCCAGCATTTTGTGTCTACCTTCTTTTATGTTCAAGTGGATATAATGCAACATGTGTGTTTGTGACACACTTGTCATTTCTAAAGTATGAGATCAGCCAAAACATTATGGCCACTGACAGATTAAATGAATAACATTGGTTATCTTGTGACAATGGCACCTGTCAAGGGGTGGGATATATTAGGCAGTAAGTGAACAGTCAGTTCTTGAAGTTGATGTGTTGAATGGGCAGGAGTAAAGACCTGAGCGACTTTGATAAGGGCCAAATTGATGAGAGAAAACATTTCTTCACACAGAGAGTGGCGAGTCTGTGAAATTCTCTGCCACAGAAGGTAGTTGAGGCCAGTTCATTGGCTATATTTAAGAGGGAGTTAGATGTGGCCCTTGTGGCTAAAGGGATCAGGGGGTATGGAGAGAAGGCGGGTACAGGTTACTGAGCTGGATGATCAGCCATGATCATATTGAATGGCGGTGCAGGCTCGAAGGGCCGAATGGCCTACTCCTGCACCTATTTTCTATGTTTCTATGTTATGGCCAGACGAATGGGTCAGAGCATCTCTGAAACGGCAAGGCTTGTGGGCTGCTCCCGATCAGCAGTGGTGAGTACCTATCGACAATGGTCCGAGGAGGGACAAACCACAAACCAGCGACAGGGTGTTGGGCGCCCAAGGCTCATCAATGCGTGAGGGCAACGAAGGCTATCCCGTCTGGTCCGAACCTACTGTGGGAAGACCAGCCGGTGGAGGGAGTGTGATGCTCTGGGCAATGTTCTGCTGGGAAACCCTGGGTCCGGCCATTTATGTGGATGTCAATTTGACACATGTCACCCACCTAAACATTGTTGCAGACCAGGTACATCCCTTCATGGCAATGATATTCACTGATGGCCTCTTTCAGCAGGATAATGCGCCCTGCCACACTGCACACATTGATCGGGGATGGTTTGAGGAACATGATGAAGTGTTCACGGTGTTGCCCTGGCCTCCAAATTCTTCAGATCTCAATCCGATTGAGCATCTGTGGGATGTGCTGGATCGACAAGTCCGATCCACGGCGGCTCCACCTCGCAACTTACAGGACTTGAAGGATTTGTTGCTAATGTTTTGGTGCCAGATACCACAGGACACCTTCAGGGATCTTGTAGAGTCCATGCCTTGGCGGGTCGGCGCTGTTTTGGCGGCTCATGGAGGACCAACGGCATATTAGGCAGGTGGTCATAATGTTTTGGCCGATCAGTGTATATGAGTGCTGTTGAAGTACCAGGCATATGAGTGCCATACAAGTGCATGTGGCAGCAATGGAATTTGTAACCATTTCCACTGTTTTTTGACCAGATTCAATCAATTCTGGCACAAAGGCCAATTCCTTGAGCACTAATCTACCGATTATCCCTCTGGCCACTTCTTCCCATCAGTGGGTTGGTTTTTTTTTCTCTCGAGGACTTACTAAACAGTCAGTTACTCCAAAGTTCACATATTTCAAATGATGCATGAAGGAAGATCATACTCCTTTGCCACTAAAACAAATTGGGGCAGGTCTTTCGCACAATCCCACTACACGGAGCGCGCTTATGAATTTGTTGCTCAGTGTATTGAGAACTCATGGACGTTGAACCAGTGAAGAACTGGTGTGAAGCAGCTGAGTTTTGAACTTGCGCTGAGGAGCCAAGAAGAATAATCCCAAAAACCATGTCAAGTGGTGATATTAGAACATAGAACACAAAAGCAGTACTGCAGAGGAACAGGACCTTCGACCTTCAATGTCTGTGCATGATGAAGACTAAATCGTATCTGCCTGCACATAATCCATATCTCTCTATTCCCTGCATATCCATGTGCATATTTCAAAAGTCTCAGAAATGCCACTATCATATCTGCCTCAATCTCTAGGCATACACCATCCTGTGTGTAAAACAACTTACACTGCACATCTCCTTTAAATGTTACCCCTCTCAATGAAAAGATATGCTCTCTAATAGTTAATTTTACCATCCCGGGGAAAAGGTTCCGACTATCTAGTCTGTCTATTGTTCTCATAATTTTATATACTTCTATCGGCATTCCCCATAACCTCTGGCATTCCAGTGAAAACAATCCAAATTCTATCCAACCTCTCCCTGTCTCTACATGCTCCCTAAGCCGGGCATCATTCTAGTCTGAAGAAGGGTCTCGACCCGAAATGTCACCCATCCCTTCTCTCCCGAGATGCTGCCTGACCTGCTGAGTTACTCCAGCATTTTGTGAATAAATACCTTCGATTTGTACCAGCATCTGCAGTTATCTTCTTATATCATTCTAGTAAACCTCCTCTGCACCCTCCCCAAAGCTTCCACATCCTTTCAATAATGGGACAACCAAAACTGCACACAATACTTAATATATGGCCTAACCGAACCCCTGAAAAACTGCAAAATGATTTCCTGTCTCTTATACAGGTTGAACACCAATTTTCCGGCAACTGCTGGTTTACCCACCCCTATCATCAGGACAAAATTACGAGTGCTCAGTTAAAATTCCCTGAGTGGCCACAGATAGCATTGAGAGTGGCGAACGCTCTTTCCGGTCAGGACCCCCCGTCGTGAAAGCATCAACTGCTCTCAATCTTCTTTCCTAAATGTTTTGCAAAGACAGTATAGTAAACCCTCATTTTAATGACCCCCCCTTATAACAGATGTCGGATCTAATTGGACGGGCCTATCCATGTGCTTATTCCAAATCTCCCATCCCTGGCTCGCACCGTCTCCCTGGCCGTTTAGAGCCTTGGCTTCCGACCCCACTCCAGACTCGCAAGGTGCACCAGCGAGCCCTTCTTCACGCACTGAAAGGACACAAAGTGCTGGAGTAATTCAGCTGGTCAGGATCTCTGGAGAGCAGGGATAGGTGACATCGGAACCCTTCCTCAAACTGATTCAGTCGGCTGAGTTACTCCAGCACTTTGTGTCGTTTCATTTCAAAACTAAGCGCCAATGCCTCTGGTCTGCACCAGCAAGCCCTTCTTCATAATTCATGCGGTTGTTGTTGCGAGTCCTGTTGTTGCCCCTGGGGACAGTGCTTTATTTGTTGTGCCCCTACCAATGGGGCGCATTCGGTCACCATGGGGCTCCCTCCCCTCTCACCTGCTGTCACTTCCAAGGTCGAGTCTGTTGGTGACTCAGGTGGAGGAGGTGGGTGGTGAGGGGAGTCGTCTGCAGTTGTAGGACAGGGAGGAGTGCAGGGGAACGAAGAAAGCGCTGTCCCCAGAGCCGCAATAACATCCATTTTATCGGTACATGTGGTGAGTGAAGAAGGGCTCTCTGGTGCACTTTGCTAGTCGGGGGTGGCTCCTAACCAGCCAGGGCAACGGTGCAGGTCCGGGGTTGGGTCGGCAGGTCATTCCATTCACATTCAATTTACATTTTATATTTGTTTTATTTAAGTTTCTGGCACTCCATGGTGTTTTAGAGACATTGGAGGGGTGTCATTAGCGGGCCAGTGGGCTATTGTCGTTTTATTATCACGTGACATCTGTTGGTCCAGAGAAACATAATCCAGAAAGGCTTTGGAACCAAGGATGCTGGAAAATCGGTGTTTAACCTATACTCAATGCCTCGTCCTATGAAAGCAAGCATACCATATGCCTTCTTTACCACTCTATCTACATATGCTGCCACTTTCAGGGAGTTATGGTCTTGGACCCCAAGATCCTTCTTTTGATATCTATAAGAGCATTAAGATTGATGGAGTTCCAGTTACTGATGAACCAGTAGTGTTGTCGAGTTGGGGATTAGTGGTGTTGTTGATCGACACGATGTGTGTATGCAACTCAACATCGCAAAGATGATTTGTGCACCAGTTCAACTTAAGCTTATGGCTTATAATCCATGGGAAGGGAATAGGGTTTGTGGTGAGGGAAAAATGGTTTCTTTAGTTCCGATTTATCATTGATTTAATGTTTGATAGGTAGTTAGATAGCGCATCCAAGAACGTAAGGTCGTGTTACATTCCAAATAGTGATTATTTAATACGCTAGCTGGAAAAAATGAAGATTTATGTAATGTTTTCAAAGAGTTGCCATTGGATAAATTTAATGTCAGTGTTTGTGAAATTGCGAAATACATATTCAGCTATTTTACTTGCAATGCAACCTCTGTTAAATATTTTGGCAATATTCCCATAAAGAAGGACCCTCCACATGTTGGACAGTTGAGAGGGCATATGATCACAGATTGAACAGAACTTGCTTGCCTGCAGGACTGTATGCTTCTTGGGGCGGAAAATCTACACAGTGACAACCTGTAGATATATTAATTGTTGTATGTTGCTGTTCCGTGTTCAGCATATGATCATGTGGAGAAAAGGATAAAAGAATAGAAGAAATGAATATCATCAGAGAATCAGGATATTTTCTCCCCATGAATTTCTCATATTATTAAAATAGCTAAAGTAATGCAGTTTTCATTAACATTGGAAGTTCATGTAAGATAGAAATGAAAATATCAGTCTAAATATGTAAAACACGCCACTTTACTAAGAACAGCTACCTACATTTACATGAAAGAAGCATTGTAAGACATTTTTGGTAGAATACCTGGACAAGAATGCATATGGGTCCAAAGCTTTCAAGATTATTATTCTGTTTATTCTTTAATACATATGCCGAGTTGCATAGTTCTTCCTTAAATGTCATACTGTAATTTGCTGTTAATGGCCTCTTGCTTTGATAAATTTTGTATGTAAGCCATACAAATGTATAGAAGAGTAGTGGACAAAACACAATAAGAGAAAATGTTATCCATGAATCCATGAAAATGGATAACATTTTCTCTTATTGTGTTTTGTCCACTACTCTTCTAACTAGATTTTAGTTTAAAAAAAATAATTAAACTTAACTAGTATAAATATACCTTCACTATCTGCTTCTTTATAAGTGATCTCTTTACAGTCAACCCTTGAAATTTCAGATGTTTAATTTTATGCCTATATAATAATTCACAGGATGCAATTTTTAATCTAAGCGAGAGAGTACTCTGAAAATATGCAGTAATTGCCAACTTTTTAAATTTCTCTGCATATATCTTCTCCATTAATTAATGTCACTTCTTCCTTCTGTGCAGCAAGGACATCTGCTGCCTAAGGATCTGTGAGTGCAGCAGTGAAAGTAACTAGTATTTGACATCAATTGAGCAGTAGTCTTGAGTGGATGTCATCCCAAACCAACAGTCTTTTATAATTGCCCAGTGATATCTTCCACTTAAGACCTTTGTCCTTGAAAATGAAATTGCAAATAGCGGGCAACAGTCTTTCTGGTTATGTGACTTAAATCATTGGCAGTGAAAACAGTAGAAGTCTAAATGTAGAATTAATTAAGTTTTAAATGTAGAATTATTTTGTTCTAGTATTATGTATTTCTCTTGCAGGCAGTGTCAGTTTCCAATTATAAGTAATATTTACTTTGCATGTTGGATCTTGATAGAACGAGTTCACTGCTCTGTTCTCCTTATTTAGTTGTTGAGAGCTGAACTTGCCATCCACACATAGGCAGACTGACTGATATTTTGGTTCATATACGTGAGTGAAATAGTGATGCCATAATATCACTAAACAGGAAATATATGTGTGTGTGTGTATAAGATGATGCCATGTAAATATAGAAATTAGATGTTGACAATGCACTTACTAACTTTAAGAGGATGGAGAGTAGTCAAGAGTAAATAGCAACCAACTGCATGTTTTTACTTAAAAAGTCCATGTAATAGTTAGCAATGACTGACTGATATAATAGCAGCTCTCAGTCTTGTATTCATTCTAAGTTTTATTGTGATGTTTTATGCAAAGCAAAGTCCTACAGTAAATACTGATCTAGTTTAACTATTTTTGTTTCTTATGTAGAGAACTCTTTACGTAAAGCACCCTTTATGAATCATCCCTTATGACGTGTTGAAGTACAACAGCATTCATTTTATGATACTATTTCAGTACTGCATTCCTCGAGATTGACGTTCTCACCTTTGTGTTCTCACCCCCTGGACCTCACCTTTCACCCCATCAGCCGTTGCATTCAGCACATAATCCTCCGACATTTTCGCCACCTCCAACGGGATCCCAACACAAGCCACATCTTCCATCTCCACCCCCTTTCACTTTCCGCAAAGACCGTTCCCTCCGCAACTCCCTGGTTAACTCATCCTTTCCCACTCAACCACCCCCTCCCCAGGTACTTCGATTGAATTAAATTGAATTGAATACTTTATTGTCACATGTAACATTACGCTTATAAAGTCACAAATTCCCCCCCACGCCAGTTCCCCCTTGATCATTCCTCCGTCCCACACGCCGGGTCCTCCTTTATTCCTTCCCTCGGCAGCGGCGTCCTCACTTCCACGTGTCCCTTGCAACCGCAGGAGATGCAACACCTGTCCCTATCCCTCCTCCCTCGACTCAATCCAAGGACCCCAACAGTTTTTTTCAGGTGAGGCAGAGGTTCACTTACACATCCTCCAACCTCATCTACTGTATCCGCTGTTCCAGATGTGGACTCCTATATATCGGAGACCATGCGCACGGGTCGGCGAATGTTTCGCTGGCCACCTTCACTCGGTCCGCCTAAACCTACCTGATCTCCCGGTTGCGAAACACTTTCCAACTCCCCCTCCCATTCCCACACTGACCTTTCTGACCTGGGCCTTCTCCATTGTCAGAGTGAGGCCCAGTGCAAATTGGAGGAACAGCATCTCATATTTCGCTTACACTGCAGTGGTATGAATATTGACTTCTCGAACTGCAAGTAACCCTTGCTTTCCCTGACTCTCCATCCCTCCCCCTTCTCAGTTCTCCGACCAGTCTGACTGTTCCCCTGATTACATTGTATCTTTCTTTGCTTTGTTGTTACCTTCCCCTAGCTAACAATGTAGTCAGTGTATTCTACATTTTCCCTGCTCTGAATCTCTTTTGATCTTTTACACTTCCTTATCTTTGTAACTCCCTCTCCCCCAACGCAGTCTGAAAAAGGGCCCTGACCCGAAATGTCACCCATTTCTTTTATCCAGAGATGCTGCCTGTCCCGCTGAGTTACTCCAGTATTTTGTGTCTATCTTTTGTGTTCTCAGGTTCTGAGGAAATTTGAACTCAAAGCTGCTTTACTTGTGTCCTTCATTGCTATCTATCCTGTGCAGAAGAACACACAAGAAAATAAATTACATGTATAAGCTAAAGGCTGCTGAGTGAAGAATTTTGGGCCTGCTTTCTAACAAAAATTGCAAAAAACAAAAACTCAACCATTTTTTTTATCATAGACCATTATTTTCTGGTATTTGCAGTGCCAAAATCTTGCTGACAGAATTATGATAATTGTACCTACCTTCAGCTGTAATCTTATACAATTTCCTCCATATGTACTTTTTTATATTTCTCCATAATTGATATGGTTTAAAACCAATATTCAACAATTTTCTAGGGTCATGAAAAATAAGTTGGTCCAATTATGAACTTTGCAAGTGGATGCACTGTGGGACTGATATTTTTTATGTGCCAGCGACTAATTCTTTCTGATACAGGGTTCTTCTGATGATCTAAGTAATGATGACCTTGATGAGACGAGTGTTCTTTCCTCATGTTAATGATGAGAAGCCTTGTGTTTTAGAGACGATTTTTGTTCAGCATGCGCTAATTAAATATTTCTGGATACAATAATTTTAATTTCACATTAAAAATTGGCAGTCCTATGTATTTTTAAGTACTGTGGTTAAAAACTTCAGTTTTGAGTAGGATACATTGTATTTCACCTGAACATTTTTTTTTGTTGTCCAGAATGAATATCTTGGTTTATATCTATTGTACTGCTCTGTGTAAATTTTATATTTCTAAATTTTCAAAATTTCTACACTTTACTTAGTAAGTATTTGTGATGTACCTTTTTATTGCCATTTAGTGATAAATTATATACCTCAATTATTTTGGTAGAAGGAAATATAATTATTTCATTTGTAAAATGTGGGATAAATATTTCAAGCATTGATTCCCATTCTTTTGTTATTCATGAGTTGCCTTTTTGGATATTTCACTTGTGAAATGATCAATCAGGGATTTTGGAACTGATTTTGATGATTTCCAGTTCATTATAAGAATCAGAGGCTTCCACTAATTGGCTTTAACCTATTGCAAGTGTCATTTATATTCAATTCTAACAGTTATTGTATAAAGTAATTTTGGTAAGTGCTAAGAAGCACCTACAGATATTTTCTGCTCATTGATACAACCAATTTTTCTTTAAAAAAACAGCATGTCCCAATGTACTTGCATTGAAGAGATAATCTTCAACGTTGTGCAAAACTTCTTTGGATGTGGTCAAGTTTATGGTTTCTGCTTTAGGATAGGCTGCACTCGTAATAGGCTGCTTAGTGTCTGGTATCAAGCCATCCGCTGTTAATTTTGTTAGTGTTACAGCTGGCAAACGTTATGTTGGGGCAGATTGTGTATATTGCTACAGGGCCCTTCTGTTTGTTTTCCACTATACTGAATTTTAGGATTGCTGACTTCTGACTGATCATACGAACAAGTGATTGACACATCAATTAGTCATTAAACACATTTAATAAAGGTTACACAAATATGTCATTGATTGTGATTTCTTGTGACTGCTAAGTTAAGAGAATTCTGTTTAAAGAATTGTTACTAAACTTTGAAAATATCTTGTTTACTATATATTCCTAATATTTTTCTACTTTCCCTCTTGCCCGTTTTGCATTTCTGTATGTTCTCTTGTCCTTTCCATTTTTGTTTACTTTATTTTCAAAGCAGTTTTTAATTGGTTAGGCTTGGTTTGAATACAGTTTTGTCGGTTATGCTTTCTGAATTGGGTGTAATGGAAATAATTTACCATTCCATGAACACTGTAATCATCACCTGTTGTGTTTTTTTTTTTAACAAACCTGGAATGTTTATATTTTAATCAGTCTATTTTTGTGCCACATTTATATTTGTACTTTAAAAAGGGAAAGTTGGATAATTTTGATAAATGTGGGGATATTGGTTTTATTTATCAAAAAAATATTAAACACAGAATTCCAAATAAATGACATTAAGTAAACTAGAGAACACTGGATACCATGGCATTCCGAATGAGGAATCAGATAGAGCAATAAATGACAAGTGATTTATACAAATACCAGGCGAAATAATTTTCATAAATAAAAACAGCAAATTCTGGAAATATTGATTAGGCACAACTATGGTAAAAGGGAAAGAGTCAAAGATTCATTTTGATAACTTTCCAGCAGAACTGGCAAAATTGTGAAATTAATTATGTATTAAATTACAGAAAAGGGATAGATAAAGCAATTAGTGTGTCTAAATGGGTGGATCCAAATGAGACTGAATGATACCAATGGAAACTCAGCGTGTCAGTCTGTATCTGTGGATGCAAATGGACAGACAAAGTTATGGGTCACGACTGACGGGTGTTCTGCAATTCAATCTTACAAACTATGATGAATTTTAATTTCTTTATTGTAAAGTCGCTTACATGGTGAGCACCAAATGTAATATACTAAGTTGTAAGAAATGAATTGCTGCTTCACCTGGAATCAATATTTGGATCATTGATGTCGAGAAGAGGTAAAAGGGCAGATATTGCATCTCCTGCAGTTGCAGAGATAGGTATTGTGAGAAGACGAATGGATGTTATTAAAAATGAACGAGTGAACCAAGGAGGTCTGGAGAAAATGACCCGTCTAAATGCTGAAATGTATGTCTGTTGGTGGCATAACCTTGACGGCAGTGGAACTTACTGAGGATGTCTATTAAATGTGGAGGCTAGTTTGGTGGAAGGTACAGATAAAGGAACTTAATCTGGGGTCAAAGAATCAAACAGCATGGAAACAGGCCCTTCAGACCAACTTCTAAATCCTGACCAAGATGCCCATCTAAGCCCTTGTGGCACCCCAAACATCAGCCTGAAAGCTTGAAAAGAACTGTTTATTCCTACTTTCTATTTCTACTAATCAATATGCTATCTCAAATCTAATGAGAGTGAGAAGGTATTTATTCACAAAATGCTGGAGTAACTCAGCAGGTCAGGCAGCATCTCAGGAGAGAAGGAATGGGTGACGTTTCGGGTCGAGACCCTTCTTCAGACTGATGTCAGGGGGGCGGGACAAAGGAAGGATATAGGTGGAGACAGGAAGATAGAGGGTCTGAAGAAGGGTCTCGACCCGAAAGGTCACCCATTCCTTCTCTCCTGAGATGCTGCCTGACCTGCTGAGTTACTCCAGCATTTTGTGAATAAATACCTTCGATTTGTACCAGCATCTGTAGTTATTTTCTTATACTTATGATATAGAGATGTATTTTATTAAATGTCTTTTGAAAATCCAGTTATATGTTCATTGGTTCTTCATTTACACTGCCAGTGTAAATGGTATTTTTAGTGGAGTGATACAGTATTATGCTGAACATTAGAATTGGAGTTTACACCCTGCATTTGAAGTGCAGTAAATGCAAAATTATGTACAATGAGGTGGGTAGTAGGAATAGGACGGCATGCAAGTTTCAGAGAAATTTGTGCAGGATTGGGTCTCATGAAATTTCCCTGAGAGACAGTATGGGTTTATTGGTTAAATGACCTGTTGTATCAAATTTATGGAATTGATTGCCATGATGTGAATGAAATTTGACTTTTATTAAAATGGTTACAATGAAAAATGAGAACATTGGATGAAAATTAACACGATCAGATAAACCGAGGGAAAACCTCCATTGGTCAAGATTTTACCGAGGGAAAATATCTCAGCAGAAATGATGGCCAAACAATATATATATATATTTTTTAAGCCATTGAGCGCCTTGTCTGCTTAGTTTCTCCAGCACTTTGTTCTACTCAAGATTCCAGCGTCTTAATGTCCAGTTCTTTGTGTATCCATGGAACTGTAAACCTGAATGCCGTGTGAAGTTACATGCGTTCTGAATTTTTCTCTGGACTAATAGACCTCGTATCAATGAACCATTAATGTTTTACATTACATTTTAAGGAAAACTGTTGATGGCTGAAGCTAAATATTTTGTTTTGACGCTGTAACCTTAAAGCAAGTTTTAATTTTCAAACATGCAACTAAGTATGTGTTGATAAAACGGTATATTTGAGACAGTTAACCATAGATGCTGATTACTATTAACAGCAGTTCAACCTGTTCTGTCATGATACTGCTGGCACTGTACAACAGGTTGTGGTGCAATGGCACTGGCTTCCATATGTCAGCACATCTGCCTATGTTCTAGTCAATCAACCATCCAAAAGTCCTCAAACACAGCAATGATCTTGCTTCTAGCAAGTTTTCAAGGAGAAAAGAGTGCATTTATATTTGTCAGATTAATAATTTCATGATGAATATATTTCACAAATAAATTTAATAATTATTTGGTATTTCCTAATAACATTTTTTTTTAAATGAACATATATTTACTGTATAGGTACTGTATTATTATTTATCATGCTACTATTTGTAGCTTAAAAAATATATTGTTCAGCATGGAAATAAATTTCTGGACTTGCCTCAGTAACACATCATTTGCTGCATTTCTTCCATCATCTTTTTGGATTCCAGCTTATTAACATCATACAGTTGTACAGTGCTGGTCTGATGAAACAGGTGAGCTCCTGCATGACAGCTTTGAGCTCTCAAGCAGAAGATATAGAAAATGCATGATGCTTATTTAGCCATCAAGTGGATTGAATGACTTCTGATGATAAATTATTGATCAGAAACAATGACCCGTCTCACCAGAGATGATGGCTGATGTACTAGATATTTCCTGCATCTTCCATTATTATTCCAGATTTAGCACAGGTGGGCAACTTGGTCGGCATGGGCAAGTTGGGCTGAAGAGCCTGTTTCCATGCTGTAAGATTATGTGGGGGCTCATGTTGTCGACCTCCCTGTGGTGAGCCCTGTCAACTGACCTCAGTCAGGCGAACGACAACAAACAGAGGCAGCAGAAGCAGCTTCATAACTTCTGCTGCCTCAAACGCAAGAAGAAGAAGAAGAAGATTCTGTGATTCGATAGCTACCACTACCATCTGCAGTATTTTTCCTTAAGGAGCTATTGCATTCTAACTCTAATGTTAGTCAACCTATTTTTGGCATACGCAAAATGCATGTCCAGTTTACTTGAGATACAACTTTCCACAGGTTGAGGGAAACAAGAAAAAGACTTGTATATCATAGTATACATTATACTAAAGTACTGCAGCATTTTTTTAACTTAATAATTTTCATATTTGAATATTGAAGTGCTATCTAAACTTTGAAGCGATGAGCAGCAGTACATTCTGAACCTCATTTATTTTTATCGTAGTTGAAAAGATGCAGCCTGTGCCATGTACAAAATCCAAAATATCAATTTACCAAGGCTTCATAGATTGTGCTGTGCATACCCGCAATCGCTACCATCTAGAATGGCAAAGATCCCCACCTTCTTGACTATCTACCTCCAAACCATAGAAACATAGAAAAATAGGTGCAGGAGTAGGTCATTTGGCCCTTCGAGTCAGCAACGCCATTCAATATGATCATGGCTGATCATCTAAAAGCAGTACCCTGTTCCTGCTTTTTCCTGATATCCCTCGATTCCTTTAGCCCTAAGAGCTGAATCTAACTTGAAAATATCCAGTGAATTGGCCTCCACTGCCTTCTGTGGCAGAGAATTCCACAGATTCACAACTCTCTGGGTGAAGTAGTTTTTCCTCATCTCAGTCCTAAATGGCCTACCCCTTATTCTTAAACTGTGACCCCTGTGACTCCCCCAACATCAGGAACATTTTTCCTGCTTCTAGTCTGTCCAATCCTTTAAGAATTTTATATGTTTCTATAAGATCCGCTCTCATCCTTCTAAATTCCAGTGATTACAAGCCCAGTTGACCCATTCTTTGAAACATATGTCAGTCCCGCCATCCTGGAATTAACCTGATGAACCTACACTGCACTCCCTCAATAGCAATAATGACCTTCTTCAAATTGGGAGGCCAAAATTGCACACAATACTCCAGGTGCGGTCCCACCAGGGACCTGTACAATTGCCGTAGAACCACCTTGCTCCTAAACTCAAATCCTCTCGCAACGAAGGCTGACATGCCATGAGCTTTCTTCACTGCCTACTGTAACTGCATGCGTACTTTCAGTGACTGATGTACAAGCACACCCAGGTCTTGTTGCACCTCCCTTTTTCCTAATCTGACAACATTCAAATGATGCCTTCCTGTTATTTGCCACCAAAGTGGACAACCCCACATTTATCCGCATTATAGTGCATCTGCCATGCATCTACCCACTCACCCAATCTATCCAAGTCACCCTGCAGCCTCAGAGCATTCTCCTCGCAGCTCACACTGCCACCCAGCTTTGTGTCATCCACAAACTTGAAGATGTCACATTTAATTCCCTCCTCTAAATCGTTAATATATATTGTAAATAACTGGTGTCTAAGTACCGAGCCTTGCGGCACCCCACTAGTCACTGCCTTCCATACTGAAAAAGGACCCGTTAATTCCTACTCTTTGCTTCCTGTCTGCCAACCAGTTCTCCATCCATGTCAATACCCTACCCCCAATACCATGCGCTCTAATTTTGCACACTAATCTCTTGTATGGGACCTTGTCGAAGGCCCTTTGAAAGTCCAGATACCACATCCACTGGCTCTCCCTTATCCATTCTACTTGTTACATCCTCAAAATATTCCAGAAGATTAGTCAAGCATGATTACCCCTTCATAAATCCATCCTGATTTTGGCCGATCCTGTCACTGCTTTCCAAATGCACTGCTATAACATCTTTAACAATCGGCTCGAGCATCTTCCCCACTATTGATGTCAGGCTAACTGGTCTATAATTCCCCGTTTTCTCTCTCCCCCCTTTCTTAAAAAGTGGGGTTACATTGGCTACCCTCCAGTCCACAGGAACTAACCCAGAGTCGAGAGAACATCGGAAAATGATCGCCAATGCATCCACGATTTCTAGGGCCACCTTGAGTAATCTGGGATGCAGACCATCAGGCCCTGGGGATTTATCTGCCTTCAGTGCCAACAGTTTACCTCACACCATTTCCTGATTAATGTGGATTCCCTTCAGTTCCTCCCTCCCACTAGATCCTCAGTCCCCTCGTATTTCTAGGAGATTGTTTGTGTCTTCCTTAGTGAAGACAGAACCAAAGTACTTGTTTAACTGTTCAGCCATTTCTTTATTTCCCATTATAAATTCACCTGTCTCTGACTGTAAGGGACCTATTTTTGTTTTCACTAATCTTCATTTTTACATATCTAAAGAAGCTTTTAGAGTCAGTTTTTATATTCCCATGAAAGCTTTCTTTCATGCTCTTTTCCCCCCCCCCCCCTCTTAATTTACCGCTTTGTCCTCTGTTGAGTTCTAAATTTCTCCCATTCCTCCGGTTTGCTGCCTCCTCTGGTCAATGTATATGCCTTTTCCTCGGATCTATCCTTGATTTCCCTCATTAGCCACGGTTGAGCCGCCTTCCCCGTGTTATTTTTTCGCTAGACAGGGATGAACAATTTTTGGAGTTCATCCATGCGGTCATTAAATCTTTTCCATTGCATTTCCACCGTCAACCCTTTAAGTTTAATTTGCCAGTCTATCCTAGCCAATACCCGTCCCATACCTTAAGTCTCCTTTCTTTAAATTCAGGACCCTACTCTCTGAATTAAACTTGTCACTTTCCATCCTAATGCAGAATTCCACCATGTTATGATCACTGTTGCCCAAAGGGCTTTGCACAACAAGATCGCTAACTAATCCTTCCTCATTACACAATACCCAGTCTAAGATGGCCTATCCTCTAGTCGATTCTCCTACATATTGGTTTAAAAAACCCATCCCGTATACATTCTAGGAAATCCTCCTCAGCACTGCTACCAATTTGGTTGGCCCAATCTGTATGTAGATTAAAGTCACCCATGATAACTGCTGCACCTTTACTACCTGCATCCCTAATTTCCTATTTGATGTATCCCCAACCACCCTACTGCTGTTTGGTGGTCTGTATACAACCATACAGTACACTTTCACTGCTTTCATTGTATTAATATCCAAGAATAGACTGGAAATGTCTTCACCATAACACTGCTGTAGTTTGAAAATACGACTCACTTCCACCTTTTCAAGGGCATTTAGGGATTGGCAATGTATACAGGGCTTGCCAGCAACTTTTGTAAAACCTATTACTGGAATTAACACTTGCAATACTCAAATTAAGTAGTATAACTAATCCTTCTTTGTTTTGTTGACTGAATGCAGAGAAAATTGAGCAGGATTAATTACTATTTCAGCACCAATGAACAACCAACAATTTAGATATTTTTCAGTGGGTGAGGGCACAAACATCTTGTACATTATTCACTCATCTTTCCAAAAGACTTTGCCTAGCTAGTTTTCTCCAGTTGTTTTGGATCTCCAAAAATGTACCCCTTTTTTGTAGGCTTGCATTAAATTGTATTATATTTAAATACGTTTAAATTCGGTTGTAGTTTTCACAAAAAGTGAATGGTTTAGAGTTTGGGGACACTTGAATAAGTGTCATGTTACTTTTTTAAAGTTATACATTTTGTCATTATTAAAATAGTTTGTTTCCTAAACTGATATTTATGTCAGTGTGGCATTTTAATCAAATTTGATTTGTGCTGGACGCGAGTATTATACACTATAATACAAACTGGTGCTTTACTATATGTTTTGCTTCTCTGCCCAACAGAGCGCCACGTTTTAGGGGTTTCCAGCAACAGGACAGTCAGGAACTACTTCACTATTTACTGGATGCCATGCAGATTGAAGAAACTAAGGTAATTATATTCAAGACTACTAGGAACACATCTTTAAAAAAGGAAATCAAATCCAGTTTAAAAAAAAAATCATCTGCATATTATTGATACAGGCAACTCACTCGTGAAGTGGGATAGCTGTATTTCAAGAAAGCTGTCTATATCCCAGATTTTTTGCAAAGTGATTTATGAATTTCCAAAGAGCTAATTTTCCTTACCCCGAACTGACATAACGTGGGTAGACACAAAATGCTGGAGGAACAGCGGGTCATGCAGCATCTCTGGAAAAAAGGAATAGGTGACATTTCAAGTTGAAACCCTTCTTGTCTGTGGGGATCATTTGTAATTCCGTATTGTTAAAGTATTTGTTTGATGTGTTGCCCAGTTAAAACCAGAATTAATTATCTCTTTATTGTCTAAAATTGTGAGGATAATATTTTGTAACTAATTTGTCCTTTTAGATTAATTGCCTAGATCTAGTGGTATAATAACATTGAAACCATCAGCCTCTGCCGTCATTACACCATGGAACAGACGGCAACTTTAATATTAGATTCATTTATGATCGAAAATCAAAGTTGGTATGTAATTCAGCACATGTCTGCAAACTATATGGCTTGCAGCCTTCTCCAACAAAATCAAGAGAAGTAATGTGAATTGAGTTGAACCTATGCTATTGGCAAACTAGTTCCACTGTAAAAACCTATCTACACTAACGATGAACTAGAGCAGTCAATTAAATTAAAAGCACCTGGAGGAAAATCTATGTAGTCACAGGAAGAATGTGCAAAGTCCACACGAACTGTACCGGGTCCCTGGAGCTGTGAGGCAGCAGCTCCACCTTCTGTGCCACCATGCTCACTCTGCATCAGCAGAGACAATGTTATCATCATGATGCTACCTACTGTAGATATATTTCAAGAGTTTATTGAAGGTCTGCAACAATGATTATTGCATCACTGCTGACTGAAAATATTGAACTTATGGTCTTGATGTACATTGATTTTCTTTCTGATGGTTGAAATAGCAGTTAATATTTTTACATCAATGGTGTGGCTACTGATTGTCAGTTACCAAAATGATTTCTTACAATGTCACATAAATATAAAGTTATAACTCCTTGGATTCATTCAACTGTTGCACAATTTAGATTTAATTATCTCAATTTCCTCTCAGAAAATCAAATCTGCTAATAGAGAAAGCTGAACCAGAGCAAATGACCAAACTGGCATTGTGAGAAGAGAATAAGATGACATTTTATTAGGAAAGGACACATTTGTAATATGATTTATATGTATTAATATGCATTTAAGAGAAATTTCAATAGTTTGCTTCATAAACTAATATGTAGCTAGAGAATTTGTTAGAGAATGATAGAAGTTATAAATATTTTCATTTACCAGTTTTGCTTAACATGAGCTTGAGATGAAAAGCAGATTCATAAATCAGGCCAAAACCTATTTGATCAGACTTGGATGTTCTTGTACTGAATGATTTATAATGAGCGATGCAATTAACGAAAAAGATCACGCTAAGACACTGAAAACCACTTCTATTCCTCTCATGATTTTATACACCTAAGATCACACACACCTCATCCTCCTGTGCTCCAAGGAACAGAATCTCAGCCAACTCAACTTCTCCCTTTTGCTCGGACCCTCTAGTATGGCAACATCCTCGTTAAAGGTTACAACATTTGCAGCAAAAGTACCTTACTTTCAAAAAGTTTCAAAATAGCTAGTTTGGGCAGCTATAAAATAAAAAATGCATTTTCTTCCTATTTTGTTCTAAGCTCTTTTTTATATTGGGCAAATGATGCAGGGAATCGGTGTGCAAAAGAATATCCCAGTAGGTTGTTTTCCTTCATTTGTCCGCAGTAAGAGTTTTCAATAGCAAATGTCTGGAAAAATGGCAGGAAATTTATTTTTTTGTTTTGGCGAGAGAAAAATGAAAGGGAGTTTTAGTAATTCTCGATTCTTCTTTATTGGCCAACGTACTGATTCCACACAATGACCTTCAAGCAGTTCTGCCTTTTCTATTAGTATAGAAGTAGCATTAGGAAATTTGAATACATGTGATGAATGTGAGAGAAGTTAGATTATTAAAAAACTTTCTAGCAACATTCTGAAGTCCTTTACAGTACAATATCAATTAAATATCAATATATAATTTTATACTTCTATTATACTTCAATTTTAATTGTTTACTTTTGTGCTCATCAATAATGGAGTGACCCCTAGGATTGCTTAAAGTTTTTTAAATCTCACAATGCTCTACAATTTCAATTTGAATTGAAAATTATTGTGACTGCCATATATCCTTCAGCAGAGCAGTGCAAGAGATGACTTGCAGGGAAAAAAGACATGATTTGAAGGACTTTAGACGGTGTGACAAAATTAGAATGGCAGGTCTATGGATCTATTCAAAAGACACAGCAGTGACAGTTGTGCCAGTCAGAACCGCGGGTACCCGAGTAGCACAGCATTGTCTGGCCTGGGAACACCACAGCTGTTAATCGAGTTATTGTTGTGGAGTGTCACAACCATGTGGTGTTGAGAGAGGGAGAGAGCCTGCAGCGACGTGCCTGCCACCAGAATCCTTTAGCAGGATTACCACCACGAACATTCTCTTGTTCAGGCTGTTTAGAAAACCCCACGAAGGATATGTTGTACCGTGCATGAATTATCCCTGCTAGTGAGCTTAAGAAAACCCTTCAAACTTGATGACTGTGTTTGTCACCTAAGAAACACAGTTTTAGGACTTGCCTTTTACAGTCAAAACACTACATTTCTGAGCTGTGTGCTCCCATTTCAGTGTGGAAACATAATTGCAATTTGACTGTGTTTTGGAGAAAGGTCAGGCAACTTAAAGATGATGGAGGGAATGACAGTCGACAAGTCCTGCAGGGCATTTTTTACCAATATTATTTGTAATAGATTATTTAATACAGTGGCTTGGAAGTTGATGCCTGCTGCTAATTAATTACTGTCTTTCACCACTGTCACTAGCACGTTGACCATGCAGGGATGATGTCTTTGTTTGACCTAAATAAATGGTTCAGTGCTCAATTTTTAACAAAAGGGGCTGTTGATAGGCCTAAACCTATTTGGGGTATTCAGCTGAGCAATTATGTATGACTACATTGTTGGTTATAGGATGAAAAGGGCAAATGCAGAACAAAGTTGTTGACCAGGTCATATTTGCAAATGGGTATGTATGTATCACAAGTAAGGTCAAATTTAGCTTTAATTGTATCCTGCACAAATTTATATTTAAGGGCATCAATCGACTATTTATATGTGGGGACATAACTTCAATTTAAAGTGAATGGAGGACAACGCTATGAATTTGTTTCTTTTGTTCTAATAAAACAAATTTTCTTCTAATAAAGGTTCAGGTAATTTTTCACTTGTCATCTTTTCACACTGAAAATGAGAGTAGGTAGTTAGTATCAAAGAATCTGTTAATCATCGTCATCCTTGCAGTGAGAAACTAAGCAGCCATAGTTCTCTGAAGCTGGAAATTCCAAAGGTTTAAATCCCTTGAGTGGAAAACTTAGCTATTATATCTCTTAACCTTAGCTATTATATCTCCTTCTAAACCTACCCTGGCAAACATTACAGACACTGACCGCCCTCTGTTTAAAACAAACATGCCTCCTAAATCTCCCTTAAAATTTCTGTTTCACATTGAATCTTCGCAGAATGTACTAGGTGCCTGGAAAGCACTGCCAGTAAAGGTGGTTGAAGCAGATATGATAGCAAAGTTTAAGAGCATTTTGGCAGACATATGGGATTAATAAACAGGGAATAATAATAAACAGGGAATAGAGGGATACAGACTATGTGCAGACAGATGGGATTTGTTTGATTGGCAGTATGGTTGGTGCAAACATGATGGGCCAAAGCACCTATGGTGTGCTGTTCTATATCCTCACCGGCAATTCATCTCTTTTATGTCTGTCTGGATCGAATTTCTAACTATCTCCAGAGGAAGATCTAAGTTTTTTTGAAGAAGTAACCAGAAGGAAAGAAGTTGACAAGGACAAGGCCTAAAAGTTGTCACTACATAGATGGCCACATTTGTTTGCACCTTGCAGCCTGGCCTGTTGCCAGAGACCTGACTGCTGCTTCTCTCCATTGACGGATTATCTTTTCCAACATCCATACGGGTATATTTGTTTTCAATGGCTACGGGGTTCCTGCTTCTCTACCTACTCCCTTTCCTGGTGCTCACCCGTCTATTTTCCACCCTTACCTTGTGTGTTATCACTATAACTCCTATCTATGAAGTCCCCAGGCTCTCAGACAATCAGGAGGCCGTCCAGCTGTAGATCCAGTTTTCTCACATGGACGTACTTCCTATCGGTGTAATTCTCGGGGATGCTGGAAGTGTTCCTGACCTCACATCCTGCAGGGGAAGTATATCAATACCCTAACTTCCATCCGGACTACACCTGACCAGACTGAAGAAAAAAAGTTACAAAAAAGAAGACCTTACATTATCTCGCTGTCACCCTCTGCTCAATCTTCCGGCCATAGCCTCTGAAGCCAAGGTCTCACTATTTACTCTCAAACACAACATTTGTGCCTCAACATGAAGCCTCTCCCAAAGAACCAGGGCTGTGGAGTCGATACCCAAAACACCCAACTCCGACTCCTTGATTTCTTGTGTATTGAAGTCGAAGTCAAGGAGTCGGAATCGGGTGTTTTAGGTATCGACTCCACAGCCCTGCAAAAAACTGCTCCCAATGCTGCCTTCTGTTAATGGCTGCCGTTCTTTTGTTCACCGCCAGAAGGTGTTATTCCAGGACTCAAATGGCAACTTTTTTAATCTTCTGCATTTCTTCTCTCAGCTGCGCACATGCTGCTGAAACTTATGAAGAATATATGCAGCATAGTTACACAGGGCCCAACCATCAAGTTTGTTCAATCAGGAATTGGAACACCTCCAGGCAAGGCCAGCAGAATAATCAAGGATGAGTTGCACCCTGGCCACTCGCTCTTCTCCCGTCTCCCATCTGGCAAAAGGTATAGAAGTGTGAAAATGCACACCTCCAGATTCAGAGACAATTTCTTCCCAGCTGTTATCAGGCAACCAAACCATCATACCACAACTAGAGAGCAGTCCTGAACAGCTATCTAAACCAGAAAATGCTAGAAAAGCACAACAGGTCAAGTGGCATACGTGGAAAGAGAAATTGTCAATGTTACAGATTAGTGACCTTTTGTCAGAAATGGGAAAGAGAGTTGCCGTTTTCAGTAGGAGAGAAATGGGGGTTAGATGTGTTGAAAAGAAAGAACGCAATGCTCTAGAGGGTGGCACGGTAGTGCAGTTGGAGTGTTGCTGCCTTGCAGAGCTGGAGACCTGAATTTGATCCCGACTACAAGTGCTGTGTTTACGGAGTTTGTACGTTCTCCCCATGACCGCGTGGGTTTTCTTCAAGATCTTTGGTTTTCTCCCACACTCCAAAGACGTGCAGGTTTGTAGGTTAATTGGCTTGGGTTTGTATACTTGGTATAAGTGTAAATTGTCCCTGGTGTGCGTAGGCTTGTGTTAATGTGCGGGGATCGCTAGTCGGTGTGGACTCGGTGGGCTAAACGGACTGTTGCTCTAAAACTAGAACTAAAACTACTTAATTGGAGACCCTCGGACTATCTTTGATTGGACTTCACTGGCTTTATCTTGCACTAAAATTCACGTTATTCCCTTTATCATGTATCTATCTGTACATTGTGAATGGCTGGATTGTTATCATATATTGTCTTTCCGCTGACTGGTTAGCATGCAACAAAAGCTTTTCACTGTACCTCGGTACACGTAACAATAAACTTAATTAAAACTAATCAAACTACTTCCAGGTGCCTTTGACTCATTGCAGAAGAGAATTACTTGTACAGTATTGTATTCGTTAGAAACAATTTGTAAGCATATACTTTTTTACCCCTGATGCAGCGCATACAGAGTGCCATCTTAAAAGCCTTCAACAACCCAACAGTCAAAACTGCTGATGAAGAAACCAAACAAAAAGTGAAAGGTAGAGATTTTGTATAGTTCAAGGGCGCCATCTGCTGTATTTATGGTAATTTAAATCTGATAAACCCTTTTCAGTTGAAATAACGCAGAAACCTGCATATGGCAAAGACTGGCTCGGTTATGTTTTGAAATCATGATTATTAGCCTTTAGGTATTTGAACAAATAATGTGCATGAATATTTTTTTAAACCATAGTTGTTTTCAATTTATAACCTCTAGAAATTGTTGTCAAACTTTGAAATCAACTTGAAAACATTTGTTTGAGAGAAAACATCAGATAAATTTAACTCAAAATATAATGCCATTGCAGTATACGGAAGAGAAGGTGTGAAGATGAATTTTATCAACCAAATTTTTGTTGGAGAGTTGATCAGTACTGTCATGTGTGAAGAATGCTTGCATGTGAGTATTTAGATCATAGTGTTCCAATGTAAAATAATATAACTTTAGTTTCATATTTGTATTCACTAATGATTAAATGTAGCACCTAAGTAAATGTAAAATGTGGTAGATATAGAGTTGTTTGGTAAATATCTGTTTTTAAACCTTGTAATGTGATTTTATTGTGGGTAGAAGTAAATACTTTTGCAGTCTTTTGTTCTTTATTGTAGTTTCAATGCATATGATGGAATTGGTGGCTTTGGGGCCAAGTTTGCAAATGATACGAAGATAAGTGGAGAGCCAGGTAGTGTAGAGGAAGAAGGGAGTCTGCAGGAAGACTTAGGCAGGTTGGGAAAGTGGACAAAAAAGTGGCTGATGGAATACAGCATAGCAAATGTATGCGCTCATGCACTTTGTTAGTTGGAATAAAGGCATGGACTATTTTCTGAATGGGGGGAGGATTCAAAAATCGGAGGTCCAAAGGGACTTGGGAGTGCTGCTGCAGGATTCCCCAAATTTGCAATTTGAATCACTAGTAACGAAGGCAAATCCAATGTTAGCATTCATTTCGAGCAGACTCGAATGGAAAAGCAGGGGTGTAATGCTGAGGCTTTATAAGGCATTGATCCGACTGCATGTGGAGTATTGTGAACAGTTTTGGGCCCCATTTTTGAGGAGGGATGTGCCGCCATTGGAGAGGGTCCAGTCCATGGGAGCTTTATCATATCATATCATATCATATCATATATATACAGCCGGAAACAGGCCTTTTCGGCCCTCCAAGTCCGTGCCGCCCAGTGATCCCCGCACATTAACACTATCCTACACCCACTAGGGACAATTTTCACATTTACCCAGCCAATTAACCTACATACCGGTACGTCTTTGGAGTGTGGGAGGAAACCGAAGATCTCGGAGAAAACCTACGCAGGTCACGGGGAGAACGTACAAACTCCTTATGAGCGTGATCCCGGGGATGATTGGGTTAACATATGATGAGCATTTGACAGCACAGGGTGTGTAATCGCTGGAGTTTGGAATGATGAAGGGGGGACAGTACAGTGATAATATGTAATACACAATTTTAGTTCTTCAAATAAAGACTACAATACAATGTCTGTTGCCTAATTTTAGGCATTCGTTTCATAGGGAATGTATACTGTATATGATTTGCCCCTTGTGTTGTGAACTGTAATATTTTTTATATAGTTCTATTATCTTTTATTTACAAACTTTTAAATATTTTAGATTTCATCTGTTAAAGAGCCATTTATCGATCTTTCTCTTCCCATTGTTGAAGAACGGGTAAGAAAACGTTTGGTTTTTGAGTGCAAAGTATATGAAGCATTTATCATCTTTAGGCTTTCTGGATCTTCTCGAGCATTGTTTGCAGTTTGTTTACTCGGTAGCTACCACTTTTTGGGTTTGGCGCCATTATGAGCCTTATTCCCTGCTTGTGGAATAAATCCAACTGTTCCTTAGGCTTCCAATTTAAATAGTGCGTTTATATACAAGGTATGTTTCCCCTTATCCAGTAATCTCTGTTTGGTGCTGATCTGTTATCTATTTTCCATTTTATTTTGGTATTTACCTGATAATTTAATAATGTAGGAAAATAACTGCAGATGCTGGTGCAAATCGAAGGTATCACAAAATGCTGGAGTAACTCAGTGGGTCAGGTAGCATCTCAGGAGAGAAGGAATGGGTGATGTTTTGGGTCGTGTACTGTTTTTTTTGTGGATAATAAGGGTACACATGGAGGAAGATGCATAGGGAACACATGGAGCAAACAAACAAGATGAGAGTTTCAGTAATTTAGGTAGATAGTAAGTAAGTAAGTAAATAAATTAGTAAATAAGTAAATAAGTAAGTAAATAAATAAGTAAACAAGTAAGTAAATGAATAAATAGACAGGTAAATAAATAAGTAAATAAATAAATAAGCAAGTAAGTAAACAAATAAATAAGTGAGTAAATAAGTAGGCAGACAAGTAGGCAGACAGATAAACAGGTAGATAAATAAATAAATAGATAGATGAATAAATAGATAAGTAGGTAGACAAGCAGGTAAATAAATAAATAAGCAGATAGATAAATAAATAAATAAACAGATAAATGGATAAATAAATAGATAGATAGGTAAATAGGTAAATAAATAAATAAATAGACAGACAGATGAATAGATAGGCAGACAAATAAATAAATAAATAGATAAATAAATAAATAAAGCCCCAGCACTGAGCCTTGCTGCACCCCACTAGTCATTATCAATGAGATTTATCGTTTGTGGAATAACTGGGATACTCCACAGTTCTATGTTGCTTCTCTCTCTATAGATGCAATCTGTATGGCTGAATTTTCCATTATTTTTTGTTTTTATTTCAGATATCTAGCATCTGCAATATTTAACTTTTAATAAACATTAGATTTTTTAATGGCAACTTAATATTACAAAGCGAATACATAATGATAGCTGGATTGGAAACAGAAAATGTTGGAAACACTCAGCAGGTCAGACAATAGACAATAGATAATAGGTGCAGGTGTAGGCCATTCGGCCCTTCGAGCCAGCACCGCCATTCAATATGATCATGGCTGATCATTCTCAATCAGTACCCCGTTCCTGCTTTCTCCCCATACCCGCTGACTCCGCTATCCTTAAGAGCTCTATCTAGCTCTCTCTTGAATGTATTCAGAGAATTGGCCTCCACTGCCCTCTGAGGCAGAGAATTCCATAGATTCACAACTTTGACTATAAAAGTTTTTCCTCATCTCTGTTCTAAATGGCCTACCCCTTATTCTTAAACTGTGGCCCCTGGTTCTGGACTCCCCCAACATTGGGAACATGTTTCCTGCCTCTAACATGTCCAACCCCTTAATAATCATATACGTTTCGATAAGATCCCCTCTCATCCTTCTAAATTCCAGTGTATACAAACCTAGTCGCTCCAGTCTTTCAACATATGACAGTCCCGCCATTCCGGGAATTAACCTAGTAAACCTACGCTGCATGCCCTCAATGCAAGAATATCCTTCCTCAAATTTGGAGACCAAAACTGCACACAGTACTCCAGGTGCGGTCTCACTAGGGCCCTGTACAACTGCAGAAGGACCTCTTTGCTCCTATACTCAACTCCTCTTGTTATGAATGCTAACATTCAAGTCAAGTCAAGTCAAGTCAAATTTATTTGTCACATACACATACACGATGTGCAGTGAAATGAAAGTGGCAATGCCTGCGGGTTGTGCACAAAAAGAATTACAGTTACATCATATAAATAAAGTTAATAAGTTACTATTAGTGTCGACAAAAATTTAGTCTCTGGGGTTATAAAAGTTGACAGTCCTGATGGCCTGTGGGAAAAAGCTCCGTCTCATCCTCTCCGTTTTCACAGCGTGACAGCGGAGACGTTTGCCTGATCGTAGCATCTGGAACAGTCCGTTGCTGGGGTGGCAGGGGTCCCTCATGATCTTGCTTGCTCTGGATCTGCACCTCCTGATGTATAGGTCCTGCAGGGGTACGAGTGTAGTTCCCATGGTGCGTTCTGCCGAACGCACTGCTCTCTGCAGGGCCATCCTGTCCTGGGCAAAGCTGTTCCCAAACCAGACTGTAATGTTGCCGGACAGGATGCTCTCTACAGCCCCAGAGTAGAAGCAATGAAGGCTCCTCAGAGACACTCTGAATTTCCTCAGTTGTCTAAGGTGGTAAAGGCGCTGCTTAGCCTTACCCACCAGTGCGGCAATGTGCGTTGCCCACGTCAGATCCTCTGCGATGCGGACTCCCAAATATTTAAAACTGCTCACCCTATCCACAATAGACCCATTTATCTCCAGTGGCGTGTACGTCCTTGGATGTTTAGCCCTTCTGAAGTCCACAATCAGTTCCTTTGTTTTAGTGACATTCAAGAGGAGGCTATTGTCCTGACACCAGAGTGCCAGATCAGCCACCTCCTCCCGGTAGGACTTCTCATCGTTGTTGGAGATCCGGCCCACCACCACAGTGTCATCAGCAAACTTGATGATGGAGTTTGAGCTGAACCTGGCCCCACAGTCATGTGTGTACAGGGAGTACAGTAGGGGGCTAAGGACGCAGCCCTGGGGGGGATCCTATGTTCAGGGTGAGGGAGCTAGATGTGTGTTCCCCCATCCTGACCACTTGGGGCCTGGCAGTGAGAAAGTCCAGGACCCAGGCACACAGAGGGGTGCTAATCCCCAGTTCCAGCAGCTTCTCAACCAGTCTGCTGGGGACTATTGTGTTGAATGCTGAACTAAAGTCAATGAACAGCATCCTCACATAGCCCCCCTGGCTGTCCAGATGAGAGAGAGCGGTGTCCGTAGCCCCTGCCAAAGGCGCCTGGTGTCCTGCTGCTCCATCGGTGACTCTATCTTGTCCCGGTACCTCCTTTTTGCGTCCTTCACTGCCCTTCGCAGTCGGTAGGACTCTCCCTTGTAGTCGTCCATGTTGCCGGATGCTAGGCCGGAGTTGTAAGCAGCGGTGCGAGCATTCAAGGCCACGCGAATAGACCTGTCCACCCAGGGTTTTTGGTTAGGGAAGATACTGACCCTTATCGTGGGGATGATGGTATCGGCTATTGTGGCAATGAAGTCCGTAACTTGCTTCCGCAAACTCATTTACGTCTCTGTTTACTGTTTACATTGGCTTTCTTCACTGCCTGCTGTACCTGCATGCTTCCTTTCAGTGACTGATGCACTAAGACACCCAGATCACGTTGTACGTCCCCTTTTCCTAACTTGACACCATTCAAATACTAATCTGCCTTCCTATTCTTACCACCAAAGTGGATACCCTCACACTTATCCACATTAAACTGCATCTGCCATGCATCCGCCCACTCACACAACCTGTCCAAGTCACCCTGCAACCTCATAGCATCCTCCTCACAGTTCACACTGCCACCTAGCTTTGTATCATCGGCAAATTTGCTAATGGTACTTTTAATCCCTTCATCCAAGTCATTGATGTATATTGTAAATAGCTGCGGTCCCAAGCCTTGTGGTACCCCACTAGTCACTACCTGCCATTCTGAAAGGGACCCATTTATCCCCACTCTTTGCTTTCTGTCTGTCAACCAACTTTCTATCCATGTCAGTACCCTACCTCCAATACCATGTGCTCTAATTTTGCCCACCAATCTCCTATGTGGGACCTTGTCGAAGGCTTTCTGAAAGTCGTGGTACACCACATCCACCGGCTCTCCCCTGTCAATTTTCCTAGTTACATCCTCAAAAAATTCCAGTAGATTAGTCAAGCACGATTTCCCCTTCGTAAATCCATGCTGACTCGGAACGATCCTGTTACTGCCAGCCAAATGCTCTGCAATTTCGCAAAATCAGGCAGATAGACTAAGTGTTTCAGCATTTTCTGTATTTATTTCAGATTTCCAGTTCTGTGGAGACCTTCAGTATTGATATAGAAGTCATCTTGGAGTGACTATTTTTGTGTAAAAATACTGAAACCAGATTAGCAGCAATTCCCGTATAAAATAGCCAGCTAAAAGCCTCTAAATAGTTGGACTCAAATCTAGGCCATTCTGACACAGTGAGGTATCTGTGTGACATGACCAATTATAATTTATCTTCCTAAAGCAAAAGGATATCCCAAAATTTAATTTCTCATTATTCTTTATGTGGCTTAAGGTACCTATAGTCTTTCTGTTCTAATATGAGGTATTTTCAAGTTAAGATTTTTAACACAACGTACCAACAATTTTCAATTTTGTATTTTTAGCAGGGCTATGTGAACAAACAAAGGATAAAGGGAATAAAGAAATCAACAGATAATGAAGAGAGGAGTTGGCAAGCTTCGGCAGAACAAAGCAATGGACACAATGAGGAGGAGAGTAACCAGACACTTCATTGCTCTAATCTAGTAGATGGCAACAAGTTAAGTCAGTCAGAAGGTAGTGAAAAAGATGGGAATCAATCAGATAGAAACAATCTGTCAGATAGAAGCAATGATGCAGACACTGAATCATCAGAGCCTGAGAACCCTTCAAAACCGATGGAATCCCTGAGTTGTAGCACTGAGTCTAACTTTGGTAATTCGGTGCAATTCAAACACACAGACTTTAACTATAGTGATTCTATTTCCAATGGGATATCAAAACTCAACCTTGGCTGTACCAAAAAAGAAAAATTGATTATTGATTCCGTTTTTGAAGAACAAAATGACAATGTTTCATTCAGCATTCAAGACACAAAAGAAAAATCTCTTGTTTCAAGAAACACCGTTACAGCTTTTCAAACACTGACCCGGAGCTACAGAGCCAGACCTAAGGAATGTTCACTCCAGTCTTGTCTTGCCCAGTTCACATCCATAGATCTTCTAATGGGTAACAACAAACTGTTGTGTGAAAAATGTACAGAGAAAAAACTAAAGCAGCACAAGAAGACTCAGTCAGCAGGTGGGTGGTGTGTAAATGGCAGAAAAATCTATTGATGGATGAATGTTACACTTTGCTTCCCACTCAAGAGTTTTATGTGCAAAATTAGAGCACATGGTATTGGAGGTAGGGTATTGACATGGATAGAGAACCGATTGGCAGACAGGTCGCAAAGAGTAGGAATTAACAGGTCCTTCTCAGAATGGCAGGCAGTGACTAGTGGGGTGCCGCAAGGCTCAGTGCTGGGAACCCGGTTATTTACAATATATATTAACTATTTAGACAAACGAATTAAATGTAACATCTCCAAGTATGCGGATGACACAAAGCTGGGTGGTAGTGTGAGATGCGAGGAGGATGCTATGAGGCGGCAGGGTGACTTGGATAGGTCAGGTGAGTGGGCAGATGCATGGTAGATGCAGTATAATGAGGATAAATGTGAGGTTATCCACTTTGGTGGCAAGAACAAGGTAGATTATTATCTGAATGTTGTCAGATTAGGAAAAGGGGAGGTGCAACGAGACCTGTGTGTTCTTGTACATTATTCACTGAAAGTAAGCAGGCAGGTACAGCCGGCAGTGAAGCAAATGGTATGTTGGCCTTCGTAGCGAGAGGATTCGAGTATAGGAACAAGGAGGTCCTACTGCAGTTGTACAGGGCACTATTGAGATTGTATCAAGAGCATTGTGTGCAGTTTTGGTCTCCTAATTTGAGGAAGGACATTCTTGCTATTGAGGGAGTGCAGCGTAGGTTCACCAGATTAATTCCCGGGATGGCGGGACTGACATAAGATGAAAGAATGGATCGACGGGGCTTTGTGGCGCAGACGATGGCTGCCACGGTGTACTGCTCCTTGCTGTTTTGTATGTATTTGTTTGTTTGTGTTGTCTGCGGTAATCCCACAAACATCACTTTCACGAGAGAGGTACTCCTTAACATCAGACATACAGTACCTTCAAACATCGTTCCAGATTTCTCTTACTCGCTGGATTATTTGGACATACTCGTCAGTGGGGCTGTGGCTGTGTTCAAGGTCTTGAAACGGAGGAGCGCTCTGGACCACTCACCCGACTGGCGACGAGGATTACGCACACCACTCCCGAGTATATTCCTCGCAAATCTACATTCTCTCAACAACAAAGTGGACGAAACTGCAACTCCTGTGCCACACTAACAAGGACTTCTCTCGAGCCGCTGCCCTGTGCTTCACCGAGACCTGGCTGTGTGAGTCGACCCCGGACAGCGCGCTGCAACTGGCTGGCTTTCAAATACACAGAGCGGACCGCGACGCAGAGGCAGCGGGAAAATCAAGAGGAGGTGGAATATGCTTCTACACTAACCAGGACTGGTGCAGCGACATCACGGTACTGTGTAACGTCTGGTCCCTCAATCTAGAATCGTTCTTTATAAACTGCAAACCCTTTTATTCTCCGAGGGAATTTACCTCTTTTATTCTCGCTGTAGTTTACATCCCCCCCCTCCCCAAGCCTGCGTACGTGAAGCGCAAACGCAACTCGCTGACCAGGTATTGATGGTAGAGAGTGACTTCCTGGACTCTATGGTCATTGTTTTGGGGGACTTTAACAGGGCCAACCTCAGTTGTGAGCTCCCAAAGTACAGACTTCATGTTACCTGCCCCACCAGAGGGGAGAGGACACTTGATCACTGCTACATTCAATCAAGAACGCATATCGCTCTGTTCCTCGGGCGGCTCTGGGTCTCTCCGATCATTGTTTAGTTCACCTTATTCTGACCTCCAGGCAGAAACTAAAATCTGCTAAACCTTTGGTCAGAACAACGAAAAGATGGATAAGCGAGGGCATTGAAAAACTACAGTCCTGCTTTGACTGCACTGATTGGAATGTGTTCAGAGAAGCAACCACAAGCCTCGATGAGTACACAGACACTGTGACATCCTATGTCAGCTTTTGCGAGGACAGTTGCATTCCCACGAAGACCCGGATCTGGTTCAACAACAACAACAAGCCCTGGTTCACAGCAGAACACAGACAGCTCCGCCAGTCAAAAGATGAGGCCAACAGGAGCGGGGATACAGACCTCTACAGGCAGGCCAAGTACAAGCTGAGAAGAGGAATCAGAGCTGCCAATGAAAGGTACTCTGAGAAGCTGAGGAGCAAGTTCTCAGCTAATGACTCTTCAGTTTGGAAGGGCTTGCAAGAAATCACCAGCTCCAAGAGGAAAACCCCATGCTCCTTGGACAATCGTCAGCTGACCAACGACATGAATGAGTTTTACTGCAGGTTCGAGAAACATAACCCTGGGACCCCCTCCCCCCACCCCCAATCACCACTTCACACGTACTCAAAGACTGACCAGTTTGCAAAGACTGGATCCGTCCCCACCCACTCCTCCCCAAGCAGCAATTCACACCTACTCAGAGACTGGCTGGAGTTTGCAAAGACTGGCCCTTCCCCCCCCCCCCCCCCCACCACTCTGCAATCACCAATTTGCACATCCTCATAGAATGACTCCAGTTTAACAATAGAAATTGCGGAGGTGGAAAGGCTATTCAGAAAAGCCGGAAATCTCCAGGACCGGACAATGTTTCCCCCTCTACCCTCAAGCTCTGTGCCAAATTACTGGCACCAATCTACACCGACATTTTTAAGCAGTCCCTGCAAACATGCAATGACCCTGCCTGCTTCAAGGTCTCCACTATTGTCCCTGAACCCAAAACGACAAGGATCACTGGTCTTAATGACTACAGGCCTGTCGCACTTATCTCTGTATTCATGAAGACCTTTGAAAGACTTGTGCTGAACCAGCTGAAAAACATCACAAACCCCCTGCTGGACCCCCTGCAGTTTGCATATAGGGCCAATAGATCGGTGGACGATGCAGCCAATCTAGGCCTGCACTTCATCCTCCAGAACCTAGACCACAAGGGGACCTATACCAGGATGCTGTTTGTAGACTTTAGCTCTGCTTTTAACACCATTGTGCCAGAGCTACTACACTACAAACTCTCCCAGCTGACTGTGCCTGAACCCCTCTGTCTGTGGATCATCAACTTCCTGACGGACAGGAAGCAGCATGTGAGGTTGGGAAAGCACATCTGGGACCCTCAGCATAGGAGCACCGCAAGACTGCGTACTCTCCCCTCTTCTTTACTCTCTCTACACCAACAACTGCACCTCCACAGACTCCTCTGTCAAGCTCCTCAGGTTTGAGGATGACACTACCCTGATTGGACTGATCCAGAATGGGGCGGAATCTGCCTACAGATGGGAAGTGACACAGCTGGCGTCCTGGTGCCATCGCAACAACCTGGAGCTCAATGCTCTCAAGACAATGGAACTAATTGTAGACTTTCGAAGGATCCCCCTCCCCTCACCCCCACTCACCAACAACAACACCATAGTCACATCTGTGGAGTCATTTAAGTTCCTTGGAACCATCATCTCCAGGGACCTTAAATGGGGGGCTACCATCGACTCCACAGTCAAAAAGGCCCAACAGAGGATGTGCTTCCTGCAGCAACTGAAGAAATACAATCTGCCACAGGTAATGATGGTCCAATTCAATACTGCTATCATTGAGTCCGTCCTCATCTTCTCCATCATGGTCTGGTTTGGCTCAGCCACCAAGCATGACATCCGGACATCGTTCGCACAGCTGAGAAGGTTGTTGGCTGTAACCTTCCCCCCATTGACGAACTGTACACTGCAAGGGCCAGGAAGCGAGCAGGCAAGATCATCTCTGACCCCTCTCACCCTGGCCACAAACTCTTCGAAACACTTCCCTCTGGAAGGCGACTCCGGACTGTCAAAGCAGCCACAGCCAGACATAAAAACAGCTTTTTTCTACGAGTGATAGTTCTACTCAATAACCAAAGTCTGTCGTCTCTTTTTTGCTCTGGTATATTTTCACCCACATGTTTAGACCGTAATGGTGTATCCTTATTGTTTTGATGTGTTTATGCTTTATTCTTAATTGTTAACTGTATGTTTGTGTTGTCATTTGTGAGCGGAGCACCAAGGCACATTCCTTGCAGCTGCATACTTGGCCAATAAACTTATTCATTCATATTCACTGGAATTTAGAAGGATGAGAGGGGATCCTATAGAAACATAAAATCACTGAGGGATTGGACAAGCTAGATGCAGGAAAAATGTTCCTGATGTTGGGGGAGTCCAGAACCGGGGGTCACAGTTTAAGAAGTAGGCCACTGAGTACTGAGATGATGAAAAACTTTTTCACCCAGAGAGTTGTGAATCTATGGAATTCTCTGCCAATTCACTCGATGTATTCAAGGGAGAGTTGGATATAGCTCTTAGGGCTAACAGAATCAAGGAATATGGGGAGAAAGCAGGAACGGGGTACTGATTCTGGATGATCAGCCATGATCATATTGAATGGCGGTGCTGGCTCGATCGGCTGAATGACCTACTCCTGGACCTATTTTCTATGTTCCCTTGTATTATTGAATCATATTCATATAAAATAATGCAGGCCTGCTACTTCTCATTTTTTCAATTAAGGATATCACTGATATTTGATATTGATTGTTCCTAATTCCTTTATAACCTGACAGTGGGTGGTTTCCCACAATGGATTTTGACCTGGGGTTGATTAAGAACTTGCAGTATATGTTACAGGTTAGGATGATATGTGCCAAATAATCTTTATAAATATTTGGAAGCTTTGTAGTAAATGCTACTCTTGTTGTCACCTTGAGTAAAGATTTTTATATTTCACATTAACACTCATTTTTACGTTAAATATCTTTCCTTTCAATAGAAAAGAAATCAGAACATGTATATACAAATGCGCGGAAGCAAATGTTGATCTCGGCTGTCCCACCTATATTAAATCTTCACCTTAAAAGGTTCCACCAGGTAATATCAGAAGTTTATTTTTATTATTTTCATGTTTAATAATTTTGAGTCTGCACTTCATAAGAGAAATCACCCTTTAGATGAAAATTTCTCAGATATTTGCATGCATAAATTTATTAAAGCAAAACCAAATATTTGTTCAGTAATTGGGCTGTTAGTCTAAATTTGCATATTTTAATTATTTTTTAAATGATTTCAAGACATTTCTGACATTTTTTAATTCAGTAATAAAATATAGTGTATAATTACAGATTATTGGTTTAAAATTAAATTCCATACATAAAACATAGAACAGTACAGCACAGGAACGGGCCATTCGGCCAAAATAGTTTGTTCTGAACATGATGCCAAATTACACTGATCTCATCTATCTGTACACGACCCTTATCCCTCTATTCCCTGCACTTCCATGTGCCTATCCTTGCACCAATAGAAACAAAACAAAAAATCAAATCAGCACATTTTACAGTGTGGAAGAAAGTAATTGGATCTATTGTTTCTGCGTGCCTCATAAAGAAATAAGTAATCATGTTCCCCTTTTCTCATTTTCATTTGTCAGAAATAATTATTTCCCAAATACTTATGTGTACTTACATGGTTCTGCTTCTATTTCTGTTCCCTCTATCCTATTCCATAATCTAATGTCCTTCTGCTTAAATATATAACTAATAATTCCAAGACATGGCTGGGCAATATCTATATTTCTCTGAGTAAATCTGAGGTCATTTAAAATGAGTTTCTACATGGTAACTTGTTCCAAGTCTCTCTCATGTTTTACCCCTTTTAATCTTCTCCAATCATACAAACCTCCCAAAATCAATGTTCCTCGGGGTCTGCCCTTTGAGTAAACTGAAGATTTCTAAGCAGCTGTGCTCAGGTGATCTAAAACTAGAACTACCAAGGGCCGCATGATAGCACAGCAGGATATTTGCTGCCTGAGACCCCGGTTCGATCTTGACTAAAGGTGTTGTCTATATGGATTTTGTACATGTTCTCCATGGCTGCGTGGGTTTTCTCCAGATGCTCCGATTTCCTCCCATATTCCAAAGCCTTACAGGTTTGTAGGTTAATTGGCTTCGGTAAAAATTATAAATTGTCCCTAGTGTTTCGGATAGTGCGAGTGTACGGAGATCACTGGTTGGCACGGACTCGGTGGGCTGACTGGCCAGTTTCCACCCTGAATCTCTAAATCTTTAAAAAACTATCTCTTAAACCTTTCTGTCACTCCAGCACATTTTCCAACTTTATTATTCTTTAAATTCGAGCTCATTTTACCAACTTATTTTGGTGCTCATTTTCCTAAATAACAAGCACAGTTCATGTGTTCAAGGAGTTTTATAAATACAAACTTTTGCAGAAAAAAACTCTCTAAATTTCTGGTATGAGCTTAAAATTTCATCAATTTGATCTAAATTTATTGATTAACTTTATTTCCAATTTATCTTATGAAAACCTAATAACACATCTGTTCGATTACTTATCTCTGTAGTGAGAAACACCGATTTATCTAGTCTTGTCCCCTTCCTAAAACCTTGCTCTCTAAAATAATGTCTATGAACATCATCTGCATATTTTTCATGCTGTGGAAAGCCTTCATAATGTAAACTGTTTAAATGCATACGCATTCATCTATTTTTAGATTATGTATTACTTTTGTATTGTATCCCCATGGATCCAATTGAGAACTCAGGACTATGATCTTTAAGGATTTGTTTTAAATAAGAATGACATTTCTAAAAAGTTTCACCTTATAGTTATCATAAATTGAAGGTTCGGTTACTTTAAAAAGATTTATGTTCCATGTCAGGCAGGTTTGAGTTTGCGGAAAGTTAATAAACACGTGGATTTCCCTTTAGTATTGGATCTGGCACCGTTCTGTTCTACCAACTGCAAGGTAAGTTCTGTGCACACATACTTTTTTGACAAGCTTTATTCCCAATTTACCTTTATGTAAACCTTATAACATCTGTTCAATCACCTTTTAAGATTGATCAGTAAGTTTTTTATGCAATTGAAAGAGGTTCAGTACAAATCTAGCTATTTGGATTGATTCATCAAGAGACTCAACTTATTGGGTGTATATCATTGGAGTTTAGAAGAATGAGGGGTGGTTGCATTGAAACATAAGATCCTCTGCGGACATGACAAGGTAGATTTCAATCAAAAGATTATCCCAAAAAATTGCAGATGCTGGATACAGTGCATTCAGAAAGTATTCAGACCCCTTCACTTTTTCCACATTTTGCTACGTTACAGCCTTATTTAAAAATGGATTAAATTAATTTTTTTAATCATCAATCTACACACTAATAAAAAAGTGAAAACA
Organism: Rhinoraja longicauda; assembly: GCF_053455715.1. Classification (NCBI taxonomy): domain Eukaryota; kingdom Metazoa; phylum Chordata; class Chondrichthyes; order Rajiformes; family Arhynchobatidae; genus Rhinoraja; species Rhinoraja longicauda. The sequence continues at coordinate 66,248,909 of NC_135957.1, read as the reverse complement.
GGTGTTTAGAAATGTTTGCAGAGTAATTAAAAAGAAATAACTGAAATATCACATTTACATAAGTATTCAGACCCATTGCTATGACACTCAAAATTGAGCTTAGGTTCATCCTGTTTCCATTGATTATCCTTGAGATGTTTCTACAACTTGATTGGAGTCCACCAGTGGTAAATTAAATTGATTGGACATGATTTGGAAAGGCATACATATAAGGTCCCATAGTCGACAGTGCATGTCAGAGCAAAAATCAAGCCATGAAGACGAAGGAATTGTCCGTAGACCTCCGAGACAGGATTGTGTCGAGACACAGATCTGGGGAAGGGTATAAAACAATTTCTGCAGCTTTGCAGGTCCTGAAGAGCACATTGGCCTCCGTCATTCTTAAATGGAAGAACTTTGGAACTACCAGGACTCTTCATAGAGCTGGCCGCCCGGCCAAACTGAGCAATCGGGGGAGAAGGGCCTTGGTCAGGGAAGTGACCAAGAACCCGATGGTCACTCTGACAGAGCTCTAGAGTTCCTCTGTGAAGATGGGAGAACCTTCAAGAAGGACAACTATATCTGCAGCACTCCATCAATCAGGCCTTTATGGTAGAGTGGCCAGACGGAAGCCACTCCTCTGTAAAAGGCACATGACAGCCTGCTTGGAGTTTGCCAAAAGGCACCTAAAGGACTCTCAGACCATGAGAAACAAGATTCTCTGGTCTGATGAAACCAAGATTGAACTCTTTGGCCTGAATACCAAGCGCCACCCTCTCATCACTTGGCCAATACCATACCAATAGTGAAGCATGGTGTCGGCAGCATCAGGCTGTGGGGATGTTTTTCAGCGGCAGGAACTGGGAAACTAGTCAGGATCGAGGGAAAGATGAACGGAGCAAAGTACAGAGAGATCCTTGATGAAAACCTGCTCCAGAGCGTTCTGAACCTCAGACTGGGGCGGAGGTTCACCTTACAACAGGACAAGGACCCTAAGCACACAGCCAAGACAACGCAGGAGGTGCTTCGTGACAAGTCTGTGAATGTCCTTAAGTGGCCCAGCAAGAGCCCGGACTTGAACCTGATCGAACATCTCTGGAGGGACCTGAAAATAGCTGTGCATCGACGCTCCCCTTCCAACCTGACAGAGCTTGAGAGGATCTGCAGAGAAGAATGGGAGAAATTACCCAAATACAGGTGTGCCAAGTTTGTAGCGTCATATCCAAGAAGGCTTGAGGCTGTAATCGCTGCCAAAAGTGCCTCAATAAAGTACTGGGTAAAGGGTCTGAATAGAAACATAGAAAATAGGTGCAGGAGGTGGTCATTCGGCCCTTCAAGCCAGCACCGCCATTCATTGTGATCATGGCTGACCGTCCCCAATCAATAACCCGTGCCTGCCTTCTCCCCCATAATCCCTCGATTCCACTAGCCCCTAGAGCTCTATCTAACTCTCTCTTAAATCCATCCAGTGATTTGGCTTCCACTGCCGTCTGTGGCAGAGAATTCCACAAATTCACAACTCTGGGTGAAAACGTTACCCCAAAACAGATCCCAGTGATCTAAGAATCTAAATCCCTGCCCCTGCACCAGTTCCTCACCGACGCATTCAGGTCCTGTATCTCCCTGTTCCTGCTCTCGCCAGCACGATGAACTGGAAGCAAACCGGAGATAACCACCCTGGCGGTCCTGCTTTTCAGCATTTTTCCGAGCTCTCTAAAGTCACGCTGCAGAATATTCATCCCCTTTTATCCGACATCGTTTGTGCCAACATGCACTACCACTTCCGGCTGTTCACCTTCGCCCTTGAAGATTTTCTGCACTCTGTCCGTGATATTCTTATGTAAATGTGATATTTCAGTTATTTCTTTTTAATTACTTTGCAAACATTTTTAAACACCTGTTTTCGCTTTTTTATTATGGGGTATTGTGTGTAGATTGATGGTAACAAAAATGAATTTAATCCATTTTAAATTAAGGCTGTAATGTAGCAAAATGTGGAAAAAGTGAAGGAGTCTAAATACTTTCTGAATGCACTGTATCTGAAAACTTAGCAGGTTGGGCACTACCTGTGGAAAGAGAACCAGTTTGTGGTTCAGGGTTGCAAACCTTCATCAGAACTGGGAAAGAGAAAGTTGTAAGTTAGTTTTCAGCAGGAAAGACGGTAGATGTGTGATGTGTAGACCAAAGGGAGCATCTGTGATGAAATGGCTTAATTGGCTTAATGTTATCAGAACATGTGCATAACATAAAATGCTGGAGGAACTCAGCAGGCCAGACAACATCTATGCAGGAAATGGACAAACAACGTTTCGGGTCGGGACTCTTCTTTGGTCTGAGAAGTGTCCCAACCCAAAATGTTGTCTTTCCATTTCCTCCACAGATATTGCTGACCCACTGAGTTCCTCCTGCACTTTGTGTTTTGCACAGAATTCTAACATCTGCAGTTTCTTGTGTCTCCAGTTTTCAGCACATTAAGCTTTTAGATCTGTGTGATGAGTTGTTAATGGTAAGGTGCTGGTTAACAATGCAAGTAGGATAAGAAAAAAATAGAAAGTGAAAAATGCTGGAAAAAAACATGCAGGGTTGGTGTGGAGATATTTTTGCTCGTAGAAGAGTCGCAAATGAAGGAACATAGTTCAAGATCATTTAAAATTAAAGTCATTGAAATTTCCTTATTGCAGAGGGTCATGAATTTCTGAAATTCTCTATCCCCCAAGTACGGGGGGGGGGCTTAATTTTTAGAGAAACTTAAATATCAGTACTTAAATATTGTGTTCAGTTCTGGGCACCATGTTATAGGAAAAATATTGTCAAGCTTGAAAGGGTACAGAAAAGATTTACGAGGATATTGCCAGGACTAGAGAGTGTGAACTATTGAGAGAGGTTGAATAGGCTGGGTCTCTATTCCATGGAGCGCAGGAGGGTGAGGGGAGATCTTAGAGGTATACAAAATCATGAGAGGAATAGATCGGGTAGATGCACAGTCTTTTGCCCAGAGTAGGGGAATCGAGGACCAGAGGACATAGGCTCAAGGTGAAGGGGAAAAGATTTAATAGGAATCCAAGGGGTAACTTTTTCACACAAAGGGTGGTGGGTGTATGGAATAAGCTGCCAGAGGAGGTAGTTGAGGCTGGGACTATCCCATCGTTTAAGAAAGAGTCAGACAGATACATGGATAGGTTTGGAGGGATATGGACCAAGCGCAGGCAAGTGGGACTCGTGTGGCTGGGACATTGTTGGCCGATGTGGGTGAGTTGGGCCGAAGGGCCTGTTTCCACACTGTATCACTCTCTGACTCTAGGTAGATACATTTTTAAAAGATCGAGGGGTTGAAGAGGGCTTGGAAGGATTAAGTATGATTATATAGAATGACAGGGCAGGTGAGAGGTGACGTAGTTCTGCTTCTGTTTGCTGGTGACTTAGGAAAACACCAGCATTGATTCTGGAGTTAAATGTATATATGAAAGGCCTGCTGAAATGTATGACATCTACCCCGATTACAGAGTTCTTAGTGCTGATCTCTGAGGACGTGGGAAAATTGAGAGAAGTGTGCCACGACCTGATTATTTTGTTATCTTCCTTGTTCTGTAATACCAGCAGGACAGATCCTCCAAAGTTGCAGCATAGGGGTATGCAGTCAATATAGAGTTGGCTCAATGTTGATTCTGGCATCAAGTGTGGGGGGGGGGGGAGGTGTGGTTTAATGGGCATGTCTGAGAAAATAGATTACAAGGAAACAAGTGACATGTTGGATTACTCTGAGGGTCATCATTGATTGCTTCCTCTATTGTAAGAACATCAAAGAGTTTGATCACGTGAGAGTGCAACATCGTAGTACCAGATTGACGGGTCAAAGGATCCACAGTTCAACAACAGTTCAACAACAACAGTTCAACAGAGCTTTATTTGTCATTCGGTACCAAGGTACCGAACGAAATTACATAGCAGTCATACACAAAAAAGAACACAAGACACATCACCCCAACACAAACGTCCATCACAGTGACTCCAAACACCCCCTCACTGTGATGGAGGCAACAAAACTTCCACTCTCTTCCCCACGCCCACGGACAGACAGCTCGTCCCCGACCGACCCGCACAGTCCCCGCAAGGGGATGGAAGTCCCCGCGGCCGAGCCGCACCGGGCGCTGAAACATCCCGCGACCGAGCCGGGCGCAGCTAAGTCTCGCGGCCGAGCCGCGCCGTGCGATGCTAGGCCCCGCGGCCAAGCCGCACCGGGCACCGCTAAGTCCAGGGGCCGAGCCGCACCAGCGATGTTAGGCCCCGCGGCCAAGCCGCGCCGTTGGATGTTAGGCCCCGCAGCCGAGCCGCACCGGGCACTGTTAAGTCCAGCGGCCGAGCCGCACCAGCGATGTTAGGCCCCGCGGCCGAGCCGCGCCGGGCGATGTTAAGTCCAGCGGCCGAGCCGCACCGGGCGATGGAAGGTCCCGCGGCCAAGCCGCACCGGGCGATGTTAAGTCCAGCGGCCGAGCCGCACCAGCGATGAAAAGTCCCTCGGCCGAGCCGCGCCGGGCGATGTAAAGTCCCGTGGCCGAGCCGCGCCGGGCGATGTAAAGTCCCGCGGCCTAGCCGCACCGGGCGATGTTAGGCCCCGCGGCCGAGCCGCGCCGGGCGATGTTGCGCCCCGCGGCCGAGCCGCACCGGGCACTGTTAAGTCCAGCGGCCGAGCCGCACCGGACGATGTTAAGTCCAGCGGCCGAGCCGCACCGGGCGATGGATGGCCCCGCGGCCAAGCCGCACCCCGCGCCGTGAGGAAGAGACCTAAAAGAGAAAGGTTTCCCCCCCCCCCCCACCCCCCCACCCACACCACCACCCCCCACACATACACAACCAAAACAAACAAAAGAAACATCCCAACACCGACACACAACAAAAAAAAAGGAAAAAAGATGAACAGACTGCTAGCGAGCCGCAGCCGTTAGGCGCCGCCACTTCCGCGTCGTCGAGCTGGAACAGCTAAGGAGGTTCAAAATTATTGATACCCAAAAATGTAGTCAGAAAGAGGACACTGGTCAAAGAAGAAATTAGGAAACAGGTCATCCACTCCTCAGACTCCTCAGACTCTTTCATGTTCTCCAGTGATGCTGCCGGACCCGCTCATTTACGATAGCACATTGTGTCTTTATTTGCAAACTAGCATCAGCTGTTCCTTATATCCCCAGTTAGTTACAATACTGACATCTACTGGCAATGTGGAAAATTGTTTGCTCAAAGCAGGACTTATCCAATCTGGCTAATGACTGTCCAATCCATTTGCACTGGATGTTTAGCAAAGTGATGGATATTATCATCCACAGTGCTATCAAGTGGCACTTACTCACTATTAATCTACCCACTGATGCCCAATTTAGGTTTTACTAAGATACTTAACTCCAGTTCTCATCACGCTTTAAGTTCAAAGACAGAGCAAATAACTAAATTCCAGATGTGAGGTGAGACTGACTGGCAGATATCAAGTCAGCATCATCTGATATGTTACATTTTAGCATGCAAAACAAAATTGTCTGAGTTTTAGTCAGAAAAAGTTCATTTATTTCCTTCAAGCCTACTGGCTACATGTCTGTAAATACAGAAATCAACCAAAATGATGACGGGCGAAGATCAAAATAGTGCACAATTATGCACAATTAACCAACAAAAAGATTGTGAACCCTTCTGGTTTACGGGAGAATAACTAACGACTACAGGCAGTCCTCAAGGTGACGTAAACTGTCTGTAAAACAATTTTGTTTTTCCGTAAGCCAAAAACGAAACAATTCCCCAAAATCAAGATAAAAACCTGCTTGCCCAAAATAGCTGAGTTTCCCCTTTTTAATTTGGAAGCAGTACTTTTTTCCTCAAAGATTTGCCCACCCAAATGGTAGGATGATAGTAAAACCAAGCCAGCATGCTTTACGTACTTAGTGAGGGCTGGTTTGTTTGGATAGGATTAAAAATTAAAGATAAAGAGAGATTAGTAAAGATTTGATTGATTTGGGGGATGAAGCAACTAAAGCTAAATTCGAATCAAGTTTATGACTTCTGCATAAACATTGCAGCGTAAACTGGAATATTTTTACATATTAAGCCATTTTATCAGCAATGACAGAGTGACCCACCGTTGTAATTAAGAAGTGCCATGACCTCGAAATGTCACCTATTCCTTCCCTCCAGAGATGCTGCCTGTCCCGCTGAGTTAATCCAGCATTTTGTGTCTATCTTCGGTTTAAACCAGCATCTGCAGTTCCTTCCTGCACATTGTAATTTAACAGCTGAGACCAATATCCTGCTACAATTTGTAAGCATTTAATCTCACGAAAACCTGTGCCATTTGATTGTTACGACAGGCTGTCTGTTAATACTGTCCACTAAATATTACTGGATGTCACAAGCTGTGCAAATCACTAGTTCAGCCCTGTTTCACCTGAATCGCTTGCCGGCCTCAGTTTCTGCTGTCTGTAACATTAATGTCACCAGAGAGAGGAACTTAAAAATAGATATTAAATTGTGGTTTTCTTTGACAAAGGTTATAATTCATTCGCACTTGAAATCCAACAAGATTTGAGAGGGAACCAGTGGCATCTGTTGATCTCCCGTCCATGTGCTTTCAGTCCATTTTTCTCTAACTTGGGGAGCCCCTGTATATGCATTCCATAGAGCGAGTTTTTTGATGAGTAGCAGAGGGGAGACCTGATGGAAGTATATAATTATGAGAGGCATAGAAAGAGTAGACAATAAAAGAAATGTCAAAGACTAGAGGGCATTGCTTTAAGGTGAGAGGAGGGAAAATTTAAAGGGTATGTGCAAGGCAACTTTTTTGTGTGGTGCTGGGGGCCTGGAACATGCTGTTAGGGCTGGTGGTAGCATAGTGGCATTTAAGATGCTTTTAGTTAGGCACATGTTAACACAAGGAATGGATGGATATGGGTCACCTGCAGGCAGAGGAGATTAGTGTAACCTGGTGTCACATTCGGCATGGACATTGTGGGCTGAAGGACTTGTTCCTGTACCATACTGTTCAATTACTGAAGTTAAAAGGAATGATTGTTTGTTAATGCTCTTTTGATCAATGCCTTAATGTACAGCCCATCTTTCACTGTCTTATCTGAGATTTTCCTGGTGGAATTTCTGCGCTTTATTTGATCTGGATCCATCTAGAACCATTGAATCTGGTTGACTAAGAAAAACAAAAGTTTATTTCTTGTACATTTAGTTTGAAGCAATTATGAACACTAACGTCACTTGTTACATTCCTTCTTCAAATAGACAGGCACCAATCAGGCATTTCTGCCTCCTGGAACACACCTAAATATTAAGTTGACTTGGAAGATTGTAGTTTGGACGCTCCTTCACTTTCTGTTTCTTTCTATTTCCACACCTATTTAGAAAGTGCAAACTATTGTATTCTTAAATTGTGTTATGTGTAGAACCTCAATGCGGAAGTTGTTGTTTTCTGAGACTTACTACAGTTGAGATAAAGGCTCATTATTTTCAAACTGCATATATAAGATAAATAGATAATACTTGTAACACAAGTCCACTACAGTATCTGTGAGAAACAAATGATCTTTCATCCATTGCCCTTCATTCAAACACAAAATTCTTGTAAAAATACTGCTAAAAGTAAGAAATTAATATGATGGAAAAGAAAGAAAATATTTGAGTGGAAAAAAGGCTATTTGAAAAGTGATTTAATTAATTGGCAGAAATGACTATCAAACTAGTATGAGGCATGTTAAGAGAAATAATAGGAATCTGCTGAAATGAAAATGGGCATCACTAAAGTCTCACCTATTCAGTACTGCCTTCAACCACTGAAGGTCACCCCACCCTCTGTCTCCTTTCTCTGTTCGTTTACTTATTTATCTATTTATTCACTTCCCTATGTTCTCTAAATCCCTGTAAAGCGTCTTTGAGTATATGAAAAGCGCTATATAAATGTAATGTATTATTATTATTATTATTAGGCTGAAAGAGAATATGAAAGCTGTTGTTTAGATTTGAAGTTGCTGAAGTGATTTTAAAGGCAATTAATTCCAAAATTTGAGTTTGTATTGAGCTTCACTCTGAATTATGTCATATTTGAACAATAGTTCTGAGCATAAGGACAATTGCAATGGCAAGTGATAGAATTCAACTTTGTACTGCATGCTAAACGGTGGCAATCATAAAGCAAGCATTTTTTGCTTTACCAAATGAAAGGGAAGCTGCTTTCTGAGCAGTGTATTTATTGGAGAAAATAACAGTAAATAATTGACTTATCTGGAGGTAATGTTTAGGATCTCTGAAGATGCTGTGGAAGAAGGTAAATGAACAGATTTTATTTTTGTATCACTCACGTGGGTAGATTCTCGGGTATTGGGGGTAATGAAGTTTGGACAGGAAAGTCATGGGAAATTGGGCCATTATAGACAATAGACAATAGAAAATAGGTGCAGGAGAAGGCCATTCGGCCCTTCGAGCCAGCACCGCCATTCAATGTGATCATGGCTGATCATTCTCAATCAGTACCCCGTTCCTGCCTTCTCCCCATACCCCCTGACTCCGCTATCCTTAAGAGCTCTATCTAGCTCTCTCTTGAATGTATTCAGAGAATTGGCCTCCACTGCCCTCTGAGGCAGAGAATTCCACAGATTCACAGCTCTCTGACTAAAAAAGTTTTTCCTCATCTCTGTTCTAAATGGCCTACCCCTTATTCTTAAACTGTGGCCCCTGGTTCTGGACTCCCCCAACATTGGGAACATGTTTCCTGCCTCTAACGTGTCCAACCCCTTAATAATTTTATACGTTTCGATAAGATCCCCTCTCATCCTTCTAAATTCCAGTGTATACAAACCTAGTCGCTCCAGTCTTTCAACATATGACAGTCCCGCCATTCTGGGAATTAACCTAGTAACCCTACGCTGCACGCCCTCAATAGCAAGAATATCCTTCCTCAAATTTGGAGACCAAAACTGCACACAGTACTCCAGGTGCGGTCTCACTAGGGCCCTGTACAACTGCAGAAGGACCTCTTTGCTCCTATACTCCACTCCTCTTGTTATGAAGGCCAACATTCCATTGGCATTGGAGGGGCAAGACAAATAATAGAAAATTAGAAGGGTTTAATGGTTTATTCTCAATGTAAGATGAGGGATATTATTAGTTTATGTCTAGCTATTTTGGAAAACTCTTTGAAAGAGATGCAGAATCTGAGGAAGTTTCAATCACTGTTTTCAGAAAGAGATCGAGTATGACTTTGAGAATGAAAATCGGAACAAGCATGGGATCTTGGGCCCTGTTTATAACAATGTGTTAAGAAGAAATTATTTAAGATGAATGAAGTGTTCAGTGAAGTAAGGCTGGATTGTGACACTTACAACCATTTGGATAACTGTTCCAAGTTGGAAACAATGGTCATACAGGCATGAAGGTGAGAGTGAATTATGTGCCCACGGTTAAATAGAGAACAGTAACGGCAAGAAAACTGCATGAAATTGGGACAGAACTAGGGTCAAAGGAAAATCAAAAATTAACGTAAAATAAAGTTCCATGAAAAGATGATCAATTCTGTTCTGTTTGTATACCTGGGAGAAGAGGCGTTCTATCGAGTGTATGTTCTGATTAGTTTTTGTAGCATGAACACATAAAATTATTTATATTTTTGGTGTATTGAAAATCTAATCATCATGCCATGAAAACAAAAACTTGCGAAATTCTGACTGACCTTTGTGGGCTTATCATTTTAGAATGTTGGAGATGAAAGCCGAGTGGTCTATGGACTTTATGGAATAGTCGAACACTGTGGTTCCATGCGTGGAGGCCACTATGCAGCTTATGTGCAAGTCAGAACACCGAACAAAAAAATGCCTGAACATACCTCCGCAAACAAGAATATTCCAGGTAAAATAAGAAAATAGTGACCATGTTGCATTATATTCAGTTTGTCATTATTTATTGAACAGTTTTTTTTTTTTAATTCTCTCACAAATTATAGTTACCTACATTGCTAATGTTAATTACAAAATCAAAATTACGCCGAAGTATCCCTTGATTTACAAGTGGTTTTTTTTAATTTCCATTGCAATTCAATTGACTCTTTAGAGGAAGTGTCCGCTATTTACAAAGCTTAGTTCGATATAATGTACAATCATTAATGTAAGGGTACAGAGGGATTATATTGATAGTGGCAATAAGCAGCAATTAAAATCCTAATAACAGTTCTATCAAGAAAGATCACTGTGCACTAGACAGACAGCTGCACTGGAGTAGACAGTTGTTTACACAGATCTTTAGCATAAGCACCTATTGAAACATATTACAGCCTACTAACATAATTAACTGTAAATAGACCTCTATTGCTTGTGGTATCTGGTACACAATTACGGAGGGCAAAGATGTTATAATGGAGAGAATGGAATAAAGGTCAGGTATGTGGTTCAAAGAGCAAAATCAATCAGATGTGCCCCTGAGTTTTATGATGGTTAAGGAAAAAACAAGTTCCTAATGAGAAACCTTGAGTATAATCTGAGAAAGCGGGTGGGGGAAAGTGATAGTGGGTCTTCTGAAAGTATTAAGACATTTAAGGCTTGCCCTGACTGATTGAAATATTTAAGGTACGCAAAGTTGCATAATAGTGGTGCGGGGGCAGCAAGTGCAGCAAGTGCAGATACAATAGTGGCAGCAATTTCTACACAGCTGAAAACAATCATCAAGGAAGGGATAGGGCTTTTCTGGAAGGGATCTCCTCCTTCATCTTGACTGATGTGAGAGGGGAGGTAAATACAGAAGTTAAAGTGTTGTACTTAAATGCGCGTAGTATAAAAAATAAAGTGGATGAGCTTGAGGCTCAGTTAGTCATGGGCAAGTATGATGTTGTAGGGATCACTGAGACATGGCTACAAGAGGACCAGGGCTGGGAACTGAATATTCAGGGGTACACAACGTATAGAAAAGACAGACAGGTGGACAGAGGGGGTGGGGTTGCTCTGCTGGTAAGGAATGATATTCATTCCCTTGCAAGGGGTGACATAGAATCAGGAGATGTTGAATCAGTATGGATAGAAATGAGGAATTGTAAGGGTAAAAAGACCCTAATGGGAGTTATCTATAGGCCCCCAAACAGTAGCCTCGACATAGGGTGCAAGTTGAATCAGGAGATAAAATTGGCGTGTCACAAATGTAATGCTACGGTGGTTATGGGAGATTTCAACATGCAGGTAGACTGGGAAAATCAGGTTGGAAATGGACCCCAGGAAAGAGAGTTTGTAGAGTGCCTTCGAGATGGATTCTTAGAACAGCTTGTACTGGAGCCTACCAGGGAGAAGGCAATTCTGGATTTAGTGTTGGGTAATGATCCTGATCTGATAAGGGGACTAGAGGTAAAAGAGCCATTAGGAGGCAGTGATCACAACATGATAAGTTTTACTCTGCAAATGGAAAGGCAGAAGGGAAAATCGAAAGTGTCAGTATTACAGTTTAGCAAAGGGGATTACAGAGGCATGAGGCAGGAGCTGGCCAAAATTGATTGGAAGGAGGCCCTAGCAGGGAAGACGGTAGAACAGCCATGGCAGGTATTCCTGGGAATAATGCAGAGGTTGCAGGATCAATTTATCCCAAAGAGGCGGAAAGACTCTAAGGGGAGTAAGAGACACCTGTGGCTGACAAGGGAAGTCAAGGACAGCATAAAAATTAAGGAGAGGAAGTATAACATAGCAAAGAAGAGTGGGAAGACAGAGGATTGGGACTTTTAAAGAGCAACAAAAGTTAACTAAAAAGGCAATACGGGGAGAAAAGATGAGGTACGAGGGTAAACTAGCCAATAATATAAAGGAGGATAGCAAAAGTTTTTTTAGGTACGTGAAGAGGAAAAAAATAGTCAAGGCAAATGTGGGTCCCTTGAAGACAGAAGCAGGGGAATTTATTATGGGGAACAAAGAAATGGCAGACGAGTTAAACCGTTACTTTGGATCTGTCTTCACTGAGGAAGATACACACAATCTCCAAAATGTTCTAGGGGCCGGAGAACCTAGGGTGATGGAGGAACTGAAGGAAATCCACATTAGGCAGGAAATGGTTTTGGGTAGACTGATGGGACTGAAGGCTGATAAATCCCCAGGACCTGATGGTCTGCATCCCAGGGTACTTAAGGAGGTGGCTCTAGAAATAGTGGAAGCATTGGAGATCATTTTTCAATGTTCTATAGATTCAGGATCAGTTCCTGTGGATTGGAGGATAGCAAATGTTATCCCACTTTTTAAGAAAGGAGGGAGAGAGAAAACGGGTAATTATAGACCAGTTAGTCTGACATCAGTGGTGGGGAAGATGCTGGAGTCAATTATAAAAGACGAAATTGCTGAGCATTTGGATAGCAGTAACAGGATCATTCCGAGTCAGCATGGATTTACGAAGGGGAAATCATGCTTGACAAATCTACTGGAATTTTTTGAGGATGTAACTAGGAAAATTGACAGGGGAGAGTCAGTGGATGTGGTGTACCTCGACTTTCAGAAAGCCTTCGACAAGGTCCCACATAGGAGATTAGTGGGCAAAATTAGAGCACATGGTATTGGGGTAGGGTACTGACATGGATAGAAAATTGGTTGACAGACAGAAAGCAAAGAGTGGGGATAAATGGGTCCCTTTCGGAATGGCAGGCAGTGACCAGTGGGGTATCGCAAGGTTCGGTGCTGGGACCCCAGCTATTTACGATATACATTAACGACTTAGATGAAGGGATTAAAAGTACCATTAGCAAATTTGCAGATGATACTAAGCTGGGGGGTAGTGTGAATTGTGAGGAAGATGCAATAAGGCTGCAGGGTGACTTGGACAGGTTGTGTGAGTGGGCGGATACATGGCAGTTGCAGTTTAATGTAGATAAGTGTGAGGTTATTCACTTTGGAAGTAAGAATAGAAAGGCAGATTATTATCGGAATGGTGTCAAGTTAGTAAGAGGGAATGTTCAACGAGATCTGGGTGTCCTAGCGCATCAGTCACTGAAAGGAAGCATGCAGGTACAGCAGGCAGTGAAGAAAGCCAATGGAATGTTGGCCTTCATAACAAGAGGAGTTGAGTATAGGAGCAAATAGGTCCTTCTACAGTTGTACCGGGCCCTGGTGAGACCGCACCTGGAGTACTGTGTGCAGTTTTGGTCTCCATATTTGAGGAAGGATATTCTTGCTGTTGAGGGCGTGCAGCGTAGGTTCACTAGGTTAATTCCCGGAATGGCGGGACTGTCGTATGTTGAAAGGCTGGAGCAATTAGGCTTGTATACACTGGAATTTAGAAGGATGAGGGGGGATCTTATTGAAACATATAAGATAATTAGGGGATTGGACACATTAGAGGCAGGAAACATGTTCCCAATGTTGGGGGAGTCCAGAACAAGGGGCCACAGTTTAAGAATAAGGGGTAGGCCATTTAGAACGGAGATGAGGAAGAACTTTTTCAGTCAGAGAGTGGTGAAGGTGTGGAATTTTCTGCCTCAGAAGGCAGTGGAGGCCAGTTCGTTGGATGCTTTGAAGAGAGAGCTGGATAGAGCTCTTAAGGATAGCGGAGTGAGGGGGTATGGGGAGAAGGCAGGAACGGGGGTACTGATTGAGAGTGATCAGCCATGATCGCATTGAATGGCGGTGCTGGCTCAAAGGGCTGAATGGCCTACTCCTGCACCTATTGTCTATTGTCTATTGATGAGAAAAACTGTTCCAGGGTTCAAGGCTGGCAAGATCACCTTGCAGAGATATATTTTAAAAACTGTAGATGCTGGAGTCTTAAGCAAAAAATAATGTGCTGGAGGAACTCTGTGGTCAGGGAGGATCTCTGGAAGAAACATACAGACGCCGTTTCGAGTTGGAACCGTTCAACGTGATTGAAGAAGTGAGGGGGAAAGCTGGAAAAGAGAGATAGTGATGAGGCAAAACCTGAAAAATTATAAGGTGGGGGGCGGGGGGTGATTGTCAGATGGGTAGAACAAGTGACAAAGGCTGGAGGTGAAAAGTGGACAAAAGGATGTCAGATAAAGAAAGACGAGGGGAGTGAAATGTAAAGCTTGAGGGAGGCATATTGGAGACAAGTCTGCGCCTAGTCGTACCGATTAATGGAAGCCACATCAAGAGCACTAAATGCAGTAAATGAAGCTGGAAGACTTGCATGTGAGCCTCTGTCTTATCTGGAAGGGCTGGTGGGGTGGGGTTCCTGGATGGAAGTGAGAGAAGAAATGTAGTGATAGGTATTACATTTGTGGTTGCAGAAGAAAGCGCCAGACAAGGGGGCAGATTGGTTGGTTGGGAAGGAATAAGTGAACCAAACAGTTGTAGAGGGAACGGCCATGGATTGTAAAAGTTCTGAGAGATATGGACCAAATGCAGGCAAATGGGACGGGTTCCAAAAGAACTTTACTCAGCGTGGATGAGTGGGACCAAAGGACCTCTTTCTGTGCTGTATAATATAATTTTATTTTTTTTATTCTTAACTATTGAGGTACTTTGTACCACGTTGATTCTGATTATTCTTGCATCTGGTCTTGGAACTGTGGTATGGTATTGCAATTATATTTAACGGAATTTGTACAAATTATGATCTTTGCTTTTCAGGATTCAGAGATGTTGGAGCACCACCACCTGGTCAATGGGTTTATGTCAGCGACACTCTTGTACAGACAGTCCCTGAAGCAAGAGTACTTAATGCTCAGGCTTACTTATTGTTCTATGAACAACTTTCATAAAAACATGAGCAGGCTACCTTTTCTAATTTATACCTACGCGTGTTGGGTTTTGCAAACTTTTCATGCTATCTTTGATTTATCAGGGAAAGTTAGAAGGATATCATGATTAAAAAATTGTTGCCACTAGAGGGAATTAAATGCACTTTGAGTATAAAGGTAGTTGAAAGCAGTGAGGTTTACTTACAAAATTATGCCTTTAAATTTTCCCACCACTACCCTTCCCTGCCCAGAGTTTATTTAAACTGATAAAAATGCACATATTTTCATTATGATCATTTACATTCAATGTATATTTTTCAACTTCGGAAGAATCCTACTTTGGTTGTATTTATAAAGGTGATGACTATTTACATTCAAAAAGAGAAAGATTAGTTTCTGATATCAGAAACAGTTATAACTTCATATTTTATGAATGATCTTTATTATAAAGGGCAGAAATAAGATCTAAGCATATTGAATGAGTTAATATCTGATATATATATATATATTTTTAAAAATAATAAAATTTAGTTCTTTGAAAGCCCATCTCACTTCATGCGTCATTACCTTTGCATCATATTCCAAAATTATTATGTCACAAATTCTGGATTTTAATACATGAAATGCTATTTGTGTGTTAATCCACTCACAATATACCAGAAGAGTGCACTCAATCTCTTTCTGAATTTTGACACGATTTCACAATATCAATTGAGTTATGCATTTTTTGTTGTTGGTCTTTATTGATGCCCACTATGATAAACATGTTGCTTGCTCAAGGATATCTCAATAAATAATTGCCTACCATGTGTTCTTTTGAATTCTTCAATAACATTATCCTTTATATTTTGAAATGACATTTTCATTTTGAATAGAAAATTTGTAACATTTACAAAATAAAATACAATCAAAGCTGCAGCAAAATCAAACTGGTACTAATTATATTACGGAACAAACACGCTCTATCACATTTATCGCATTTGGTCCTCTAAAGCATTCCTATTCGTGTACCTGTCCAAATATCTTTTATATATTGTTATTGGTCCTGCTTAAACTACTTCCTTTTGGCAGTTTGTTCCATATACCCACTATCTTCACATTTGGGTCCAGATTAAAATTTTCCCCTCTCTTAAACCCTCCCTCTACTACTTGATTTCCCTACCCTTTGTGCTTTGTGCATTCACCCTATCTATTCCCCTCATGATTTTATACACCTGTATAAGGTCTCCCCTCATCCTCCTGCGCTGCAAGCAATAAAGTCTTAGCTTTCCCAACCTCTTCTCAATAGCTCAGGCCCTCGGGTCCTGGTAACATCCTTGGAAATCTTCTTGCACCCCTTTCCAGCTCAATGGCATCTTTCCTGTAGCAGGATGATGAAAACTGAACACAATATTCCAAATGCAGTCTCACTGACTTCTTGTACAATTGTAACATAACATCCAAACTTCTATACTCAATTCCTTGACTGATGAAGGCCAATGTGCCAAAAGCCGCCTTCTCTCCCAGATCTATCTGCGATGCCACTTTCATGGAACTATGTACACGTACTCTGAAAACACTGCTATAAAACACGCCCCAGTCTTGCTGGGAAGCCTGGACACTTTTGATGTCAATGAGAATTGTTGGCCAAATCAG
Source organism: Rhinoraja longicauda (assembly GCF_053455715.1). NCBI lineage: Eukaryota > Metazoa > Chordata > Chondrichthyes > Rajiformes > Arhynchobatidae > Rhinoraja > Rhinoraja longicauda. Next base: position 66,232,612 of record NC_135957.1, on the reverse strand, counting down.
CTCTTCACACTTAAATCACTTGCCAATCCTCGCCCACTTGCCGAGTTGATCAATATAATAATAATAATAAACATTTATTTTATATAACGCTTTTCCAAGTGCTCAAAGACGCTTTACAAAACAGTCATGACATAAAAACAAACAGACGAACTGTCCTGATGGAGAAGCGGCGAACAAATAGCGCCAGCGTCCTCTCACGTCAGGGTCCGGCAGTAAACAATAAAGAACACAAGACACACAATTACAATTTTTAACACAAACAGCCATCACAGTGATTGCTCCAGGCACACCCTCACTGTGATGGAAGGCAAAGAAAAGTCTTATCTCCTCCTCATTTTTCTGCCGTGGTGCCACGAGGCGATCGAGGCTCCCGACTTTTGAAGCCCCCACCGGGCGATGGAAAGTCCCAGGGCCGAGCCGAGCAGGCCGATGAAGGTCCTGAGCCCCCACCGGGCGATGGAAAGTGCCGCGGCCAGGCCACGCAGGGCCTGCGAGCGGGTCGATCAAACCTCGCGCTCCAGGGCGGTCGAAGCTGCTATGGCTGGAGCTCCCAAAAGCCAGTCGCCAGCCAGGGACCTGCGAACTCCAGATGTTGCGGTCTGCAGGGCCCACGGCCGAAGCCTCCAAGATGGTGTCCAGGCCCTGCGACCGGAGTCTTCAAGGTCGATCCCAGCTGGAGGCCGCCGACTCCACGGTGTTAGGCCGTAGCGCGAACGGAGATACGACACGATAAAGGTCGCATCTCCGTTGAGGAGGAGATTGGAAAAAAAGGTTTCCCCCAACCCCCCACCACCCCCCACATAAACAGAGTTAAAAATAGATCAAAACGTACATTTAAACGATGACAATAGACAAAAACAAAAAAAGGACCGAGAGACTGCCGGTGAGCCGCAGCTGCAGAACGCAGCCACGCCCTCAATCACCCTTGTCCTTATCCATAATTATTTTAAAGCTAATAGAACGGTGGTCTCTGGTCCCAAAATGTTCATCCATTGACACTTCAATCACTTCCCCTTCCCAATTCCCTAATAGTAGGTCAGGCTTTGCTCTCTCCTTCATCAGGCCCACCATATATAGCCTGAAGAAACTTTCTTGAATACATTTATCAAATTCCACCCAATTAATCCCAATATAGATTGGGGCTGTGATAATGTTGGGATTAAATTCTGTTGACAACTTAAGGGTCTTTAGTACATCCCAACAAGGTGATCATCTCCCTTTTATTTCTTAGCTCACCCATATAGCCCCACTGGACCACCCTTCAGTAATGTCATCTCAGATGACTGCCGTAATGTTCCTAATCAATAAAGGAACTCTCGTCCCCCTCCTCTTTTACACAGTCCTCTATCTTGCCTGAGGCATCTGTACCCTGGAACAAGCAAGTTTCTGCCAATCCTGTCTTCCTTAGCCAGGTTTTCAGCAATGGCTGGAATGTCCCAGTTACACATACCTACCCACTCTGTGAGTTCATCCACTTTATCTGTCAGGGCAGTAACATTGTAACCAATGCCATTTAATCCAACTATCGTTGCTTGCTCCCTACCTTGCTCCTGCTGATCTTGTCTCCTGAACTTGCTGTCTTTGCGTTCTGTACTGACTACCAGACTCCCACCTGTCTCACGATTGCATTGGATTCTGTCCCCCTTGTCAAACTAGTTTAATACCTCCCTAGTAGAAAACCTGCCCGCCAGGATATTTGTCCCTTTCTGTTCAGGGGCAGTCTGTATCTTTGTCCAGGTCATTTCTGTCCCAGAAGAGATCCCAATAGTCCAAATATTCTGAAATCCTGCCCCCTGCTGCACCAACTCCTCAACCACATTCACATGTCCTATCGTTCTAGTCCTACACTCACGAGCACGTGGCACAAGGAGTAATCCGGGGAGATCACTACTCTGGAGGTCCTGCATTTTATCATTTTGTCTGACTCCCGATATTCACTCTGGGGGACCTCATCACTTTTCCTACCTAGGATAAAAAAACTGCAGATGCTGGTTTAAATCGAAGGGAGACACAAAATGCTGGAGTAATTCAGCGGGTCAGGCAGCATCTCGGGAGAGAAGGAATGGGTGACGTTTCGGGTCGAGACCTTTCTTCAGACTGATGTCAGGGGAGGGGGCGGGACAAAGATAGGATGTAGTCGGCGACAGGAAAACTAGTTGGAGAACTGGGAAGGGGGAGGGGATGGAGAGGGGAAGCAGGATTTACCTGAAGTTAGAGAAGTTAATGTTCATACCGCTGGGGTGTAAACTGCCCAAGCGAAATATGAGGTGCTGTTCCTTCAATTTGCGCTGGGCCTCACTCTGACGATGGAAGAGGCCCAGGACAGATTGGGAATGGGAGGGGGAGTTGAAGTGCTGAGCCACCGGGAGATCAGGTTGGTTGAGACGGACTGAGCGGAGGTGTTGAGCGAAACGATCGCCGAGCCTGCGCTTGGTCTCGCCGATGTGGAGAAGTTGACTTTGTACTCACAAGTCAAAAGGTATAATCAAAATCCTGACTATACAGAGGTCTGATGAAATTCGTCCAGTATCTGGCTCAGGAATGCAAAGATTGTGAGCAGCGATGCTGGGTTGGGAGTGGGGGATGGGGCAGAATCGAACCAACATGATGTAATCTTTCTGAGAGTTCACTCCAATTGCCGTGTTAAATTAGATTAAATAGTCATTTAAATTGCTAGACAAATTTGACAAGTCGGATAGAATGCAGAGAGAAAGGTAGAGATAATACTTATGGCTTCATCAAACTTTATTAAACATAGACCTAAAACTGTTAACCTACTATTCTTCATCTCCAAAATACAAAATGCTTCTGACACTTTTTGGGGGATTTCCAGCAACAGCATATTGTTGCATAAATGCAAGTTATTGCTGCCAAGTAATGTAAAATGTTTCATTGTATTTGGGATGGTGACAAGAATTGTGCCCAGATTTGCAAAGTATAGAGTTCCTTGAGTTGTGTGACACCGACTGACATTTTAATTCTGATTTTTCTTTTTCAAAGGAAATTGATGAAATATGTAAATTTCCCTTAGTAAGATTCACCTGTGGTAATCTGGTACAAGGCACGCAAAGAGTATAGCCAGTCTATGGAACCAATGAACCCTTCAGTACTAGGAATTTTGGCCTGGGAAAAGATGCAGAAGTTGGTTGGCTTATCCTAAATTTGGAGACTTCTGCAATATTGGGTGGATTCTTTCCATTGTTTTGAGGTGTCAGCTGCAGATAATCCAAGTCTAAAAATAATTAATTTCATAGTAAACTAGATTGCTTGCATTTGAGATGAAATATTCTTCACAGACAAATATTCCGCTTCTAATGTGTTCTCAAGTGACCTCCAACTATCAGAGGAACTTTCTATTTTCACAACTCCCTTGGTGGTGAAAAGAATAATAGGCAAGCTAATGTACAACAGATGGAGGAACACTGTCACCTAACACCACCACAAATGATGCCCCACTAATGTGGAACAGAATTTAGAGTTTTGAAGCTTCTGTTTTGCTTCAACATGACTTCTGACTATAATTCAATTAATTTGATATTGAGATTTAGTGTTATTGTGAATTCCATTGTACATATTTTTTTGCACTGCTCAAATTCACAGAATTAAATAGATCTGGAATTTCAAAAAAAGAAACTGGTCTAAAAATAGTGACCATAAAACCACAGAAAATCATTAAAAAAAAAACTTTGTCCTTGAGGGAATGAAATTTGCTGTCATTGCTTGGCCTGGCCTCCAGGCCCAGAACAATGTGGTTAACTCTTTATTGCCCTCTAAATTGCCCTAACAAATTACTCATGTCAATAATTGTTGCCATCATTGCCTGTGTTCCTTAAGCAAATATATCTTAAATACATTATTGGGAAAAATTTTGCTTCATTTTTGTTTCTCACCCAGAGGTATTAATTACTTCATTCTGGTTTGGTTGCCTGGCTGTCAGAAACATGCTGATGTCACACTGAGAAGTTCATGATTTATTTAATCTGCACAGTCAAATTAACTATCTTTGAATCATTCCAGCAAGCCCTGATCCAAACTAGTACCAACCTACTAACAGTTAATTAAATTCAGATGCTTCATTTGATAGGTATGGAATATTTAGCAAATAGACTTAGCTATGAACTACCTGCTCTGAAAACATCTCTGAATGTATCCTGGCTTGGCTATAAAGGGGCAGCCTTCAGAGCAAGTAGTGGCTGCTACAGTGTAAAATTTAACAAATGTAGCTTTTATGTTTCAGGATTTTTCATATTTTGCCTTTTCAGTTTTCTATAAATAGTATTTTGTTGCAATGATCTTGAATGTTCCTGTTTACAAGCTTGGAAATTTTAAAGTAATCCCTGACAGAATATGAGACGAGATGAACCGGGTGAAAAAAAAGCTTTTGTGATGTTAATTGAGAGAGAAATGTTGTAAGAAAAGTATTATAAGTAAAATCTACTATAAAACACTGCACCCTATCCCAAATTGCGTTGTGGAATATTGTGGACACAGGAAGACCAAATGTTGCAGCAATTTAACATCTCATGCAGTCAGAATTTCCATCTCTCTCTGGATTACACTGAAACTTCAGTCAAGATTAAGAGCTAAATTCTCTGAACTCTCAATTCCAAAACATTCTTCTCCATTGTAGGAGTAATGCGAGCAAACCAAGGCTAACATCACAGGCCGGATTTTTAACCTGCACAAAGGGATATGGGTGGTAGATAGATGGTTTGCAAATAGTGATATTCAGTTGTGGATAATAGCCGTTGTGTCCAAAAGAAACTTCAGGTATAAATGAAGTTTGCGGTGGGGTTTAAGTCTTCCCAATGTTGGAAAACTTTTGAGCCTTCTTTCCTCACCCTCCCCATACACTTTTAGTTTTTCTTCAAAGAAAACATTACCACCAATATACATTCTGCATATATGGAATGTAACTATTATATCAAGGATCTATAACATTTTATTATTCAAATGTGCTTTCAAATTAGAAACCTGTCACTTCTGGCTGTTCAGAGTGACAGTGAAGTCTGCCCTGCAGGTTCTGCGGTGGTACCTATTCTAGATGCAAGCTGGTTCTGATAATATATAGTTCTTTTGATTTTAATATATGTGTATAGTTATTCATATCAAACCAATAAAGAGATTATTTTTTGGAAAATAATATTAGTAGACAGAAGTAGTTTGAGCTATTGTGTAGGAAGGAACTCCAGATGCTGGTTTAATCCAAAGATAGACACAAAATACTGGAGTAACTCAGCAGGACAGGCAGCATCTGCCTATCTGACTTCTTAAGTCTGAAGATGGGTCACGACCCGAAATGTTACTCCAACATTTTGTGTCTATCTTTAGTTAGAGCTATGGCTGACTTATTTAATTAAGATACCACCAAGATCACATGTATCCACTGAAACAGCACACCATACAGAGAGCAGTGGGAATTTTTATCGCATTTGGCCAAGTTACAAGAAATGCCCCTAATTATTAATGGACTTGGCAAAATTTGGTGTTATCAGAGTACATTCTCCTTGGAGATTATGGAATTAAACCAACAAAATAAATCCAAATGTTGGCAATCACATCTGATATTCCTATATCCAAATGTAAGGCATGCTGATGCTTGTGTCACTTGGATTTAGAGAGAGCATAAGTATCCAGCAAATAATGTAAGACGTGTAGGAAGAAACTGCAGATGCTGGTTTAAAATGAAGATAGACACTAAAAGCTGGAGTAATTCAGCGGGACAGGCAGCATCTCTGGAGAGAGGGAATGGGTGATGTTTTGGGTCGAGACCTTTCTTCAGACAGATAACGTAAGACAGTGGGATCAAAATGGTGTGCACAGTTTTGGATGTTCTAGCAATAAAGAATGCAGAAGATATTCAGCAGGATCTTGACTGGAATGGAGGGTTACAGTCAGAAGTAGATATTGGATAAGGTGGGCTTATTATCACTGGAACTTAGGAGGATGAGGGTGATCAAATAGAGGTTTATAAAATGATGAAGCGTAGATGGAATAGATGGTCAAAATATTTTCCCAGGGCTGGGAGTAATAGAGGGCACAAATTCAAAGGAGATCTGAGGGATAGGGTGCTCACACAAGGCTGGTGAACATCTGGTGGTGCTGCCATAAATCATAGAACAGTACAACATGGGAACAGGCCCTACTGTCCACAATGTCTGTTCTGAACATGATGCCGAGACCAATTCTTATCTGCCTACACATAAACCATATCATGGAGTAGGCTTATGAATTTGTAGCTCAATATATTGAGAGCTCATGGATGTTGAATTAGTGCAGAACCGGTGTGAAGCAGCTGAGTTTTGAAGAAGTTATGCTGGGGCAGCCAAGAAGAATCTCAAAAACCATATTATGTGGTGATGTTAGAACATGGAACATAAAATAGTCCAGGAAAAGAATAGGCCCTTCAACCCACAATGTCTGTGCTGAACATGATGCCAAGACTAACTCTCATCTGCTTGCACATAATCCATATCCCTCCATTCCCTGCCTATCTGTGTGCCTATCCAAAAATCTAAACGCCACCATCGTATATAAAAGTATCTGAAATGTCACTATTGTCTCTAATGGCAGATGTATTGGAGGCCATTTTGACAGGTACGAAAGGAAAAATCTAATTTGATATGTACCTAAAGCGGGGAAAACTGTACAGCGATATGTACCTGGTATGGGGAAAATAGGATCAGTTTGGCATGTGTGATGTGGACCGAGAGGGACCATTTCTAGTATGCTGTACATATCCTAAACAGATATGCCATTTTGGATACTGTTGGGGGAGATGCCTCATCAGGGGAAGGCAGCAGCAGCCAAGTTCATGGCACCGTGGGTGGCTCTGTGGCAAAAGAGGGGAGGAAAAAGAGTGGAAGGGCTATAGTGATAGGGGATTCAATTGTAAGGGGAATAGATAGGCGTTTCTGCGGCCGCAAACGAGACTCCAGGATGGTATGTTGCCTCCCTGGTGCAAGGGTCAGAGATATCTCTGAGCGGCTGCAGGACATTCTGAAGGGGGAGGGTGAGCAGCCAGTTGTCGTGGTGCACGTTGGCACCAACGATTTAGGTAAAAAACGGGATGAGGTCCTACAAGGTGAATTTAGAGAGCTAGGAGATAAACTAAACTGCTAGTCAGAGTAGGAATAGGATATTTCATATGAATACGTGGCTTGAAAAATGGTGCAAGGGGGAGGGATTCAAATTTTTAGGACATTGGAACCAGTTCTGGGAGAGGTGGGACCAGTACAAACAGGACGGTCTGCACCTGAGCTGGAATGGAACCAATGTCCTAGGGGGAGTGTTTGCTAGTGCTGTCGGGGAGGATTTAAACTAATGTGGCAGGGGGATGGGAGCTGGAGCAGAGAGACAGAGGGGTGTAAAATGAGGGTAGAAGCAACAGGTAGCAAGGTGAAAAGTAAAAGTGGCAGGCAGACAAATCCAGGGCAAAAATCAAAAAGGGCCACTTTTCAACATAATCGTACAAGGGGTAAGAGAGTTGTAAAAACAAGCCTGAAGGCTTTGTGTTTCAATGCAAGGAGTATACGTAATAAGGTGGATGAATTAAATGTGGAGATAGTTATTAATGATTATGATATAGTTGGGATTACGGAGACATGGCTCCAGGGTGACCAAGGCTGGGAGCTCAACATCCAGGGATATTCTATATTCAGGCGGGATAGACAGAAAGGAAAAGGAGGTGGGGTAGCGTTACTGGTTAGAGGAGATTAAAGCAGTGGAAAGGAAGGACATTAGCTTGGAGGAAGTGGAATCGATATGGGTAGAGCTACGAAACACTAAGGGGCAGAAAACGCTAGTGGGAGTTGTGTACAGGCCACCTAACAGCAGTAGGGAGGTTGGGGATGGCATCAAGCAGGAAATTAGAAATGCATGCACTAAAGGCGCAGCAGTTATAATGGGTGACTTCAATCTACATATAGATTGGGTGAACCAAACTGGCAGGGGTGCTGAGGAAGAGGATTTCTTGGAATGTTTGAGAGATGGTTTTCTAAACCAACATGTCGAGGAACCAACGAGAGAACAGGCCATTCTAGACTGGGTATTGAGTAATGAGGAAGGGTTAGTTAGCAGTCTTGTTGTGCGAGGCCCCTTGGGCAAGAGTGATCATAATATGGTAGAGTTCTTCATTAGGATGGAGAGTGACAAAGTCGATACAGAAACAAGTGTTCTGAACTTAAAGAAAGGTAACTTTGAGGGTATGAGGCGTGAATTGTCCAAGATAGACTGGCGATTGATGCTGAAAGGGTTGACAGTGGACATGCAATGGAAGGCATTTAAAGGTCGCATGGATGAACTACAACAAGTGTTCATCCCAGTTTGGCAAAAGAACAAACCAGGAAAGGTAGTGCATCCGTGGCTAACAAGGGAAATCAAGGATAGTATTAAAACAAAAGATGAAGCATACAGATTAGCCAGAAAAAGTAGCATACCAGAGGACTGGGAGAAATTCAGAGTCCAGCAGAGGAGGACAAAGGGCTTAATTAGGAAAGGGAAAATAGATTATGAGGGGAAAACTGGCAAGGAACATAAAAACAGACTGCAAAAGCTTTTATAGATATGTCAAGAGGAAAAGATTAGTTAAGGCAAATGTAGGTCCCTTGCAGTCGGAAACAGGTGAATTGATCATAGGGAACAAGGAGATGGCAGACCAATTGAACAAATACTTTGGTTCTGTCTTCACTAAGGAAGACATAAACCGTCTGCCGGAAATAGCGGGGGACCGGGGGTCTAATGAGATGGAGGAACTGAGGGAAATCCAGGTTAGTCGGGAAGTGGTGTTAGGTAAATTAAATGGATTAAAGGCAGATAAATCCCCAGGGCCAGATAGGCTGCATCCCAGAGTGCTTAAGGAAGTAGCGTCAGAAATAGTGGATGCATTAGTGATAATTTTTCAAAACTCTTTAGATTCTGGAGTAGTTCCTGAGGACTGGAGGGTAGCTAATGTAACCCCACTTTTTAAAAAGGGAGGGAGAGAGAAAACGGGGAATTATAGACCAGTTAGCCTAACATCGGTAGTGGGGAAAATGCTAGTCAGTTATTAAAGATGTGATAGCATTACATTTGGAAAGTGGTGATATCATCGGACAAAGTCAGCATGGATGTACCAAAGGCAAATCATGTCTGACGAATCTTATAGAATTTTTCGAGGATGTAACTAGTAGAGTGGATAAGGGAGAACCAGTCGATGTGTTATATCTGGACTTTCAGGAGGCCTTCGACAAGGTCCCACATAGGAGATTGGTGTACAAACTTAAAGCACACGGTATTGAGGGTTCAGTGTTGAAGTGGATAGAAAATTGGTTGGCGGACAGGAAGCAAAGAGTAGGAATAAACGGGTCCTTTTTGGAATGGCAGGCAGTGACTAGTGGGGTACCGCAAGGCTCAGTGCTGGGACCCCAGTTATTTACAGTGTATATTAATGATTTGGACGAGGGAATTGAATGCAACATCTCTAAGTTTGCGGATGACACAAAGCTGGGTGGCAGTATTAGCTGCGAGGAGGATGCTAGGAGGCTGCAGAGTGACTTGGATAGATTAGGCGAGTGGGCAAATGCATGGCAGATGCAATATAATGTGGATAAATGTGAGGTTCTTGCCTTAGAGGGAGTACAGGGAGTACAGAGAAGGTTCACCAGATTGATCCCTGGGATGGCGGGACTTACATATGAGGAAAGACTGGATAGACTGGGCTTGTACTCGCTGGAATTTAGAAGACTGAGGGGGGATCTTATAGAAACATATAAAATTCTTAAGGGGGTGGAGAGGCTAGATGCGGGAAGATTGTTCCCGATGTTGGGGGAATCCAGAACCAGGGGTCACAGCTTAAGGATAAGGGGGAAGTCTTTTAGGACCGAGATGAGAAAACATTTCTTCACACAGAGAGTGGTGAGTCTGTGGAATTCTCTGCCACAGAAGGTAGTTGAGGCCAGTTCATTGGCTATATTTAAGAGGGAGTTAGATGTGGCCCTTTTTGCTAAAGGGATCAGGGGGTATGGAGAGAAGGCAGGTACAGGCTACTGAGCTGAATGATCAGCCATGATCATATTGAATGGCGGTGCAGGCTCGAAGGGCCGAATGGCCTACTCCTGCACCTATTTTCTGTTTCTATTTCTGATTCCATGAAATTTGAAGGTGAGGAAATTCCAATATATCTACACTGTTTGTGGCTTGTTTGAGCAATTGGGATCCATCTGCTGTAACCACATTTAATCAAATCTCCAGGAATACATTCAATCAGCAAATTTGTCTGAGCACTCAGAACAGACATATTACAAAAAGTATATGTGCACCACATATCAAATAAGCATCACATTTATTTAATTGTTTAAAAGAAATGTATTTAGCAAAAATGTGTCCCTTTGTCCCTAAGTCTTAAAAATTATGAAAGCTTTTGAGAGACTAAATAGAGTATAAATATTCCTAACTGTGGGGATGACCATATCAAGAGGCCACCAATCATAGAAATCCAACAAGGACTCTTAAAAACCAAAATTCTCTATCTAGGGCGAGGAATAAGATGTAACTCGCTGGCATGGGGTCAGATAGCACAAAATAGTTATCAACGATGGTAAAACAAGTGCAGTGCTATGTTGATAAGGCCATGAATCATAGAAGCAGAATTGGGCCATTCGGCCCATCGATTTTTCGCTGCTGTCCGTTCATGGCTGATCGATTTCTCCCTCTCAACGCCATTCTCCCTTAATAAACAACGGGATCAGTGCAAAAGCAACGCCTTCGTTGCTGAGTTGAGCTGAGGGGTTCGTGGTTCCAAGCTGTGGCTCGGCGTGCAGTGTTTTAGAGCTGCGTTTTTGCAGAAGGCAGGTCTGTCTCTCTCTCTCTCTCGCCCTGTTGTCCCTCCCCGGGGAGAGCATGGCAGCTTGTCACGTGAGCGAGCAGCGGCGTTTCCTCGCCACCTGCCCGCGGCACGGAGCCATCGCTCTGGAAGCGGCATCGCCGGTCGCCGAGTCTCCCCCCCCCTCCCTCTCCCTCTCCCTCTCCCTCTCCCTCACTCTCACCCTCCCCGACGCGGCGCCTGCCGCCTGACGGACGGCTCCCTGCCACCCGCCTGGCGGACGGACGGACGGACGGAGGGAGTGGGGATCAAGGCCCGGGCCCGGCCTCAGCGCGTTGTGTTTCCGGGTCGGGGGTGAGGGCGCCATATTGATCGGCTCGGAGCTGGGAGCTGGGAGCTGGGCGGCCCGACGGCAGGTGAGTGAAACACAAGCCCGTCTGCTCGGCCGCCGACACCCGCCACGAATACACCCCCCCCCCCTCCACCCACAGCGATCGATCGATCGATCGCGTCCACACGACCGGCACCGGGGTCCGATGCTCGGCCTGAGTCCCCCGGGGCCGAGCCCGAGCTGCGGCGGCGATGAGACGATGGCTGCTCTGCGCTGGGGCTGGGGAGACGCTTGTTCCCCCCCCCCCCGGGAGTTGGGGGGTGGATGGATGGATGGATGGATGGAGAGTTTGGTCGCCGGTAGCGGGGAGACTGTCTCGGGAGTCGGGACGGGACGGGGGGGGGGGGAAGGTACGGGGAGAGATGAAACGACCCGGGAGCAAACCAGGCCAAGCTCGGCGCTTGGAGCCATTCACTTACACCCCTGTAGCTCAGTGCTGGAACCCAACGCCTGAGCTCGGCCGAGCCAGGGTCGAATGAAAACTGCCCGCTTTCTGCCTGTATCTGTCAAGGAATGAAGGTTGGCTGGGCCTTTCCCTGCTCGACCTTTTGCCGATGAAATAAGACATGCGGCTCCCTGTTGAACATCAACCCAAATCGACAAAACAATTCGTCATTAGTCCTAAAATATTCTGTTATCCCGATAAGTTGTTTTGGTGTCTGATGTTGAAAGACCCGAAACACCCAATGACCCCAGGTTACACCACTGATAATGTATTTAGGAGCATCAAGAGATGTATTTATCAATCAAAATGTAATCAGTGTTATTAATGTATACCATGCGAAGACGAATCCGTTATCTTAAGTTTTGATCGGGGCATGTATTGCGGAGGGACTTGGCCAAGACACGTTTAGTTAATACACAGGGTATTGCAACAAAAAAAAAAGTTGCATGTTTTCTTTCCAAATGATCTCTTTGCATATACGTGTTTTATAAGAATACATTGCAACATGGCAGATATTTTGGAATCACAGACTGGATTACGGCAGGAGTCCATTTGGCCTGTCAAGTCCACAACTGCTTTGTGTTAAAGCTATTGAACTGGTTCCACTTCTCCAACCCTCTCCCCATAATACTACAATTTATTTTCTTTTAGATGTGCACACCTCTGTCTGTAATGCTAAAATTGAATCAGTCATCACTTATTTAACCTATCTCACTGTGGCTCTTGCATTTTTTTTATCTGTAGTTTCCCTAGATTTGTAATACTGTAACACTATTCTGCACTCTTTATTTTTCTCTTTGAACTACCTGTTGTACTTGTGTTTGGCTTGATTGCACTCGCATGGTATGATTTGACTGGATGGCAAGCAAACTAGGTTTTCCATTGTATCTTAGTACACCTGACAATAAAACCAACAAATCAACATATTATTGCAGCAAATGTTCAGATCTTAATCACCAGCTGTATAGCAAATAAAAATCTGTTACACTTGGTCACTGTAATGTGCTACAATGCTAAGAACTATATTGATGCGTAACAATGCTGAGAACTGTTCTGCACTCTGTATCTTCCCCATTGCTCTGTCTTTGTACTGTGTAGCATTATCTGATCTTTTTGGATAGTATCCAGAACAAAACTTCTCGCTGTACTTTGGTACACGTGACTATAATAAACCTAAAGCTAATTTTGATGGTCAACTTTATTCTGTGTCCCTTAATTCCCAGTCCAGACAACATCTACCATCTATTCTGTTTATACCAGTATCTCTTTCTGATCTTGTAATTCAAATCTGATAACCTACTCTGGTCCAAACACTGTGCACACAATTGAAACCTACATCCCTGGAATGATTCTGATGAATTTCTTCCATGTCTCCAAACCCTGTACATCTTTTACAACATACACAGAACTGAATACACTGATTCCAATATGGCTGTAAAGCTTTTATAAAAGTTAATCGTGGTTTTCTAGTTTTTCCCCTTGATGATTTTTGGTTCTGTTTAGAGGCACAGTATGGAAACAGGCCCTTCGGCCCAACAAGTCTGCGTCAACCAGCAATTCCCGCACACTGACACTATCCTACATTCACTTTGGAGTGGGAAGAAACTGGAGCTCCCGGGAAAACCCATGCAGGTTATAGGGAAAAGGTACAAACTCCTTTCAGGCAGCACCCATAGTCAGAATTGAACCCGGGTCTCTTGACATGTAAGACAGTAACTCTACCATTACGCCACCGTGCCGCCCTATTTATAAAGCACTGAATCCTATATGCTCTTTAACCACTTTTTCAACTTTCCTTTCCGCATCAAGCAAACTATTTACATGCGCTTCAGAGCCCCAGATTTCCGTGTCTTTGTATCTCCTTTAAAATGCTGTTTTCTCAAATTTATATTGTTTTTTCTCATTCCCAGACTGTAATGTTTCTTGGCATTAAATTGTGCCTGTCATGCCTGTCCATCTCATCTATTTCCTTGAAGTGTTACCATCGTCCTCACTTTTCACTGTACTTCCTAGATTTGTGCTATTTTCTTAATAGAAATTGTTCCATTGCACATCCAAATCATTAATGTTTATTGGGAAAAGCAGTGGTCGTTGTACTAATCCCTGGAAAGCACAACTTTGCACCTCTTCAGTCCAAACAAAAATCATTCACTAATACTGTTTCCAGTAATTGGCCAATTTTGATTCATGCTGCTATAATACTTCTTTCTATACCTTTTAATCTTAATGACAAGTCTATTAAGCGACACTGTTGAATAAATTTGTACATCCATGAATGCCACATTAATTGCTCTTTCCCTATCAAGCCACTTACTTTATCAGAAACTTTGTCAAGGTAATTGGATCAATTTGCCTTGAGGTGTAAAAGCACTGGGATTTTCTAAGACTGAGTACAACTATGGTTAAAACACATTCCTACGAATCCCCATGTTATAGAAAATAGCGTCAGAAAGCAATTGTGCCGATAGGGAATTTCAAACTCGCAATAATAGTTTTTTTTCTCTGCAAGATTTTCAAAAATATTAGCCTTTTAAATAGCATAAACTTTATTTTTATGTTATAACCTAAAAACATGGAATGCTGTCGATTACATTGTTTAAGGGAGTATCATTGGCAAGTGTTAACAGAGATGATCACTTGTCAATTTCAATGCCCACTTACAATGAAACTGACAGACTGTGGTCTTAAGGGACAAGAGTGTCATCAATACATCAATTGCTTTTTATGTCATTCACTTTAGCGAAATGCATGGGAGCAGAATTACCTGTACTAAATAAATGTGCTTTTTTCTTTTGTTTATCTGTTGAGAGTTCCCTTTCTGTTAAGATGTTGAATTGGATGGTTATTTAGAATCACTGGAAATAATCCAAGCCTTGGTTTAAATTTCCAGATCTCAGAAACAAACTTGGCAGGGATGTCTAGCTGTGTTGTCAGTTTAACCACGTAATAGTGATTTTGTTCTATTTCCATGTCACTGGAGATACCTTAATTTAGAGCACACTTTTCTATCATAAGTAACTCTGGAATAAATCCATCTTGGCCCAGAATATTTAGCATTCAACTACGAAAACATTGATGTAATATGCTACAGCCTTAAATATGGGCACTTTGACGTTTTTAAATAAAAAGCATCAAAAAACTTTTCCTTTGCTGTGCCCAGTCCCCACAAATAATGTAGGCATCTAGTAAGAATTTCGAGCCCTAAAGTAAATCAGCATTTCTAACTGGTGTATCTTGTATTTTTCAATTATTGTCTAATCGGAAACATCTTCATTCACATTGGTTCCTTGGTCTTTCTGACTCCAAGAGTAAGTCTGATCCAAAAACCCATTTGAATGTCGATTGGTCTCACCCTAATGTACAGGGCATTAGGGTGCATGCAAAGTATTTTACCCAAGTTAGGGGAATCAAGAACCAGAGGACATAGGTTTAAGGGAAAAGATTTAATAGGAACTTGGGGGGCAACCTTTTCACTCAGAGGGTGGTAGGTATATGTATCCACTTTTACTATTACAAAGAACTCATTTTTAAATGGGTGTCATTCAGTATATTTAGGATGGCTAAAGGAATGTTATTTTACAAAGTATATTTTTATTGAACTACGATTATGTTAGGAATTGTTAACACGTGACCTATGGCTGTATTTTAAGATGTGACCGTTAGTAGTTTAGACTGCTGAATGTACTAAGGAATTGTATATTTTGTATTCCAGGATATTTTTTCAACTTTATGGCGTTTCTAACGTGTTGAGGTAGAGTGCAAACACGAAAAACCTTCTGTTTTGTTGGTAGCTTTTAAACGATTGTTGTTGAACAATTGAAGATGTGGGATCAAGGTAGTCAACCTTGGCAACAGTGGCCTTTAAGCCAGCAACAGTGGATGCAGTCATTTCAGCAGCAACAGGATCCAAGTAAGTTTCCATAACTGAAAAATTCACAATGTTTAATTTGTTCATATAAAGCATGTTTTTGATATTAATTGATGCAGATCAAGAATTTCAGAAAGTAAAGACATTTGAAAATATCAGTATGTTTTTTTTGAACTTCAACCAATGTTATAATTGTTAATCTTAGTCAATTTTAAGTGGTATGCAAGGTTCCAACCAATGGGTTCACCATGAAGCCAATCCCATTGTGACCTTCCTCTCGGTCTTTCTCATTTTGATATTGAACCTCAAATCCAGTAGCTTTCTGCTGGAGTGGTGCGAATGTACAGGGCATTTGGGAAAATGTTCAGCATCTGTTGCTTCCACTCCAGAACCAAGTTCACTCCTTTCTCAGTCATCAAGGTGTACCGTGCAGGCAATGCTTGCTTACATGAACAACACTCTCTCCCCAACAATAGTTCACGATGAGGTCCTGCAAAATGTGATCATCCCCAACTGTCCCCATTGTGTGAACGCAGCCTTTCTTTACCTGAGAAAAAGAACAGAGATCAAGATCTCAGACCTAACACAAAACTGATCTTTCTCCTGAACGGATATACTACCTTGCCTTAACATACTGAAGAGTTACCATGAACATTGTCTCTGCCAAAATTCAAATCCATTTGAAGGAGAGGTGACCCAATATCAACATCCTCTCTCAGGCTACTGCAAGGATGTTCCTAAAGCCTCCTTAGAAATAAAAGTTACAACCTTACCAACTCTGAGGTCCATGACCCATGATAGATGTGGCTTCCAGGATCATTTTCACCAGGAGCATGTGGAAGCACACTGTAAGCTGTGGAAAGGGAGTGTTATGAAGACAAAAGAGACTCCAGATCCTGGCATCTGAAGCAAAAAAACTGAAAGTCAGAAGAAAGTGATTTGAGCACCATATATGAAGGTAAACAGTGTAAGTGGACACTTCATGTCAAGTCCTTAGTACTTGCCTAACTAACCTTTCAGGTATGACGGGTATTGTATGGTACTTTATTTGTCACATGTACCGAGGTACAGTGAAATTCATTTTTGCATACAGTTCAGTACAAGTATCACTATACATAAGCACTTAGATACATATTAGCCTCAGAGGAATCTGAAGGGAGGCCTCAGGAGTCTGAAGAAGGGCCTCGATTCAGAACATCATCCATTCCTTCTCTCCAGAAATGCTTCCTGTCCCGCTGAGTTACTCCAGCAATTTGTATCTTCGTTGTAAACCAGCATCTGCAGTTCCTTCCTACACATATTTTCCATTACCTTGTGTTTAGTTATTAATTTGTCACCTGAACGGGTGGTCGCATTGATATGGTGGGCTGAACAGCCTGTTTCAATGCTATATCTTTCAATCAATTCAATTAATCAAAATTAGACACTTAATTGAAATTCAAGCGATAAAGTTTCAATTTCAAATTTGAGTTTAAAGTACATTTGTTCACTATATGTGATAAATTTTAAATTCATTGTGATGTACTGATGGAAAATTACAAAGGTGCTGCCTGCTAGCGTGACATTATCTACATAATAAATTGTGTCTGTATGAAAACATTTTTTTCCAGGTCAGATTGACTGGGCGGCATTAGCACAAGCATGGATTGCTCAAAGAGAGGCCTCCGAGGAATCTGTAACTGCACAACAGCCAGTAATAATACCCAATGGACAGGCAGTACATGGCATTGAAAATAGTCAAGACAATCATGGCAATTTTTCAGGAGATCCTAATTTCAACAGAATATGGGAACAGGGTTTGTATTTAATTTTCAGAAATGTTTGTTACCTTGGTCAGTTGGAAATATACTTGTAAATAGAGAAAAATGAGAGATTTTTATTTTGTTGATAATTATACAAGGGAACTATTCCCTTGTTGCATGTGTTAAGTTTATGTAATGTGCCACCAGTTAGTAATTTCATAGCTATTTACTAATACTTGTAATGCTTTATAAATGAGTACAGGGAGGTATGAAATGAGAATGAACAAATCAGGCACCAGCCATATTCTTTGATGCGATCTTTCCTGGGTTTTAACCCACTTACTGTTCCCTTGGGAAAGAATGCAGAATTTCTCCTCCTTTCTCTGGGGAATTGAAAAAAACATAAAAATAATGAATTCTATCTGGAAGGATGGTGAAGGAAAGATGCACAAGATTATATCAAAATATCTACAATTTTTTAATTGTAGGTAAAAATAAATCCTCTGGTGAAAAATACAAGGGTTCTTTAACCGAGTTTTCTTGCTTTAAGATTATTGTTAAATAGTTGCAGAGCACTTCTCGTTTTTCTATGCTGCACGTTTGTACAATATTTTGAAATGTGCAAATAAACAGGAGAAGAGGGTTCCATATTTGAATTACTTGATTCTGTTTGGTATTCTTGAGCGATTTGGTGGAACGGGTAGAATGAGTGTAGTCACTATTTGGATCTGGAAATTTGTTTACATTTTGTATTATCATTCTGGGTGTGGCATTCCTGGGTACAGCTTGGGAATTAGAAAGAATACAATGGGAGAAAAAAAACCTAGTTGGCAGAATAACAGTAGGTGAACATTAATGCAGTCATAAATTAGAGCACACAAGGACAGTTTTAATGATTGCCTGAGCTATATCAAAACGACATAATTGAAGGAAAATTTATAGTGACTATAATACACATATATATGACCCAGTGCAATACTGCATTCAGCAAAGCAAACTAAATTGCGTGACTGTTCACTTCTTGCTTCATGAATTTACCATGGCTTGAATGTAACATTGCACATTTTTATATATCCTGTTTCTAAAATGAGTAAAGGAATGAACATTGAGTAATTAAGGGACAGATGCTATTTTGTAGGTATTTCTTTAATTAGCTCATTTTTTTCAAGCAAACATTTGGCTCCTCTGGCAGTAGAGTTTTGTGCTTGGAGTTCTATCTGTTTGCTTGGCCGCGATGAACAATGTGTTTCTGGAGTTGGTATTGGGTTTAAAGAAAAATCTGATGCCGTTTTATTGGTTGGTTACCCTGAAAAGATCCCTGAAAAGAAAAGACTGTGAGGCTTTTAATTTTTTGAATGTTATCTTGACCCCCATCACCAAGTCAGACTCTTGAGTTTCCTGCCAAGAACATGCCCCTCTGATTTTATCTCTGACCATTGCAGTCTCTATAAAAAAATAAACTTGAAAATGTCATGGTGAGCAGGCCATGGACCAACAAAATTGGCTAACCATGAACACAGCTTTCTATGGGTTGTTAAAGTATGCTGAGGAGAATTTAAAAAATATGATTCTTTTCTGGAATTGCTCTTTTATGATGAATTCTTTCATTAAAAAAATTTAATTCCCTTTACTATAGAGCAGTATAGTTCAGCAGTAAATATTACCATTTAAATAGAAATTCAAAATTACAGGTATAATGGGTCTTTAGGAATCTCGTATAGAATCTACTATAGGTGCTGAGTTTCAATTTGTGTATTTACTAGACTGGGGAATGCAACATCATCGACCACCTCCCCCACCACCAGACGAGCAGTGGATACCAACCCCAGCTCCCATGGACATAGTCCCTCCATCGGAGGACAATAGCCAGGACAGTGGTGAGTTTGCACCAGACTCTAGACGTATGTTCAATCAAGTCAATAACAACAATTTTGGAGGAGCACCAGAAAACTTTGGAATGGGATCTGTGCCCGTCAGCCAGTTTGATTATCAGGTAAATCTGTTTAATGCAGTTTCATTCTTGGTGTATAAGCATTCATGCCATCTTGAGACAGGCTTCAAACCAATATTGGTTTTGTTTACGTAAGATAAGTGAACAGGAAACATTTTATCTTTTGAGATTCTTACTTCCTTACATTCCAGAATTATATAAAAACAACAGCAACACAATGTAGGTAACGTAGTTGCTGTATCTTTAGTCGACTGATTCTGCTTCACTAATGCAGAAAACCATGCAGCTCCCAGTTGTGAGCGGCACGGGTGGCTTTTGTGATTTTTCTTTTGAGAAATCCCATTAATCTATAGCTACGATATAAAATGGTCATGAGATAGTTTTCCCTTCATTATTTCCCAAGGGACCCAAAGCACGTATCTCTCCTCAGACCTGTCAAAGTCACAGTGCCCAGCTGGTAGTCCCATCTTTTGACGTGAGACGGGGACGTGAAGAATTGCCAAAGTTTTAGCATGCTCGAAATTGACTGAAATAGTATTTTAAATAGCAAAGTCCTGTCGTGGGACTTCTCTGGGACAATGTGCCCATCTGTATTAATCATGTTAGGTTCAAAATAAGGCTTTCCAGATTTTGTAAGCAATTAAACTTCAGATCAATCTTGTTTCAGGTAATTGAATGTCACCAGCTGATCCTGATGAAGAATATTTTTGTGAACTTGTGTGCTGTCTCTGGAAATGCAAAAATATATTTAAGAATCCAAAACTAGGAAAATAATACCTTGCTACAAGATATTATTTCATTTATTTAAATATATTTTTAAACATTGCCAATTAACATGAACTTTATATAAGACTTGAGATGCATTCATCGGGATGATTTATGATAAGTTCATGAAAAGAGTCTTGGTTTGGGTATCCTTTTAAATGCATGTAACATTTTACACTTGCAGCATGGTGCAGCTTTTGGTCCCCCAGGAGGATTTCATCCACCTTATTGGCAACCTGGGCCACCACCTAACCGTAGAGACAGACCATCTTACAGAGATCGTCCACGGTCACCCATTGCAGTAAAACAAGACCCTCCTGCACTTGGTAAGTTTCTTCTGCCAGTTTTACCCTTTGTGATAAACATTTTTTTCCCCCCATTTTGGTAAGATTTAATTGGTAATGATCATATTTTTGATAAATATTTATTTGGCAGTATTGCAATTTTTGTGGTTTGATAGGGTGAACATGAAGAAATTGTTCCTCTAATAGCATATGAATTAGATAGCCTCCAAGAGATCAAAAATAATTTAAGAGGAAGTGCATTATATGGAAAATGGAGAGATGGCAAAACTCAATGCCACATGAACTGGCTGATAAAACAATTCAACAAACATCTTGAAAGGAGACTTGGGATTGATAAAAGCAACAGCAAAAGATTGAAGAGTGAGGAAACACATGTGGCAAATCCCAGTAGAGCCAAAAAATTGCCTTTGGCACGGTGGATGTTAGGCAAATAAGGTTGGACATTCTTCGAGATATTATAATCATCGGATTCCACATTGATTAATTGAACTATCCTTTATTTTAAGGAGATTGAAGAATCGAGGCATATTGCCATGTGTCCCATGCTTTCTTTATCTCTGTCATTCAACCTCCTTTCTCTATCCCTACTTCAAATATTTCTAGTCATTGTGCCTATAGCTTATTTTTAAGGTGAAATCTGCTAGGTGTTGACATTTGGGAGGGCTTTGAACCAGGTTCAGAGTTTCGCCAGGAATGCTTAATAACACCTTGTTGTAGATGCTGTGAAACGCAGAACGCTGCCAGCTTGGATTCGTGAGGGTCTGGAGAAGATGGAGAGAGAGAAGCAGAAAAAACTTGAGAAGGAAAGATTAGAAAAAGAACGTGCTCAGTCTTCAAAACACAAAAAAGATCCCGAAGAGGTGCCTGAAGAAACTGATGGGCCACGATTGCCTCACAAAAGTAAATTTGTAAGTATATGCATTTGGTTTACCACAAGGTGCAATAACTAAATTGCTTGAAGCCTTTTTTCAATAGAGAATGTTTTTTGGGATAATCTTTTAAATAAGGTTGAATTTCACTTACAATGTTGTTAGTGTTTTGTGAGAGGCGAGCTGTGAAGCAACAAGGGTAGTGGCATGGGGATTTGTGCACTCTTTAGAACTCAAAATTGTTATCACTGTTAAAAGAAAAATATAAGCCAGATGTGAAAACGTTTACGAAAATGATCCCAGGAATGCTTGGGTGAACATTTGATGAGCATTTGAAGGCACTGGGACAGTAGTCGCTGCAGTTTAGAAGGATGAGGGGCCTTATTGAAACATACCGAATATTGAAAGGCCTGGATAGAATGAATGTGGAGAGGATCTTTCCACTAGTAGGAGAGTCTAGGATCAGAGGCCATTGCCTCAGCATAAAAGCATATACCTTTAGAAAGGAGATGAGGAGGAATTTTTTTAGTCAGACGGTAGTGAATCTGTGGAACCAGCCATTTTCCTCAGATGGCTGTCGAGGCCAAGGCAATGGATATTTTTAAGGCGGGGATTGACAGATTCTTGATTAGCAAGGTTGTTGGGGGTTATGGGGAGAAGGCAGGAGAATGGGGTTGAGAGGGAAAGATAGATCAGCCAGGATTGAATGGCAAAGTAGACTTGATGGACCTAATTCTGCTCCTAGAACTGATAAAGACATAATGAAACATTTTATTGAATAATCAGAAAATTACAGCCCAGGTGGTTACATTTAAGGGAATTGAATGCATTTATTTGTTTTTCTGATAACAATATTCATGTCAAATAATCCTTGTTTTACGCTTGTGCGTTTTATTACTTGACTTGGTGAGTATGTACTAATATTTTGAAAGATGGTGATTTTTTTAAAGAGTAAATCACTGGCTCTTGATTTACGGTATTTTAGGACAGCGATGATGAAGAGGAGGAGTACGAAACGACTGAAACCAAAATTAATGACAAACCAAGTAGGAGTCCTTCGCCTGTAGCTCAGGAAGAACAGAGCGAACCCGAAATGACTGAAGAAGAAAAAGAATTCCAGATGGCATGTTAATCTATTACCTTTTTATGCATTGGGCTTGTCATTAAATTTTAATTTCCTATCTTAAGTTTTAAACAGAAATATATGAATTTGGTAACCACCAGGGAGCAGTCCAAACAGTATATGAATTGACACAGTTGGAGAACGCCGACTGAGAGAAATTAAATGTGTTGACAGTTACAGAACTGTGTCACTGCAATAATAGCTGTAAAATCATGTTGATTTAAAAATAAAATTATAACCAGGCTTCTACTACAACATTAATCTTCACTGCATCTGTTTTGTAATTAATGTGATTTTAATTTTCCCCAATCAATTTCTCCACACTTCTTCCATCGTTGACACTATTGTTTACTTCAATCTCTAATGTAGAAGACAATGTGATCAACCATCCCTGTTATTTGAAATGTCTTCATAATAATTGTTCATTAGTCTGGTATTGTGCCAGTTAATCAACACTGTACGTAACTCACTAATTTTTATATTTTCTAATAATGTGATGTCAAAAATGGTCGGCAACACATGAACTTAACATCGCTATTCCTTATCAGTAGATACAAATCACAGGACTTGAATTGACATATTCTGGCTTTGGCTCCTTTTGCTGCTACCTTTTTAATATTGTCTCCAAACACCGTGCTATCTTTGTATTTAAAATCATATTATGTTCCAAGTTGCTCCAACATATTACTTATTGTGAGGAAATAATAATCCTGCGTAGTAAATATTTCCCCTTGACGCTCAGAAAGCTGGTCTAGATATCACTTTATATGATGTTAATAATAAAGTCAAGTTAATGTCATTTACATTCCAAGAACTAAATGCATAAAATGGTCTTGGAACATTCTGATGTTACTGCTATTTTAATAAAGATTCAGATTAGTTTAGAATCCAAATCTGAAAAATGAAATAACGTGAGAGGTGGCTCCTCTTTTTTTAAATAAAGATTTACTAAACGTTGTTGAGCAATCAGATGAGCTTAAGACAACATTGAATGTTTGTCCCATGGTCGAGAGTCTTTGTCCACGCTCACGATTTTTTGGTCCTCGACAGTATTTACTTTCCATTCTTATTGTCGCCACTTCCAATATTTTTTTAGGTTTCAGTTATAGCAATTAATGCATTTTTTTAAAACAATCTTAATTTAAGATTGATAATAAACTTAAACTATGCAGTAAGGAAGGCACTTGTAAATTGAGGGTCAGAAAATTTGTTAGGGCAGGGTAACTTATCTTATTCTAGAAGTGGCTTTGTCATATTTAAAATGGGAATAGCGATGGCGAAAATGAATACTGGCAGTGTATTGTTCTAAGAGTTAACATAATCGCAGTAATGAGAACAAAATGTGGATCTGATGTTCATAGTTCCACAAATGCACATGCTAGCCAAAGGAACATTTTAGTCTTTAAATAATTTACTTATTTACTAAGTAGAACCAAAACCACAGTTTTACAGGTGACTTATGCCAGTCACAGTCCATGCAGGTTAATTATTAGCCCAGTTTTTTTTGTTGTGACAATAGCTAAACGGCTGTGAAGCTGTCGGGCACTTTAAACCAATTTAAATGCTGTTGTCAGGGGTGTTAGAGTCATAGTTATACTGCACAGAAATAGGCCCTTTGATAAAATGTATCCATGTGGACCAAGCTGCCTACCTGTGCTCATTTCCCTGTGTTTGGCCTAGATCCCCAGACTTCTATCCATGTACCTGTCCATGTGTTTTTTAAACATTGTACTTGTTGTTACCACTTTCCTCTGGCAACCCATTCCATATAATCACCAGCCTCTGTGTAAAACTTGTCTGTTAAACCTCCTATAAATCTTTTCCTTGTTGCATTCACTGTATTTTAGCAGTTAGTGGTCTGATCTGAACTTCAGTATTGCAGATATTTTTTATTGTTGCATGAAGTGTGAATTTCTAATTACTAATCTAATCTAAGGCATAATTTAAGCCCTAATCTAATCTAAGCCATAATTGCTGCTTGGCAATCTGCCTAGTTCAAAAATACAAATATTGTTTGTAAAGATTATGATTATTTCGTAAATATTGTGAAATTATTTTGATTTATATTGTTTAGCTTACTCTAAAATGCTTTTATCTTTTAAAAAGCTGAAAGTTGTAAAATGTGGATGTTATGCATTTGAAAGTTATTCACTGTGATTTGGATGCTCAGCCAGTATGGGTGATACTATGGTTGCATCATTAGCAGGAATTCCTTAAAACATAATTTCAATAACAACCTGGGTTGAGAATGGAGCAATTCATGTCATGGAAGCAACCTGAAAATCTCTTACAGACCTGCAGCAAGCACTGTTGCGTCATCACTTCTACAGCAATGGCACTTTATATAGAATTGTATAGGTTCAGGCACTTTATTTAGAACGGTAAAAACAAAACTTGAGGCAATAAAGCGGTAAATGGCATAGCTCTAAAAGTAGTGTTACTTTTGGTTTTACCTTCATAATTTCATGTGATATTCACTTAAAGCATATTCAAATACTTGTTTTCTTAATCCCAGATGATAATGATGAAGATGCTGCTTACTGAAGTGCTTTTAGAAGTAACAAATGAAGAGATATATTATGTTGCCAGAGAAGCTCACCGGAAAGCCACTAAAGGTACATGAAATGTTTGCTTTTTTTAATTAAATAAATTGTAGAATATTACTAAAATCGAAGCATAATCACCTGGAACAGGTCATTAATTCCTTAAGATATGATGTATTTGAAATTTACTTTTTATATTATACTTTTATTGAAGAAAATTGCATTTATTCCTCAGAAGAAATGATAAAGTAATCCACTCTCAACTTAACATTTCTCAAATGTATTACACACTATGCAAAGCAACTGTGAGGAGATGGTACAGCAAAAACCTTATTAAATCAAACATTTGTGGAATATGGAAGTGATCCAAATAAAGAATCTGATTTAGTTTCACTCCTTGGCAGCTGTGATAGTCCGTCATGGACTGAATTACAACTGCTTCCGAATAAAAAATATCCAGGAAATGCACAATGTGTCTGGTGAGTATTCAAATAGTGGGGAGAAATAAACCTGCAGATCAGTTGATGAATAATGAATTCCATCTTGAGCTCATTTTGTTAGTTAAAATGGATTAGGAATTGGGAGCATTTATTTTTCCTGCTGTCTTAAATTTAACAAGATTAGGGTAATTTTTACAGTAAGATTAATTGATTTGTTTATGCATCAGTGAGCCTTCTCTCGGGTTAATTTACCTTTTGCCGTGACTTTAAACTATTTTCCTTTCTCCATCTTGTGCTAATCTCTTAAGACAATAGAGTAATAGTTGGTCATAAATAGTTCTACAATCTGATTACAGGTGATACTTGAATGATGAAATTCGAATTTACAAATGGAATGAACAATTGTGTTAATTTAAGGGTACAGTAGGTTTAAAATTGTAGCTCTTTATAATCTTAAACTGATAAATGATTGCTGTGAACATTATTTTTTTTAAAGCTACAGATGCTGGAAATTTGAAATTAAACCAGAAAATGCTAGAAAAGCTCATTGGGTCAAGTGGGATATGTAGAAAGAGAAACAGTAAATGGTACAAATGTGACTTTTTGTTGGAAGTGAGAAAGAGAGTTGCAGTTTTCAGTAGGAGTGAATGGGGAGGGGTGTGTCAAAAAGAAAGAACGTGATGCTCTGGAAATTAACGAGCTATGTATGACTGTGCACCAGGAATGTGAGTACTTGGCTTGTCATCAAGATGGCAAAATTTAAAAAAAACTAGAGTTGAAATTTACACATTCCCTTGTGTTATCTTTTTAATCAGTTTATAAATTCCTTAGGATTGATCACTGATCTGCCCTCAGTTGTAGCTAATGGCATTCAAGGTTGTTAGTCAAATAATATTTGATGACTAGTCTGTTTTAAAGTACATGTCTTCCTTTTGATCAATTTGTGTATTGTTTCAAGCATTTGGTTAAATTAGATTTTACTGTTTATAAAACAAAATGTCTTCAGTTAAAACAAATTTTCCCACAAAATTTTAATGTAAAATATTTCAAATATTTCCAAGATAATTCTTTAAACACCAATATCCAAAAAGCATCACTAAGTAGGATTTCAGCATTTATAATGTATAAACTGCGTCATAAAAGGTAGATATGGGATCTTTGGCGTTTCTGACCATTATTAAGCCATTGAAAGAAATCTTGGATTTGTTATTAAATTAATTTAAGAAATAATTAGTAAAGAGTGGGATTGTTTTATTCTGGTATTACACAAAATTATGGCAGTTATCCAGACAGCTCAGGAATTAATGCAATTTCTTGCACCTTTTTCTCGGTTCAATGAGAACAAATGGCAAATTACCATATATCCCTTTAATGAATTTTGCTAATTGAGAGTTTGTTTTTAATATTCATTCATAGTTGATTGGTTTACTTCCATCATGACATTAAAATGGACTTGCGCTAGTCGTGTTCCACAATCGTGTATGCATTTATAGAGATTTGTCTCTACTAGTGCACAATCAAAGTGCAATGGTTCAGTTTGCAGTACAATCTGAACTTGAACTGTGTGTTTCTTGGATTATAAATGCAGTGCATATTATTCAAATGTTCATACTTTTGACTGCAGGGTCATAAATGGAGCTATTTTCAGTGTAATGTGATTTTAGAAATCGGTGAGATGATCACCCCACCCTTCAAGCATTTGCTGTCAAGCCTGTATAGTATTTCCTGATATATACCGATTGAGATGTAAAACTTTTTAACGTCAGCATTTCACTATATTTTCAGGTCTTGCTTCCATAAATGCTGGAAAATTATCAGAGATTTGTTTTTGAAAAGCTGACAGTGCATCTCTTTGCAATATTTAAAATGCCACATGAGATCAAAATCCTTCTTAGTTGATAGTGCATTATTAGAGAATCTCACCTTACATTTCATGTTCGTAGATGCTAACTGATTTTGTTCTAGGTGATATAAAACTGTAAACAAATTTCCTGTTATGTGAAGCACTGCTCTTGAATGGATCTTTTTGTTTATAATGTTTCTTCTCTCCCTGCAAAGCAGCTGTTGTAGTACAGTTTTGCAATGCCATAGAAACTCATGACTTTGAAAAAGTGTTAACATGTTGTTCCTGTTGTTGATGTGATACAAAGCTCCTGCAAAGCTGCTGGCGCAGTCCAGTGCACTGGCTTCTCTAACTGGACTTGGTAAGTAACATCCTTTGAAAGAAAGGGGAGAAGGGGGATTTGTTCAAAATTTAAGCCTGAACGTGTGTGTTCCTTTGTATTTTTTAACTCTGATTGTGGACCGGTCAAAAGGTACCATTTTGCGTACTTTTGATTCGCATCTGTATTCTTATCCAGCTGTAGTTTCCTACATAAAAGTTATGAAAACCTTACTTGTACACGACTAGCAACCAAATTGTCTTGCTGACTTTCCACAACAAGTTCATTTCCCAACATTATTTATACCACATCACATGCAGCAAATAGTCGCCTCTTCTATTCTCAAAGAAGTGCAGAGTAGATTCAGCAGAATTCTCCCTGGATTGGAGGACTTTAGTTATGGGGAAAGATTGAATAGGCTGGCCTTATTTTCCTTGGAGTAAAGATGGCTGAGTGATCTGACAGAGATATTTAAAATTATAAAAATCTTCGATAGTTTCTAGCCAACATCTATTTGCCTTGGAGGGGTATAAGAAACAAGTGGTTTAAGTTGAGAGTAAGGAATTTTAAACAAGATTTTGAGGGGTAAGTTTCTTTACACGGAGAGTAGTTAATATCTGTAATGTTGCTGGAGGAGGTTTAGGAGACATTTTGACAGGCACATTAATAGGCAAGGCGTAAAAAGGTATAGGTTTAATATAGGCAGTATTATGGTAAATGGATGTAGTGGGTTGAAGCGCCATTTTCTGGGCTGTACTACCCTATGGCTCTATGACTACTACTTATGTTATTTAAAATGTCTGACTCGGTGTCATTAATTTTCAGTTTCCAACTGGAAGTTGGTTAAAAATAAATAACATCCAAGGGAACGCTAACAAATAAATGAAACATTACCAAAGCAGAATTAATAAATCAATTGCATAGCCACCAGACAACTAAGAGGTTTTAAGAGACTGACTGATATATTACTTTTGGTAACAATACTACTTTAAATATTGTTTAAGTTGAGTATAGGAGCAAAGAGGTCCTTCTACAGTTGTATCGGGCCCTGGTGAGACCGCACCTGGAGTACTGTGTGCAGTTTTGGTCTCCAAATTTGAGAAAGGATATTCTTGCTATTGAGGGCGTGCAGCGTAGGTTCACTAGGTTAATTCCCGGAATGGCGGGACTGTCGTATGTTGAAAGGCTGGAGCAATTAGGCTTGTATACACTGGAATTTAGAAGGATGAGGGGGGATCTTATTGAAACATATAAGATAATTAGGGGATTGGACACATTAGAGGCAGGAAACATGTTCCCAATGTTGGGGGAGTCCAGAACCAGGGGCCACAGTTTAAGAATAAGGGGTAGGCCATTTAGAACGGAGATGAGGAAGAACTTTTTCAGTCAGAGAGTGGTGAAGGTGTGGAATTCTCTGCCTCAGAAGGCAGTGGAGGCCAGTTCGTTGGATGCTTTCAAGAGAGAGCTGGATAGAGCTCTTAAGGATAGCGGAGTGAGGGGGTATGGGGACAAGGCAGGAACGGGGTACTGATTGAGAGTGATCAGCCATGATCGCATTGAATGGCGGTGCTGGCTCGAAGGGCTGAATGGCCTACTCCTGCACCTATTGTCTATTGTCTATAATATGAATGGTGCATTACAAATACCACTTCCAGGCTTTTACTTTCAAAGAGTAAAGTTACTGAGACAAATTAGTTCTTGATTATGTTATTGTTTACAATATTTATTAAAGCTAAAATACCATAAGCAAGGAAGTAATGACTTAAACTCCAAAATTAAAATCAAGGATCTATAACTGTAATAATTAGCAGAGAATGAACTGCAATTATAGATGTCCTTCATAATGTGAGTTTTTCATGATGATCTATCTGGACTTAACAAGTTGACACTTCTTTAAAGTAATGAATTTTATTTATTTTTTGTCAATCATTTAACACAGAAATTCTTGCCTGCAGTATTTTAGTACACACCAAGAATGTCCACAGGACAACTTCCATTGTGATAACTTGCCATTACTGGAAAATGGAAAGTAGTGTTGCTTCATTTTTTCTTTCTTTGATGAGCAAATATGCCCCACCTCAAACCAGAACAATGCTTGCAAAATAACTTGTTATTTTGCACAAATAATACTCACTGAACCAGTTTCTATTAAAATTGTTTCTCCCAAGAAATAAAAGTAAACTTATAAAAGGATCATTCAAGCTATGAATAAAATGCATTAATATTGTTTTAATTAAGATGAAGTTGAATCTGCATGCTTTGTTTTTTTAAAAGTATTACTTTGTGGTTGCTGCTCTGACTTTGTTTTCTTTCCCTAAGCCAGTGAGTTGTGGCTGGTTGCAGTACAGCAGGGACTTGCAGTCCATTTTATTAAGTTATGAAGTTATAAAACTGAGCTAAGACTCGCATGCACTGTTTCCAGTGAAAGTAGAAGATAGTCGTGATCAAAAATATTAGTACCTTTCTCCTCCTCCGACACCCTAAATCATTTCCAATCAGCAGAAGTTAGGGAAACCTGTGATCTGGTGACCAGTGATGAAGCATGTTTGACGAATTTAATATCAAATCATTAGGAATGCTCCAGACCGATATATGTTAAATGCCTTCAAATAAACCATTAAATATGCAAGATTAATTTCCAAGATTAGTGCTCAAAAGAAATTGCTACTGTATTTTAGCTTTTTCCACCATTTTTATTTAAAACTTTTATAGTACAGATTTAAAATGCTGTCAGTAGTTCAACACTTGGATATCTTTGTTCTTCAATCTTTCTTCGATAATGCTGCAGAAAATATTTTGATTTTATCATTTAAATATTTCGTACCATAATAGGACTCAGTCTTTCAGTAAGCATAAATCAAATCAAACCAAGTACATAGTACATAATGAACTAAGTGTACAATGTTCTTATAAGCATGTTTTTTTCCACTTTGAAAGAAACTGGGGTTTTTATGTGCAGGTGGATTGGGCGATTATGGATCGGATAGTGAAGATGAGAGAAGTGAGAGACCATCTGAATCCTCAGACACAGATGATGAAGAATTACACCGTAGAATTAGACAAAAGCAGGATGCCTTTAGACGCAAAGAAAGGGAATTACAGTTGTTGCTACAACAGCAGCATGAGAAACAAATGGAAGGTATGTCTGCTGAAGATGTTTTAAAATCTATAATTCACATAGCTTTTTTACCTCTCCTTGGGACATTTATCAATTTTGATGTGAGTGTGATTAATAGTACTTCCTTCCCTTGACTCATTCAGTCATTCTACTCTTACCTCCATGTTTGTTTGACAATGAGAGTACTCTTAAGACTGCAGTAGCAATCTGGTTGAGATCAAGTTAGTTCATCCTGTTAGGCAATTACTTACACTGAAACTTGCTAGGAATTTCTAGAATTATGAAATTTTTGCTGCTTTGATTTTTTGTCAGCAGTAACAGTGAAAAAAGGTTTATGTTTGGTCCTGGCTATAAGACCCCCAAGGGTGTTTTGTCAGATTGAATGACCTGTGATCTAAAGCCACAGATTGTGTCTGACGATCGCACACCTGCATAATATTGTCTTGTGTTTATTGCTTTACCTTCCCATAACCATTCATTGTAGTAGTGCAAATAATATATGATGTGAACATTTGCAGGCCATATCTACAAATCTAGGAAATTTAAACCATTTTATAATGTTCCTGACATGAGATAAACACGGGAGATGGGCAAGGTCCTCGATGAATGTTTCTTTATCTGTTTTTACCACAAAGACATGAAGACGAGAGAACTTGGGAAAGTTAATGGCCTTGTCTTGAGAACAGTCTATATTACAGTAGAGGAGATGCTGAATGTCCTAAAATGTATGAAGGTAGATAAATCCATGAGGGCTGATCATTTATATCCAGGACACTGGAAAGCTGGAGAAGAAATTGCGGGACTCCTGGCTGAGATATGTGGATCACCACTAGACAGGGCTGGGGTGGTGGAAGAATGGAGGGTGGCTAATGTTGTGACTCTATTTAGGTAGGCTGCAAAGAAAAACCTGGGAACTATAGACCAATAAGCCCAGTGTCTATGGTAGGAAAGTTACTGAAAAGGATTCTGAGGGATAGGATATGCAAATATTTGGAGACAGGAATTGATTAGGGATAGTCAGCATGGTTTTGTAAGTGGGAGATTGTGTCTCACAAATTTGATTGTGTTTTTTTGAAGTAGTAACCAAGAAGGTCGATGGAAGGTAGGGCTGTGGACAGAACCCATATGGACTTCAGTAAGGCCTTTGATAAGATTCCACGTGGTAGGCTGCTCTGGAAGGCTACATTGCATGGGATCCAGGAAAAGCTACCTAACTGGTTATAGAATTGGTTTCATGGTAAGAAGCAGAGGAGGGTGGTAGAAGGTTGCTTTTCGTACTTGAGGCTCTTGGTGTACCTTGGGGATCGGTGCTCGGCCCATTGCTGTTTGTCATGTATATCAACAATTTGGCTGAGAATGCACAAGGCACAACATTGCAAGTTTGCAGATGACATTAAAGTAGACAGTATTGTACACTGAAGATTATTAGCAATAATTATGGCGGGATCTTGATTAGCTGTGCAAGTGGGCTAAGGAATGGCAAATTGAGTTTAATTCGGGTGAGGTGTTTCAGTTTTGGAAAACAAATCGGGGCATGCCTTCACAATGACCAGTTGGGCCCTGAGAAATGTTGTAGTGCAGAGGAATCTAGGAGTACAAGTATATAGTTTCCTGAAAGTGGTGTTACAGTTCTGAGGGTGAAGAAGGCTTTTGGAATTCTGGCATTTATCGGTCAGGGTGTAAGGTATAGAAGTTAGGGTATTATATTATAGTTGTACAAGACATTGGAAAGGCTTCATTTGGAGTATAGTGTTCAGTTTTGGTCAACCTGTAGCAGGAATGATGCCAATAAGCCAGAAAGAGTGCAGAAAAGATTTACAAGAATGTTGCCACGACTTGCAGGTTGAGCAGACAAGGATTTTATTTCTTGGAGTGTAGGAGACTAAGGAGTGATTGTAAAATCTTGAGGGGAATAGATAGGATGGATGCACAGACTCCAGATGCTAGAATCGTGAGCAAATAACAAAGTATTGGAGAAACTCGGCCAGTCTGTCAGCATCTGTGGAGAAATTTGTCGGACAACTATTTGGGTCAGGGTCATTCCCCAGACGGCACAAAGTCTTATTCCCGGAGTAGAAGAATCAAGAACTAGAGGGCATTAGGTTAAGGTGAAAGGGGAATGATTTTATATGAACCAGTTTTGGTAAGCTGCATTAACCTCAGAAATTTATGTTAATTCTTAAAATATGTTTGCAAATGATTAAGGTACAGTCTTATTAAAGTTTATTATAGCCCTTTCAAAATCATTTTCATTTGTTTCATTTAAATTTGATTTGTCTTGTTTTTCCAGACACAAAGCATCCACAGGAGGGTAAAGTTTTCAGGGAGATGGATACTAAGGAACAGAGTAAGGAACATGGTGGAGGTGTAGTGAAACAGGAAGGGAAAGAAAAGGATTGTGAAATTATTCCTGAAAAGAAAAGAACTCACAGTGAAACTGAACCCAACTCAGAAGTCAGCAAAACCTTTGGTGAGAAAAGTTCAAAAGAAAAAGCTTTGAGAAACAGAAGTTCGTCCAGCAGTAGTAGTGGGAGCAGCAGCACCAGTGGCAGTACTAGCAGCAGCAGTAGGTCAAGGAGCTCCACGTCCAGCAGTAGTACTGAAAGCAGTAGTAGCTCCACCTATTCTTTTTCACCAAAGAGAAAGAAAAAGTGGAGCCATAGCAGATCTCCCTCCCATAAGACTAGACGCCGCAGTAGAAGTCAAAGTTACTCCCGCCCACACAGGAGGGAGAGGAGTAGAAGCAGGGATCAGCTCAGGAGAAATAGTCGAAATGGAAGTTGGGAAAAAGAGAGGCTTAGACATGGCAGTGGTTCTCGGAATAGGAGGAGTAGGGACAGGCATAGGAGCAGAAGCAAAAGTGATGTTAAGCGTGTCAGCCGTAGTAGGAGCAAAGAAAGACGTAGAAGTCCTGAAAGACGCAGGAGTCGTAGTGGAGGTAGAGTGAAACAAAGGGGCAGCAGTAAAGACAGGGACAGGAAAAAGATTAGGAGTGGAAGCACTGAAAGGGTTAGGAAGAGAGAGGAGAAGAAAAAGGATAAAGAAAAGGAGCAGGACAAAAAGAAAGACAAACAAAAAAGTAAGGATAAACAAAAGGAAGATAAAGATGGCAGTAAGTCAAGCAGTCAAGATGAAAGTAAGCTAAAACGCAAGAGAGAATCAGAGCGGACTTACTCGCGCAGTTGCTCCAGTAAACTTCCACAACAGTATTCTAGGCAGGATAGCAAGTCCAGCAAGAAAGGATCTACAAAGGATGGTAAAAAGCACTCGGACACCGAATCTAGTGCAAGGAGCAGCTCATGTTCTCTGGATAGCAGAGAGAAGAAGGCAAAGAAATCAAAACGCAGTCGTTCAAGATCAGTGGAAAAATCTCAAAGGTCTGGTAAGAAGGCAAGCCGCAAACACAAGTCTAAGTCACGATCAAGGTAGTATACATTTTATACAATTTTTCTTTATGTATCTGTAAAGTTGTAAGGCCAGTAATGTTAAAAGGCACAAACATATTGGTCTTTATATATATGTGTAAATGTCTAAACGTATAATTTACATCATAAAAACATAATTTAAAATACAATATTTTCAATTAGTCTAGCTAGTGAATGAAGTGAAGTCTTGTCTCTTATTAATTTATTTTTCTCCTTTCTTGTGCAGGTCGAGAACACCCAATAATCGTAAGCATTAAGGGGGAAAGTTTTCTGGCATCCTTGCCATGATCAGAAATTCCATGAGTTTTGGAGGATTGTCTCATTATAGAGGCATACTTGACAACTGTGTAGGTGTTTATATGTACATAGGTGTAAATTTTTTCCAAGTGCTGTCTATAGTTCAGTACCTGCTTAAGGTTTTATTTGTATTGCATTCTTCAGAGATTATTCACACTAAACAGTTTGCTTTAAGTTGTAATATTTTAACATAAAATTTACACTGACTTTAGTTGGCTGTCAATAAACTTTTCAGGTTGGTTTTGTTACGCATTACCCATTGTTTACTGCTGATATTTATGACATTTTAAAAGGTATGTAGATCAAACCTGAAGGATGTTGAAAGAGGATCACTTGAATACAAAGCAGTAATGTCCACCTTTTGCCTACTACACATAAACAAAAACAGTCATCTGGATTCTGAGAGTCTCTAATTAATTCATACCTGTAATCTGTGCATATTTGTTTAAAGCTGTATATTAAATTTCTTCAGATTTCCTCTGTTGCACATCAATATGGCGTTTACTTCTCATTTAAAATAAGTTGAGGGAATAATCAGATACATAATTTACAGTAGGAATAGTGTACACTTTTATTAGGAAAATAATTAAATTCTGTACCCTTGCAGTATTGCCACAGTCACAGTAGCTGCATTTTTTGCAGGTCAAGTGTTTATTGACATTTGATTTGATTTCAATATTGATACTGTAGTGGGTGCGGTCACCGCGGTAATCAGGCCAGACGCCAGGTGAGTAGTTAATATACTTTATTACCTAAGGCACCAAACACCGCACTCAAGAACTCGTGAGTCGACACACCCAAAACCTTTTATAGTCCCAGACCACCTGACCCAAGGGAACTGACCCAGGAAGTGACCTAATCCCTCCCGTCCACTGAGTGCCGAGTGGAATGACCAAGGGAGTGGCCTAGCCCCCGGGCGCCGCCACAATACATTATTTTTAGTGAGACAAATGTAGTCTTCACTACTAGTTTGTCTTTTTTGCAAAAGTTTATACTGTCAATAGCAGTTCTGTACCTCTCGGGAAGCAGTAGAAATTGGTGTTGAACAGAATGGAGTAAATCACCGTAGAGGGTTAAAATTAGTGTTTAATAATGCTTGGAATTTATGCTTCTTGGGAATACTGATTTAGTTTTTGCCCACATTCGTGTTTAAACTAAGTCCTTGTCAGGTGACATTTGATTAAATTAAACTCGAAGCAAACCACAAACTGGTTGACTTAAGTAATTGTAGGATAAATGCATGGGTAAAGTCGATGTGTTTTCTAATTTTCAGGTAAAATAAATGTGGGTTGGGGGGGGATTGGAATGTTTCCAGAATTCAGTGACATCATTTCAACCAATTTCTTTGCTCTATTAGTAGATGGTGGAGGGAGTATTGATAACCAACCATCCTTTACAGCAAGATGCGAGAGAAACATGAATCGTCCATTGCCTTCCTTCACTTCAGGCTCATTAGTTGAGGGTTTTTTTGGTTGAAAAAAACACTTCTGAAACAGTACCAATTTTTCTAAAATGTTTTTAATTAGGCGATTACTCTTTTGCCTTTGGGTACTGTCATCTTTGAAATTATAAACTTTAACCACATCTCATCAACATTCTTCAAATATAAAACAATATAAGAATGCAGATCTCCCTTGAATTTTTCTCATGAATTAAATGATCATTAATATTCTGGTATTATAAAAATAAGGGCAATTGAAGATCCACTGCATCCTTCCTGATATTGACCATCTAATCTCAGTCAAGCATATTCACATCAATATTTGGATTTAAATGGAAGATTTAAATTTGGAAACTACAGAACCTACAGAGAAAGTCTACAAATTTGAATAAACATTTGTGTTCATAATGTGCGTGTATGTTTTAAATGGTCATAAAGCATTGCTAAGTCTATTTCATATGAGAAAAAAGGACAATTGCAAATGTTATCCATCACTTGTATCGCCTCTATATCCTGCAGTTCTGCTTTTGCCCCGCAGATAAAATAGGGATGGAGTTCTTTCAGTCTTTACCTTTCACCCCACCAACCTCGACATCCAGCACATAATTCTTTGACATTTCTGCCATCTATAACACGATTCCATCACCCGTCACAACTTTCCCTCACCACCCCTTCCTTATCTGCTTTCTACGTCAACCACAATCTCTAACTCCCTAGTTTGCTCATTCCTCCCCAATCATTTTCCATGCAACCATAGGAGGTAACATACGTACTTCACCCCCATACAGGAACTTCAGCAGCTGTTCCAGGTGAGGCAGAGGTTTACCTGCACTACCTCCAAACTCGTCTACATCGATGACCAACCTCCGATTAGGTAACTGCTTGGCCAAGCACATGCGCTCTGGCCATCTGGATGTCTCAGTTGCTAACTATTTTAATTCCCATTCCCGCAATTACCTGTTTATCCTTGGCCTCCAGTATCTGGATGAGGCCAGATGCAAACTAGGAATAGTGCCTCTTATTCGACCTGGATAGTCCACAACCCAACGACAGCTAACTTGCCACTTCCCGTTCTCTTCCTTTTTCTCTTCCTGTTTACCGTGATCCTTTCACACATGAGAGTCAGGAATGCTTTATTGTCATATGTCCCAAACAGAACAATGTAATTCTTACTTGCAGCAGCAACACAAAATATGTAAACATAGTACTCTTATAAATAATATAATAAACAAAAATAAGTTCAGTGTGTGTGTATATATATAAAATGAACATAGGCACAAAAAGCTGGAATAACTCAGTGGGTCAGACAGCATCTCTGAGAAAAGGAATAGGTGACATTTCAGGTCCAGATCTTCCATTCATTCATTTATATATATATATACACACACACAAATACATACACACACATAAAACAATAATAGTGCAAAAAGACATAACCAATGCCCTCAAGTCTATGGAGTTTAGAGCTTATTTGGAGGCTGTACCGTTTAATAGCCCGATGGCTGGAGGGAAGAAACTTCTGAACCTAGATATTGCAGTTTTCAGGCTCCTATATCTCCCAATGGCAGGAGTGAAAATAGGTGGTGTGGGTCTCTGATAATGTTGGCTGCCTTTTTCAGGCGGCGACTCCTCTAAATCCCTTTGATGGTAGGGAGGTCAGAGCCCATGATGGACTGGGTAGTGTTCACGGCTTTTTGCAGCCTTCACTCCTGCCGAACCAGGATGTGATGCAACCAGTCAACATGTTCTCTACACCTGAAGAACTTCAAGAGAGTACTCTGACATACCGAATCTCCACAATTTTCTCAGGAAGTAGAGGCATTGATGGGTTTTCTTTACAATTGCATCAGGGTGCTGGGTCCAGGAAAGATCTTCAGAGATGTGCACGCCCAGGAATTAAGCTTTTGACTCTCCACCATTGTCCCATCGATATAGACAGGTTTGTGGGACCTCGTCCTCCCTCTTCCAAAGTCCACAATCAGTTCCTTGCGCTTATTGACATTAAGAGCAAAGTTGTGCTGGCACCGTTCGATCAGTTGATTGATCTTTCTTATATACTCTGTCTAATTTATTATATACTTTCTTATATACTTCATCTAATTTGTCCAACAACTGTGGTGTCGTCACCACCTTCCTACATTAGCCCTGTCACCCTGTTTCCCCTCCAACTTTACCCGCTCACTTCTATTAGAATTCCTCATGTGCCTTTGGATAATGTCATGTTCCCGTCTAACATCTTCCCTCCTTACTTGGTTCCACTCTTCACCTTTCTTCCCTAATCAAATTCCAGAATTTTGTTCTCAACATCATCTCTCGTCCTCTGTCACTATCTCCACTCCTCCCCATCTGACTCTTATCTTTCAATCACTCACTCCTAACATGCATCCATTTATCGCTTGCTAGCTCCTGTCCCAACTCTTACACGGACTGCTTCCCTTCTGCTCTTTCAGCCTAGATGAAGGGTCTCAATTGTTGTGTATGTTGGCACAAATGATATCGGTAGGAAGAGGAAGGAGGTTCTGCAACAAGAATTTATGGAATTGGGTGGAAGACTGAAAGGGAAGTGATCTCAGGATTGCTTCCAGTACCTCGTGCTAGTGAAGGTAAGAATAGGAAGATAGGGAAAATGAACGTGTGGCTGAGGTGTTTGTGCAGGGGCAGGGATTCAGATTTCTGGATCATTGGGATCTCTCCCAGGGCAGGGTGACCTGTGTATAAAAGGGACGGGTTGCACCTAAACTGGAGGGGAACCAACATCCTAGCGAGCAGGTTTGCTAATGCTACACGGGAGAATTTAAACTAGATTGGCAGGGAGGTGTGATCTCGTGCAGGACAGAGGCACGTGAGAGGCTAGAGGTTGGTATGGAGGATGATGTGGGAAAGGTTAGTGGACAGAATATGCAGGTGAAAGGCAGAGAGCAAGGAAGGAGGGTTGGTTTAAACTGCACATATGTTAATGCAAGGGGCCGGACGGGTAAGGCAGATGAGCTTAGGGCATGGATAGGTATGAGCGAATGGGACGTAGCCATGACTGAAACCTGGTTAAGGGAGGGGCAGGAGCTTCAGGAGAGTAAAAAAGAGGAGGAGGAGGAGGAGGAGGAGGGGGGGGGGGGGGGGTTGTATTCTTGGTAAAGGAGGAGGGGGGGGGGGGGTTGTATTCTTGGTAAAGGAGGATGTCATGGCTGTGTTCTGAGGTGACATTATGGACGGTTCGTCTAGTGAGGCTATATGGGTGGAGCTGAGGAACAAGAAAGGGATGATCACTTTGTTGGGGTTGTATTACAGACCCCCGAATAGTCAACGGGAATTAGAAAACAAACGTGCCAGGTGATTGCAAACAGCTGCAGGCCAAATAAGGTTGTTGTAGTAGGGGTTTTTAACTTTCCCAATGTAGACTGGGAAAATCATAACGTGAATGGTTTAGATGGGGTGCAATTCCTCAAAAGTGTTCAGGAGAGTTTTCCTAAGCAGTATGTGGAGGCCCCCACATGTGAGAGGGCAACACTGGATCTAGTATTGGGAAATTGGGAGGGGAAAGTTAACAAAATGTATGTGGAGGAGCCTTTTGGGACCAGTGACCACGGTTCAAGTAGGTTTAAGATAGTTATGGATAAGGACGGAAAGGCGCTACGTGTTAAAATGCTCAACTGGGGTAAGGCCAACTTTGAGAGTACGAGAGAAGGTCTCACTCAAGTTGACTGGAACAGGTTATTTGAGGGGAAAGGAACATCGGCCGAGTGGAATGTTTTTAAAAGTAGACTGAAGAAACCTCAGGATGTGTACGTCCCCATTAGAGTGAAGGGCAAAGCAGTCAAACGTAAGGAAGCTTGGCTGACGAGGGAAATTGAGACGTTAGTCAATTACGAGAAGGATGCATGGGAAAGGTATAGGCAGCAGGGATCAAGTGCATCCCTGGAGGAGTTACGGGAACTAAGGAGTATACTAAAAAAGGAAATCAGAAGGGCAAAAAGGGGCTAGGAGATAGGTCTGGTGGGTAGCATTAAGGACAATCCCAAAAGATTTTATAAATACATAAGGGGGAAAAGGGTAACTAGGGAGAGAGTGGGACCTCTCAGGAATCAAAGCGGTCACCTCTGTGTGGAGCCACAGGAGATGGGCAAGGTCCTAAATGAGTATTTCTCCTCTGTATTTACCGAGGAGAAAGACAGGACGGAGGAAATTGGAGCAGTCACTGGAAGTGTCTTGAGAGCAGTCAGGGTTACCGTCGAAAAAGTACTGAGATCCGCAGGCCGCGCGCTGTTGGAGCATCAATCCCAGGCAAGGGATCGCAGGCTCCGATGGTAAGTCCACGGCCCCGCGATGGGGCACAAAGTCAGTCCCGAACAAGACCACCAGCTCCATGATGTTAGGCCACAGAGCGACCAGAGATACGATCCAGAAAACAATCGCATCTCCAGCAAGGGACGAGATTGAAAAAAAGTTTCACTCGACCCCCTCCCTTCCCCCCCCCCCCCCCCCCCCACATAAAACAAAGCAGAGAACATTAACACAAACATTTTTAAACACATTAAAAATAACAAAAAAGACGAAAAGCCAGACAGACCGTTGGCGAGGATGCCATTGAGATGCTGTCCCTCCAGCTTGACTATGGAACATTATCTATGTAGGTAATAGGAATCTTTTTCTCATGGTGGAGTTGTTTAAAACAAGAGGGCATTGATTCAAGTTGTGAGCAAAAATGTTTTGTGGGGATCCGATGGGAATGCATTGCAAGGAAGAGTGGTAGATATCTAGTGGTGGAGGCAGAGATAATCACAGCATTGAAGATGCACCGAGACAGGCACTTGAAAACCTAATGCACAGATTGCTGTGTACCTAATATAGATACAACCGCCGTGATGAGCTGAAGGTTCCGTTTCTATGCTGTACGATTCTACGATGCTTTATTTTGGAAATCTCTCATAGCTAAATCTCAGTCTGATGTGAAGATCAATGGCCAGAAGAGTACTGATGGAAGGACTCAGGGTGGAATGGAAACATTGAACGTATGAAGAAGGAACAAATGATGGGACACCAGCATCCAAACGCTGCATTTCAGAGACGACAGACCTTTACAATAGTGCATGTATGGTGAAAATAATGTATGCATGTATATACAATCTCCAATTTTCCAACGCACGCATCCAGATTTAGTTTCTCCCCAGCTGTTATCAAGCAACTGAACCATCCTACCAATGACTAGAGAGCAGTCCTGAACTATTAACTACCCCATCAGACTATCTTTGATCAGACTTTACCAGCTTTATCTTGCACTGAACGTTATTCCCTTTATCATGTATCTGTACACTGTGGATGGCTCGATTGTAATCATGTATTGTTTTTCTGCTGACTGGTGTGCAAGCAACAAAAGCTTTTCACTGTACCTCAGTACACGTGACAATAAACTAAACTAAACTAAAAGGGTCTCGACCCCAAGCGTCACCCATTCCTTCTCTCCAGAGATTCTGCCTGTCCCGCTGAGTTACTCCAGCATTTTGTGTCTAAAATGATGCATGCATTGGGGAAAATAATGTACGCAACAACCTCCAATTTTCCAAGGATATGTGATTATTAGTCTATTTAAAATCGGTATTTCCCGAATAATTAATTACACGGGGAGCTTTGCCTAGTTTCGTTCAATTAAAAGTGATGAGCGGCGACTGGCCTTTTTTACTAAAGCAGCTGGAGCGAGTGCTTGTATTTCCGCCGGACTGTAATCAGA
Organism: Rhinoraja longicauda; assembly: GCF_053455715.1. Lineage (NCBI taxonomy): Eukaryota > Metazoa > Chordata > Chondrichthyes > Rajiformes > Arhynchobatidae > Rhinoraja > Rhinoraja longicauda. The sequence goes on along the minus strand of NC_135957.1, from coordinate 66,191,204 downwards.
GAGGGAACTGGTGGTGTCCCAGCAATGGCAATGCACAGGGCGCTGCTGCTGCAGCAACTGCAACTGCAACTGCGGGGTGCGGGAGGCGGCTCGTGCTCCAGGCTCCCTCTCCGGGCAGCGTTCTGGTGCCGGGCGGCGGCAGCGGCAGCAGCCACCGGCCCGCGAGCGTCCAGGGAGCGACAGATCCCGGGAGGCAACGTCTGCAGCTATGCACAGGGTCCGCCTGGCTACGCGGACGCCAGCCGGTAAGAAATGCTGACCTGCCCTGAAATATGCATGCTTTCCTGCTTGAATTATGTATGGCGAGTTTCCAACGCGATTTGTCAGCGGGACAATGTATTCATGAACTCGCTCACACTGTAGGTTTCAGCAGCTACTTTCCTTTTGTAAAAAACCCTTACGTCAATAATCCCCCCACAGCGCATGAGAAATGTCACAAGGAGGTGCCAGCAGATAGTGTCAAATATGCATATTGAACGTGGAAAAATTCCATGACAGAATATCAAAGGACCCTGTCATATAGGTAAATGTAAATAGTAATATTTTTTGAAGGGGTTTGTTATCAAAGCCCTTCACATTCTTAGGAGACTTTATTGGATTTTACTGGACTTTATCTTGCACTAAACGTTATTCCCTTTATCATATATCTGAACTCTGTAGATTGCTCGATTGTAATCAAGTATTGTCTTTACGCTGACTGATTAACACGCAACAAAAACTTTTCACTGTATCTTGGCACAGGTAACAATAAACGAAACTAAAACTAAACTTTGTAAAAAAAAAAAATCCACAATTCGCAGGCATTGCCACTTTCATTTCACTGCACATCGTGTATGTGACAAATAAACTTGACTTGACTTGATGGCTTGCCCATTGTTCAATTATTCCTTTTGTAAGCCAATTTGTTAAAGCTGTTGCATCAAACTAACAGTGAAATGAGCTGTTTTAATATATGAATATTGGCTTCAGTAGGTGAAGTGACTCAGCAAAAGATACATTGAATTATGTCACCCCTTTTCATCTGTATTCCTTCTTCTGGCTTCACATTTCACATCTCAACTATCGTTATCTCACACTTTTTGTCTAGACATCTCTGCTGGGAAGAAGCTATTTTTGAACCTGGAGGTCATGGTTTTCTGGTTCCTGTACCACCTTCCCAGTTGTCGTAGCAAGGTGAAAACATAGCCAAGGTGATGTGGGTCTTTGATGATATTAGTTGCCTTTTTGAGGCAGTGCCTCCTTTTAGATCCCTTTCATATTGGGAAGTCAATACCTGTAATGGACTGAGCAGTGTTCACCACTTTCTGCAGCCTCCTTTGTTCCTGGGCGTTTGAGTTGTTGAAAAAAGGCCGTGATGCAACCAGTCAGTATGCTCTCTATCATACACCTGTAGAAGATTGAGTTTTCACTGACACACTGAATCTCCAATATTCTATGGAAGTTGATTTCATATTATCTGGCAGTCCCAGAAAATTGCTGGTCAGCTGCTTAACAATGGTAATGTTGCTGAAGGTAATTTCAATGTAGGTGTTATCTTTCTTGTTAGAATTGGGCATTATCTGGTATTTACCCTTGCCGCCTTCTTTTGTGTCCATCTTTTGTGTGCATCACTATCATCGTCCGTCCTGAAAAGGGCGCAAGCTTCTGGCGACAATCAGTGGGAGCCTCACTTGTATAGTAGACGATGGTGGCGGCAGAATTAGCTCAGGACACTTCCAGTTTCCAGCCCCACGGTGCTTCTGCTGTGGGGTCTAGTCTTGCCTGAAAGTTGTCCAGGATTTTGCTGCATGCAGGTGCAGACTGCTTGTATCTTGAAGGACTTCAATTGGAAACAAGCACTTCAGTCATCAGTGAACATTGCCACCTGACCATTTGATGAAGGGCAGGTTAATGATGTAGCAGCTAGCATGGTCAATATTAGATCTGTGCATGCCGGTTGCCTCCTTACTGAACCAACATCCTTACTCTTGTTCTGATATTTCATGGGACAGGTGAGGACCAGGAAAGGAGAAAGAGGTTTGTAGCATATTGAGTTCTGTCCACGGTTATTCTCTCCGCTCACTTTGATTACCTGGAAAGTATTTGTTTATTTGAAAAAAAATATTTATCAAATCATCCCAGACATTTATGGTCTTGTGTATTAAATGTTCTATGTGTATTAAAATGTCACTGTTCATGAGAAATAACGTTTGGTCTAAATTAATGTTTGGCAAGACTAAGCTTGTATTAGTTCATGTCAATTCTTTAGCACACTAACTTGAAGTGCTATTGATGATTTTGCTAAAACAGAAATAACATTTTTAGCAACTTACTTAAATGTCAACTTGATTGTTGGTAGAAGAGAGGGTTGTGGTGGTAGGACAATATTCAGTCTAAAAGACTGTGACCAGTAGAGTTCTGCAGAGATCTGTGCTTAGACCTCTGCTGCTTGTAAATGACTTGGATGTAGATGTGTTGATATATAAATGACTTAGATGTTGATGTGTTGGTTAGTAAGTTTGCAGATGACACCAAGATTGCTGATGTACTAGACTGTGAGGAATGCTGGCAAGGTATGCAGCAGAATGCAAATCGGCTACAGAAATGGCAGATGGAATTTAATCTGAGTAAATGAGGCATTGCACTTTGGGGGGTTAAATGCACGGAAATAAATACAATTAATGGCATTGCCATTAGCATTGATGTATGGAGGGATATTGGGGTTCAAGCCCATAACTCTTTGAAAGTAGCAACAAGTAGATAGAGTAGTAAAGAAGGCATATGGTATGTTTGCTTTCAGGGTATGGAGTATAAGAGTCAGAAAGTCATGTTGCAGCTGTATAGGACTTTAGGTCACATTTGGGGTATTACATACAATTCTGGTCACCCCATTATAGGAAAGGTGTGGAGACCTTGGAAAGGGTACAGATGAGGTTTACCAGAATGCTGCCAAGTTTAGGGGATAACGGCTGCAGAGAGAGGTTGGACAGACTTTGATTTTTTTGGAATACTGTATGTTGTGGGGAGATCTGATAGAAGTATATGAAATTATGAGAGGCATAGATGGGTTAGTCAATCAGAACCTTCTTTCTTAGGATGGAAATCCTAGAGGGCATAGCTTTCAGGTGAGTGGGGTAAAGTCTAATGGAGGTGTGTGGGGCAGGTTTTTGCACAGAGGATGGTGAGTGCCTGGAAAGTGCTGATAGTCTTGGTGGTTGAGGCAGATACGATAGTGGAATTTAAAAGACTTTTGGATGGGGATGTGGCTATACAGTGAATGGAGGGATGTGGATTATGTGCAGGTAGATAAGGGATGGTCATGGCATCATGTTCAGCACAGATATCGTGGGCCGAAGGGTCTGTTCTAATGCTGTACTGTTCTTGATAGAAAAACCATGCCACACTAAAAGAAGATAAGATGACTATTGTGATGTGTTTCTTTGGTTCATTTAGGAGGTATACCACATCAAAGACAACTGTGGACCCTGATGAAATGAAGAAGTTTCAGGCCTTGTCACAAAAGTGGTGGGATAGTCGTGGTGAATTTGCAGCACTGCATGCTTTGAATGATCTTCGTGTTCCTTTTATCCGGTAAGGTTCCCATTCACAGCGTCCATTATGATGATTGTGGGAAAGTGTACAAATGTGCTTAATTACTTGTTGCACAACGTTAATTTGTCACAAAGGTGCTCAATATACAAGAGCATGGTGCCACTATTCTTCACGGAGATTCGGTGAGATTTATTAACACTTTTGTTGATTTATTTATTTTGTGAACACGTTTCATCTGTCATTGTTGTTATTGTTTAATCTTTATTTACTTCCCCAAATTCCCTATCACCCCTGTCTTCCTCCATTGTAAAGATATATGATAAATATTCGTTTGGCACCTCGCTCTTCTCCTGTGTCTCCACACATAGACAACTTCATTGTTTATTAAGGGTCCCTATTCCCACCTTAACTATCACTTTCTATATTGTTCTGGGAATGCTCATTATTTTTATTCTGTAAAATATTAAGATCTATTATTGACTATTACTGGCAATTTTATAACCTACAACTTGGGGCACCTTTATCCATGGGATGAACATTATGGTCAGAATTTGGAGCAGCAGACTTAAGACATTGCTTTTTTACTCCATGTTGAACTTTGAAGATGCTTGCCTGAGAAATATGGATGATTTTGTTTTCTGATCATTTTCTAGAGATACATTATTGACGTACAGTGAAAAAATACATTTAGGACATCCCCTTCAAGGTTTCCGGATTTTAGATGTTGGTTGTGGAGGAGGACTACTGAGTGAGGTACAATAAATACCCATGAAAGAAATGAACCAATTTACTGTCTATGTAAAGATTAGAACACATCTTCCTTGTATCAATATAGCACCCAAAGAGCACCAAGGGATCCAAAATTGCAATACGACATTAAAAAAATGATGGAAGTGGCTTAATCCATTAGACTATTTAATATACAGTGTGCATTTTTTTAAACAAAATCCTCAATTACCTACTCCCTCACACCACAGTCCAAGTCTCGTGCGTTTCTCACATTTACTGAAACAAAGGTGAAATAATTCAATCTGAACAAGCTTCTCTGATCTTGAGCCTCAAATCTTTAACAATTTGATCGGATTTTTACCTTTGAGAAATCTCCACTAAGTTAGCTGGAGATTTAGTTTGGAGGCAGTTGATGATTTTACTTTTTATTTTCTTAGCCACTAGGTCGACTTGGAGCAGTGGTGGTTGGAATTGATCCTTTAGAAGATAATATCAGCACAGCAAAGCTGCACCAATTATTTGATCCAGCGCTGAAAGGACAAGTAGAGTACACTGCTTGTTCTCTGGAGGAAATGGCAATGGAGGCAACAAATACATTTGATGCAGTTTTAGCTTCTGAAGTTGTAGAGCATGTTAACAACTTAGAAATATTTATTAAATGTGCTGCACAAGTGTTAAAGGTAAGATTTTTTGAAAAATAAAAGTTTATGATTCAGTCATTCACAAACAGTGGTTGTAACTTTTAAAACCAGCACTTTCTGATGAGTGGTGGTGAGGGACTGTTTGGAAGTATACATCCAGTGGGGATAAAATGTAGGACTTGGATTTAGATTAAATGAATATTTGGTATATTTGCTTCCTGCTTACTTTAATAGTGGATTATACTGTAACTAAAGGTAGACACAATGCTGGAGTAACTCAGCAGGACAGGCAGCATCTTTGGAGAGAAGGAATGGGTTTCAGGTCTCAACCTGAAACATCACCCATTCCTTCTCTCCAGAGATGCTGCCTGACCTGCGGAGTTACTCCAGCATTTTGTGTCGACCTTCAATTTAAACCAGCATCTGCAGTTCTTTCCTACACATACTGTAACTAAATGCAGTTCATGCTCGGGAGTATAACCCATCATGATACAATTTAGGTGACAGTGCTGTTTAGTTACAGTAAGTGCAGGGAAGTGTATTCTGGACTTTTTTTGCCATCTTGTCATGAAGTGTCAAGATTGCCCTCCTTTATCTTAAGACTGTAATTTCAAGGATAAGTAGATGTATCCTCAATAGTAAACTGAAAATATTTTGGTTCTGGGGGTCTTGTTCACAATACCATAAACAATTATTCAAGGGCACTGTTTATGACTAGAAGGTTATAAAGATATCGAGCCTTCTTTTAAAAGACAAAATCAACTAAGATTATGCCTTTGTCTAGAGATAACATGAGTTAATAATATTATTTATTATTAGTGTATTGTGCTATCTACAGGTACCTGATGCCTGAAATCACTTGCTCTCTTTCAAATAGCCTGAAGGATCGCTCTTTATCACAACAATTAACAAAACAATGCTGTCCTATGCAATGGCAATTGTAGCAGCTGAGTATGTATTGAGAATTGTACCAAGTGGGACACATGAATGGGAAAAGTTCATCAGCCCTAAAGAGTTGGAGAAATATCTAGCATCTAGTAAGTACAATGGAGCCTAAATGGTAAAAGTGGTGTTATCAGCCTTTCAAAGCACAAAGGGAAGCAAAGCATGCTGCTTCACATAATAAATGTAAATTGTCAACAGCAGAACAATCTTTTTTTATTTTCGATAACATGCTAATTACACCCTTCTCACTAGATTGGGTGAATGAAAAGCCTCTGGCCCCTATCTCTGACATCAACATTAATCATTGCCATTTTTCTTTTCTTGACTTTCTTCTTCACTTTGATTTGTCTTCTCTTTGCTTCTGGACAATAATTAACAATATTATGAAATAGCAATACAGGCAAAAGTGTGTTTGTCTGAAGCTAACCACAGATGAACAAATTTTTTTAAAGTGCTTTTTCAGCATGTTATTAATGTGACTAGTATTTGGGAAGTGTTTTGATTCCACCAATAGTTGTGAGTGCTGGGTGAACACCTGCAATGGAATGAATTTGAAGATTCTTAAGAACTAATGGTATTTCGATATACATAAGCATTCAAATGAGCAGTATTTTTGTTTTGTACCACAGATAACTTTCCTTAAATCAAAGCCTTTTATTCATCAAAGTATTGCAGCCTTTCTCTATGGTACTCTTTTCTCTTTATTCCATGCATTTTGGGGAATTTGGTTTCATTTGGAGATGCATCATGGAAACGGGCCCTTCGGCCCACTGAGTCCACGCTGGCCACCGCTCACCCTTTCGCACCAGTTCTAGGTTATCCCACTTTCACATGAGTTGATCTCCCATAGTTGTCCAGTGACACAAACAAGTCATTGATAATTTATGGTTGTGTTATTTTATCCACTGTTGTAACAAAAATTACATTGACATTCATATTTTATCAAAGATGTCCTATTATGCCTTTATTTTGTGTTATTAAAGACATTTGAAAAAGCTTATTTTTCTTTGTGCATTTCAGGTGGATTCACAGTTGAGGCTGTCAACGGAATGCTGTTTAATCCCATATTTGGTACCTGGAGTTGGATTAATGATTGTAGTGTAAATTATGCCCTGCACGCAGTGAAAAGTAAAATAGCTGAGCAATCAGATTTTGTCTCAGAAAGTAGTAACGGGAAAGGTAATGATTCTGACCAATCAGAATCTAGTAGTTGCTCCAAAGAGAAATTGTAGAAGGAATAATTTAATTCATTTGTATCTCAGAAAAACTGCTGTGCTAATGTTTCATGATTATCCACATCATGCATTCAAAACCTTTTCCAAGCTGCATGAAGATATTTTACATCGACAAAAATAGCACAACTTTCTAAATATAACATCTAGATATGTAACATACAGACTGATATTATCACTAACTTAAATGTACTTTACAAATTATTTCCGAAACTAGTATTTCGGTAAGACTTTTGACATACTTTGTTTTGAACGATATGCTTGAAATCTAGATGACACCAGACTCGTCTCGTTTTTTTGTAATTTCCGCAGTCAATTGGGTCTTTGTTAAAGTCCTTCTCTGATTCACTGCCTCCCATAGAATAGTTATTTCCAGAACTGCTCTGATTTAACAATGTTGAAATTATGTTTGTATAACAAATTTATCAAGAGTAATATCAAGGTTACAGGATTTTGTTAATCAGGGATTATTTTTACATTAAACAGTGATTTTTAATCTGCCTTTGGCTGTTGATGTATTCATAATTATGGGGATTTTTGAAGTATTGAGTTCTGTGCATTTAAATTTGATAATTTTTAACACTTATCACTGTTCTGGTATGGTTTCACTATATCATTTCCTTTGCTCTTGCGTAGTGTGGCTTTCATCTCTGTAGTTTTGCACAGTGAAGTGTCAGTGTGAATGTGGAGCAGCAATGACCTAGTTCAGATCTGGGATGAAAGGCTTATCCTTGTTACATGCCTGGTGAGGCATACATAAATCAGAACCAGAAATAATGATAACCTAGAAATGAACCAAAAAACTCAAATCTACATTTTGTATAGATGGCCTCTCATCAAACAGGAAGAAATGAAGTGTCCCAGATGATGGTGACTTTAAGCTTTAGACCATATAGTAAGGAAAATTACATTGGCGTGCTCTTTTTTTTTGTAGCTTATCCATTTAATGGCAGTGCTGAGGCATGTTAACATGCTGAAGTAATGCACATCTGTGTGTTTTTGAGAATCAGCAGTTTACAAAATATCCTTCATTTTCCTTTAAAATATGTGTGTTGAGTTTACAGAGGGAAGCTAAAATGAAACTTGGCAAAAAGACAAGCTGGCCTCAAACAAAATATCCTTTTGCAGTCTTGAGGAAAATAATTTACAGGAGAACAGAACAGAATTGTAACCAACTAGAAGCAATGAGGGCTATTATTGGAGCAACTAAAATGTCAATGGAGAAGATGACTATGGACACCTGTAGACCAGTGCTAATAGGCATTTTTCACTGTGAGGAGTCAGTGCTATTAAAGATTTGTAAAGCCACTGGAGGATTTATCAGAACTGACTTGAATGGGCTTTCACGGTATGATTAAAGATATAAATGATTACATCAGACTTCACTGATCAATTATTAATTGTTCTCACGAATGCTGCAAATATTAAAACAACTTTTATATTTACTTGGAAGAATCAGATCATGATTCCATCAACATCATTGACTGTATCCTGAGCATATGCTTTGGACTTGGAAATTGCTCCCTTGGTTTGGAAATAGTTTCAATTTGGGATCCGGCGTGCAGGGAGAGGGAAGAACAACGGAGGACCGGCATGAGGGAGGGGGAAGAATTATGGATAATGGGGAGGAAGAACAAAGGACAATTGGGACCAGGCATGGGGGAACCGTGTTGGGGGGGGGAAACAAAAGAGGACCCGGCATCCTTTGTAACTGTCAGTGCCGTAGATGGCCGCTAATTGTATACATTGGGTATGCAAGCAATGGATTTCACTGTGCCTTGTCACATGTGACAAAGTCTTCTATTCAAAAAATGGAGGACTTGGCATAGGGGGACAGCCATGAGGGAGGAGAGAACAAAGGTGGAGCCGGCACAGGGGCACTGCCGTAAGGGGAGAATAAAGGAGGACCTGGGGCGGGATACTTTGTAACTTTGACAGCACCCTTTATGTGGCGCCCATTGCATACCTTGAGTATGCATGCAAAGAATTTCACTATGAATTGTCACATATGACGATAAAGTATTCATCATCATCATCATCATTCTATTGCCAAGGTGAGGCCAGATCAAATTAGAGGAAAGCACCTTTTATTCCACATCAGTAATCGACAACCCAGTGGCAATAACATTGAAGTTCGATGCAAATTGCTGCAGTAACTCAATGAGCCAGGCAGCAACTCTGCATAAAAAGGATGGGTGATGTTTTGGGCTGGGACCCTTCTTCAGGGCTGACTAAAGTTGCTGACTGACATGCAGAACTGCAGCCATTGCTCCCATGCCTATCATTTATTTTATCACTTATTTATCATCATCTCCTTCAGTGAGGATTATTGGGAGGAGACTCGTTAGGGGACCGACAGGAGCCTCTGTGTCAGCAAACAAGACTCCAGGATGGTGTATTGCCTTGCTGGTATCAGGTGTCCTGGGGAGCCACCTGGGCCCCATCCACCCGCCGAACAACTGTGCCGCTGACCGGAACGTGCCCCAGTAGGCCTGACTTTGGATACTGATTTTGGATGATCAACCATGGTCATATTGAATGGCGGAGCTGGCTTGAAGGGCCGAATGGCCTACTCCTGCACCTATTTTCTATGTTTCCATGTCTATGTGTCTATGACTCACCTCACAGGCCTCCCAGGGGACTGCGGAGAAGCCCGGCGGCGAGGCCTGTCTGGGCCGAAGGAGTCTCAGCTGCGACGGCGATGGGAACCTCGGCAGCAGGAGCCTTGGCAGTAGCGTGAGCCTCGACATAGTGGTGGGGCCTCAGCAGCAGTGTGACCCTTGGGGCATCGGGAGCCTCGGCGGGGGTGGGTCCTTAACGGCAGAGGGAGCCTCGGTGGCGGTGGGGCCTCGCGATCGACCTGTGATCAGCGGACGATGGGGATCCGGCATGGGGGGACCACCTTGAAGAACAATGGGGGGCCCGGCGTAGGGGGGACCGTCGTGAGGGACGGTGGGAGAACAAAGGGGGGACCTGGTGTGGGGGAGCGGGAGGGGCACTCTTGTTTAGAATCCTCTGCCCAGGGGATAAGTCCGCGTTTGTTCGTTCGTTCCGGTTTAGGCGCTGTGCACACGGCAGCCAGCCAACAGTCGCTTGTCTTTTTTTATCTCACTTTTAATTTAATTTAAATTTAATTTCAATTTTCGGGTACCTTGTGTGTTGAGACCGTTGGCAGACCAATTTCCCTCCAATTTATCGTATCGTATGGTTCATCCAGTGGAGCTGAGAAATAAAAAGGGGATGATCACCTTGGGAGTGTACTAAAAGGCCCCAAATAGTCAATGGGGACGAGAAGAACAAATATGCCAGGAGATTGCAGGCAGCTGGAAGACTAATAGGGTTGGCATGGTAGGGGATTTTAACTTTCCCAATATAGACTGGGACTATCAGTGTCAAGGGTTTAAACAGGGTGGAATTTTATCAAATGTGTTTAGGAAAGTTTCCTTAGCCAATATGTGGAAGGCCCTACAAGGGGAGGACAAAGCTTGATCTACTCTCAGGAAATTGGGAAGGGCAAGTGACAGAAGTGTCCATGTGCGTGGCTTTTGGGACCAGCGACCACTGTTCTATTTTTAAATAGTTATGGATAAAGACAGAGTTGGGCTACAAGTTAAGGTACTGCATTGGGGTAAGATCAACTTTGTGGTATTGGACAGAAACATATTAAAGTTGATTGGAGTAGGTTGTTTGAGGGCAAAGGGACATTAGGAAGGTAGGATGATTTAAGAGCGAGGGTAGACACAAAATGCTGGAGTAGCTCAGCGAGACAGCCAGCATCTTTGGAGAGAAGGAGTGTGTGATGTTTTAGGTCGAGACCCTTCTTCAGACTGTCTGAAGAAGGGTCTCGACCCGAAACGTCACCCATTCCTTCTCTCCAGAGATGCTGGCTGTCCCGCTGAGTTACTCCAGCATTTTGTGTCTACCTTCGGTTTAAACCAACATCTGCAGTTCTTTCCTACTGATTTAAGAGTGCGTTCAAAGCACACATGTTCCTATTAAAGTGAAGGGTAAGGCAGGTGGAAATAAGAAAACTGGATGTCAAGAGAAATTGAGCCTCTGGTCTGGAAAAATTATTCACATTAAAAGGGAGAATGCAGGGTCAAATGGCACCAAATCCAACTCCTTTAGAGAAATGACAGTGGACCAAATGATTTCCTGTCCTGCTAAATTTCTTGTTGGTATGAGTTTTAATATTAGCCACTTGTGGTAAATAATCATTGCCCCCCCCTCCATAACCCTTGACCCTTTTAATCGTGGGCGATGTGGACATTGTGAGAAAGTTCAGGTGTACTAATCGCTCCTGCATTGGACATCTAAAGCGGATGCAAAATGATGTTCTAACATTAATACTTGTGTATTATTGTGCAAAGTGGATTTTTACATATTACGATTTTCATCGGGTTAATATCAGTGCTAGTGCAATTTATGTCTTTGCAGAATCAATGTGACAAGTAATGACATCACAGAGTAGCTGGAGGGGAAAGAAAACACACAGGAAGACAAAGGCGGGCACCGGGAGCAAGGTTAATATGCTGTTTGTTTTCCACGGATCTTCGAGTCGCGCTCACACGTTTGCTTTTTGTGCAACTCGTATCGGCATAACATCATTACAATTCCCCGAACATCTGCAATTGTCTCCTATTTGAAACGGCGCAGTCACTCGGGCCGATCTATCGGAATATCGAAGAATGTACTGGGGTGTTGGTTTTGCATCGTCCAGATCATGCGTGGTTGATCTGAGCAGGAATCAGAGCTTTTCTCTGGGACTGTGCGGTTCTGATGATCACTATTCTTTTTATGGATACATAATCACTTTCCCTCTGCAAGATTACTATAGCATCATGTCAGGGCTGGGAGCGGAGTCATGGTGGAAGAAAACGCTGTGCTTGACCGGAGGTGCTTTGCTGGCAGCGGCTGCATATCTCTTGCACGAATTGCTGGCGATCAGGTAACAAACAGCTCACCATGTATTCTTCCATATACCGGGCGTACAGGCTGGGCACAAGGGCAGCGACATTCAGCTGGCAAGCGGCGTGGTCCAAGAGTCAGGAGAAAGGGGCTGGTGTGGATCGAATTGCAAACTCTTGACACACATATATATACACACACACACATGCATAAGAAGAAACAATTCGGATTGTTTTGTTAATTAGAATCGGCCCAGATTGCTTACAGGTTAGGTCCTGGCCACTCCTGAGAATGAGGTTCAGAACTGGCAATGTTTAAAAAAAAAATTATGCAGGCGTATCTTAAATACGAATTGTAACACTTAAATATGCTTTAGTGTGATTAGCACAAAATGCAACATCGTTATTTCCCAATATATTTCATTTTTTGTATTAGAAAATACCAATGATTTATTCTAGTTTTATTTTATTAGAAACGATTTAATTAAGCAGAATTAATAATTTTCGAGCTTTTTATAAACGGAGATTTAACTCACTGAGAATGTAACTCCAGGGGAATGTAATCACACGCTAAGTCCATGTGTGTGTGTGTGTGTGTGTGCGTAAACACAGTCGGGTACCAGTCATTGCCGCTGCTTCAATGGCCACAACAATCACGGAAATGAAACACACACTTCTCATAAACAGTGCAATAATGTGATCATAATATGATGCTATAGTCACATAAATTCTTGGAATGTGATCCAATTGCAAAAAATCTGTTTAAAACGCGGATTGTCAAAATGTTATTATCAATGGAAATATTTCAGAACGTTTTTCTTACTTAATCATTGACTGTTTTGACCAAAACAGGCCAGATAATAATTGAAAATCAATGTACTAACCTTAAGATACTGGGAATGTGGAATAAAAAAACATTAAATGTTGGAAATGGTCATGTGCGGAGAGAGAAACATAGTTTTAAAAAAAAGACAGGGTAGTTAAAAAAGTTGAAGAGAGGATGGGGAGGAAAGGATGGGGAAAAGGGAATATCTCTGGTAGGATGAGGACATGTTCCAATGTAATATGTTGTACAAAGTCAAGCTAGTTGATAATTTAACCAGGGCTGCAACACTATGGATGTATATATGGTTTTCAGCAAAGCATTGGACAAGTTTCCTCATGATAAGCTGCTCTGGAAGGTTAAAGTGCATAGGGTCAAAGGAGAGATAGATGAATGGATAGAAAATTGGTTTCATGGAAGAAAGCAGAGGGTGATGGTGGAAGGTTGCTTCTCGGACTGGAGGCCTGTGACTAGTGGTGTGCCGCAGGGTTCGGTCCTGGGCCCATTACTGTTTGTCATCTATATCAATGATTTGGATGAGAACATACATGGCAAGATTAGAAAGTTTGCAGATGATACAAAATTGCGTGGTATTGCAGATAGTGAAGATGGTTGTGTAAAATTGCAGCAGGATCTTGATCGATTGGCCAGGTGGGCTGAGGAATGGTTGATGGAATTTAATATGGAGAAACGTGAGGTTTTGCATTTTGGAAAGTCTAACATGGACAGGACCTACACAATATATGGTAGGCCTCTGGGGAGTGTTGTAGAGCAGAGGGATCTAGGAGAGAAGGTACCCAGTTTCTTGAAGGTGGCATCACGGGTAAATAGGGTATCACAAAATGCTGGAGTAACACAACAGGTCAGGCAGCATCTCAGGAGAAAAGGAATGGGTGATGTTTCTGGTTGAGACCCTTCAGTCTGAAGAAGGGTCTCAACCCGAAACATCACCCATTTTCTCTCCTGAGATGCTGCCTGACCTGCTGAGTTATTCCAGCATTTTGTGATACCTTCGATTTGTACCAGCATCTGCAGTTATTTTCCTACAGGTAAATAGGGTGGTCAAGATGACTTTCAGCATATTGGCCTTCATCAGTCAGAGTTATGAGTATAGAAGTTGGGAGGTCATATTGCAGTTATATAAGACTTTGGTGAGGCCACATTTAGAATATTGTGTTCAGTTCTGGGCACCATGTTACAGGAAAGATGTTGTCAAGTTGGAATGGGTACAGAGAAGATTAACGAGGATGTTGCCAGGACTCGAGGGTGTGAGCTATAGGGAGAGATGAGGCAGGTGGATCTCTATTCCTTAAAGAGCAGGAGGATGAGAGGTGATCGTATGGAGGTATATAAAATCATGAAAAGAATAGATTGGGGAGGCACGCAAAGTAGGGGAATCGAGAACCAGAGGAACATAGTTTAAAGGTGAAGGGGGAAAGATTTAATAGGAATCTGAGGGGTGACTTTTTCACACAAACGGTGGTGGGTGCTGCAGCATGGAATTGGGCCCTTTCACCCAACCTATCCGTGCTAACCAAGCTGACTGTCCAAACTTATCACATTTGACTGCAATTAGCCCATTTCTAGTTATACTTTTTTCTACCCATACACCTGTCCAAATGTCTCTTCAGTGCTGTAATTGTTCCCACTACCACATCCTCTGGATGTTTGTTTTATATACCCGCTATTCTATGTGGAATAACCTGCCCTTGGATTCCCTTTAAATCTTATCCCTCTCCCCTTAAGCTAATGCCTTTTAATTTTGGATCTCCTGCCCTGGGAAAAAAGACCATGATTTTATACTCTTTCTGTGCCCTCTCAAATAATTTTATAAACTTCCGTAAATCACCCCTCATTCTCTTAAACTCCAGGGAACCAACCCAGTGCATCCTCTTAATTGATTGAAACATGCACCATGGAAACAGACCATTCGGCCCACCTGGTCCATGCTGTCCACTAATCACCTGGTTCACACCAGTTCTGTTATCTCACTTTTTGCATGAACTCCCCTACACACTTGGGGCAATTTACAGAGGCCAATTAACCTACATGTCCACACATCTTTGGGATATGGGAGGAACTTGGAGCACCCGGGGGAAACCCATGCAGTCACAGGGAGAATGTGCAAACTCCACACAGCCAACAACCTGTGGGGCAATAAATCTACCAGCTGCACCACTGTGTGTTCTAGTCAGTCTCTCCTTGTGCCTCAAGCCCTCCAGTCCAGGACAACATCCTTGTGAATTTTTTCTGCGCCATCTCTAGCCTAATAACATGCTTCCTATATCTTGGCAACCAGAATTGTACACAATACTCCAACTTCCCAAAGTTAGTCCAATACTGCAACGTTTTGTACAACCCAATGACCCAACTCCTAAAGTCAATGCCTTGACCAGTCCCCATTATTGATGTGTACAGTCTTCTTTGGAATATTGATCTTGGGATATATCTTTCTAAAACTGTTACTTGCTCTCCCTCCACCTAGTCGCAACAGAGACAGTGTCCCCCTAGTCCTTACCTTTCACCCCATCAGCCGTCGCATACAACACATAACCCGCCAACATTTTCGCCACCTCTAACGGGATCCCATCACTAGTTACATCTTCCCATCTCCACCCTTTTCCACCTTCCACAGAGACTGTTCCCTCGGCAACTCCCTGGTTCACTCATCCCTTCCCACCCAAACGATTACTTCTCCAGGTACCTTCCCCTACAACTGCAGGAGATGCAAAACCTGTCCCTATACCTCCTCCCTCGACTCTGTCCAGGGACCCCGACAGTCCTTTCAGGTTAGGCAGAGGTTCACTTACACCTCCTCCAACCTCATCTACTGTATCCATTGTTCAAGATGTGGACTCTTATACATCGGCGAGACCAAACGTAGACTGGGCGATCGTTTTACGGAACACCTTTGCTCAGTCCGCCTGGACTACCTGATCTACCAGTTGCTAAACACTTAAATTCTCCTTCCCATTCCTACGTGGAACTTTCTGTCCGAGGTCTCCTCCATTGTCAGAGAGGGGAAAAGGAAATTGGAGGAACAGCATTTCATATTTCGCTTGGGCAGCTTACAGCCCAGTGGTATGAAGATTGATTTCTCTAACTTCAAGTAACCCCGTCATTCCCTCTTCATCCCTCTCCCACCCAAGCTGCTCCAGCTTCACGTTTTCACCGAACAAACAGCTAACAATGGCCTGTTTCCTTTATCATCGTTACTTTTCTGCATATCTTTCATTCAGAGTTGCGTCTCAGGTCAGATTATTGGGAGCTACATATTCAAATTTCAGTTTATATTGTAGTCAAAATATACAGTTTTAAATGATGTAGGAGCAACTCTCCACATTGCTTCACATAGAATTGTGGAATTCATTGCCACAGGCGGCTTTGGAGGCCATCAATTGATATTTTTAAGGCGGAGATTGATAGATTCTTGATTAGCACGGGTGTCAGGGGTCATGGGGAAAAGGCAGGAGAATGAGGTTGAGAGGGAAAGATAGATCAGCCATGATTGAATGGTGGAGTTGACTTGATGGGCCGAATGGCCTAATTCTGCTCTGATACCTTATGAGCATGAACTCTCTGGAGGTTAGAGTTCAGTATCTGCCAGATGAATGTTCCGTTAGCAGAGAGTAAAAGTGATTATTGCTGACTTGCTTCTTTCATTCATGGACTGTGGGCATCACTGGTAGAGTGGTGTTGTGCCTACTTGTGCTGCACTGTATTGGACCTCTTTGGAGGGCATTTATAGGTGTGGCTGAAGGCCAGATGAGCTAACAATGGTATTTCCCCTTCCCTCAAGGACACTGGTGAATGGCTTCATTTTTGGAATATACAGCTTTATGGGTATTATTTCTGCTAGCAGATTTTTTAAAGAATCACACATTTTTAAGTGAATTAAGTTTGGTTTGTGCGATCATGTGGATTATTAGCCTAGGCCTCCAGACTAAATTTAGTAACATAACAGCTGCACCAGCAGACCCCAGAGGGCACTGTGTCTACTTCAGCTGTTCATTTCTTGCTTTACCATTGCTTCTTACCAGAAGCAGGATTATCCTCCCTTTGCCCCTACAGGTAATACTGCTGGCTTCCTTTACACTGCCCACCATATGTGATTTATATTGTGGAAGCTAGACTCAGCAAATAAGCTCTCTTTTCTCTGAGTCTTAGCTTTTATTACGCATACACACGTCAGTATATCCAGTAACACTAATATTCTTTCAGCAAGTAATTAGTGTTTTTCTTATTTTTCAGGAAGGAGCAGAAACTGGATTCAAAAGATGCAATTATATTACATCAGTTCTCCCGACCTGAGTGCAAGGTTCCTAGTTTGTCTCCTTTTTGCTTGAAGATGGAAACATATCTTCGAATGGCAGACTTGCCGTACCAGGTTGCTAAAATGCTTGCTACTGTGTTTACTGTCGACTGGTCCCACTTTCCGTAATGCTGCCTGTCTGAGTTTCTTCAAAACAGCAGCCAAAATGGATAGGAAAGATTTTGAGGATGTGGGCCAAATGCAAGCGAATGGGACTAGCTTATTTGGGGCATTTTGTGCAGATGGACAAGTTGGACCGAGGGGTCTGTTTTCATGCTGTATGACTCCATGACTCTAAAAATATGTCATGGCACATTCTAATAGTTGATCTTTCTGTAGATGCCTCCTGAGCCATTTCATTAAGGTAGTGGATGGAAAAATTACTCAATTCCTGTTTGAGTTCTCAATATATCCAGTTTACCAACATAACCCTTGATCCAAAAACCACAGAGCCCCTTCTGCTGCCTAGTAGCCAGCATTAATCTGTTGGCAGCAACAGTTATAACTGTATGGCAAATGACATTCCTCGTATGTTGCAAAACATACTTGGCTAATAAAGTATGATTGTGATTGTGATTTTACAGCAACACAACATTTGTTCAGATACAGAGCAGCAGGATGGAGAAATATTTCAGAAGCAGTTATAAAATTATCACATATCCTTGATTTAAAAAATGAATTTTGCAATCCAATTTAGAGACAATAGACAATAGACAATAGGTGCAGGAAGAGGCCATTCAGCCCTTTGAGCCAGCTCATGGCTGATCATTCTCAATCAGTACCCCGTTCCTGCCTTCTCTATTTATTCTACATAGACTTTTAACTCAAATGATGAATATGTCCCATATAGAAAAGATAGAAAATAATGTGGAAAATAATATAATGCAGATAGTGGATGCATTTCAGGATTTCAGGTAGCTCGTAATTCAGTTTATTCCCCTAGTTATTTTGTAGTATGTTGAATGTTCTTGGGCCCTGGGCAAATATCTACTCAGTTAAGTTCTGCTCAATGTGCCATTATCTCAAAAGGGCAATCTAGTGCATGAGACACAAAATGTTGTGATATAGATACAGTAAATAATTAGAAGGGCTAATGATATGTTGGCCTTTATCGCAAGCAAAGTATAAAATTGAGGACAATAGACAATAGACAATAGGTGCAGGAGTAGGCCATTCAGCCCTTCGAGCCAGCACCGCCATTCAATGCGATCATGGCTGATCACTCTCCATCAGTACCCCGTTCCTGCCTTTTCCCCATACCCCCTCACTCCGCTATCCTTAAGAGCTCTATCCAGCTCTCTCTTGAAAGCATCCAACGAACTGGCCTCCACTGCCTTCTGAGGCAGAGAATTCCACACCTTCACCACTCTCTGATTGAAAAAGTTCTTCCTCATCTCCGTTCTAAATGGCCTACCCCTTATTCTTAAACTGTGGCCCCTTGTTCTGGACTCCCCCAAGGAGGCACTGATACAACTACACTGGGCACCAGTGAGACCACACATTGAGTACTGTGCACAGTTTTGGAGAAGGATGTGCTTGCTTTGAAGTAAATGCAGGCAGGGTTCATAAGGTTGATTCCTGAGATAAAGAATTGATGTATGAAGAAAGATTGAGCTGGTTGGAGTTCAGAAGCATGACAGGCGCTCTGACTGAAACATGTAAGACTCTGAGGGGGATTGATGGGGTGAATGTTGAGAGCTTGTTACCCCCTGGTGGGGCTAACTAGAACTAAGATATATGGTTTCAGAATAAGTGGTCACCCATTTCAGATGGGGGTCATCATTCAGAGAGTCTTGACTCTTTGGAGTCACAGGGATAAGGCAGGAGAATGGGGTTGAGAGGAAAAAATAGGTCAGCCATGATTGAACAGCGGAGCAGCCTTGATGGGCCGAATGGCCTAATCCTGCTTCTATGCCTTATGGTCTTTGGAATTCTCTACCTCAGACATGGAGCCATCGCTCTTTTTGTGGTGGAGATTGCAGATATTTCAATACAAAGGGACCAAGGTGTATGGGAATAAAGTGGGTATGTGGTGTTGTGGTCAGCATTAGATCACCCTTTGCAGAGTAGACTCAAGGGGCCAATTGGCCTTCCACAGCTCCTCTTGTTACATTTTTTTTGTCCAGAGTTTATCTTCAGAGATCTTAATGCTTCAGGACCTAGGATTATTTCAAAAATAATTTCAGGATCAGTGAGCTGGTCAAAAGTCATTTTGTATTCAGAAATGGTCATTGGAAAAACCATTCAAGAAAATTGCTTGAAACTAAATTTCAGAAGCACGACTATATATTTCTGGAAAATAAAAACTTGATATTTTTTGTGTTGTGAAATATAACACAGTTCGTTGCACATTAATTAAAATAAATTCAGAGTTGATGTTAATTCTGAAAGAAAGAGTAGATGATGTACAGCTCATTTCAATAATTCACTGCATGAAATGATAGTGAAAAGCCTTCAGCATTTAAACCAGATTGTGCCTGATCTGCCCCAAATAACAGCCACAGCTTTCTTTCCTGATTGTCAGATGTTCTGCTTGGATCTTACTCTACTTTGCATTACAGATGCAGAGCATTGTTCTTGCACAATACAATTTTGTTACATTGGTCCTTTGATTTGGAACACAGTGAAAGCAAGGCCAAGTGAAAGGAATTGTACTGCTAAAAACTCATGAATAGTTCTGTGGTCAAGGTTGCTCCATTTACGCTGCATTATAACTCAGACACAACGATATGGTGGTTAAGTTACTGGACCAACAGCAAAGTCCTCTGAAATTGAACCAAATAGACTCATTGTGACCACATAATGATAGTCATAGTCATACAGCATGGAAACAGACTCTACAGCCCAACTTTCCCACACCGATCAGCATGTCCCATCTACTCTATTCCCACCTGCCTTCATTTGGCCCATATCCCTCTAAACCTATCCTATCTATCTACCTGTCTATATGTTTCTTAAAAGTTGCGATAGTTCCTGCGATAGTTGGGAAATTTAAGATCATAAGACATAGGAGAAGAATTAGGACAATCAGCTCAGAACTAGGTAATTGGGCCATCGAGACTGCTTTGCCATTCAATCATGGCTGATCTATTTTTCCCTCTCAAACCCATTCACTATAATTTTTGACACCCTTTTAATGTATATTTAATTTATTTTAAATTGAAATTTAAGTAATTAGATAATCTAGAATTAAACTGCAGGATTATTGTAAAATTCTTCTGATTAAGTAATGTGCATAAGAGAAAGGAATCTGCTATTGTTATCTAGCCTGCCCTATATATGACTGCAGACCCAGCAATGTGATTGATGCTTAATTGCCTCCACTAGTTAGGACAGTTTGGGATTAATATAGTGTTGCGAGAGATGTCTACATCCTGTAAAAGGATAAATATAAATAAAATGGAAATTAAGTTTACTCATTTGCTGTCTCCTAAAATTCTAAGGATAAAGGTGAAGCTGTCGTCAGATGCCTTTTGAAAATACTGAAATCCACGATTGTATTAAGTTTAAGAGCTGTGATTCAAGCAACAAACAATGCTACTTAAGGCAATTTTCAAAATATTCTTGTTCTACTAAAGAGATTTAGAGTCATAAAGAGCATGGAAGCAGGCCCTTTGGCCCAGCCAGTCCATGCCGACCAAGATGTCCCATCCAAACTAATCACATTTACTCATGTTTGGCCCATAATCCTTCTAAACCTTTCTGATTCATCTAATGTAGCTACCTAAATAACTTTTAATTGCTATTGTACTTGCCTCAACTACTTCCCCTGGCAGCTTGTTCCGTATATCCCCCCCCCCACCCTCTGTGTGAAAAGGTTGTCCCTCAAGTTCCTATTAAATCTTTCCCCTCTCACTTTAAAGCAATGTCCTCTGGTCTTTGATTCCCCTATGCTCAATTGGTGGTGGCTTTGCCATAAACCAACTGTTTTGCTCTATTGCAGTGACATCATGTTTGAGAGAGAGAAACATGAAATCTATATACTAAAACTCTCGTTTGTTATCTTGTTTGTGACTGAACTTCAGCCAAAATGGTACACGGTAGCATGACAATTTTAGGCCCACCTTACTCACCATTGTCACTTTAGTGGTAATGCAAGTAGTTTTATTGAAATCGGTGTTATATTTTTAAAGTTATTCACATTTTAAAGTGTAAAAGGAGGGGAGGGGAGGAGGGAGGGGGAGTGGGGGAGAAGGGGGAGGGGGGGGGGTTGAGGAGAGAGGGGGGGGGACAGGGTGTTGTACCAATGCAGGAGAGGTTTGGGCCCAATGGGTCCACTTTGTCTAGTTGCAAATAAAATTGTAGGTTTAGGAAAGGCTGATGAGTTGGAAAATAGATACTGTCTCATGTTAAATTGGACAAATCTTCTTAATTGTTAAAGACCAGTGGAAGATGATAAAAAAAAAAGATATTAAAGTTTTACATAGTCAGTTAATCCCAAAGGGCAGGGGTAGAAGTTTGCCAGAGAAAAATAAACAGCTGGTTGCTCCAGTTTCCATCCGCAAAACATACTGATAATTTACTGATAATTTAACTGGCAACTGGAAATTATTCCCTAATATAGATTAATGGCAACATAAACAAAGAGGAGTTGATATGTTTGTATGATAGACACTAAGGTACAGTGATACCAGGAAATAGAGTGAGTATGGGCCAAATGAGCCTGCTCAAACTCGATGGGGAAATGGCGTCAATGTGCACTATTATAAGTATAAGATAAGCAAACAAATAGGAAAGAAGAAATCAATGTCGCCATTGGGTGAGAGTTCCTCCAAAGAGTGAGATTCACCAACATGTGCCTGAATTAGAGAGTATCAGCTGCAAGGAGAGGTTTGGACAAACTTGAATTGCTTTCTCTGGAGCATCAGAGTCTGTGGTTGGGTGGGGGGAGAGGGGGTGACCTGATAGAAATATACAAACTTACGAAATGCAAAGATAGGTTAGATAGTCAGTTGTTTGTTCCAGGTAGGAAATGTCGAATAAGAGGGGGGGGGGGGAATATTAAAGGAAATGTCTGAGGCAGATTTACGTGGTGAGTGTTAGGTGCCTTAAATGTGTTGCCTGGGGAGATGGTGGTAGCAGATACGATGACAACAGATAGGAGGCATATAGACAGCACTTGAACAAGCAGAGAATGGAGGAATGCAGATCATGTAAAGGCAGATGGAATTGGTTAAAGTTGGCATCATGGTGGGCACATGCATCGTGGGCTGAAGGACCTGTTTCTGTACTATACTTTGCAATGTTAGGGACATAGAATCATACAGCATGGAAACAGGCCATTCAGCTCAACTTGCTCACGCCGACCAACATGCTCCATCTACACTAGTCCCATGTGCCTGCGTTTTTCCCCATATCCCTCTAAACCTCTCCTATCCATGTACTTGTTTAATGTTCTAATTGAAAAATGGGCATTTTGGTCCACTATTTTAAAAAGACGAGGAGAATATTATAGACAAGATGTTGTTGAAAAATTGTTCAGGTCTACAATTAAAAATAGAGTGACTGAATACCTAAAGGCTTCTAGCTGATCAGGCTATAAATCATACTTGACAAAATGGGTTAATTTTTTTTTAAACAAAGATCACGTACAGTGGGATTTACCTAGCCACTGATAGCTTTTGATAAATCCCTCACAAGATAGAGTTTTGCTAAATTTGTAGTTCATGGAACACAGTGAAATTATTGACCTGGTTAGGGAACTGAGCAGCAAGAGACAGAAGAGGGATAACTGGAAGTATTTGACAAGGTCTCACAAGGATTTATTTTGGCCCCTTGACTACTGACAGTAGGATGGAAAGCCACATATATGAGTTGGACAATGATACATACATAAGCAACACTGTGAGCAGTGTACATGGAAGCAGTAAATGAAAAGATGTTATTAATGGATTGAAGTATTGGCAAAAATCGTGGCAAATGGATTTTGGTACAGGCAAAATTGGACCATCCCCTTTTATAAATAGGTCACTTGCCCTGAATGCTCACTTGTAATACCAATTACACATTCTGTGATAATTTGACAGAAACAACCACCCCCCCCCACCTCCCCCACCATTTGATTGCATTATCTTTACCTTAATCTTGTTTCATTGCTGTAAATCTGTCAAATAGTTCATCCTCCTGTATTAGTGAATTAATCTATGATCATCTCAAGGAGATGTAAAGTTCTTTAATATTCAGATCATTACCATGCATAGATGAATTTGTCAACTCACTTAGCTCTCTATACCCCTCTGAAGATTCTTTAGATCCCCTGCCTATTGCATATTCTCACCCATTGTATTGAGAAAACATGGATATATGGCACTTGATTCCCACACCAAATCATCGATATGGATTGAGATCAGGGTTGGGTCCAACACTGATTTTTATTGGACTCACTGGTCTTAGCATCCCAACCTGAAAATGTCCCATTTCTCTTCCTTAATATATGCAGGGGCAATATTCCCAATCCCAATTAATTTGTTTTGTTAACGTCATGTGTGACCCATTAATGCAGGCATTTAGAAATGCCAAATGCACCAATTTCAGGCACTTCCCTATTTCTGATATTAAGGTAACCTTGTATCTTAAATAGTATGGTTATATTTTTAACTGCCAGTCTGTGGGATTGGTTCTAGAATCCATGGACTTTTGGAAGATGAATACTATTGTATCCACTAACGTTTTAGCCACCACCTTCAAACCCTTGCAATGAAGGTCATTCCATTCTGAGGATTCATCAATTTTTGATCTCAAAGGCTGATGATACTAATTCTTACTGAGGCTAATTTCTCTTAGTTCTCATTCACATTAAACTGTTATTCTTGACTATTTCTGGAATGGTTTCTGTATCTTCATCAGTGAAGGATGACTCAAAATAGTTGTTTAATTTCTCTTTCATTTTTTTATTCCCCAATATAATGTCTCCAACTGAAAGAGTTGATAATAATCCCTTTTAGTTGATGTTTGCTAAAAATGAATGAAAAATGAATATACAAAGAGCACACAGTGCTGGTGTAACTCAGCGGGTCTGAGGAAGATGTTCCATGCATTACTTTATGTTTTCCTTAAAATTCCAACATCTGCAATCCCTTGTATCTCCATAACCTGAGAGTATTCTGTATTCTCTTAGTTTAGTTTAGAGATACAGGATAGAAACAAGCCTTTTGGTCCATTGGGTTCACACTGACTACAGATCATCTGCTCTCTGTTATCCCACTGTTTGCATCTACTTCCTGCACACCAGAGGCAATTTAGAGAGACCAATTAGCCTACAAATTCTCACATCTTTGGGATATGGCAGGAAAAAGGAGCACCCGAAGGAAACCCACGAGGTTAGAGGGAGAACGTGCAAATTCCGCTCAGTCAGTACCCAAGGTCAGGATCAAACCCGAGTCTCCGGCGCTGTGAGACAGCAGCTCTACCAGTGGGCCACTGTGCCGCTCTGTGCTGAAGAGAAACAGTTGCAGCTGCTGATGAATGTTTACAAGCAAGAGAAATTGCCTTGCAGAAAGCAAGCAGCTGCCCCTCAAGCCTACCTCTTCCTGACTGTGCCTGGCATGTTGCGATAGATTTTCCAGCATCTCCACCACAGCTGCATCACACAGTCTCCTGAGTGCGGCAAAGAAACGGAAACAATCCAGGTCAATGAAAGAAAATAAACTCCTTGTGTTTCTGTCTGCTCTTCCCCTCTGCTCAGCTGACTGAAACCAGCCCACATCACGTTGCTTCAAATGTGTTTACTGTATTTCCATTGCTGATTTTCTTCTCTTGCTCTGATCCTTGACCCAGCCTCGATCCTCCTACTGAAAAGGTAATATTAAATGATGTTAAAATCAGACCATGTTTGAGACTGCCACCTGGCATTTCAGAGTCCTTTTGGATCAGGGTCTTTAACATCTGGTCCTTACCTGACTCTTAATTTCACCCCCTCCCCTCCAAATCATAAACCCCTCCCACTCTTGATGGCCCTACCAGATATCTGCCCCTCAAAGCCCTCCCAACTCCCAAGTTCTCCTGTCAAGCCTCCCCAGCTCAGATTTTCAGTAACCAGCCTCTCCCCTCAAAAATACGTGAGTGCTCCTTATGCACACTTCATCTACAGTGCCCGCCATAATGTTTGGGACAAAGACCCATCATTTATTTATTTGCCTTTATACTTCACAATTTGAGAATTGTAATAGAAAAAAATCACATGTGGTTAAAGTGCACATTGTCAGATTTTAATAAAGGCCATGTTTATACATTTTGGTTTCACCATGTAGAAATTACAGCAGTGTTGAAACATTGCGATTCATGGACATCACCAGTTGCTGGGTGTCTTCTCTGGTGATGCTCTGCCAGGCCTGTATTGCAGCCATCTTTAGCTTCGGCTTGTTTTGGGGGCTAGTCCCCTTCAGATTTCTCTTCAGCATATAAAAGGCATGCTGAATTGGGTTCAGATCGGGTGATTGACTTGGCCACTCAAGAATTGACCATTTTTTTAGTTTTGAAAAAAGCATGTTTGGGATCATTGTCTTGCTGTAGAATGAACCGCCGGCCAATGAGTTTTGAGGCATTTGTTTGAACGAGCAGATAGGATGTGTCTATACACTTCAGAATTCATTTTGCTTCCACCATCAGCAGTTGTATGATCAATGAAGATAAATGAGCCAGTACCTTCAGCAGCCATACATGCCCAGGCCATAACACCCCCACCACCGTGTTTCATAGATGAGGTGGTATGCTTTGGATCTTGGGCAGTTCCTTCTCTCCTCCATACTTTGCTCTTGCCATCACTCTGATATAAGTTAATCTTCGTCTCATTTGTCCACAAGACCTTTTTCCAGAACTGTGGTTGCTCTTTTAAGTACTTTTTGGCAAACTGTAACCCGACCATCCTATTTTTGCAGTTAATCAATGGTTTGCATCTTGCAGTGTAGTTCTGTATTTATGTTCATGAAGCCTTCTGTGGACAGTGGTCATTGACAAATCCACACCTGACTCCTGAAGAGTTTTTTCTGATCTGTCGGACAGGTGTTTGGGGATTTTTCTTTATTATAGAGAGAATTCTTCTGTCATCAGCTGTGGAGGTCTTCCTTGGACTGCAAGTCCCTTTGCGATTATTAAGCTCAGCAGTGCTCCCTTTCTTCTTAATGATGTTCCAAACAGTTGATTTTGGTAAGCCTAAGGTTTGGCTGATGTCTCTAACAGTTTTATTCTTGTTTCTCAGTCTCATAATGGCTTCTTTGACTTTCATTGGCACAACTTTGGTCCGCATGTTGATAAACAGCAATAAAAGTTTCCAAAGGTGATGGAAAGACTGGAGGAAAGACTAGGTGCTGAGAGCTTTCTTATACCAGCATTAAGCAGGCATTTAAACACACCTGAGCAATTACAAACACCCGTGAAGCCATGTGTCCCAAACATTATGATGCCCTGAAATGAGGGGACTATGTATAAACACAGCTGTAATTTCTACATGGTGAAACCAAAATGTGTAAAAATACCCCTTTAAAAAAATCTGACAATTTAACCACATGTCATTTTTTCTATTACAAATCTCAAATTGTGGAGTACAGAGGCAAATAAATAAATGATGGGTCTTTGTTCCAAACATTATGGAGGGCACTGTATCATTTTAATCTTCATTCTTCATATTTTGTTTTTGTTTAAAACTGGGAGGAGCATGAATTGATTTAATAAGTTGCACAATTTTCAAGGGCGTTCTGCATGTTCTGAAAATGTCACTGTTTTTGTTTTAAATAGCAATGACATTTAGATATACTGTTCCCAGTGCCATGCCTCCCACTCATTGGGAAAGTTTAAATCAGCATGTTTGTACCCGGCTTCAGTGGAGCCTATTAAAATGCACAGATAGCAAAGGACAGCAGTAAATGACAAATATTGTATCCGACTAATTCACTGAAAAATGTCCATCAACAAATGTAAGACGTTATTCGTACCAGTTTTAAAGCAAGCCTGATGTGTTGTCAATGATCTTGTGCTGTGCAGTGTTTTAAATAGATTATTATGGAGAAAACTTAGTGACTCGATGAAACAAGGTTCAATAATCTAACACTAGCCCATCGCCTACTGTGCGTTCACATGGAGTCTGCAGCCATCCATTCAAGAGTAGTCATGAGATCTATTTCAGCAAAGATAGACACAAAATGCTAGAGTAACTCAGCTGGACAGGCAGCATCGCTGGAAAGAAGTAATGGGTAACGTTTTGGGTCGAGACCCTTCTTCACTCTGCCTGTGCCGCTGAGTTACTCTAGCATTTTGTGTCTACCTTCAATTTAAACCAGCATCTGCAGTTCTTTCCTACACAGATCTATTTCAGCACTGTGTAACGAGCAAGTGAGCTATTGACCTGCAGCATAACACAGGAGATGATTAACTGTGATCATATTCTGGCAGCAGAGCACGTATGCTTAATGGCAGGTAGATGCTGCCTGGTTTATGATTGAGTTGGCCATTTAGTTTGAAAGAACTGTGGTTATTCATTTGAGTGAGGAGGTAATATTTCCCATATTGTACCAAGAGTGCTGGGGCTTTGGTCGACCCTGAAATCTTGTACTGGACCTTTAACCGTCTCTTTTTCCTGACTTAAATAGACCCCTTGATGCCCATTCTCCTTTGCACCCATCACGACAAGGGACAGAGAATGCCCACAGGTCAGGGGCCTTGGACGATCCTTGATCGAACTTTGCTGGCTTTACCTTGCACTAAACGTCATTCCCTTATATCTATACACTGTAAATGGCTCAATTGTAATCATGTATCGTCTTTCTGCTGGCTGGTTAGCATGCAACAAAAGCTTTTCATTGTACCTCGGTACACGTGACAACAAACTAAGCTGAATGAGGAGGAGTAGGAGGGATGAGGGCTGGTGAAGGGCTCTAGCCTGGAGAACAGATGTTCCAGGCCTTCTACGCTGAACAGCAATACCTGGCAGGCAGGTTTGCTAGTGCTACATGGGTGGGTTTAAACTAAGTGGGGGGTGAACAACGAGGAAGCATATCCGTGCAGTTATCAGGAAAGAGAGTGTAGGAAAGGTCACGTTTAAACTAACAGGGCAGTGGGTTGGGAACCAATGCAAGGAGACAAGGGGCTCCAAGGAGGACAGAAGCAAAAGGTAGAAGGGAGAAAAGAAAAACAAACATGAAAGCTTTGTGCCTTAATGCAAGAAGTATTCGTAAAAAGGTGGATGAATTGAATGCGCAGTTTGTAGTTAAGGAATATGATATAGTTAGGATTACGGAGACATGGCTCCAGGGTGACCAAGAGTGGTCGCTCAAAATGCAGGGGTACTCAATATTCAGGAAGGATAGACAGAAAGGGAGGTGGGGTGGCATTATTGGTTATAGAGCAGGTTAATGCAATAGCAAGGAGAGACATTAGCTTGGATGCTGTAGAATCTGTATGGGTAGAACTGCGAAATGGCCAAAGGCAGAAAACGCTTGTTGGAGTGGTATACAGACCACCAAACAGCAGTAGGGAGGTTGGGGATAGCATCAAACAGGAAATTAGGGATGAGTGTAGCAAATGTACAGCAGTTATTATGGGTGACTTTAATCTACATATAGATTGGGCCAACCAAATTAGTAACAACGCTGAGGAGGAGGATTTCCTGGAATGTTTATGGGATGATTTTCTAAGCCAATATATAGAGGAACCAACTAGAGGGCAGGCCATTCTAGACTGGGTATTGTGTAATGAAGAAGGATTAGTTAGCAATCTTGTTTTGCAAAGCCTCTTGGGCAACAGTGACCATAATATGGTGGAATTCTGCATTAAGATGGAGAGTGACACGGTTAATTCAGAGACTCAGGTCCTGAACTTGAATAAAGGAGACTTTGAAGGTATGAGACGGGAATTGGCTAGGCTGGACTGGCAAATGATACTCAAAGGGTTGATGGTGGGGATGCAGTGGCAAAGATTTAAAGATCACATGGATGAACTATAAAAATTGTTCATCCCTGTCTGGCGAAAAAATAAAACAGGGAAGGCGGCTTGGAACTCCCGAAGTCGGTCCCTAACCAAGGGACCACGAGCTCCTCGATGTTAAGTTCGCAGGCTACACAGTTGGAGCTCCCGAAGTCAATCCCTGACAAAGGGATCGCAAGCTCCACGATGTTAAGTCCGCAGGCTCCCGCTGTTGGAGCTCCCGAAGTCAATCCCCAGCAAAACGCCGCCGGCTCCATGGTGTTAGGCCGCAGTGCGGACGGAGATACATATCATATCATATCATATCATATATATACAGCCGGAAACAGGCCTTTTCGGCCCTCCAAGTCCGTGCCGCCCAGTGATCCCCGTACATTAACACTATCCTACACCCACTAGGGACAATTTTTACATTTACATTTACCCAGCCAATTAACCTACATACCTGTACGTCTTTGGAGTGTGGGAGGAAACCGAAGATCTCGGAGAAAACCCACGCAGGTCACGGGGAGAACGTACAAACTCCTTACAGTGCAGCACCCGTAGTCAGGATCGAACCTGAGTCTCCGGCGCTGCATTCGCTGTAAAGCAGCAACTCTACCTCTACGATACGGAAAAAGCCGCATCTCTGTCGAGGAAAGAGATTTAAAAAGTC
Source organism: Rhinoraja longicauda (assembly GCF_053455715.1). NCBI lineage: Eukaryota > Metazoa > Chordata > Chondrichthyes > Rajiformes > Arhynchobatidae > Rhinoraja > Rhinoraja longicauda. Next base: position 66,161,513 of record NC_135957.1, on the reverse strand, counting down.
CCCCCCCCCCCATCCCCCACATAATACAACAGGAAGACACAAACAATCTCCCAGAAATACTAGGGATCGAGGATCTAGTGGGAGGGATGAACTGAAGGGAATCCACATTAGTCAGGAAATGGTGTTAGGTAAACTGTTGGGACTGAAGGCAGATAAATCCACAGGGCCTGATAGTCTGCATCCCAGAGTATTCATGGAGGTGGCTCTAGACATCGTGGATGCATTGGTGATCATTACCCAATGTTCTATAGACTCGAGATCAGTTCCTGTGGACTGAAGGGTAGTCGATGTAACCCCACTTTTTAAGAAAGGAGGGAGAGAGAAAACAGGGAATTATAAATCAGTTATCCTTACATTGGTAGTGGGAAAGATGCCTGAGTCAATTATTAAAGATATAATAGCAGTGCATTTGGAAAGCAGTGACAGGATCGGTCAAAGGCAGCATGGATTTATGAAGGGAAAAAACATGCTTGATTAATCTTCTGGAATTTTTTGAGGATGTAACAAGTAGAATGGATAAGGGAGAGCCAGTGGATGTGGTGTATCTGGACTTTCAAAAAGCCTTTGACAAGGTTGCACACAAGAAGTTAGTGTGCAAAATTAGAGCACATGGTATTGGGGGTAGGGTATTGACTTGAATAGAGAACTGGTTGGCGGACAGGAAGCAGAGTAGGAATTAACGGGTCCTTTTCAGAATGGGATGCAGTGACCTGTGGGGTGCCACAAGGCTCAGTGCTGGGACCCCAGTTATTTACAATATATATTAATGATTCAGATAAGGGAATTAAACGTAACATCTCCAAGTTTGCGGATGACACAAAGCTGGGTGGCAGTGTGAGCTGGGATGAGGATGCTATGAGGCTGCAGGGTGACTTAGATAGGTTGGGTGAGTGGGCAGATGCATAGCAGATGCAGTATAATGTGGATAAATGTGAGGATATCCACTTAGATGGCAAGAACAGGAAGGCAGATTATTATCTGAATGGTGTCAGATTAGGAAAAGGAGAGGTGCAACGAGACCTGGGTGTTCTTGTACTTCGGTCACTGAAAGTAAGCATGCAGGTACAGCAGGCAGTGAAGAAAGTTAATGGCATGTTGGCCTTCATGCGAGAGGATTTGAGTTTAGGAGCAAGGAAGTCCTACTGCAGTTTTCAGGGCTCTGGTGAGACCGCACCTGGAGTATTGTGTGCAGTTTTGGTCTCCTAATTTGTAGAAGGGCATTCTTTCTATTGATGGAGTGCAGCGTAGGTTCACCAGGTTAATTCCCAGGATGGCAAGACTGACATATGATGAAAGAATGGGTTGACTGAGCTTGTATTCACTGGAATTTAGAAGGATGAGAGGGGATCATAGAAACAAATACAATTCTTAAGGGATTGGACAGGCTAGATGCTGGAAAAATGTTCCCGGTCTTGGGGAAGTCCAGAACCAGGGATCACAGTTTAAGAATAAGGAGTAGACCATTTAGAACTGAGATGGTGAAAATTGTGAATGATGAGAGTTGTGAATCTGTGGAATTCTCTGCTGCAGAAGGCAGTGGAGGCTAATTCACTGGATATTTTAAAGGGAGACTTAGATATAGTTCTTAGGGCTAATGGAATCAAGGGATATGGGGAAAAAAGCAGGAACGTGGTACTGATTTTGGATGATCATATTGAATGGCGGTGCTGGCTCGAAGGGCTGAATGGCCTACTGCTGCACCTATTTTCTCTGTTTCTATGTTACCTTAGATGTCTGCTTCCTGAGGAGGTGGAGACAAAGATCTGCCACATATGGCAGGCACAACTGCAACCACAGCACCATGTCTCGACTGCTCTGCCTGCAGATGTGAAGGTGACTGTGATGCAAAATATTTTAGCGATGAGTCATTCCAGGCTGGTGCTGGACAGTTTAAGAATAAGGAGTAGCCTAGAACGGAGATGAGGAAAAACATTTTCAGTCAGGGAGTTGTGAATCTGTGGAATTCTCTGCCTCAGAAGGCAGTGGAGGCCAATTCTCTGAATGCATTCAAGAGAGAGCTAGATAGAGCTCTTAAGGATAGCAGAGTCAGGGGGTATGGGGAGAAGGCAGGAGCGGGGTACTGATTGAGAATGATCAGCCATGATCATATTGAATGGTGGTGCTGGCTCGAAGGGCCGAATGGCCTACTCCTGCACCTATTGTCTATTGTCTATTGACATCATTTAACATGTTCCAGCATGGTGTTCACTGCCAGACAGGTGGCGTAAGGTGTTTACTGAAGAGGTCAACAAGCAACACTAGTCTGGGGATGATCAAAACTGCCAGATTCCCAATGGATGACAGACTGCATCAACACTGCATTGGAAGTTCACTGTGGAATAGGTATCTGTCCCACAGCTGGAAAGGGATTTGTAACTTAATCCCTTAACAAACCTGCAATTCTTTGAGGATCCCTATAATTAGTGCAGGTGGGATGATTCTTGCTGCTGCTGAATGCTCTGGTTCTGCTGTAGTTGACTCATGGAGTTAGCTCAGTCACTGTAGTCAAGGATATACTTCGGAAAATAGGAACAGGTGTGGGCCACCTGGTCTCTGCCATTCTACATGATCAAGGCTGATTTTCCCCAGACCTCAATTCCTCTTCTCTGCCACATGGCCCTCAATTCCCTGATACAGGCATTGAGTCTTACAGCATGGAAACAAGCCCTTCTGCCCAATTAGAGCCAACATGTCCCATCTACACTAATCCCACTTGCATGCATTTGGCCCATATCTCTCTAAACCTCTCCTATCTATATACCCGTCTAAATGTTTCTTAAATGTTGCAACAGTACCTGCCTCAACGACCTCCTCCGGCAGCTCGTTCCATATACCCACCACCCTTTGTGTGAAAGGTTTCAAAGGTTTCAAAAGGTTTTCAAACGTTTATCTACCTCCTCTTTAAATTCCTCCAATGATCTAGCTTCCACAATTAACTGGCGTACAGAATTCAAAGGATTCACCATCCTCCGTGAGAAGAAATTTAAAAAAAAAACCAATTTCAAAGACCATCCCCTTATGTTGTAACTCTACCCCTCTGTGAAGACTCCACTACTAGTAGAAACATCTGAACATATTATTGGTCCTTATTCTTCTAATCTTTCCAACTATTTCAGTCATATGTTAGACGACATCTTTTTCATTCCTGGAAAAAACAAAGTGAATCTGTTCTGGACTGCCTCCAATGCTAGAAATATCCTTTCTTAAATAAGGGACCAAAACTGTACACAGTATTTGTGGCATCATCAACACCCTGTACACTTGTAACAGTTCCACAGGGGTCGGTGCTGGGGCCGCTACTTTTCACACTGTATATTAATGATTTGGACGAGAGGATTGAAGGCTTTGTGGCCAAGTTTGCGGATGATACGAAAATAGTTGGATGGGTAAGTAGTGTAGAGAAAGCAAGGACTCTGCAGAAGGATTTGGAAAGGTTGGGAGAGTGGGCAGAAAAATGGCAGATGGAATATAGTATAGCAAAGTGTGGAGTCATGTATTTTGGTAGTGGGAATCAAGGCGTAGACTTTTTTCTAAATGGGGAGAGAATCCAGAAATTGGAGGTCCAAAGGGACTTGGGAGTGCTGGTGCAGGATTCCCAAAAAGTTAATCTGCAAGTCTTAGGGCTAAGGGAATCAAGGGATATGGGGAAAAAGCCAGAACGGGGTACTGAGTTTGGATGATCAGCCATGATGGCGGTGCTGGCTCGAAGGGCCGAATGGCTGATCATCCAAAATCCTGCACCTATTTTCTACATTTCTATGTTTCTAAGTCGAATCGGTAGCAAAAAAAGTAAACTTAATGCTAGCATTTATTCAAGAGGGCTTGTATACAAAAACAGAGATGTAATGCTGAGGCTCTATAAAGCGCTGGTAAGGCCGCATTTGGAATATTGTGAGCAATTTTAGGCACCATATCTGGGGAAGGGTGTGCTGGCTCTGGAGAGGGTCCAGAGGAGTTTACAACTATGATCCCAGGAATGAGTAGGTTAACCTATGATGAGCGTTTGACGGCACTGGTCCTCTACTCGCTGGAGTTTAGAAGAATGAAGGGGACCTCATTGAAACATACAGAATAGTGAAAGGCTTGGATAGAGTGGATGTGGAGAGGATGTTTCCATGTGGGAGAATCTAGGATTAGAGGTCATAGCCTCAGAATTAAAGGACGTTCTTTTAGGAAGGAGATGAGGAGAAATTTCTTTAGTCAGAGGGTGGTAAATCTGTGGAATTATTTGTGACAGAAAGCTGTAGAGACCAAGTCAGTGGATATTTTTAAGGCAGAGATAGATAGATTTTTGATTCGTACAGGTGTCAGATGTTATGTGGTTAGGAGAGAGAGATAGATCAGCCATGATTGAATGGCAGAGTGGACTTGATGGGCCGAATGGCTTAATTCTACTCTGACCACTTATGACCTTAGGACCTTATAATACTTAACTAATTTTAAAATTCAACTCCTCAGCAATAAAGACCAATTGACATTTACTTTCTTGATTTCCTACTACAACTGCATGCTAACATTTCATCTCAAGACTCAATACTCTTTTTATTTCCATTTATATAATAGTCTTCCTTTTGATTTCTCTCACCAAATTTCACAACCTCACATTTTTGTATGTTAAACTCCATTTGTGATGTTTATGCACACTCACTCACTCACTCCCACTTTCTGGATAATCCTAAATATCCTCCTCATGTCATGCAAGCTTTCATGTCTTCAGCACACATGGACACTTTAAACTCTGTCTCCTCATCCTAATTCATATAAATAGTAATTATTTTAGATTTTGTGGAAATTTGTGTATTTTGTGGAATTATTTTATTTCCACAGGCACTCTGCTGATATCCTGAAAAAGCCTCATTAATTCAGAATCACTATCTTCTTTGCGATAACCTGTCCTCAATCAATGTTAACATACTTGTGGCAATACATTGAGCTATTTTCCTGTGCACAGGCCCTTCATGTGATTCTTCATTGAATTCTTTCTGGATATCGGTTGGAATACATTGGGTAGATGCACAGTCTCTTGCCCCGAGTAGGTGAATCGAGGACCAGAGGACATAGGTTTAAGGTGAAGGGAAAAAGATTTAATAGGAATCTGAGGGGTAACTTTTTCACACAAAGGGTGGTGGATGTATGGAACAAACTGCCAGAGGAGGTAGTTGAGGCAGGGACTATCCCAATGTTTAAGAAACAGTTAGATAGGTACTTGGATAGGACAGATTTGGAGGGATATGGGCCAAATGTGGGCAGGTAGGACTAGTGTAGCTGGGACATGTTGACCAGTGTGGGCAAGTTGGACTGAAGGGCCTATTTCCACACTGTATCACTCATTCTGTGACTCTAAGACTCTATCCAAATGCACTTCATCTACAGGTTCTCCAATTGACTTTGCTTGTTAAGCCCTTGAAGAACCAAAGCTAAATAGTTAAATATTTTTCCCTTTCATAAATCGATGTTGACTTGGTGTGATTGCATTACAATAAGCATTTCGAAATGACTAGCTATTTCTTCCTTGAGTGTCGATTCCAGCATCTTCCCATTAATACAAGTTAAGCTAACTGGCCTCTAGTTAATTTCTTAAATAAGGGCATCACTTTCACTGCTATCCAATATGTTGGCACCTTTCCAGAACTAAGTGCCAATTCTGGCATAAGATTTGTGTTTGATACCTACGCTGCATTCCACTGATTAGCATGTCGGATGCATGTGTGACTTCATTGTTCAATATGCGGGCAATGCAAAATGTACTTGTTTGCTATTCATGAACAAAGACAAAAAAACTCCTAATACTGCAAAAACTGATGCTGTGCAGCCATATTTTACTGCCATTAAATCTTCAGCACTCTCAAATCAAGGGTGATTGAACTTTGAATAACTAAATTGTAGCATGGGCTCTGCTATTAATGTTGACATTACATAGACAGGCTGACGTGGAAGCCACCAACAGCTGGCCCGCAGTTTGGGCTGTTTGGTAAGTTTGATCAAGTGAAAGAGCTTTTTGGTGAATGAATATGCTAACATAGATAAAAATGCTGTAGTTTGAAATTGTAAAATAGCCTCCACTGTTTTAGTTTGTTTTAGCATCAAGTTTTGAAGATTGAGGACAGAATATCAAAGTTTTAATTTTGATGGCAAGAAGCCTCATCTATCAGTTTAGCAAAGAGGAACATTGTGTACTTGGACTTCTGGCAAGCAATGCTGAGAAGTAAAGATATTTGCTGGTAATTCAAAAGTTAAAACTTGATCTCAGTGGAGCACACTTCCTTTCCCTTCTACCAGGTTGAGGCTTCCACTGTTCACAAAAGCTATTCTTCTGCTCACTCAAAATATCAGTTTAATGCAGATTTTTCAAACAATTTTATGATTTATTAAAAGCAACAAGGATCCCTGGTTTTCACATCAGGGTCATGATAAACTTAGAAGATGGAAGGAATATATTAAAATAGAAACATTTTACACAGTGTTTACATTTAGAGTGATAAATGATAGTGGGATAGGGGGGACAGAAAAATAAATCTCAGGTGGAAGAGAGAGTGCACAAATATTTGGGAAGCTGTTGATGGCCAAATCATCTCACCAGAAAATGGGGATGTGGGTTCCAGGCAGTAACAGTGCTAATAAAAAAAAATGTATGTAGCTATGCATGTTGCAGCTAAAACACTCCTCTTTTTCCTTTTAGAATTATTTTGACGGCAAACTCTCTCCTCAAGGAAAGATGCCTTGGATTGAATATGATCATCAAAAAGTATCTGGCACAGAATTCATTATTGATTTTCTTCAAGATAAACTGGGAGCTAACTTAAATAAACATCTGGATTCCAGTGAAAGAGCTGTTTCAAGAGCCATTACAAAAATGGCGGAAGAACACTTCTATTGGTAAGTTGGTAAAAACTCTTCTAATGCAGATAAAACCTTCTGTACTGATATGTTGTGAGAACACATTATTTGATTAAAAAAATGGAAAGATCAAATGGAAGTCAAGTCTGGGGTGATGAGGCATATTGGAACATGAATGGAATGGAATGGAATGCTTTATTGTCACATGTTACTAGGCACAGTGCAATTCTTTGCTGCATACCCAATGTATACAAATAGCACCCACCTACGGCGCTGACAAAGTTAGGAAGCACGCCGGCTTCTCCTTTTGTTCTCTCTCTCCCCCCCCCCCACCACAGCGGTTCCCCCACCCCGGGTCTTCATTGCCCTTTGTTCTCCCCCTCCCCAATTGTCCATTGTTCTCCCCCCACCTTCCTCACGGCAGTCCCCCCACATCGGGTCCTCCATCGTTCTCACCCTCCCCCCTCATGGTGGTCCTCCACACTCTCATCGACCTTTGACCTCGGGCCGACCCATGAAACATCACCGCCGTCGAGGCCTCACCACTGTCGACGCCCCACTTCACGCCTCCGTCGTGCCGACCCGGGCCCCAGCCGTGGGCTCCGTCGGCCGCTCCGTCGACCCGGACTCCGACCCGCGAAGCCCGGCCCCTCCGTCCTACCCATCCTACCCGACCCGGGCTTCTAAGCGGCGATCAGGAAGGCATCGAGACCGCGGCACCTCGATAAAGGCCTCCGGCCGCATTCCCAGTCCAAAGCCATGGCCCGTCGGGAAGCCTTCTGGGGGACAATTTCCTGACTTTGTGCCATTGGCCTTAAGAGTGCAATTTCAGGTGGTTATCTCACTGATATCTGAAGGAATATCCAGGTTTGCACCCAGGGTGGTGTTTAGTCGACCGAATTTCATGATGTAACAGCGGCTAAAGGCAAAAGAGTAAAGGTAATACTCCCTCTTGGGAGTGTTGGGTTCATAAGTTCATAAGTAATAGAAGCAGAATTAGGACATTTGGCCCATCAAGTCTACTCCGCCATTCAATCATGGCCGATCTATCTTTCCCTCTTAACCTCATTCTCCTGCCTTCTAGCAATAACCCCTGATATCCATAACTAATCAAGAATCTATCTGTCTCTGCCTTGAAAATATCCATGACTTGGCCTCCACAGCCTTCTGTGGCAATGAATTTCACAGATTCACCACCCTCTGACGAAAAAAAGTTTTCCTCATCTTCCTGAAGGAATGCACTTTAATTCTGAGGCTGTGACCTCTGGTCCTAGACTCCCCCACTAGTGGAAATATCCCCCATGCACTCCATTCAGGTTTATAACTATTTGGGTACTTGTAGGCCTGGTCTGCTTGGAGGTACACAGACTCCTCTCCTGAGGCCACTATTCCTGCAGGAAGCACTCATCAGGCCAGGCAGCATCTTTGGAAAATAAAATGTTTCTCATCTGAAACCCTTCGTCAGAAATTAATAAGAGAGAAAACAAGTCAGTTTTCATTAACGGGGAAATTGGGGGAGGGATGGACAGAATGAAGGGAATATTTGTGATAGGCTGACACCAAATTAGTAAGTAAAGCGGGACTTTGCTGATCTTGTCCTACCATTATAAGCCTGAGGAAACAAAAGTGAAAACTGTTGAACCCTTTCCCATGCCTTGCATATATTGTCCAGGCTTGACCTACTGAGGAGGTGTGTGTTCTTGATCAACACTGTTGTCCACAGTTTGGATTTAACAGCTGCAGCTTTTGTAATCCAGGTGTTCTTCCAGTGTCAAGTGACCAATGCCTGGTGATTGGGGACCTGGGGATGAGAAGTTATCTTCTGCCTTGGTAACATATTATCAATGCTAATTGACTGTGTTCTGACAACCTCCAGGGAGGAAGCTGTCCTTGAACCTGGTGGTACGTGGTTTCAAACTTTAGAATCCTCTGTCCGACGGAAGTGGGAATAAGAGAGAAGGACCTAGGTGTGAGTGGAATATAGATGGAGTTAATGGTGGGGAAACTGGTTTGAGTGATGGACTGGGCTGTGTTCGCAACTCTGCTATTCCTCGCGGTCTCGGGTAGAGTAGTTGCCATCCCTAAGTTTAGTATTGTTAGTATTAAGGGCCTGCCCCACTTAGGCAATTTTAAGGCGACTGCTGGCGACTTGGCTGTCGCCGAACGTTCGCCGGGGTGTTGCGGGCATGATCGTGAGGAGTCTTCAATGAATCGTAGCGGATCTCGGAGCGTTGCGGAAAAAATTTCCAGATAGAAATTTCTCGGTGACAGCTGGCTTGTCGCCAGGTATCGTAGCTTATTGTGGGCTCTGTCGCATGCTGTCCCCAGGTTTGCTAGGTTGTCGCAGATGCATTTAGAAGCACGTAATATTAAATTAAGAAAAGGCATTTGAAGATACAAGAAGATAGTTTTGTTTAACCAATTTATTTACCGTCAGGACATTTGACAGGTAGATTGGACGCGACAGTTTGACGGTCAGGTAAGCGTGGGAATTTCGCGATGTTTCCGAAGATGGTGTAATCTCTTAGCCAGATGCTAGTTTCACAAAAAAAAAACTGTATCGACCTGACTCGGCATTGTCGTGCTCATTGTCGTAGGGTAAAATAAATTTTTGGCGATCTGCTACGACTTCGACAGTCGCTGGAAGTCGCCTTAAAAATTACGTAACTGGGACAGGCCCTTTAGTAATTAGTAACTTTGGGTTAAATGGCATTTGGGGATCTGGGGATAAGAATTTGATAGGGTTTTTGATTTAAATTGAAAGTGATTTAGTTCAATTTGACACCAGGGTCTCAAAGCTAAGCAACGTAAACGGTGAATGTGTATAAAACGTGAAATGTTTATGGGAGATTAGAAACATATGAAAAAAAAAAAAGTCTTGCAGATTCTGAAATTAAACAGAAAATGCTGGAAATGCTCAACACGACAGGCAGCATTTGTGGATCAAAGGAAAGGTTGATAATATTGTCAAAAAGTGTAAGTGTAGGGATTGGGAAATGCCAGAATTCAGCGATGGAGAAACAAGAAATTAATTATGAAGGGAAAAGTGGAATATTCGTGTGAGAAACATGAAATCACACTCTAAAACCTATTGAAAAAAGCAAATGTAAACTGTAACGGCCCCTGGTGGTGAACTACGCGCAGTACATAACCTTCGGCTCGGGAGAGGTCACGAGGTGCCCCGGGGGAGTATGGGAAGGTGGCGTGCGGCAGAGAGGGAAGAGAGGAGTGGTGTAGTGAATTAAAGTGGTGTTGGACGGATTTTGTGTGCTGCCTCATTCCTCGACGGACAGCTCCGTGTCCGCTACAAAACAATAGTTAATGTTGAGTTTTTAAAGACCGAGAAGCAGAGAATGACAAGAGAAATTATGTTGGGGAATAAGGAAGTGGCTTGGGAAAAATTAATGGAACTGAAAGGTAATAACTAAACAGCACCTTGATGCATGACATGTGAACATGCAGGGAATACTTCGATATGGACTATGTGCTTGTTAGCTCTCAAAGTTCCATTGACTCCAGAATCATTTCCACAGCTTGGAAGGTAGAAAATGTTGCACCACTATTTAAGAGAAAAGGGGGAAGCACAACACCAGTTAGCCTAATACCAGTGGTAGGGAAAATGCTGGAACCTATAATTAAGGAAATTGTAAATAGTATTTGGAAAATAATTTACACAATTAGGCAAAGTCAACATGGATTTATTAGGAGGTAGGGTATGAGTATTTTCTGAGGTTGTAGCTAGCAGAGTAGATAAAGGGGAAAGCAGTGGACATGGTGTATCGAGACTGTGAGCAGGCATTTGATGAGGTGTTTTGCAAGAGATTGTTCAAAAGATTTATTAGGTATGCTGTACTGGTATGGATTGTGGATTGGGTTGATGGAAAGAAAATATAAAGTGGGACCAACTGGACATCTTTGGGATGGAAAGCTGTGACCAGTGTGGTGCTGCAGAGATTAGTGAAGGGAGCCTCAGCTGTTAACAATGCGTATCTATGGTTTGGATGATGTAAACATGTGTGACACGTATACATGTGCTCACGATACGAAGCTGGTTCATGAAGAGGATTTGGGAAAAATTCCTGGAGATGTAGATGAATTAAGCAAATGGGCGAGAGTAGCAGAAAGAATAGAATGTTAGATTATCCACCTTAAATGAAAAAAACAGTACTTTTAAAAATGGCATTTGCATGCAAAAGAATCTGGGTACCTTGTACACAATAAACTGAAAGTTAAAAAAAGCAGATGCAACAAGAGGTTAGGTAGGCAAATTGTATATTGGCCTTAATTACAAGAGGGTTTGAGCACAAATGGATTTGTATTATTGAAATTATATTGGACCATGGTGAGACTGCACATATATATTGTGTGCGGGCCTGGGGTTCTCCATCTAAGGAAGAATATCCTTGTGATGGAAGGAGTTCAACAAAGGTTCACCAGATTGATTGCTGGGAGGATTGTTTTAGGATGAAAGATTAAATAGATTGAGGCTCCATCTCCGGAGTTTGGAAGAATGAGAGGTGATTTCACTGACCCATGGAATATTCTTATGCAGGCTTGACAGGGTAGACGTAAGGACAAAGGTTCCCTGAGCAATAATTATGAAACCAAGATTCAGAATTATCCAGATTTAAAAGTCAGTTAGTTAGGACAAAAAATGAAAAGAATTCTTTTCTCAGAGGGAGCAAAATTAGTGTAAATGGCGATTGGTGGTTAGCGCAGACTTGGTGAACCAAAGGGCCAGTTTTCCCTGCTGCATGACTCCATAACATTAAATTATATTTGCCCCTTTAGGTTCAGGGAGCAGTGCCCGTCAATACACAATGTTGCCTCATCATAATGGCCACAAAGCTACCCACCCCAGTCCTAAATACATTCATCCACATGGAGAATGCCCGGGATTTTCACCCATTCATTACGTTTTTCCACATGTCAGTCCTGAATGACTAATCCTTAGATTATGATCCATGGTTCTGGACTGTCCATCCAGGTGACTGATCAACTTGTGAAGGAACAAAATGACTTTCACAGTTTCCTACTTTATCTCACAAATTATTCAATTATTTTAATCCGCATTCTGTGCAGCACAATCGTAAATCATTGCTGAATTAACTGTGCTAGAATGTGGCTAATATAGGTCACAAGCAAATAAAGTGCTTCAAAACTTTGTGAAATTGGGTCACTGCAGGATAAACCACATTAAAGTTCGGCAAATGTGGATCATTGCAGCAGGAATACATCAAGGTTGATCAGTATGTTTTCAACTTTGGGGTGGCACAGTGGCGCAGTGGTAGAGTTGCTGCCTTGCAACATCAGGGACCTGGTTTCAATCCTGACTATGGGTGCCGTCTGTATGGAGTTTGTACGTTGCCTCGTGACTGCGTGGGATTTCCCCGGGTGCTCTGGTTTCCTCCCACAATCCAAAGACATACAGGTTTGTAGGTTAATTTGGCCAGTAAAAATTGTAAATTGTCCCTAGTGTGTGTAGTATAGTGCTCATGTATGGGGTTCGCTGATCAGAGTGGACTCGTTAGGCCGAAGGGTCTGTTTCCATGTTGTATCTCTAAACTAAACGAAACTAAATTTTGTTTGCTCTTTAAACAATTCTGATTTACTTTTATTCTTAAGGTTTTTATTAATGTGCTGAAAGATTATTGACGGAAATGAAACAATTTTCTACTTTTCACACCATGGCACCACAGTACCTTTTCACACTTTGCTATCTGGGCTGCATTAGTGAAACAAGTAACTGAATATGTTGGATTAATACAAAGTCAATACGTTATCCCCTGTAGACAGACATAAAATGTCAAAGTAGCTCAGCAGGACAGGCAGCATCGCTGGAGAGAAGGAATGTGTGACCTTTCGGGTCGAGACCCTTCTTCAGACCCGAAACGTCACCCATTCCTTCTCTCCAGAGATGCTGCCTGTCCCGCTGAGTTACTACAGTATTTTGTGTCTATCTTCGGTGCAAACCAACATCTGCAGTCCCTTCCCAGTCAAGTCATCCCCTGTGATCCACTCGTGAATTCTTCATTGGCCAACAGTCGAATGCCTTGATAGTGACACAAGGTACGATTTCTTTATACAACATTTGGTCAGAATCTGGGATGCACCATTTGGAAACAGCATCATTATGGATTTAAAGAGAGAATTAGATAAATACACAGTGAGGTAGGTAAGTTGCAAGTATACAGAGAAGGGGGACTAGAGGGTGGAAGCACTGAGTTGTTCTGTAGCTAACTTGGCATGTTGGCAGTGAAGTTCAAATGGGCTTTGCTCATGAGATGTCCAGCAAACAGAATCAGTTAATAGGTCTTCACTTTTTCAGGAAGGTAATAGAGAACAGGTTGAAGCTACCTTACATTCAAGGTTTTCATTATACAGAAACAATCTAACTGTTAAGAAACAATTAGACAAGTGCACGGAAAGTACAGGTTTAGAGAGATATTGGCCAAACGCAGGCAGGTGGGCCTAGTGTAGATTGGACATGTTGGTTGGTGTGGACAAGTTGGGCTGAAGGGGCTGTTTCCACCCTGTATCACTCTATGACTGACAGCCTTCGGCCATAAGAAATAGGAACAGGAGTAGCTATTTCACACCTCCAGCCTGTTCACCTTCTAATAGTCAGTGAGCTTCTGCTTAACATGATTTTCTGCTCTTTCCGTACATTCATTGATTCCTGTAACATCCAAAAATATATGGATAATAGTTTTGAATGAAATCATTGATTGAAATTCTGCAGCTCTCCGGATTAAAGAATTCCTAAGATTCAACACCTTTTGAGTAAAGAAATGTCTCCTTATTTCAATCCTAGGTGGCCCATCAGTTACTTTGAGACTCCTTGGATACAGCTAGGAGATACATTCTTGCTGTATCTCCCCTATTGAGTCATAGAATCATACAGCACAGAAACAGGCTCGTCAGCCCAATTTGCCCATGCCAACCAAAATGCCCCAAAATGTACACTGGTCCCACCTGCCCGTGTTTGGCCCATATCCCTCTAAACTTTTCCTATCCATGCACCTGTCCAATGTCTTTTAAATGTTGTTATAGTACTTGCTTCAACTACCTCCTCCGGCAGCTTGTTCCATATACCCACCACCCTTTGTGTGAAAAAGGTTGCTCTCGGGTTCCTATTAAATCTTTCTCCTCGTCCCTTAAACCCATGTCCTCTGGTTCCTGATTCCCCTATTCTGGGTAAAAGACTGTGCATTCACCCTCTCTATTTCCCTCATGATATTGTGCACCTCTATAAGTTCACCCCTCATCCTCCTGCGCCACAAAGTCCCAGCCTGCCTATCCTCTCCCAATAACTCAGACCCTCAAGTCCCTTTAATACCCTCATAAAAATCTTCTCCAAGTTTATCAAGAATTTTGTACATTTCAGTGAGGAAACCTTTCATTCTTCTAAATTCCAGAGAAGAAGGGCCTAGGCTGCCCAGCCTCTCCACATGACAGGCCAGCTTCTTCTTGCGTTTGAGGCAGCAGAAGTTATGTAACGCACTGCAGGCGCTGTAGCCAGTGCAATGTGCTGTTGTCGAGGGCCGTGAGGTCTACCCCTCCACTAGGGGGGCGGAGGACAGCGCAATTGAAAATGACGTGCTGCGCTGTTTGCTGGTCTGCTCCACACACGAAGGCTGCTGATGAACGCAACCCCCAATGATGCATGTTGGCGTTGAACCGGCCGACCCCTGTACAGAGCCGATTCAGGGCATATGTTGAAAGGCTGGAGCAATTAGGCTTGTATACACTGGAATTTAGAAGGATGAGGGGGGATCTTATTGAAACATATAAGATAATTAGGGGATTGGACACATTAGAGGCAGGAAACATGTTCCCAATGTTGTGGGAGTCCAGAACAAGGGGCCACAGTTTAAGAATAAGGGGTAGGCCATTTAGAACGGAGATGAGGAAGAACTTTTTCAGTCAGAGAGTGGTGAAGGTGTGGAATTCTCTGCCTCAGAAGGCAGTGGAGGCCAGTTCGTTGGATGCTTTCAAGAGAGAGCTGGATAGAGCTCTTAAGGATAGCGGAGTGAGGGGGTATGGGGAGAAGGCAGGAACGGGGTACTGATTGAGAGTGATCAGCCATGATCGCATTGAATGGTGGTGCTGGCTCAAAGGGCTGAATGGCCTACTCCTGCACCTATTGTCTATTGTCTATTGACCCACTCTTTGCGGGACATGTCCGAGCCGGGTGGGGCTGTGGTGTTCGGTGCGACAGTGAATTGACTTCGCACAGGCCAGCCATCCAATGAAACAAAATCAAAATCCCAGGAGTCAGTCTGTCAGTCTTGACTGCACTCTCTCAGAAGCATGTTTAGTTTACGAAGTTTAGTTTAGAGATACAGCGCGGAAACAGGCCCTTCGGCCCACCAAGTCTGCACCGACCAGTGATCCCCACACACTACACCACACACAGTAAAGAGGTTACATTTATACCAAGCCAATTAACCTACAAACCTGTACGTCTTGGAAGTGTGGGAGGAAACCAAAGATCTCGGAGAAAACCCATGCAGGTCACGGGGAGAACGTACAAACTCCGTACAGGCAGCAACCGTAGTCAGGATCTATCCCTGGACTCTGGAGCTGTAAGGCAGTAGCTCTACCGCTACGCCACCGTGCCGCCCTTTTTATTAGGTAAGGTGACCAAATACAATTATACAATAATCTTACTTGTGTTAATACCAAGGTTGTATAACTGACTCCTGTATCGGCCAATTTTTGCCTTTATAATTAATTGCCTGCTGTACTAGTGCACAACAATATACCTCTGTGCGTAATACTGATAATATTATCTTGGGATGAGGTTTACATGCATTGAACTTGACACAACAGGGGTCTGCTCTGTTATCCTTCTGCTGATGTGAGACTGGACATTGGAATGCCATTCCCCAAATTGTTCAGAAAAAAAGTTTTCCAGTTGCCAAGATTCTTTATGTTAGGTCGTAAGGAAAAGGAGTAGAATTAGGCCATTGGGCCCATCAACTCTACTCCGCCATTCAATCATGCCTGATCTATCTCTCCCTCTTAACCCCATTCTCCTGCCTTCTCCCCATAACCTCTGACACCCATACTAATCAAGAATCTATCTACCTTACGTTACTCTGTCAGATGCGTATTCTCAAGAGAACTTGTTCATAAACAGATTTCTAATCAAGTATTCTATCACTTATTTTATTATTGGTATTGAGCCTGTAATTGAGGCTTTGAGGGAGCTGTTTCATTAAGATTCAATGCCAAATCAATGCGTTTTGTGTCTGTCAATGAGATTATAAAACAGGTCATCTGCATTTTAAATTCTAGGTGTTGGAGCAGAGTACAATTGCATTTCTGTGTGGGTGTTGATTTGGCTATAATTATAGTTTGCATGGTCAATGAAAGAATTTAAGTTAGAATTGTAGCAAATGTCTCCAGATGATACCAGGCATGAGGAGACAATAATGAGTGGAGACTGGAGACGCTGTGAGTATTGGCATTGGAAGGGTTGGTAAAAGATAACTGGTAGATAATTTTTAAATGGTGCATGGATTTGATAGTGTCGGGAAAAATATACATTGGAGATGATTTTCTGATTGAAATGATTGTGTGTATTAGAACCATAGGGTGGAGGATTCTAAAACTAGCGGACATAGGCTTAAGGTGAGAGGGGGGAGATTTAAAGGGGACCTCAGGGGCAACTTTTTCACTTTGCGGGTAGTCCATATGTGGAATGAACTGCCAGAGGAAGCAATAAAAGGGGATCCAATTGCATAATTTTAAAAGACATTTGAACAGGTATATGGATGGGAAGAAAAAGGCCTGAAGGGCCACATGGCCAGACGACAACGACCTGGAGGGCCGTGGCCTTTAAGGGAAGCAGCCAAGCTAGCCCTTTATTCATCTCCCGAAGACCAGAGACCGAAGAGGAGGCAGCCTGCGCTGATGGACATGAGAACCAAGGTTGGTCGGAGAGTGAACCAGAGGCTGGCCTTCCACGCCCTCAAGGCTGCGGGAGGCACCCCCAGTGTATGAAGGTGGATGGGTGAGGAGAGGGACGTCGGTTCGCTGGATGATCCAGACGTCCAAGGAAGGCAGGAGGCCCTGCATCAGCCTGGGGCTTGCCTGGAATGGGCACCACTCATAAGACCTAGACTGTGGACCAGACTTTGAAAATGGCCCAACAACTTGACACCTCTTGCGTGCGCTCACAGTGGGCTAATTCTGTACAGCTTGCTAATCGGGAATTGTGCTTGGGTATGGCAATACTTTACTGAACTGAATGCAAAAAAAGAATTTCACTGTGCATTTGCACACGTGACAATAAAGCAGCATTGACCATTGAGTTTAGAGGGCTACAGGCAAAATGCAGACAAATGGGATTAAACCAGTATGGCAACTTGGTCGACGTGGATAAGGCATGCCGAAGAGCCAGTTTCCATGTTGCATAGCTCCATGACTTTATGGCTCTAACTAAATGAATCTGAAGGCATGATTGTATATTTATCAAACATCTGTGTGTCAAGCAGCCACCATTTGAAGAAATGTTCACTCCCCCACATTTGCTGATGAAAATCAGCTTTCCTCCTGGCTCTGCTCATTAATTGCTATGTCTATGATGTGAAGCTGCTGTTGTTGGTTCACGAGTTGGAACTCGAGTCCGGGAGTGAATTTTTGCAACAGCTTATGGAGACTAGAGTTTCCATCAATTATACATCAGGATAAAAAAAAACACATCAAGCAGGAGCTAAGAGCAACAGTCATTTCCTGACTTCAGGCAGATGCAAAGTCAAACACTTGCAAGATATTTCCATGGAAGAATGGGAGTTGATGAATCTCAGGAATGATAAAAATCAAGCCATTTTGTGTGAGGAGGAGGAGAGGGACAGCAAAAGAACTGGGGCAGTTTGAGGGAATGTCAGCAAAAACAATGGTGGAGACAGGGGATGAAGATAATTAGTATATGATTAGCTTACAAACAATTTTGTGCATTTATTCATGCTCCAGTGAAAATGCATCTGTGCATTAAACATGCGTCATGCTGCTGTTTGTACTCAGTAGGAAAGAAAGTGGAATTGCTGGTAATAATCTTGCTGAAAGAGGGACAGACACAAAGTGTTGGAGTAACTCAGCGGGTTAGGCAGCATCTCTGGCGAAAAAGAATGGGTGACGTTTTGGGTCAGGACCTTCTTCTGACTGGAGAAGGGTCCCAACCCGAAACGTCGCTCATCCTTCATCATTAATGATGTACAGCAGCATCATGATGTCCCAACTTTTGAACTCTTCCCTATGAAGGCAAGCGTGCCAAAGGCTTTCGTCACTGTCCACCTGACTCGCCACTTTAAGAGAACCAGGTATCTGTACTCCGAGATCACTCTATTCTGCAACACTCTCCAGGGCTCTGTCTTTTATTGTGTAAGTTCTGCCCTGTTTTGACATCCTAAATGCAACACCTCGTACTTGAAAGAGTTAAATTTCATTTGCCATTCCTGCCATTCCTTGGCCCACTTTCCCAAGTGATCTGGATCTTGTTGTAAACTTGGATATTCTTTCTCACTGTCCACTATTCCACCAACTTTGATGTAATATGCAAATTTACTGACGATGTTAACTCTATTGTCATTCAAGTCATTAATGTTTACTCCCCCATCCCCTCCCTCCTCCCCTCCCTCCACCCCCCTTCCCTCCCCCTTCCCCTCCCCTTCCCCTTCCCCCCATCCCCCTCCCCCCTTCCCCTCCCCTCCCCCCCACTCCATTCCCCTCAAACCCCCTTATCCTCCCTCCTCCCCCCTCACTCCCTAGGAGATAGATTTAAACTTAAAAATGCGAATAACTTAAAAAATATAACACCGATTTCAATGAAACTTCTTCCATTAGCACCAAAGGGACGACGGTGTAAGGTGGGCCTACAATTGTCAAGCTATCGTGTACCGTTTTGGCTGTAGTTCAGGAACAAATAAACAAGAGTTTTAGTATATAGATGGAGCTGGTACAGAGTGTGGCTTAGCGTTCTCTTGTGGCCACTGCTAAATTATCAAACTGACGATAAATCTGTGAGTCGGGTGTGAAACAGGGAATGCCAAGCAGCATTAGTATGGATTACAGGAAATAAGGAATACTTTCTGCTCACTGAATTTAGAGTAAATTGTGTCTGAACTGTTATATTTTTAAACAAAATTGTGTTTGAATTAGTGAAAAAAACAGTGCCAGATTCATTGTCAGACTGTTGAATTTTCAGACATGTAACTTGCATTGGGTAAAAGTCAGGAGCATAAACTGATCCATTAGTCTTCATGCAAAATGTATGAATTGGCATAAGTCAATTATTTTGCACTTAAGTCTTTTGTGGGTGATATTTTTACTTTGAAAGTTGAATATTTACTGATATTCAGTAGAACTGTTTGGAGCATTGGAGCCTTATTGTCACCTTTGCATGTCTGGTAGACTAAAATGTCACGGTTGATAACAGCAGTCATTTTAAAATATAATGCTGACTGAGCCTTTTTATTTTTAGCTGGAGAACAGAAAATAAAAATAGAAAATGCTGGAAAAAAATTTGTATCCCAGGCAATGTGTGGAGAGTGAAGCCGTGAACATTTTGGGTCTGTTTTATCAGCATCAGCAGTTTGCTTTTTTGATTTTCATTCCAAGAGCTTGAAATACTTTCAGAAATACTATTGTCACTCAAGGAAAACAGTCATAGCGACAGTGAGGGAAAAAGTTGAGGGAAATTTGTTATTGTATATTACCAGTTCATAAAGGAAATAATCTGCTAAATATTGCACATTAAATCAGATTGGGAAGGTTAAAGCTCCATGCTGTAAAACTTAAGATCAAGTAAATGTGAATGATATTAAAAAGTATTAACATGAATAATGGAGACAAAACAATTGATTAAAGATGATTGTTTTCTTGCAGGTAGGCATCCATTAAAATCAATTATATTGTTCTAAGATGCTTTGACTAGGGGGTGACTTTGGCAGGCAGTAACTAGTGGGGTACCGCAAGGCTCGGTGCTGGAACCGCAGCTATTTACAATATACATTAATGAAGGGATTAAAAGTAACATTAACAAATTTGCAGATGACACAAAGCTGGGTGGCAGTGTGAACTGAGGAAGATGCTATGAGGATGCAGGGTGACTTGGACAGGTTGTGTGAGATGGCAGATGCAGTTTAATGTGGATAAATGTGAGGTTATCCACTTTAATGGTAAGAACAGGAAGGCAGATTATTATCTGAATGGTGTCAAGTTAGGAAATGGGGAAGTACAAAGAGATCTGGGTGTCCTTGTTCATCAGTCACTTAAAGTTAGCATGCAGGTACAGCAGGCAGTGAAGAAAGCTAATGGCACGTTGGCCTTTATGACAAGAGGAGTTGAGTACAGGAGCAAAGAGGTCCTTCTGCAGTTGTACAGGGCCCTAGTGAGACCGCACCTGGAGTTCTGTGTGCAGTTTTGGTCTCCAAATTTGAGGAAGGATATTCTTGCTATTGAGGGCGTGCAGCGTAGGTTTGCTAGGTTAATTCCCGGAATGGCGGAACTGTCGTGTGTTGAAAGACTGGAGCGACTAGGCTTGTATACGCTGGAGTTTAGAAGGATGAGAGGAGATCTTATTGAAAAATATAAGATTATTAAGGGATTGGACACGTTAGAGGCAGGAAACATGTTCCCAATGTTGGGGGAGTCCAGAACCAGGGGCCAGTTTAAGAATAAGGGGTATGCCATTTAGAACAGAGATGAGGAAAAAACTTTTTCAGTCAGAGAGTTGTAAATCTGTGGAATTCTCTGCCTCAGAAGGCAGTGGAGGCCAATTCTCTGGATGCTTTCAAGAGAGAGCTAGATAGAGCTCTTAAAGATAGTAGAGTCAGGGGGTATGGGGAGAAGGCAGGAACAGGGTACTGATTGTGAATGATCAGCCATGATCACATTGAATGGCGGTGCTGGCTCAAAGGGCCGAATGGCCTACTCCTGCACCTATTGTCTATTGTCTATTGACTACTTTTGTTTTTATGATCTTATCCCTGTTACCAATTGTTGCGGTTCATGCATTGATTTTTCTATCACAGTGAGCACCAATAGAAGCACAGTGCAATATTTGCCTAGAGACAAATACTTTGCAGGTGCTATCGCAACGTTTAAGAATAATTTAGACATGTAAATGGACAGGAGAGGTTTAGGGGGACATGGGCCAAATGCAAGCAGGTGGGGCTAGTGTAGATGGAACATGTTGGTCAGTATGGACAAGTTGGGCTGAAGGGCTGTATGACTATGACAACAAGACAATGCATCGTTGTGGCAGCTTCACTAGCTTGCACTTACATTTCACATCGCCTTCTTTATTTTCTACCAAACTGAAGGTGAAGTTGTAAGGTCTTCTATTGAGAGTCTTGGACACCTTGGTTTCCTTCCACCTTTATGAAGCTTTTTGTTTACAGAAGTCAATTTACTCAGAAATGCTGTACCTATATTGGGATAACGTCTCAGGCATCGTAATAGCTAAGTATCAAAGGAGTCCTTCTTCAAAGTAGGCATACTGAAGAAGGGGCAGAAAGTGCTGGATTAAATCAGCAAGTCAGGCAGCATATCTGCAGAAAATGGATAGGTGACTTACAGGTCAGGACCCTTCGTCAGGCTGAAGATCAGTAGATCAGTCCGAAGAAGGATCCCGTCCTAAAACATTATCTATCCATGTTCTCCAGAGATGCTGCCTGACCTTTTGAGTTATTCCAGCATTTTGTCTCTTTTTAAAAAAAATCAAAACAGTCCACCAGGGTGTTCAATGTGGCAAATATTGAGGCGGAATTGTCTGGACAATTTTATCCCTAATTTCACAAACTTCCATTGCTTTAACATTTAGTGTGCTATAAACATCATCAGAATCTATTTTTGCTTTTGAATATCCTCTTGGAGGAATTTGTGTGTTCAACCTGCACCCTAAATCTGGCTTTCATGTGGATTCGTGTTGCCCTCTTCATTACGCCTCTGATCCGGATAGCACACAAAGAAAATCTTATACAGCAATAGTGAGTTTCTTAAACGTCTGTTTATTCAAGCCTCGACTTCTGGGAAGCATTTCGAGAGAGGGCTAAAAGATACTGGATTGAC
Organism: Rhinoraja longicauda; assembly: GCF_053455715.1. Taxonomy (NCBI): domain Eukaryota; kingdom Metazoa; phylum Chordata; class Chondrichthyes; order Rajiformes; family Arhynchobatidae; genus Rhinoraja; species Rhinoraja longicauda. The sequence continues at coordinate 66,139,595 of NC_135957.1, read as the reverse complement.
TGAAACAACTTCCAGCAATTTATGGCATTCGCTTTACAATGGTTATATGTCGGTTTGATATTTTTACAATAATTCACAAGTAACCTACTTTTGATTCTTGTTTAAATCTGCGGAAGTTGCCTGACTGCTGGGAATTGTCTTCCTTTGCCGAACAGCTATTTTCCCCACTTGCTATATAAATGGACGTCATAAATCACGGCCAAGTCTTATGACTCCTCTTATCTTATGGTCAATCTTATTGCACTCAGTCTCGTTTACAAACACCCTGTGGTTATCTTTAGGTAGACACAAAATGCTGGAGTAACTCAGCGGGTCAGGCAGCATCTCTGGAGAGAAGGAATGGGTGATGTTTCGGGTCGAGACCTTCTTCAGACCCTGATCTGATTATTGCCTCTTCCAATATGATCTTCAAATTACTTTCAATATGTTGATCTAAATTCCGAACATCCTTTTCCAGTATGTAAGGCACTTGGGTTAACCATATTACAAACTTGCCAAGTTTTCTTATAATTTCCAGAAATCCCTTTATCATTCTCTTTGAAAGAAACTGCACAAATCACCCCAACATTGGGTCAATGGGTTTGTTTATATGTAGCTTGTAAACACTGGATCGATTGTAAACATGTATTGTCTTTTCACCAACTGGATAGCACGCAACAAAAGCTTTTCACTGTACCTCGGTGCACGTGACAATAAACTAAACTCTAACTCAGTTTCTAATGTCAAAGACGTACAGGTATGTAGGTTAATTGGCTGGGTAAATGTAAAAATTGTCCCTAGTGGGTGTAGGATAGTGTTAATGTACGGGGATCACTGGGCGGCACGGACTTGGAGGGCCAAAAAGGCCTGTTTCCGGCTGTATATATATGATATGATATGATTACCTGAGGTGCCAAAACCCACCCTTGATTGGCCACACCACCACCATACAATGATACCTCTCCTCATTTTCACTACATATAGATGTGGGAAAGGGATGTGCATGTAATTATTTCACTCAGGCACTGAATGATTGTGACTCGTGAATGTGACAATGTTGCTTGTTTAATATTACAGGGCCATTGTATACTGTCAATGGGTTGACAATCTCCATGAAACTGGAAAAATACTCTCTGTCTCAGGCCCATTCAGTGGATTTCTGAAATGGATACTATGCCATCTAACAAAAGGAATTGTTAAACGGGAAATGTATGGTCACGGCATCGGCCGTTTCTCAAAGGAGGAAATATATACCTTAATGGAAAAGGATATGCGAGCACTTTCAGTCATCTTGGGTGAGATCAAATATTATTTTAGTGTCACTTATTGCTACATATTAGAGTGCCAGCCCATAGTCGACTGCAGTCCCTGTTTTCATTGTTTATTGGTTTGTTTCCAGGTAGATGTAAACAATGTTAAGGATCATCTTCAAATAAGAGCTGCGGAATTGTTCTTGGTATTCTGACTAATATTTATCCTTCACTCAGCATTACTAAGTTTGATCATTATCATGAGAAAAACACAAAGTGCTGGAAGAACTCCATGGGTCAGGCAGCATCTGTGGAGGAAATGGACAGATGACATTTTGGATCGAGACCCTTCTTCAGACTGAAGAAACGTTGTCCCGCCATAGATGTTGCCTGACTCACCTTCGTCCATTTGTGTTTTGCTCCAGATTCCAGCATCTGCAGTTCCTTATGTCACGAGATCATTATTCCATTTCTCGACCCGAAACGTCACCCATTTATTCTCTCCAGATATGCTCCCTGTCCCTTTGAGTTACTCCAGCATTTTGTGTCTATCTTCAATTTAAACCAGCATCTGCAGTTCCTTCCTACACATTACGTTTCTGTTGTTGGTTTATTCGGAAAGGCCTTTGGAATACTTTGTAAGGTGTTACATGAATGCACTTTCTTTGCATCGGAATTAATTATTTTGTTTCATCAAGGATCCTGATACTTAATATATTTTCTACTTGAGCTTCAATAATCATACCAGGGAGAAGCTTAGGTCTTTTTGATGTTGCAATAAATTCCCTGGTAATCTCCATGTTTCAACTCCATCTGTCATTGTGCATCTCATATCTATTATCCTTCAGGATATTCTATTAATTTACATCATCTGATTAAGAGCTGGCTATTCTATTTGGCATTACCAGCTTTTAACCAAAGTAACCGAGTAAAAGTTCAGAACTCCTAGATGAAAATGAAAGCGCCAAACCTGTTTGGAACAACTCTACTCCCTGTACCCTGTGGCAAGTCAAGTTACTGTCGGTGGCACAGCGGCGTAGCAGTACAGTCGCTGCCTTACAGCGCCAGAGACCCGGGTTCGATCATGACTATGGGTGCAGCCTGTACGGAATTTGCGCCTTCTCTTTGTGACCATGTGGGTTTTCTCCGGGTGCTCCGGTTTCCTCCCACATTCCAAAGACGTGCAGGTTTGTAGGTTAACTGGTTTCTGTAAATTGCCCCTTGTGTGTAGGATGCAAAGGTTGGATAACAAAGAACTAGTGCCTGGTGATTGTTGGTCGGCGAGGATTCAGTGGGCTGGAGGGCCTGTTTCCATGCTGCATGTCTAAGCTCTAAACTAATCCGATACATTTCAATTAGAATAAATTGCTACAACGGTGGTTTCCATTCTTAATTTAATTGAGTTTGTGCAATTGTTTTTAATTGTTTTGCTTGACCGTCACCACATGCAGCAGGTAGAGTAGCCTCAGGTCTCTCATCACCAGGTCCAGGAATAGCTATGTTCCTGCAACTATCTGGTTCTTGAAGAAGGGTCTCGACCCGAGACGTTGCCCGTCCATGTTCTCAGGGATGCTGCCTGACTCGCTGACTTACTCAGGCAAATTGTGTCCTCTTGTGTGTTAATCGGCATCTGCAGATCTTTGTTACTGCTGGCTCTTGATAACTTGCACAACCTAATCCTACAATAACAGGGCACTATGACCCACCTCTTGCGTTACCATTGACTTTCTTTACTCCCCAATTTATGCTTTTGCACTAATGCCTTTTTGCATGGTTTTCTTTCTTTTGGAAATTTAATTTGTACTTTATGCATGATTTCTGTATAATTTGTTTTTGTGTGTTGTCTGAGCTTTTGTGCCGTGATGCTGCTCCAAGGAACATTTTTTATTGTACCTGTACCTCAACTTACATGTGCATATGACAAGCTTGACTTGAGTTAAATGCAATTGTATTGACCAATTGTTCTATTCCCCTTCTTACATGGGAACTTAATGGAATCAACAATCAAACATAGAACCGAGAACAGAGCACAAGAGCAATCGTTTCGGCCCACAATATCCATCCTGAACACAATGCCAAGTTCAACTAATTTTCTCCACCTGCACGTGATCCATATCCCTCCATTCCGTCCATTTCAATAGTCAATATCATATCATATCATATATATACAGCCGGAAACAGGCCTTTTCGGCCCTCCAAGTCCGTGCCGCCCAGCGATCCCCGTACATTAACACTATCCTACACCCACTAGGGACAATTTTTACATTTACCCAGCCAATTAACCTACATACCTGTACGTCTTTGGAGTGTGGGAGGAAACCGAAGATCTCGGAGAAAACCCACGCAGGTCACGGGGAGAACGTACAAACTCCTTACAGTGCAGCACCCATAGTCAGGATCGAACCTGAGTCTTTGGCGCTGCATTCGCTGTAAAGCAGCAACTCTACCGCTGCGCTACCGTGCCGCCGTGCAGTGAAATGAAAAATTACCCGCAGTTCAACAATAAGACCAATAAGAATAAGCAATAAAAATATGCAATAACACATACAATCATAAACCAACACCAAACAAAAGAAACATCCATCACAGTGAGTCTCCTCCAGTCACCTCCTCACTGTGATGGAAGGCCAGAATGTATTTTTCTCTTCCCCTGCCGTCCTCTCCCGTGGTCAGGCTGTTGGAGTTGCCACGTCGGGGCGGTTGGGGCTCCCGACATTGAAGCGCCGCGCCGGACGGTGGAAGGTCTGCGGCGGGCCGACCTAAGCCCCGCGATTCGGGGCGGGCGAAGACGCTGCCGCTGCCGGAGCTCCCGATGCTCCCCTGGCAGCAAGTTCCAGGCAACCACCACACTCTGTGTAAAAACTTGTCGCACACATCTCCTTTAAACATTGCCCTTCTCAACTTAAAGCTCAGAGGAAAGTAGAGGGAACATGATCAATGGGCAACTAATTCTATAATATCTCTTTAGAGCTCGTGGCCTGACAGCAAATTAAATCCAACAGAGTCTGAGGCAGGAAGTGTGAAAATTCAATGGAAAATTATGTTCAGAATGCAATTAAATGGAAGGAAAACACAGAAAACTTGTGAGAGAGAAAGTAAAAAAGGTAACTTCTTTGAAAAATCCAACAAATTAATGTATGAGGGAATGATACTTGTTTCCAGTGCTAGAGAGTTATTTACTAGTAACACACTGTTAACTAGTTAACACACTGTTGAAAATACACACAGACCTGAATGAAGAAAGCCTCACACATTGTGGTGGGTGTCATGTCATAGTGTCATTTCACATACCTGTTAAGAGTTTAGTTTAGTTTAGTTTGGTTCAGAGATACAGCGTGGTAACAGGCCCTTTGACCAATGGAGTCCATGCCGACCAATGATCCCTGCACACTAACACTATCCTACACACACAAGGGACAATTCTCAATTTTACCAAAGCCAATTAACCTCCAAACATGTACGTCTTTGGAGTGTGGGATGAAACTGGAGCACCTGGGGAAAACCCATGCAGGTCACGGGGAGAACATTTGAACTCCGTACAGACAGCACCCATGGTCAGGATTGTACCTGGGTCTCTGGAGCTGTAAGGCAGCATCTCTACCACTCTGCCACCATGCCATCCCTTTTTTGAAGAGGTCTTTATGAGGGCAAATGGAGGACATTGTCTATATGGACTTTAGCAAGACTTTTGACAGCATCCCGCATAGTTAGCTTTCCTAGATCGCATAGGATCTAGGGAGAGTTAGCTAAGTGGACACACATTTGGCTTGATGATAGAAAGCAGAGGGTGACGGTGGAAGGTTGTGTCTCGGACTGGAGATCTATGACTCATGATGTGCCGCAGGGATTGGTGCTTGGTCTATTGTCGTTCGTCAATTATATAAACAATCTGTATGAGAACGTGGAAGGAATAGTTAATAATTTGCAAAATAAAGCATGAAAATAGGCGGTATCATATATAGTGAAGACAGTTATCAATGATAGCAGCAGGATCTTGGTCAGCTAAGAAAGTAGGCTGAGGAATGGCAAAGATGCTCAAAGCAGGTACGTACAAAGTATTGGAGTTTGGAAGTGAAACCAGTGGAGGACTTTCACAGTGAATGGTAGGACATTTATCACTTAGGACTATCATTTAGGATAGTGGTCGGACACTGGGGAGTGTTATAGAGCAGAGAGTTCTTGGTGTAGATGTGCTTAGCTCCCTGAAAGCAGCATCACATGTAGACAGTGTGGTGAAGAAGGTATTGGCTTGTTGACCTTCATCAGTTAAGGCATTAAGTACAGGGATTGGGATATTATGTTGCTTAACAATCTCTATGAACCCAAAACAAAATTAATTTCATTCAGAGGGATTGTGGGTACCTCAAATAAATATTTCAAAACATGGTGTTGAATAATAATAAAGACAATCTTTTAAATATTAATGAGATTTCAACTTCTGTCCAAATATTATCCTACAATTGTTATTTTTGCACACTCCAGAATGTTTAACAACTGGATAAAATTTGGATATTTTACTTCCCGATTACCTGCCACTGAGTCACTGACATGTAAACTTTGCCCATGGCCCATGCATAAAGTTGCGTCATTCTCCATAATATCCATAGAATTATCTAGTGTAAATGATCCATACAAGTACTAAATCTGAATCAACACATTTACTAGACAGTGACAGGAGTTATAGTATCAGTAGAAAATAGCATGTAAAATTTGAGAGTTCCTGAAATTGTTTCCTAGGCCTTTATTTTGGCAACATTAACTGGGCGGCACGGTATCGCAGTGGTGGAGTTGCTGTCTTGCAGCACAAGAGCCCGGGTTCGATCCTGACTACGGGTGCTGTCTGTATGAAGTTTGTACGTTCTCCAGGATCTCCGGTTTCCTCCCACATTTCAAAGAGTGTACCAGTTTGAAAGCTAATTGGCTTGGTAGAATTATAAATGGTCCCGAGTGCATGTAGGATAGTAATAGTGTGCGGGAATCGCTGGTCGGCACGGACTGAGTGGGCCGAAGGGTCTGTTTCTGCTCCGCATCACTAAACTAAAATTAACTATTTAAATTGTATGAGTTTTAATAACTCCACTAAAATAGAGGAGAAAGGATAGGTGACGTTTCGGGTTGAGACCCTTCTTCCAGCTTCCAGTTGCTTGTCACTTTAATGGTCTGTTGAATATATACTGCTTTTGTAAACCAGAGTTTGATCAAACTAACTAACCAACTAACAAACAGAACTGGCCAATACTATATGTTTTGCTAATGTTGCGAGCTAACAAGAACTTGGTGGTGCAGGCTAGTAGCATTAACCCCCCAAAAGTGGCACAAATCAATGTTTCTTGGTGTAGGAAGGAACTGCAGATGCTGGTTTACACTGAAGATAGACACAAAATGCTGGAGTAGCATAGCGGGACAGGCAGCATCTCTGGATGGAAGGAATGGGTGATGTTTCAGGTCGAGACCCTTCTTTTTTCCTAATAGTTACAATGTGTCCTTGTTTGTATCTCCCTGCCTTCCCATTAATTTCTCAGCTCATTAGTCATGATTCTTCATTAATTTCTCCTGGTATTTGGTGCCTATAGTTCCCAATGATCCATTTCTAAATTATTTAGCAGCATGTGTCATAGATTGTTTTCAGTAAGTGATAGAAATAACTGGGGGGTTTACCCTTTAGAGCTAAAAAGAAGACACTTGATATTGTGATATTCAATCAAATTGAAAAGTGGTTTATTTGAAGAACAGAGCCATTACTATAGAGACATTACTGTTAATCTACCACAATATACTAATATTATGTTGCTGCAATATATTCCAGCATTAAAACCTTGTACTATAATACTAGTAACTGGTAAAGTACTATGCTCTACCATGATTTTAACTTGGATATTTTTATCTATGAGGGTGTTTCATGAAGGTAAAATGTGTGGGTGATACATATAGATATGGATATTAATGTGATTAGTAAATGACTAGTTAGTTATGAAACATTTGCTGTACCAGTCTACATTTTCACAATGATACCGTAACAACTTCAATAGTCAATAGTCCAGTTTATTTGTCAAATACACATAAATGTGCAGTGAAATGAAAGATTACCCACAGTCCAACAATAAGAGCAATAAAAGTAAGCAATAACACACACAATCATAAACCAACACCAAACAAAAAAAAACATCCATCACAGTGAGCCTCCTCCAGTCACCTCCTCACTGTGATGGAAGGCCAGAATGTATTTTCTCTTCCCCTGCTGTCCTCTCCCGCGGTCAGGCTGTTGAAGTTGCCACGTTCCAGGCGGCGCCGGACGGTACTTCCCTATAGAATCATTGGAGATGCAATACCAGTGCTACCCTTTCACACTTCAGAAGCCCAAACAAGCGCGGACAGTCCTTTCAGATGAAACAATGATTCACTTGCACTTCTCTTATTTTGGTCTAGTGCATTTTTCACAGCCTCTGCTTTGCAGAAAGCAAACGAAGGTTCGGCGATTGGAGTGAGCTTCCATGTAGAAACATAGAACTGCAGATGCTGGTTAATACACAAAAGGTCACGAAATGCTGGAGTAACTCAGAAGGCCATTTAGAACGGAGATGAGGAAAAACTTTTTCAGTCAGAGAGTTGTGAATCTGTGGAATTCTCTGCCTCAGAAGGCAGTGGAGGCCAATTCTCTGAATACATTCAAGAGAGAGCTAGATAGAGCTCTTAAGGATAGCGGAGTCAGGGGTAATGGGGAGAAGGCAGGAACGGGGTACTGATTGAGAATGATCAGCCATGATCACATTGAATGGCGGTGCTGGCTCGAAGGGCCGAATGGCCTACTCCTGCACCTATTGTCTATTGTCTATTGACAGGCAGTATCTCTGGAGAACAAGCATAGGTGATGTTTTGGGTCGAGACCCTTCTTCCAGCTTCCAGTTGCCTGTCACTTTAATTCTCCATCCAACACCATTTGACTGTCTCTCTGTGACCTGCTGTGCAATTATAACATGGCACAATACATACTTGAGGGGCAGCATCTCATCCTCCACAAGGACACATTTGCAGCCTTCTGAACTCAATGCTGAATTGAACCATTTTAGGTAACTTGCTTTTTGTCTGAACTGGCTATTTCTGCTGCAGATTATCCATCTAAAATATTGACTCAGTTTATCTCCCTCCATCGGCACCATCTGCTGGGCATTTCCTGTAGTTTCGCGTTTCACGTTTTTTATATGTTCTGTTGTTTTTCTCTTTCTACAACTGTGCTTTTTTTTTAACCTGTCCACTAGATGGTTTCATCAACAACTTATCACTGCGGCAACTCAAGGCTCATCGTTCATTTCCTTTGCACTACCCATCCATCCTCTTTCCTCTCAGCAACTTAAAACTCACTTGCTCTCTCCCTTTCCTAATTCTGATGGAAAAGTTTTCCCTGAAAACGTAAACTGTTTTCCTTTCCATCATTTTCTGTTTCATTACATTGTATTTGAACTAAACTTCTGCTAAACATTATTCCCTTTATCATGTATCTGTTCACTGTGGACGGCTCGATTGTAATCATGTCTTGTCTTTCCCCTGACTGGTTGGCACACAACAAAAGCTTTTCATGTGACAATAAATTAAACTAAACTAAACTATTGTGTAGGAAGGAACTGCAGATGCGGGTTTACACCAATGATAGACACAAAATGCTGGAGTAATTCAGCCGGTCAGGCAGCATCTCTGGAGAAACAACACCTATTCCTTTTTTCCAGAGAAGCTGCCTGAACTGCTGAGTTACTCCAGCATTTTTGTGCCTCTCTTAAACTAAACTATTTCCAGCATCTGTGTTTCAGTTTTGATTTTCAGTCTTAATATTTTTTCTGTTTGCATTCATGTAAATAATAAATTAACCTGTTGCAATAGATTCACGGTAAGAAAAATGGAGAGAAATGTTCTCAGGAAGAGAATTAATCTGCATTGCTCCTGTACACATTGCAAACACTGATTCAAGAGTGCTTTGGCAAAGAGCTATGAGCATGTCCTTTTCCTTCCTAACAGGGGATTAATGGTGGATTGGGCTGAAGAGGGGACGTGATGCCCATGGTTAGGTTAGCAATGGGCAAGTAGCAGGACAGAAAAATCTAAGTTGATAATGAAATCAGAAAATGCTGGAAATACCCAGCAGATGACGTCTGTGGAGAGATGAATGACGTTACCATTACAGGTTAATGCTTGTCCATTAGAAAGTTAAATTGATTTTGCTTGCCGTTTGTAGGTGATAAGAAGTACATCATGGGCCCCAGGCCTTCGACAGTTGATGCAGCTGTATTTGGGCAACTTGCGCAGGCAATGTGGACACTGCCTGGAACCAGACCGGAACGGCTGATTAGAGGTGAGAAAGGGGTGGATGGGTTGGGCAAAGGAAATGAAGGATGAGGCTTGGGTTGCCTCAGTGATGAATTGTTGATGAAGCCATCTAGTGGACTGGTTAAAAAAAAGCACAGTTGGAAAAAGAGAAAAACGACACTTTGACTCCAGAGAGAAAAGCAAAGGAACACATAAAAACTGAAATGCAGGGCTCCAGGAAATGCCCAGCAGACAGTGTCAACGGAGAGAGATAAATTGAGTCATTATTACAGATGGATAATCTTTGTAATAACAATCTACACAATTGAAGCTAATGCAATTGCTGACAAAGCATGTAATTTGTTAATAGTTGACTAGTTGGTCCCAAGCGCCTATTCCTGCCATACCTCACTGCCAAGCTGAAAATGGCCCAAAATATTTGTACTCATTCTTTCCCCTCTATTAACCAACTTTCAATTCATGTTATCTTTATCCCCAATTCCATGTTCTCTACTTTGTTTATCAATATCCCACCTGGGTTCTTTTTGAAAACCTCGTGACGACATCTAAATACACCATATCCACTTGTTCACCTTCATCAATAAAAAAAATCATCAGTAGAGCATGGAATGCCCTTCTGCCCAACTCATTCATGCTGGCCCTCTAAGCGAATCCCATTTGGCTGCATATCCCTCTGTCTTTCCTATGCAGTGCCTTTCCAAGTGTCTTTTAAATGTTGTTATTGTACCTGCCACATCTATCTTCTCAGCCAGCGCATTCCATATATCCACCACCATCTGAATGAAAACGTTGCACCTCAGGTTCCTATTAAATATTTCCCCTCACCTTAAAACTATGCCGCTGGTTCCTGATTCTCTTAACCTGATTAAAAGACTGTGCGTTGACCCTGCCTGCTCCCCATACCCTCTGACTCCGCTATCCTTAAGAGCTCTATCTAGCTCTCTCTTGAATGCATTCAGAGAATTGGCCTCCACTGCCTTCTGAGGCAGTGAATTCCACATATTTACAACTCCCTGACTGAAAAAGTTTTTCCTCATCTCCGTTCTAAATGGCCTACCCATTATTCTTAAACTGTGGCCCCTAGTTCTGGACTCCCCCAACATTGGGAACATGTTTCCTGCCTCTAACGTGTCCAACCCCTTAATAATCTTATATGTTTCGATAAGATCCCCTCTCATCCTAAATTCAAGTGTATACAGGCCTAGACGCTCCAGTCTTTCAACATATGACAGTCCCGCCATTCCGGGAATTAACCTAGTAAACCTACGCTGCACGCCCTCAATAGCAAGAATATCCTTCCTCAAATTGCCTCAAATACACCTCTACAAGATCACCCCTCATCCTCTGGCACTCCAAGGGATAAAATCCCTACAGTTCAGGCCCTCTGGTGCTCGCAACACCCTCATAAATCTTCACTGCATTTATTTCCATTTAAATTACGTTTTCATGTAGCAGAGTGACAAACACAGAACGGTACTCTAAATGTATTTTTACAATAGTAGCGTAATGTCCCAACTTCTAAACTCAATACTCTGACTGATGAAGGCCAACGTACCAAAATCCTTCTTAACCACACCGTCTACCTGTGACGGGGAACTATGTGCCTGTACTCCTAGATCCCACTGCTCTGCCACACTCCCCAGGCATCTGTGAGGGTGCTGCTCTAGTTTGAGTTCCCAAAATGCACTTCACCTCACAATTAGCTCCATTAAACTCCATCAGCTATTCTTCAGCCCACTTGTCCAACTGATTAAGATCCTGCTGGAATTTTTGATAACGATCTTCACTGTTTACATTTCCACATACTTTAGTATCATCTACAAACTTGCTAATCATGCCTTGCACATTCTCATCTAAATCATTGATATAAACCACAAACAGCAATGAGCCCAGCACCAACCGATGCACACCACTAGTCACAGGCCTAGAGTCTGAAAAACGACCTTCCACCACCACCCTTTGCTTCCTTCTCTGAAGCTAATTCTATGTCCATGCAGCCAGCTCTTCTTGGATCCCATGCAATCTAACCTTTCAGGGCAGCCGACAATGCAGAACCTTATCAAAGGCCTTGCTGTGTCCATAGAGACATCATTGATGGCCTTGCCCTCATCACCCTTCTTGGTTACTTCTTCAAAACCTTAATCAAATCTGTGAAATATGATCTCCCACATACAAATCCACGTTGCCTCTCTGTAATTAGCCTTTGTCTATCCAAATGCATATATATCTTATCTCAGAATCCTTTCCAGTAATTTACCTACCGCAGATGCTAGCCTCACTAACATAGTTCCCAGGCCTTTCCTTGCAGCCCTTCTTAAAAAGAGGCACAACATTGGGGTGGCACAAGGGCGCAGTGGTGGAGTTGCTGCCTTATAGTGCTTACAGTGCTTACAGTGCCAGAAACCCGGGTTCGATCCTGACGACGGGTGCTTGTCTGTACGGAGTTTCTATGTTCCCCATGACTGAGTGAATTTTCTCCAAGATCTTTGGTTCCCTCCCACATTCCAAAGACGTCCAGGTTTGAAGGTTAATTGGCTTGGTATAAATGTAAATTGTCTCTAGTGTGTGTAGGATAGTGTTAATGTGTGGGGGTCGCTAGCCGGCGCAGACTCGGAGGGCCAACAGGCTTGTTTCCGCGCTGTATCTCTAAACTAAACAAAAATTACCCACCCTCCAGTCATCCAGAACCTCAACGTATCTAATAGTGATTCATATATCTCCATGAGGGCTTCTGCAACTTTTTCTCTAGCTTCGCACAGTGTCCTTGGATATATTTTATCAGACCTGGGAGAAGTCCAGCATCTCCTCGACCGTAATACGGACTGTCATCAAGACATCTCCATTCCTGTTCTGAGATCCCTGGTCTTCATGTCTTTCTTCACAGTAAAAGCTGAGGAGAAATAATCATTGAAGACCTTGCTCATCTCCTGCATCTCCTCACATAGATGGCTTCTGAAGGGCCCTGTTATCTCTTTAGTTAACTACTTTCCCTTAATGTACGTAAAATCTCCTTGGAATTTCCTTAATCCTATATGCCAGAGATGTTTCTTGCCTCGATTTTGCCCTCTTGATTTCCTTCTGGAGTATGCTCCTCATTCCCCTAAACTCCCCCAGGGGTATAGAGATCCCAGCTGCCTGTACATGACCCATGCCTCTTTCTTTTTCCAGACCAGGCCCTCAAATTCTCTCATTATCCAGGCTTCCATTGTACTCTCACCATCACATTTTAAAAAACATCCAACTTTCTGAACGTCCCTTTGCCTGATAACAACCTAGTCCAATCAACTTTAGCAAGTTACTCTCTAATACTTCAAACAAAGTTTCTCTCTAGTAAATCCTGATTCTATACATTATGACAATCCCATTATTTGTTATTGATTCTAGCAATTCCACTACTAATGTCAGTTTAAAAGGTTTGTATTTCCTTGTTCTCTCTTTCCATTCTTCATTCACCAGGAGCCATTCCAGAATCTATGGAATTTTGGAAGATGATAGCCAAAATGTTCACTGTCTCCATAGCCACCTCTTTCCAACAGCTGGGATGTTGACTATTAGATCTTTGGATGGATCAGTTTTCTGCTCATTAACTTCTCTCATGCAATGGTCTGAATGGTGTCAAGTTAGGAAAAGGGGACGTACAACGAGATCTGGGTGTCCTAGTGCATCAGTCACTGAAAGGAAGCATGCAGGTACAGCAGGCAGTGAAGAAAGCCAATGGAATGTTGACCTTCATAACAAGAGGAATTGAGTTTAGGAACAAAGAGGTCCTTCTGCAGTTGTACAGGGCCCTAGTGAGATCGCACCTGGAGTACTGTGTGCAGTTTTGGTCTCCAAATTTGAGGAAGGATATTCTTGCTATTGAGGGCGTGCAGCGTAGGTTTACTAGGTTAATTCCCGGAATGGCGGGACTATCATATGTTGAAAGACTGGAGCGAATAGGCTTGTATACACTGGAATTTAGAAGGATGAGAGGCGATCTTATCGAAATGTATAAGATTTAAAGGGGTTGGACACGTTAGAGGCAGGAAACATGTTCCCAATGTTGGGGGAGTCCAGAACAAGGGGCCACAGTTTAAGAATAAGGGGTAGGCCATTTAGAACGGAGATGAGGAAAAACCTTTTCAGTCAGAGAGTTGTGAATCTGTGGAATTCTCTGCCTCAGAAGGCAATGGAGGCCAATTCTCTGAATGCATTCAAGAGAGAGCTAGATAGAGCTCTTAAGGATAGCGGAGTCAGGGGGTATGGGGAGAAGGCAGGAACAGGATACTGATTGAGAATGATCAGCCATGATCACCTTGAATGGCGGTGCTGGCTCGAAGGGCCGAATGGCCTACTCCTGCACCTATTGTCTATTGTGTATTGTCTAATTCTTTTTATCTGTAGAAGGGTCTCAACCCGAAACATCTTCTGTCCATTTGTCGCCTCGCATGCTGCCTGACCAGCTGTGTTCCTTCAGCAGTTTGTTTATCTTTTTTTTACTGATACTAGTCTAATTAATTTGTGTTATTCTATGGTTCAATGGTACTTCATTGCCACATGTAATTAGGTGGAAGGAAATTCCTTTTTTGCATCTTACTGAAGAATCTTATTGAAGATTAAATCTTACAAGTGCAAGAGCATAGGAATAGTAGATTACATTGAGACAGTACACAAGAGTCGTCACACTTCTGGGCGCCATTTTGTATGATTGAAGTCCAAAGTTGATAAAAATGTATAGTCTTAACTTGGCCATTATTGTTGTCCTGATAATAACACTGTGTCAGAGTTGTGGGGTCTTCCTGGTCAGGCGATGTTGTTAGAAACATAGGAAATATGTGCAAGAGTAGGCCATTCGGTCCTTCGAGCCAGCACCGCCATTCAATATGATCGTGGCTGATCCAAAAGCCATGTTTAAGTGGTGTCCACCACCACTTTTAAACAAACAAACATCATAAATACCTGAAATATCATCGATCCTAAATGTAGGAATTTTGACCTTCCTGCACTTTTATATAGGAAACAGAGCTGCAGCAGTATTCTGCGGACAATTTCAGTGGAGGTTTTGTGAATTTGAAGTTACAGTGCAAGGAAATTCGGGCAGAGTATAAAAACAAACATAACTCACACCTGAATTTCCTAATTTCTTTGCATCAGAAGTGGGTATTCTGCTGGACCTCCACCACAATGCAGCATCATTTTTCAAAAAAATGGAGAAGTTTATTATTTTCAAAGCCTACTCTCAGGTTTTCAGAGAAAGTGCTGAAAAATAGTGACCTCCTGTGGTAATGCAGAGATACAGCCATTAGTATTTAGTCCCTGAAATTCCCCTTGTATCTACAAGGTGGTGCTGCAGGCAAATTAACTTTGCTATTGTTTAAGAGCTCCTTAGAACCTTTAGAATTATGGAATCTTACAATTTGATCAAAACTGTTGAAATTATATATCAACATACAAGTCGATACATTTAAGAACGTTTGAAAAACATTCCCAACTTAAAATATATCAAAATAAGCACATTATAACCTAAGATGTGTTGATTTTTTTTAGGTAATGTATTTATAATTTTTATTTATATAATGTCTACATTTATAATTGGTTTTATAAATTGTTTAGTTTGCACAAAAACATAATTGACATTATTTTATGTTTCAAGCTAGTAATAAGACCCTGAAACCACACATATTTCGGATGTATACTCATGTGGACATGATGTAACCAATATGAAAAGGAATATGTGTGAGAATTTTTGTTCCCCTTAGGCAATATAAATAAAAATATGAGCTTTAAAACTATTTGTAATCTGTTCATTTAATAAGCAATTAGTATCGGTTAAATAGTGATTTTGTATAAAAACATTTATTTAGAATCCCATTGTTGTGCAAGGATTTCCTGAAATCTTGATTTAGAAGAAGACTGTGAAACTTTGGAATATTTTTGCCACTGCTTATTTCTCCTTCTTAAAAGGAGACCTAGAATATGTCCAGTGCCCTCCATAATGTTTGGGCCAAAGACCCATCATTTATTTATTTGTCTTTGCACTCCACAAATTGAGATCTGCAATAGAAAAAAAATGGCATGTGGTTAAAGTGCACATTGTCAGATTTTATTAAAGGCCGTTTTTTATACATTTTGGTTTCACCATGTAGAAATTACAGCAGTGTTTATACATAGTCCCTCCATTTCAGGGCACCATAATGATTGGGACACATGACTTCACAGGCATTTGTAAGTGCTCAGGTGTGTTTAAATACCTCCTTAATGCAGCTATAAGAGAGCTCTTGGCACCTAGTCTTTCCTCCAGTCTTTCCATCACCTTTGGATGATGTTTATCAACATGAGGACCAAAGTTGTGCCAATGAAAGTCAAAGCCATTATGAGACTGAGAAACAAGAATAAAACTGTTAGAGACATCAGCCAAACCTTAGGCTTACCAAAATCAACTGTTTGGAACATCATTATAAAGAAAGAGAGCACTGATGAGCTCACTAATCGTAAAGGGACTGGCGGGCCAAGGAAGACCTCCACAGCTGATGACAGAAGAATTCTCTCTATAATAAAGAAAAATCCTCAAACACCTGTCTGACAGATCAGAAACACTCTTCAGGAGTCAGGTGTGGATTTGTCAATGACCACTGTCTGCAGAAGACTTCATGAACATAAATACAGAGGCTACACTGCAAGATACAAACCACTGGTTAGTCACAAAAATAGGATGGCCGGGTTACAGTTTGTCAAGAAATACTTAAAAGATCAACCACAGTTCTGGAAGAAAGTCTAGTAGACAGATGAGATGAAGATTAACTTATATCAGAGTAATGGCAAGAGCAAAGTATGGGGGAGAGAAGGAACTGCCCAAGATCCAAAGCATACCACCTCATCTGTGAAACACGGTGGTGGGGGTGTTATGGTCTGGGCATGTATGGCTGCTGAAGGTACTGGCTCACTTATCTTCATTGATGATACAACTGCTGGTAGTAGCAGCATAATTTGAATTCTGAGGTGTATAGACACATCCTATCTGCTCAAGTTCAAACAAATGCCTCAAAACTCATTGGCCAGCGGTTCATTCTACAGCAAGACAATGATCCCAAACATACTGTTAAAGCACCAAAGGAATTTTTCAAAACTTAAAAATGGTCAATTCTTGAGTGGCCAAGTCAATTACCCGATCTGAACCCAATTGAGCATGCCTTTTATATGCTGAAGAGATAACTGAAGGGGACTAGCCCTCAAAACAAGCATAAGCTAAAGATGGCTATAATACAGGCCTGGCAGAGCATCACCAGAGAAGGCACCCAGCAACTGGTGATGTCTATGAATCGCAGACTTCAAGCAGTCATTGCATGCAAAGGATATGCAACAAAATACTAAACATGACTACGATAATTTACATGACATTGCTGCGTCCCAAACATTATGGTGCCCTGAAATGGGGGGACTGTATAAACACTGCTGTAACTTCTACATGGTGAAACCAAAATGTATAAAATCTGACAATGTGCACTTTAACCACATGTGATTTTTTTCTATTACAAATCTGAAATTGTTGAGTACAGAGGCAAATAAATAAATGATGGATCTTTGTCCCAAACATTATGAAGGGCACTGTACTAGGAAACATAGAAAGTATTACTCTGACATAAGGTACTTAGTGCAATTAGTTTAAACTGACACATTTATGGTCTAAAAGAGCCTCCTCCCACCCTACTTAATCTCACCCTTTTGACAATATCCTTCTGAGATCTTTTAGCCTACAGATTTATAAATGACATCTCCAGTGAGGAACCAAAGTATTGCTGGGCTGTGGGGAAAGAGCAAGAAATGAAATTAGTGTTTGCCTTAGCTCCAATTCTGCAGGTGATGTGCTACTGGTGTAGTGCATGCTGCACAATGTTTCTTTTATTGAATAAGGCTTGTGATTCTAAAATGATCAGCAGTTGAAAGGAGGGAGAAACAACAATATATTGAGGATGAGACAATGTGCTGGCATACTTCAGCAGGTCAGGCAGCATGTCGTGGGAACATGGGTAGGTGACTTTTCAGATTGGGACCCTTTTGGTCTAAAGGGTCCTGACCTGAATTGTCACCTATGCATGTTCTCCAGAGATGCTGCCTGACCTGCTGAGTTACTCTAGTACTTTGTCTTTTTTTGTAAATCAGCATCTGCAGTTACTTGTTTCTACAATATCCTGACTACGGTTGCCTGAAAACTCCCACTCTGTGCTGGGTGACACCATGACTCTATGGAACTGAAAAGCAGGGGAAGAACAATCAACATTGTAAAATATTTTCTTCTTTCCATTGCACCAGCAAATATAACTGATGATCGGTAATTCGACTGTAACATTAACTGTTTCTTTCTTTACAGGTGCTGAATGACATGCAGAATAATAACAATCCTATCTGCTTTAATTTCACATTTCAAGAATTTATAATGTTTTGCTTTTGTACATTTGTTTTAGCTCAGTGTCAATATATCCCTTCTATATCTGAAGAATATCTTCTACGTCTGAAGACGGTTCTCGGCCTGAAATGTCATCCATTCCTTCTCTACAGAGATGCTGCCTGACCCGCTGAGTTACTCCAGCTTTTTGTGTCTACCTTCTATATTGCTTGTTCTTCTATTATAAACTTACAGAAACCCACCTAAAGGAGGATAGTTCATAAGTCATAGGAGCAGAATCAGCCCATCGAGTCTACACCGCCATTCAATCATGGGTGATCTATCTATCTTTCCCTCTCAACCCCATTCTCCTGCCTTCTCCCCATGACACCAAGAAGAATGTTTTTGAGGCAGAGAGTAGTTGTGATCGCAAACTCATTACTTGCAAGGATAGTGGAAACTCAGACAATCAGGGTTTTTAACAGGGAACTAAAGGAGAATATTGATCAGAAAGACTGAAAGGAAAATAACTGGGAGGGTAATGGGGACAGAGCAGCATGTATTCCATGGGATGAATAACCACCTTCTTTGTGGTAGTAACCCTGTGATTCCTTGATGTCCGACAAACATAATAATCTACATCAAATGTTCTACATACAATAGTGAATAATTATATTATTTTTGCAAACCTGCTACTGGAAATATATTCAGAGTCTGTTTCCAATGGTCCATCTTTTTAATCCTTTTCTTTCAGATGAGCTGGTTAATCTTGCGATGTATTGCGAGAGAATTAAGAGGAAGTTCTGGCCTGAATGGACGGAAGAGATCGACGATGCTTCGTACAGTAATGAAGACGAAACAAGTGAAGATAGTTTGACTCCCACACCACTCCAAGATTTCAGTTTGTACTCTCGCACGGAAACATTTGATGAGGAGTTAACTGAGAACAGCGTTTCCTATTCACAAACTCCAGACACTGATTATACAGGCCATTCACTCTTTGATTCAGACGTGGAAATGGACGAGTGCACAGATAACGAGCTGGTCAAATGAAACGTGCTAAAGAAACGTCATTGTGTATTCTGCACTTTAAGCGGTAAAACCGATGTACTCTGGAGTTCACTAGGAATCACTCAGTACAAGTATTGTCATTCAGACCAATGTGAAATCATTGCCAGTTACAATAACCAAGAAGCTCCTTTACACCAGTAAAGTCTTCTCCTCTATATGTATAGTACTTAACTGATGTATATGCTACTCAAACGGTACATTCAATCATAATTTTTACTGGGTAGTGGGATGGCCCATGTACCTAATGCATCAGATTTTGATACTGCAGTTCTTTACAACTCTCCTGCATAAAAAAGCTTCTCCTTCATTAATTTTAGGCGTTTCCAAAACTACATACATCTAGGCATATCATAAAAACTTATTTTCAGTGCTAGTTATAGTCCATCACAGTATAAATAAGGCCTTCAGTGTAAGGTTGTGAAAGACTTTGTTATGGAAGGCCACATACGCAAGTTTATGTGCTGCGTTAAAGGTGAAAGTAAAGTATTTAATCACAGATATACAAATGCCAATTCAGTGAGGCAGTTTTCTTTAGGGTGCATGGATAGCAGAAGTGTACTTAAATGATATATGTACTTATCAACCAGGATCACTTGTGAATTGATGAAACAATATTATGTGGGATTACTTTCTTGGAACTTTATATATTTAAATTGTGTTGCTTTTACACAATGTGCCAGTGTGTGAAACTGATGGTAAACAGTGTGGTTGTAAACTTATATTAATAGTTGGTTTGAATCTCCTTGATATATTTTCTTTCTACTAAGTGTGACTTGGCAAGGGGAGGTTTTGAAGATAATTAGTCAAATAGTTGGCAGATTCATACACTGTAGCAATTGCCTCCATTATTTTTTTAGATGAGGAATTGCTCAAATTAAATTGAGTTGGATAAAAAGGGAAAATGGAAGCTCCAGTTGGAAAGTTTTCAAAAATTAGAGTAAGGATCATAAATAACATTTATAAAAACTGCCGCAGATGCTGGAAATCTGAAATAAAATCAAAAATGCCATGAACACTCAGCAGGTCAAGTAGAATCCGTGGAAAGAGAAATATTTAACATTTTGGTTCCAATACGAAAGGTCTTGGATGCAAAGTGTAAACTTTAAAGTGAGACAATTGTTTCAATACTGCTTTTTGACATCAGAGTTTGAGTTTGGGTTTAGTTTTTTGTCACATGCACCAAGGTACAGTGAAAAACCTTTGTTGCGTGCTAACCAGTCAGTGGAAAGACAATACATGATTACAATCGAGCCATTCGCAATGAACAAATACATGATGAATGGAATACGGTGAATAATGTTTAGTGTACAATTAAGTCCAGTAAAGTCTGATTAAAGATAGTCTGAGAGTCTCCAATGAGGTAGTAGCTCAGGACTGTTCTCTAGTTATTGGTAGGGAGCAGTCCTGAACTACTATCTACCTCATTGGAGACCATCAGACATTGGTGTGGCAGCACGGTTTTGATTGCAGCACGGTTATGAGTGTGGTAGCAGATACTTGTCTTCATCCAGATAGCCATCTGCTGGTTGCACACCTTTAGCTGGTGTGGAATGAAGACATCATGACTCCTCCCAGGTTAGCTGGCATTAACCTTTCTAATTTGCTACAACCACAAAGCCAGAGAGAGTTCTTCTTGGTTCTGATAGAGGGTTAAATGAAATGTTTAAACAAAGAGTGGGTCCAGAGGAGGTTTACAAGAATGATCCCAGGAATGAGTAGGTTAACATATGATGAGCGTTTGTCGGCACTGGGCCTGTACTTGCTGGAGTTTAGAAGAATGAGGGGGGGACCTCATTGAAACGTACAGAATAGTGAAAGACTTGGATAGAGTGGATGGAGAGGATGTTTCCACTAGTGGGAGAGTCTAGAACTACAGGTCATAGCCTCAGAATTAAAGGACGTTCTTTTAGGAGGGAGATGAGGAGAAATTTCTTTAGTCAGTGGGTGGTGAATTGCCACAGAAGGTTGTGGAGGCCAAGTCAGTGAATATATTTAAGGCAGAAATAGATAGATTCTTGATTAATACAGGTGTCAGACGGTATGGGGAGAAGGCAGGAGAATGGATTTAGGAGGGAGAGATAGATCAGCCATGATTGAATGGCGGAGTAGACTTGATGGGCTGAATGGCCCAATTCTGCTCCTATCACATGATCTTATGGTCTTATGAAGGAACTGCAAATGCTCATTTACAAAGAAAAAGAGACATAAAGTGCAAGGGCAACTCAGCAGGTCAGGCAGCATTTCTGGAGCACATGGATTGGTGACGTTTTAGTCTGAAGAAGGGTCCTGACCAGAAACGTCATCTACCATGTTCTCCTGGGATAATGCATGACCCGCTGAGTTGCACCAGCACTTCGCCTTTTTCTAAATGAAATGTAGTCAGCTTCCTTTCATTGGAGGGTCTCAGTCACATTTGTGCATGACAAAGAAATGTGCGGTTATCCACTTTGGCGGCAAGAACAGGAAAGCAGAGTATTACCTGAATGGTGACCGATTGGGAGAAGGGGAGATGCAACGTGACCTGGGTGTCATGGTGCACCAGTCATTGAAAGCAAGCATGCAGGTGCAGCAGGCAGTGAAGAAAGCGAATGGTATGTTGGCATTCATAGCAAGAGGATTTGTGTTTAGGAGCAGGGAGGTTCTGCTGCAGTTGTACAGGGCCTTGGTGAGACCGCACCTGGAGTATTGTGTGCAGTTTTGGTCTCCTAACCTGAGGAAAGACGTTCTTGCCTTAGAGGGAGTACAGAGAAGGTTCATCAGATTGATCCCTGGGATGGCGGGACTTACATATGAGGAAAGACTGGATAGACTGGGCTTGTACTCGCTGGAATTTAGAAGACTGAGGGGGGATCTTATAGAAACATATAAAATTCTTAAGGGGTTGGAGAGGCTAGATGCGGGAAGATTGTTCCCGATGTTGGGGGAGTCCAGAACCAGGGGTCACAGCTTAAGGATAAGGGGGAAGTCTTTTAGGACCGAGATGAGAAAACATTTCTTCACACAGAGAGTGGTGAGTCTGTGGAATTCTCTGCCACAGAAGGTAGTTGAGGCCAGTTCATTGGCTATATTTAAGAGGGAGTTAGATGTGGCCCTTTTTGCTAAAGGGATCAGGGGGTATGGAGAGAAGGCAGGTACAGGCTACTGAGCTGGATAATCAGCCATGATCACATTGAATGGCGGTGCAGGCTCGAAGGGCCGAATGGCCTACTCCTGCACCTATTTTCTATGTTTCTAATGGCAAACTGTAAAACAAGGCAATTATTTCCAATTCCAGTCTGGAAAGATTAAGGTGTAACTGCCTTGATATCTGCTGCCAGAGCTAGGTATGTACTCCTACTGAATACTCTTGTCACCATACTCTTCCTCTTCCTCTTCCAGCGCTTGTTTTCCTTTTTGTGTCCTCTGCTGTTTCTTTAAGTCAGGCTGTGCTTCATGGGGACTGGCTACTCGTGCATCCACGAATGCAAACAATTATTTGCACAGAAGCGTCAGGAAACATTATTGTAGTACGAGCACACCACCCCCTCGAGATGCACCAAACCCTTGCAGAATGTTTGGCTAAAAGAAATCAATTCCTGAATTTGTAAATGGAACATGATCCACTTAAAGAAGCTGGCAAAGGGCTTGGTGGGGCGGGGCACCTCCTGTTGAAAAACTGTGAGAGAATGATGTTTGGAGCAAAATAAATTAGCAACTTTTTGTAAATGTCTGCTCTGTGCACTTCTAGAAGGCTGCATGAATGTTATTACCCTCATCAATATGTGGTCCGGTACATCATTCACCTCAGCATGTGTGTGCTTGAATTATGGGGAGTAGACACAAAATGCTGGAGTAACTCAGCGGGTCAGGAGAGAAGGAATGGGTGACGTTGAGGGTCGAGACCCTTCTTCAGTCTGATGCCAGGGGAGGGGGCGGGCTTCAACTCCCCCTCCCACTCCCAGTCTGACCTTTCTGTCATGGGCCTCCTCCATTGTCATAGTGAGGCCCAGCGCAAATTGGAGGAACAGCATCTCATATTTCGCTTGGGCAGTTTACACCCCAGCGGTATGAACATTGACGTCTCTAACTTCAGATAGTTCCTCTGTCCCCCTCTTTCCCCACCCCCTTCCCAGCTCTCCCACTGTCTTCCTGTCTCTCCTCTCCTTGAACTACGGTTGTTGCTATAGTACTCCGACAACACTTGTAGCACCCAAGAAATTTGCCTCTAAAAATCCTCACAATCCAAATTTCTTCCTAATAACCATCCAGTTTAGTTTAGTGATACAGTGCGGAAACAAGCCCCTCAGCCCACTGAATCCACACCGACCAGCGACCTCTGCACATTAACACCATCCTGCACACATTAGGGACAATTTACATCTATACCAAGCCAATTAACCTGCAAACTGTACGTCTTTGAAATGTGGGAGGAAACTGAAGATCTCAGAGAAAACCCATGCGGTCACGGGGAGAACATACAAACTCCATACAGACAGCACCCGTAGTCAGGATCGAACCTGGGTCTACTGGCGCCATAAGGCAGCAATTCTACCGCTGTGCCACCATGCCACCCACAAACATAGTGGCTTGAGAACCTCAGGATATTCGGAATGAGTTCACAATCACTGTTAGAATGCAGACAACCACAAACAACCACGTGATACATGAACGGATACATGAACAGATAATCTACTTTGAGGTGATGCCTGGCTGGGCACAGGATGCTGGACGCTGGGAGATCTCACACAAGAATGCACAAGGGAGCAGGAGCCAGGCATGAGGCCCTTCAAGCCTATCCCCACCATTTAATATGATCATGGTGATCTATGCTGGCCCCAACTCCTCCTCTGTGTTATTTCTCCTTACCTCTTCATTCTGCGATATATTCACCCCCACTTTAAGTACTTCTAATGATCCAGCCTCTACCACCAGCCAAGCCGCAAGCTTTCTGCTCTTGCAATAATTCTTAATATTCACCTTAAGATCATATCAATGTTGCAACCCAGCCCGAGATAAGGACACTATAATTGAGAAACTGCTTTGATTCTTAGAATGGGACAAAATATAAGTGATCATTTCTTACCACATTTAGATTTAACCAATACAGGAGAATCATATTAAATGGAGGCATTGTTGTGAATTTCATGGTGATATCCCTAATCCCCAGGAAAGAGATCATATCCACCCTCCGGGATGGAGGGAAAAATGATTTTTTTTAAACAAGAAATTAGATTTGCTGATATTGTTGGGTGAATTAAAATAAAAAATGCTGCAAATCTGAAATAAAAACATACCGTAAAATGCTGGAAACACTCAGTAGATCAGGTAGTGTCTGTGAAAAGGAAAATGGAATACTTCAGGTCAAGACTTG
Source organism: Rhinoraja longicauda (assembly GCF_053455715.1). Lineage (NCBI taxonomy): Eukaryota > Metazoa > Chordata > Chondrichthyes > Rajiformes > Arhynchobatidae > Rhinoraja > Rhinoraja longicauda. The sequence goes on along the minus strand of NC_135957.1, from coordinate 66,115,267 downwards.
GGTCAAAACTGGAAAAGGGAGAAAATAAGTTGTTTTTTTGATTTTCATTGACTGTTGAATTCATTGCCATTTCTCCACCAGTCTTTGGGTGATTCTGTTTTGCTCTCCAACAGGGCTTCTATCTGCCCCTTTTGCTTTGAGTGGTTTTGGTTGCCCTTGGTGTCTTTGATATGATGCTAACTGCCACAGTTACATCACTTCCCTTTGCAAATGTTTCCAGCTTGAATTCAATCTCAAAAATTCCATCCTGCACAATTTGGACCCACTGAGGATCCTGTTTTCATGCCAGTGTTTCTTGAAACCTTGTTCTCATTGCATTCTTAGATCCATGCTGTGCATCAGTACATGATGGCTCATGACCTTTCTCTGCAACAGCACTTATCTATCTCAAAGCCGTGATAGTGCCCAATTCCCAGTTAGTCTCCTTCACATTCAATGCTGCATCAAATGACTTTCTTCCTTTTTGATGTCAAAGATAGCAGACTTCAAAATTTTTTGAATTCTATTACCCATAAAGATCTTTCACTGCTTTCACTTCCCTCTGAGCCCATCCCTGTCTCGAGTTCTATCACCTGCTGTGTTTTCACTATTTCCTATTTTTTGATCTGCCACTGCCTGATAGTAGTCTTCAGCAGAGGACTCAGCTTCGCCTCCCTACATCCCCATCTTAATGAATTGTGAATCTGACTTAATTTGGAATTATCCTTGCACTGGCTCTGCCTTTGTGCCCATTTTGTTGGCCACAAATTCTCACCCACGTGAGCCCTTTCACCTGTCTCCAGAATTACCAATCCATCTGGCTTATTACCGGAGATAGACACAAAATGCTGGAGTAACTCAGCGGGACAGGCAGAATCTCTGGAAAGAAGGAAAGGGTGATGTTTTGGATCGAGACCTTCAGGGAACTATCAGGGGAGAGGGAAACTATAAATATGGAAGTGTAAGGTGTGAAAATGATAGGTCAAAGCAAACGATGATCTAGGAAATATAGTTGAAAGGCTGGTGCGATTGGGCTTGTATACACTGGAATTTAGAAGGATGAGGGGGGATCTTATTGAAACATATAAGATAATTAGGGGATTGGACACATTAGAGGCAGGAAACATGTTCCCAATGTTGGGGGAGTCCAGAACAAGGGGCCACAGTTTAAGAATAAGGGGTAGGCCATTTAGAACGGAGATGAGGAAGAACTTTTTCAGTCAGAGAATGGTGAAGGTGTGGAATTCTCTGCCTCAGAAGGCAGTGGAGGCCAGTTCGTTGGATGCTTTCAAGAGAGAGCTGGATAGAGCTCTTAAGGATAGCAGAGTGAGGGGGTATGGGGAGAAGGCAGGAACGGGGTACTGATTGAGAGTGATCAGCCATGATCGCATTGAATGGCGGTGCTGGGGAGAAGGGCTGAATGGCCTACTCCTGCGCCTATTGTCTATTGTCTATTGTTTATAGAATGGTTCATTGTTGGCTGAGAGGAAGGTAACAGCGAGGAATACAATTTAAAATCAATCCGGAGGACAGTGAAACTAGTCAGAGAACTAGGGTAGGGGAGGGACGGAGAGAGAGGGAAAGCAAGGGTTACTTGAAGTTCGAGAAATCAAAAGTCATACTGCTAGGTTGCAAGTTGCTCAAGCGAAATATGAGCTGCTGTTCCTCCAATTTGCATTTGGCCTCACTCTGATAGCTTATTACCTATTCGGACCCATTCATTGCAAACTGTTAATATGACATTCACCATTTTGATTTTTCCACTCATCTTACTCACTTCAGTTGAATTGATCGCTATTTCTTCAACCTTATATGTCAGCTTTGTTCCTCTTTCCAAAAGTGCTGCCTGTCTTGCTGACTGTTTCCAGCATTTCATATTCTTATTGTTGGATGAATGTTTGCCATTTCTCTCGGTCTCTATTTTTATGTAACCGTTAACTAGTTATTTTAAAGACAAAAGAATGTTCAGTACATTAAATGTTTGTGTGTTAATATTGCAACAGTAATCTCGAAATATGCGTTGTCGCTGGAAAGGGTGAGAAACTGGATACCGTTTGTCCATTGTTTGATTCCATACCCATTATTATTGACTTGGGGAGTTTTCTCCAGGAGATTAGTTTAGTACCAGGAGATCGGTTTCAATTTAGTTCAGAGATATGCCATGGAAACAGGTCCTTCAGCACATCGAGTCCCTGCCAACGATTGATCACCCATTTACACTATATCCATGTTACCCTCCTTTTTCTTTCACTCCCTGCACCTTAGTGGGGGGATTTTTTTTTCTGCAATTAACCAACAAAATTGCACGTCTTTGGGTTGAGAGGAAACCAAATCACCCGGAGGAAACCCATACGTTCATTGGGAGAATGTGCAAACTTCATACTGATAGCATCCAAGGTCAGGATCGAACCCAGGGGCTCTGGTGCTGTGAGGCAGCTGTTCTACCAACTGCATCGCTGTGGCGCCCAATTAAACATGACATTGTTACTCATGGATCAAGTACTAATAACTGCTGTGTGCAGAATTCCCCAAAACACAGGGAAGTGTTTTTATAGTGGTTCAAATGCACCTATATATGAGCTCTTTGAATTCTACCATAGTACCCTTAACATCCTGATGCAAGGCTATTTTTTAAATAAATGTTGGCATTTACTGTACAAATCATGTGAAGCTTCAAATTATTTGGCAAATTAAACACCATAACATTTCACAACGTGGCCCAGATTTTGTTGTAGTTCAGCACTTGATGGAATTTACTGTTGCCCAGAATTACATTTACAAACATAGAAACATAGAAAGTAGGTGCAGGAGTAGGCCATTCGGCCCTTCGAGCCCGCACCACCATTCAATATGATCATGGCTGATCATCCAACTCAGTATCCTGTACCTGCATTCTCTCCATACCCCCTGATCCCTTGAGCCACAAGGGCCACATCTAACTCCCTCTTAAATATAGCCAATTAACTGGCCTCAACTACCTTCTGTGGCAGAGAATTCCACAGATTCACCACTCTCTGTGTGAAAAAAAACGTTCTCATCTCGGTTCTAAATGACTTCCCCCTTATCCTTAAACTGTGACCCCTTGTTCTGGACTTCCCCAACATCGGGAACAATCTTCTTGCATCCAGCCTGTCCAACCCCTTAAGAATTTTGTAAGTTTCTATAAGATCCCCCCTCAATCTTCTAAATTCCAGCGAGTACAAGCCGAGTCTATCCAGTCTTTCTTCATATGAAAGTCCTGCCATCCCAGGAATCAATCTGTTGAACCTTCTCTGTACTTCCTCTATGGCAAGAATGTCTTTCCTCAGATTAGGAGACCAAAACTGTACGCAATACTCCAGGTGTGGTCTCACCAATGCCCTGTATATCTGCAGTAGAACCTACCTGCTCCTATACTCAAATCCTTTTGCTATGAATGCTAACATACCATTCGCTTTCTTCACGGCCTCCTGCACCTGCATGCCTACTATCAATGACTGGTGTACCACGACACCCAGGTCTCGTTGCATCTCCCCTTTTCCTAATCGGCCACCATTCAGATAATAGTCTGCTTTCCTGTTCTTGCCACCAAAGTGGATAACCTCACATTTATCCACATTATACCTAACCTATCCTAGTCACCTTGCAGCCTCCTAGCATCCTCCTCACAGCTAACACTGCCCCCCAGCTTCATGTCATCCGCAAACTTGGAGATGTTGCATTCAATTCCCTCGTCCAAATCATTAATATATATTGTAAATAGCTGGGGTCCCAGCACTGAGCCTTGCGTACACGGTACACCCACTAGTCACTGCCTGACATTCTGAAAAGGACCCATTTATTCCTACTCTTTGCTTCCTATCTGCCAGCCAGTTCTCTATCCACATCAATACTGAACCCACAATACCGTGTGCTTTAAGTTTGCATACTAATCTCTTATGTGGGACCTTGTCGAAAGCCTTCTGGAAGTCCAGATATAACACATCCACTGGTTCTCCCTTATCCACTCTACTAGTTACATCCTCGAAAAATTCTATAAGATTCGTCAGACATGATTTACCTTTCATAAATCCATGCTGACTTTGTCCAATGATTTCACCACTTTCCAAATGTGCTGCTATCCCATCTTTAATAACTGACTCTAGCATTTTCCCCACTACCGATGTTAGACTAACTGGTCTGTAATTCCCCGTTTTCTCTCTCCCTCCCTTTTTGAAAAGTGGGGTTACATTAGTTACCCTCCAATCCTCAGGAACTACTCCAGAATCTAAAGAGTTTAGGCTAGTTGATAATGGTGCAGAGAAAGAAAACTGACATCAGTGAGCTGATTAAACAGGACTAGATCTGCCGAATGGCCTAATTCTGCTCCCATGACAATACAAGCTGCCATTTGTTTCTTTAACCAAGGTAATGTGGAATATGTGAATTCAAGCTGATTACTCGATGGATCGAATGGCCCAATTCTGCTCCAACTTATGACAAGTTACCATGTGTTTTCTTAACCAAGGAAATGTGGAGTATATGAATTCAACACAAAATCAGGTATAACAAGGGAAATAAGGAAAGTGAAAGTGAGATCGCATTGAAATGCTCTACAATTGTAATAGTTATTTTGAAGTTTCAGTTTGGTTGTTTAATAATAATAATAATAATGCATTACATTTATATAGCGCTTTTCAAACACTCAAAGACGCTTTACAGGGATTTCTAGAACATAGAGAAGTGAATAAATAGATAAATAAGTAAACGAACAGAGAAAGGAGACAGAAGGTGAGGTGACCTTCAGTGGTTGAAGGCAGTGCTGAAGAGGTGAGACTTCAGTGATGTTTTGAATGTGGTGAGTGAGGAGGAGTCTCTGACGGTTTGGGGTAGTGAGTTCCATAGGGTGGGAGCAGCGATGGAGAAAGCCCTGTCCCTCCAGGATCTGAGTTTGGTCCGGATGGGGGGGAACAGGAGATTGGCAGCAGCAGAGCGGAGGGTGCAGGTGGGAGTGTGCCTGTGGAGGAGGTCAGTCAGGTAGGATGGGGCCAGGTTATGGAGGGCTTTGTAGGTCATGAGGAGGATTTTGTACTGGATTCTCTGGGGGATGGGGAGCCAGTGGAGTTTGTAAAGGACGGGGGTGATATGGTCACGGATCGGGGAGTGGGTGAGTAGACGGGCAGCGGAGTTTTGAATGTATTGAAGTTTACTGATGATTTTTGAGGGTGAGCCATAGAGGAGGCTGTTGCAGTAGTCCAGACGGGAGGTGATGAAGGCGTGGATGAGGGTTTCTGCAGCTGTGAAGGAGAGGGATGGACAGAGACGGGCAATGTTTTTGAGGTGGAAGAAGGCTGTCTTTGTAATGTGTTTGATGTGTTTGTCGAAGGAGAGGGTTTGATCAAAGATGATTCCAAGATTCCGGATGTGAGGGGAGGTGGATACTGGGAGGATGAAGTTTTGGGTGGATTTGGTGGATTTGGTTTAGCGTTAAACTACCAATCTCAAAATGATGAGATATCATTTCAGGTTAACTTGCTATTATTTTGACTGCAAAAGCAGGTAAGCTTTAAAGGAAGCTGCAAGAACTCATCAAATTGCAAATTTTGCAGAAGCAGTGGGGAAAATTACAAAATCTGTGCCGTTGATTTCTGCTGCATTTTGAAGTAAACAAACATTCGTAGCTTCAGCAATTATAATTGCATGTTGATCTTTTGAATGCTAATCATTATAGATCTTGTTTGGCAGGCGCCAACCACTATTGTTTGAAAAAGAAGAACTGCTGGAGGAAATGGCCTACTCCTGCACCTATTGTCTATTGTTTATTGTCTATTGTAACTCAACGGGTGAGGCAGCATCTGAGGAGTGAAATGTTCAATCGACGTGTCAGTGTCCATCTCCCTGCACAGATGCTGCCTGACCTGCTGAGTTTCTTCAGTAACTGTCCATTCTTTTGCACCAGATTCCACCAGCTGCAGTCTCTGATGCCTCCATTATTTTTACTTGAAGATCTGCTTCATAAAAAAAGACTTTTTGTAGCAAATCACTACCTCACTAATGAATGAACTCATGTTCATTTGTAATTCATTTCAGCCAAGAAGACAGTGCCTTCCTTCAAAATCATCTGTAAGGACCTGCTCAGACGATATGTCCATGGTTCAATTTGTTTGATTCCTCACCCGCAACCTCCTTTTAATATCTTCATGCTTGACACAACTTATAAACACAATCCATTGGTGTCCCTCATCTTGGTTGTCTGTGGCCTTTATCAAGTTGATCACACCTGTCTCCTCCAGTGGCCCTCCAGTGTCTCTCTTCAATCTTGAAGAGACCAGGCCCACTTACATTTCAGTAAATCCTGCTGTGCCCAGAAAATCACCTGCAGTGGAAAAGTGTGCAGAGTTTTCACCATTAATTCTAGAAGCAGTTGCACTGCCTTTCATTTGCCGGAGCCCTGTGTCCCGTACTCCTGTCCGCTCACTGGAAGCTCAGTTAACCGTGCTCCCTTTGAAACACTGGGGGCCCAGGTATTCCCACCCAATCCCCTCCCCCCCAGCCCCCCCATCCATGCACTCGCTGGGACCTTGGTTCCAACACTCCTTTTCACTCAATAGGTTCTGTTTCACGTGCTCCCTTGAAACTTGTTTCCAGCACTGCCTACAGAGACTGCTGAAAATATAGTTTGTGCATTTAGATTGCAGAATCTATCTATAACCAGATAGATTATAGAAAATATAGATTGTCCTCTCTCACATCGCCCCTCCCAGCATACACAGAAGGGAGAGGATGTTGAAAGATTGGTGCACCATCGAGGCTAACCCCTGACCTTCCCATCCATCCTGACTTGAACAATCTGCCCAAACCCTTCTGGTCTTCAGCCAAATCCCTGGAAGACTTTGACCCCAAGACTGAGTGGCGCAGAGCCTGGAAAGATGCCAACACCAACAACGGAGAGGTCATCACAGACCCCACAGTGAAACCACCGGGATTTGACCTCCATCGCAAGCAATGGGTGACCCTGAACAGGATCCACACCCTCCATGCAAGAACAGCCCATCACCTGCACAAGTGGGGGATGACAGACAACCCTGCTTGCGACTGCGGATATCCAGACCTGACCATCCCACACATCATGAATAACCGCTCACTGAGGCTTTTCCCTGATGGCATCAAAGCCATCAACCCAGCAACTGATGCTGCCCTGGCCTGGATGTCTACACCCTTGACCTACAACTTTAGGGTGCACGCCATACACAAGAAGACTGAAAATATATGATTCTTCTGTGTAACTCTGTTAACCAGGCACACTCAATGCCAGGCGGAAAGATTTTGCAGATAATTCTAGTAGTACATCAACACAGTTTTAATCCACTTATTTTTAAAAGGAGAATTAAAGCCCTTTTGAAGTACTACTAGAATTATCATGTGATTGTCTGGAAAATTTTCTAGTCTGGCATCACTGAAGATCTGCGAGTGTCCCCAAATGAACAGTTTTAATGTAGTGGGCTGGCAGACACCAAAGTCAGTGCACCTAATGATTGAACCAGATGCCAAGCCATTGAGATTTCAGAACAATGCGGTACCAGATTACCCACGTTTTATGTGTAAGAAGGAACTGCAGATGGTGGTTTACACCGAATATAGACACAAAATGCAGGATTAACTCAGCGGGTTAGGGCAGCATCTCTGGAAAAAAAGAACAGGCGACGTTTCGGGTCGAGACCCTTCTAACAAATACAGAATGCGCTGGAAACATTCAGCAGCTTAGGCAGCATCAATGGAAAGAGAAACAAAAGTTAACGTTTCATAAAAATACAGGGTTACAGTTATATCTTTCCCAGAATGGTTCTACGAGGTCCACAAATTCTTAATTAATATCAACCAGATAGACCCACAAAGCTGTTCTAGAGTTTACATGCTCTGCTATTACCTCGATTAGGCAAAGGTGACTTCGTAGAGGAATCCAAGTCTACAAGAACACTGTAAAATTAGACGTTGGTGCCTTATTGTACGTATTATGTTGTGGATAACTGACTACAATTCAAGCACCGGCAAAAAATTAAACAGTACGATTAGAGAATGGACAATCATTTAATGCAGGAATGCAGAATCATTTAGTGCAAGAATGCATGGATTAGCATTCAGTCCAATACAATGCATGCTACCAGATACTGAGGATGCAAACCACGGATGGAAAGGCAGGCTGGTGATATATTATGAATGAATTGAACATTCTTTGGTTACCATTTTGCTGTAAGAAGGAACTGCGGATGCTGGTTTAAACCGTAGACAGACACAAAAAGCTGGAGTAAATCAGCGGGACAGGCAGCATCTCTGGAGAGAAAGAATGTGTGATGTTTCGGGTCGAGACCCTTCTTCAGACTGGTTAGGGATAAGGGAAATGAGAGATATTGACGATGATATGGAGAGATAAAGAACAATGAATGAAAGATATGCAAAAAAGTAACGATGATAAAGGAAACAGGCCATTGTCAGCTGTTTGTCGGGTGAAAATGAGAAGCTGGTTCGACTTGGGTGGGGGAGGGATAGAGAGAGAGGGAATGCCGGGGCCACCTGAAGTGAGAGAAATCAAAAGTCATACCACTGGGCTGTAAGCTGCCCAAGCGAAATATGAGATGCTGTTCCTCCAATTTGCATTTAGCCTCACTCTGACAATGGAGGAGACCTAGGACAGAAAGGTCTGTGTAGGAATGGGAAGGAGAATTAAAGTGTCCAGCAACCGGGAGATCAGGTTGGTTCTCGTTGGCTGAGCGAAGGCGTTCCGCGAAACGATCGCCCAGTCTGCGTTTGGTCTCGCCGATGTACAAGAGTCCACATCTTGAACAATGGATACAGTAGATGAGGTTGGAGGAGGTGCAAGTGAACCTCTGCATAACCGGAAAGGACTGTCGGGGTCCCTGGACAGAGTCGAGGGAGGAGGTATAGCGACAGGTGATGCATCTTCTGCGGTTGCTGGGGAGGGTACCTGGGGAGGGGGTGGTTTGGATGGGAAGGGATGAGTTAACCAGGGAGTTGCAGAGGGAACGGGAAGGCGGAAAGGGTTGAGATGGGAAAATGTGGTTAGTGGTGGGATCCCGTTGGAGGTGGCGGAAATTTCAGAGGATTATGGAAGGTAAAATTTACCTTCCATATTTACCTGATATGGAAGGTAAATTCATAAGGTAAGGGGGTCGCATTACCTTCCACCCCTTTGCGACGGCTGATGGGGTGGAAGGTAAGGACTAGGGGGACTGTCTCTGTTGCGACTAGGGGGAAGGGGAGGAGGAGCAAGGGCAGACCTGCGGGGTGCCGAGGAGACACGAGTGAGGGCCTCATCTCCGATGGGAGAGGGAACCCTCATTCCCTAAAGGATGAGGACATTTCGGATGTTCTAGTATGGAACACCTCATCTTGGGCGCAGATGCGGCGTGGACGAAGGAATTGGGAGTAGGGGATAGTCTTTGCAGGAAGCAGGGAGGGAAGAAGTGTGGTCGAGATAGTTGTGGGAGCCCGTGGGTTTGTAATAGATATCAGTCAATAGTCTATTTCCTGTGATGGAGACTGTGAGATCAAGAAAGGGGAGGGAGTTGTCGGAGATGGTACAAGTAAATTTGAGTGCAGGATGAAAATTTGTGGTGGTTGATGAAATCCATGAGTTTGGTGGCCTGCAAATACACGAAGTGAAAAATGTTTTGTTTTCCACGCTGACGAGCTGCTTCCAGTTGTAACCCTAAGTTTTGACTTTGATTACTCCAGTCACTCTGGGGTGTGGGTAATAATCGTTTGAGTTCTTTACTTTTTTTAAAATCACAGACAGAGTAGCTGCCTTACAGCGAATGCAGCGCCGGAGACTCAGGTTCGATCCTGACTACGGGCACCATCTGTACGGAGTTTGTATGTTCTCCCCGTGACCTGCATGGGTTTTCTCCGAGATCTTCGGTTTTCTCCCACACTCCAAAGACGTACAGGTAAATGTTTTTAAAAAATTGTCCCTAGTGGGTGTAGGAGAGTGTTAGTGTGCGGGGATCGCTGGGTGGCGCGGACCCGGTTGGCCGAAGGGCCTGTTTCTGCGCTGTATCTCTAAATCAGTCTCCATGTGTCCACCAGGGGACTTCCTGCACTACATAAAATAAGTTCCCAGTTCAACAATTTCCATTAGGAACCAAAAGTAATGAAGGTTGAGACTGACTAACCAAAATCCCACACAATTATAATAACAATACAATTAGTAGTTACATAATAATAATAGCAATAATATAGTACTGCAGAAGTTAGATCAGCCTTTGGGAACAGCTACATCCAAGACCGCAAGAAATTGCAGAGAATTGTGGATGCATCCTGGACCATCACACAATCCAACCTCCCCTCCATTGACTCCATTTACACTTCACGCTGCATCAGCAAGGTCACCACATAATCAAGGAAGGGTCTCACCCGGTCACTCCCTCTTCTCCCGCCTCTCATCAAGCAAGAGATACAGATGTATGAAAACGCACACCTCCAAATTCAGGGACAGTTTCTTTTCAGCTGCTATCAGGCAACTGAACTATCCTCTCAACAACTAGAGAGTGGTCCCGAGCTCATTGGAGACCCTCAGACTACTATTAATTGGGCTTTACTGGACTTTAGCTTGCACAAACGTTATTTTCTTTATCCTGTATTTTACACTTCGTGGCTCGATTGTAATCATGCAAATACACTTAGTGAAAAATGTTTCGTTTTCTGTGCTGACGAGCTGCTTCCACTTGTAACCTTAAGCTTTGGCTTTGGTTACTCCACTCACTCTGGGCTATGGGTAATAATCGGGCTACAGTCTTTCCACTGACTGGTCAGTACACATCAGAAGTTTTTCACTGCACCTCGGTAAATGTGACAATAAACTAAACTAAATATTGTATATTATTTCTGAATCTTATAAATATAAATGCAATACAATAAGATTACAGTTTTCCCCTGCTACAAAAAGAAATGACCTAATTTCAAGCAGAAACCAGCAAAGGCATAACACTGTCAATAATGAACATACTATGAAATATCGATTATGAACCGTAAAATGTTATGCACAGGATAACAAACAATATCAAATGCATAACCCACAAAACATAAATTCTCCCGTTTAATTGTGAGTTTTCACATGTTTGCCAATTTGGTTTCTGCCATTGCTTTCATGCTGCGTAAACATAGGGAGCCTTTACAATTCAACAAATCATTAATAAAACATGAAAGATGTGTCAAAGTCCTGTTATTACTTATCAAATGACAAAGTCTCTGTATTTTCAAGGGTCGCCTAATTAAACGCCCACTGCGGCATGTCAAGGGGATGGGAGCAGAAGCAGATGAGGGGGGTCCATTGGAGTGAGTGGGAACCTTAAAATTGGGAGGGGGTGGAAAGAGGGCGAGGGCAAGGGCAAGGAAGGAGTTGGGAACTGTGCTGTGGGGCAATAGTTGACGTGGACTCAGTAGACCAAAGGGCTGGTTTCCATGCTCTGTCTCAAAACTGAACAAAACTAATGGGAAAATTGAGATCAATGTTTTATGGTCTTGGAGGACCTTTCAGAGGGAAACCATGCCCCTACCGCACAGTGATAGCTGTGGGTCGGAGTGCAGAACAATTTTAGCATCAACCACTCCAGCGCTCTGCCATGAACAAGATAGAAATCATACTGAAATAAGGATGGTAAAAGGACACAAAGTGCTGGAGTAACTCAGCGTGTCAGGCAGCATCCCTGGACAACATGGGTTGGTGACGATTTGGGGTCAGGACCCTTTTTTGACCCATTGAGTTACTCCAGCGCTCTGTGTCCTTCTTTGTAAACCAAGAGCTGCAGTTGCTAGTTTCTAAAGACGGAAGTAATTTGAAATGAATTAAAGAATCAATTTTAATCTAGAAAACATTGGAAGATAAGTTAAAATGCTGCATTGACTTGTCTGTTCAAACGTGTTGTGATTTCAATGTGATAATCTTGCAAATATTGCCATTGTAGGTAAAGAATGATCAATGCAAGCAGCCCACTGGTTGGAGTTTGAATGTGCAGTGTAACATGATAGTGTACTTTACAAATGAATGATGGGAATCAGCCAAAAAACAAAGCCAGGTTTTTCCCAAAGGACTGCAGGAAGTAAAGAATGATAAGTCCAAGCCAAGGTTTTCAGTTATGCCAAATCTAAAACTTGATTAATTAGATCAGAGTAGGTTTTGGGGACTTTGGCTTGCCTCTGCTGTTAGTTTTCCTAATGCTAGAACAATATTTAAAACCCTAGTCACTGAAACCATCATCTTATTAAAACAAATGGGGGCAGAATGTCCAATTTGACTGTAACCATCAAACTGGGTGCAAACTGCACCAAGATTGTGTTCATTTTAGGAAGTGCCTTTTCTTCAGGGTTTTGCTCAAATTGATTTGTTTGTTGACAAATGCAAATCCTATATAAAATAATATAGAGTAGCAATCTTAAAACAAATCATCTTTGAAAAAAAGATTTTAAAATCTTTTTTAAAGCTGTAACTTGTAATTTCATTGATACACCAGAAAATAAACCTTTCACAAAATATAATCACAACATCATTCCACCACTTGTGATGAAAATCATTCCTAAATTATTGAAAAAAATAGTTTCGGGAATCCTAGAAGTAATTTTGTTGTTGTTACAGTAAGATGGTGGAATCAGATACTACTTTTAAGGAGGATTTAAACAGAGTCTTAAGTAGGCAGGTCATAGGAGTATATAGCCCTAAAATGGGCAAATGGGATTAGGGGAGATGGGCAAAAATGCTGGCATTGGTATGGTGGGCTGAAGGGCCACTTTCTGTGCTGTTTGACTCTGTGACTCCAAGAACTATACCATTTGTCAACTATATTGCAATTTAGAAGATTGAGGGGGGATCTTACAGAAACTTACAAAATTCTTAAGGGGTTGGACAGGCTAGATGCAGGAAGATTGTTCTCGATGTTGGGGAAGTCCGGAACAAGGGGTCACAGTTTAAGGATAAGGGGGAAGTCTTTTAGGACCGAGATGAGAAAGTTTTTTTTCACACAGAGAGTGGTGAATCTGTGGAATTCTCTGCCACAGAAGGTAGTTGAGGCCAGTTCATTGGCTATATTTAAGAGGGAGTTAGATGTGGCCCTTGTGGCTAAAGGGATCAGGGGGTATGGAGATAAGGCAGGTACGGGATACTGAGTTGCATGATCAGCCATGATCATATTGAATGGCGGTGCAGGCTCGAAGGGCCGAATGTCCCACTCCTGCACCTATTTTCTATGTTTCCATGTTTCTATATTGGGTACAGCCAACATTTTCTCAACATATTGAGCAGACCAGAATGTATTGAGTTTTAGTTGGTGGCGACTGAGACCAGGAGTAGATGTCCCGAGCTGAAGGGCCAAATGTAATTTTCCATGGATGGTGTAACAGTGTGAACCTCCACCCCTACATTATTTTGAATGGGGTGACCAAACCCGAGTGAAAATGTAAATAGAAGTAAGTATTTGGAATATTTACATACTACTGAGCTGTAATTTTTTTAATTAACGTACAGCGCTTGAAGTCGCTTAAAATAAATGTATTATTATTTTCATTGTTACTATAATGCAACTCCTTTTGATCTCTTTCCAAATGCTTCTAATATCTCCAAGCCACCAAGATAAACTGAGGAGAAAGGTGCAATTTCCCTAGTCTGACCCCTAGCCCTCACTCGTGATCGTCTTCTCTTCATGAGAAGGCTGAAGCCTCCAATGTAATTGGATTCATAGGGCTGCAAAGAGGAAGTTTGGTGAACGGATAGGATGGGCAAAGGGTCTGGACTGCAAGCTAGATCAAACATGATCCTGTCCAACTATAGTATACATTGAAAGGGTTTAAAATTGTGCCTGTTAAAGTGCCAGTGCACAGAAGGCTCAATTTCAATAACCACTAGACCAAGTGGACCCGTTGGACCCAAACCTCTCCTGCATTGGTGCAGCACACTCTCCTTCCCCCTCCCCCTTCCCCCTCCCCTTCCTCTCCCCCACTTCCCCTCCCACCCACTCCATCCACCTCAACCCACCTTATCCTCCCTCCTCCCCCCTCCCTCCATAGGAGATAGATTTAAACTTTAAAATGTGAATAACTTTAAAAATAAAACACTGATTTCAATGAAACTTCTTCCATTAGCATGAAAGGGACAACGGAGAGTAAGGTGGGCCTAAAATTGTTGCGTTATCATGTACCATTTTGGCTGTAGTTCAGGAACAAACTAACAAACAAATGAGAGCTTTAATATATAGATAGATAGATAGATAGATAACAATGCAATATACAAATGCATAATGTCAATTTACTTAAGACTTTAGAGATACAGCATAGAAATAGGCCCTTCGGCCCACTGACTCCATGCCGACCAGCGATCACCCTGTATACGAGCATTATCCTACACACCAGGGACAATTTATAATTTAACCAAAGCCAATTAACCTACAAACCTGTATGTCTTTGGAATGTGGGAGGAAACCGGCGCACCCAGGGAAAACCCATGCAGTCACAGAGAGAATGTACAAACTTCGTACAGACAGCACCCATAGTCAGGTTTGAACCCGGGCCTCTGGCACTGTAAGGCAGCAGCTCTACCGCTGTGCCATTGAGCCACCCTTAATCTGGTGGGGTGATTCAGATAGGAGTAAAGAGGTGTCTTCTTTCAGGAAATTGTTATTTATTGTTATCAGTGGTGATCATGTGTCCTGGTTTATGTCTTCCCTGTTTTGAGTTAAACTTCCAGTGCTGAGTTAATAAAAACTGCAGCATTGATCACAGGAGCTAATCTTAAAAATTAACGTGAATATAATTTGTGATTAAAATGGGACAATTTTTGCCTCAGCTTTACTGAGCTGAGAAAAACCCAAACTAACCAACTGGAAGAAAGGTCACACTTGGAGTATTGTGTACAATTTTGATCATCCTGCTAGAAGAAAGATGCCATTAATGGAAAGAATATAGAGAAGATTAATGAGGATGCTACCGGGACTCATGGGCCTGTGTGGTGACTCTTGTGCATTGACTCAATATGGTCTACTATCTCACACTCATATATTTAGTATGATTGTGCCTTATGTATGATAGGATTGTCCTTGAACTGCATGCAGTGAAAATAATTTCACTGTACACAGAGTCCTGTTTTTCCTGGGAAGGGGAATCAAATACTAGAAGGCAATACTTAAATTGAGTGGGGAAAGATTCAATATTCCTATTGAATAGAGGGTGCTGAGTATATGGAACAAGCTGGTAGTTGAGGAATTAATTGAGGCAAGTACAATAGTAACATTTAAATTAATTTTGGACAGGCACATGGATAGGAAAGGTTTATGGGTATATGTGCCAAGTAGGGGCATGTGGAACTAGCTGAGTTGGGGCATCTTGGTTAGCATAGGTGCATTGGGCCGAAGGGCCTGTGTCTCATGCTGTATGACTCTAATGCTGTTTATTACCTGAGCGCTCATTCACTGCGCAGGTTTATAAGCAACAAGTAACATCTGAAACTATTCAATAGTCATTGAAAGGAATCCTGCTGATCTTTAATCAAATTCCACTGCACTAGCTGCAGCATTAATCTCACACACTAAACGATGCAAATATATCATTTTCCTGCTAACAATCCTCATTGAATTCATACCTGATGTCTTCTCAATGGAGAGGCACTTTGCAGCTGCAACTAGCACTCAAAGTTATCCCAAAGGTCTTTGGAGTTAGTTGAAAGCAATGATTACATCGTGGGTGACCATGAACTCCCGAATTCTACTATGAAACAGAGAATTGGATGGAAATGAAAGGACCTTTCCTGCACAGGGCCAAGAAATCTTCTAAATAGATAGTTAAGCAGAATTTAGGTCAAAGTCGAGTTTATTGTCACATACTACGTCCAAATCAAATTTATTCTCATATGCCAAGTTCAAGTTGAGTTATTGCCGTAGGCACATTGTATCTGTACTTCACAGTACTTCACAATCAAAATTCTTGCGTCCTTGGGGAGACATGATGGGTTAACACCAAGACAGGGTGCAGTAAACTTAACATCCTTTCACAAATGGTCAGTGGATGATGCATCTCAAGCTTTTCACTGCATCTCGGTACACATAGAAACATAGAAAATAGGTGCAGGAGTAGGCCATTCGGCCCTTCGAGCCTGCACCGCCATTCAATATGATCATGGCTGATCATCCAGCTCAGTAACCTGTACCTGCCTTCTCTCCATACCCCCTGATCCCTTTAGCCACAAGGGCCACATCTAACTCCCTCTTAAATATAGCCAATGAACTGGCCTCAACTACCTTCTGTGGCAGAGAATTCCACAGACTCACCACTCTCTGTGTGAAGAAATGTTTTCTCACCTCGGTCCTAAAAGACTTCCACCTTATCCTTAAGCTGTGACCCCTGGTTCTGGACTTCCCCAACATCGGGAACAATCTTCCCGCATCTAGCCTCTCCAACCCCTTAAGAATTTTATATGTTTCTATAAGATCCCCCCTCTACACATGACCATGAACTAAACTGAACTCAAACCCCAACAACTGCACCCCTAGTTTCACACACTCTGCCTTGCAATACATTCTATCACTCATCTTTTACTCAAATTTCCCTCTGAACAGTAACACACCTGCTATTACCTCAAGTCTGATATGCACATCTCAAAGTTTATGTACACTGTTCAACAACGGAAGGCTCGTTGCAAAGCACCTGCTAGCATCTGCGTAACCCCACCTTCTGCAGTTGAGCAGTGGGCCACAAATATACATCCGATTGCTCGCCCCACTTAAACACCGAATCAGCTGCTTTCCAAAGGATGGCTGCATTCACGATGCATTTGTTAGGTTGTTCACGGTCCTATTTGCTCACACTGTGATGTTGGAAATAGGACTGTGACTTAGAAATCTATATGAATATTCAGCTTGTTAGGCTTGGCACTATTACTGCTCAAGTGATATTAAAATAACCACTGGACAGGAATCTTGCAGGGAATGAACTAGTTTGTAGCTATCTCCATTTCTGCTCGACTTCTGCTGGGTGGAATAAGTTAAAACTACATCTTTAATATTAGATTTATTGGAGAAACCTTTGAACAACCTACTGGAATAGATGTCTGCCCTATATAATTTCAGGCTTTGTGGAGTTGTTATGAATTTAAGAATCAGGTGGCTCTATGGGTGGACTTAGAAAGGAGAATCATATTCTGGATGATATTTTAGAGCAGACGGGATTATCAATAGTAACTAATAGAAGAATTACAAAATATGTCTGAGACACACGGAAATGAGTGCTAACTTTGACATTGATCGGCTGATGTCGTTTTAAACTGTCCAGATACTTTGCTATTTAAGAGTTAAAAGTATTATTGTGCTAAACTCAAATGTCACTCATCCTTGTCATACTGTGTGCCTGGATTCAGTGAGTGTTACTGATGCCAGCATTTTTAATCTACCACTGCTGTGTGAAAGAGCCACACTTCCACTGAAATGTATCAGCGAGACTTATTAATTTCATGCCAAGTGCTGGAGGCGTGAATGTAAAAAACGGTGTTTGATTTAGGATAATGGGAATCGGGCAGCTGAAGGGCATGGCGTAAAGATCAGGAGCCCTGGGTCTCAGGAGGAGGAGCAGGTGCAGGCTTCAAGCAAGGCCTTTGAGCCCATGGGGCAACAGAGGCTTAAAACAATCTGCATCACCTTTTTTTTCCCCTTCTTCCTTGGCTTGTGGTTCTCACAGCTTAACAGCCCGCTGCTCCACAATGAGTAGTAAACAGTGAAGGCAAAATTAAAAAGGGAACTCCCTCGATACACAGAGACAAATTAGGGCAAACAAATTACACGGAGTCAACAATAAACAGAGGAGCATCTGGGAACATATTCCTTGGCTATCAAGCATGGATTCTGAATACAGGCTGATGGAGGCTTTGTGAATTTCAAAGAGCTGCTCTTTCATGGAGCACATTAGAAATGCTGGTGGATTTTTTTTTAACCCTATTTTTCCGAATTTCTTTCGATTGTGGAGCAAAAAACCTGATTATCTATTTTAGCTGTATAATAATTGTTTCATTGCTGATCTATGTTTGTTCTTTATTTCTCTCTTTAACGCATTACATGTGACCCTTCAGCGTTCAATTTGTCTCCCCTCATGTTTTATCTCGACCCAGTTGAAAACAAAAATGGTTTGCAATTTTTTAGTGTACTTAACATGAGAGACAAAAGCAAACCAGTTTTAGTGGCCAAATGGCATGAACACCATTGCACATATTATAAATGATGGAGATCCTTTTTGACATTTTTAAAAAACTGAATTCAGCTTCTCAGACAATAATAATAGTATTCAGTTTGTCTTGTCTGGTTTATTAGAGTGATTATAATTTGTATAGCCACACAGTAGAAAAGAAGATAAGTAGATGGTGAAGAATGACATTTTGGGACAGTCCTGAAGATTTTTGTTCCACTACTTATTTTCACTTACAGAATTAATGGAAAAACATGACATTTGATTGTTCGCCTGTTGTACTAAAGGAGTATTATTTTGAAACGTACCTTTCCACAATGGTGCAAGTGTCGGAGCATCACAGACAATGACAAAGCTAGAAGACTACGTCTTTTCAGAATATTTTGTGACCTTATGCAGAGCAGTTTTACTCCATTATATGCACCAGGTTAAAAGATCATCATGACACAGGCATGTATGTATCACCTGCAGTAAATATATTTGTGTGGGGTCCATTAATTCTTGCTCTGATGGGCATGCTGCCAGTGTACAGTGTGGACCGAAGAAACTGCAAATGCTGATTTACCAAAAACCCCACAAAGAACTGGAGAAACTCAGCGGGTCAGATAGCAACTTTGGAAGATATGGATGGGTGACTTGTTGAGTCTGAAGAAGTGTCCCGACCCAAAACATCACCTATCTACATCTTCCAGAGATGTTGCCTGACCTGTTAAGTTACTCCAGCACTTTGTGCCTTCCTTTGTTGGTGAACAGTGGGTGATTTGGGCTTGCTGGATATTGACACTGGATGCTATCTAGATAATCACACTGAGAGAAACATTGCTGTCTTCTTAACACTTTCCAGCTATGTTTTGAATATCAGCAAGGTAATACTCTCTCAAGTTGTAATACCCTCTCCTAAGTAGACTACTCACATGTGCCTTAACCATTGAAGATCAGAGCACTGTTCCCTAAAATGCTAACAACTGATAACCTGTTCACATGATCGTAATTTTATAAGTTCGTCTGTTATCATGTTAAGCAAAGGAATTCCACGCAAACACATTAAACAGGGCAAAATAGGACAGAGAAGGTTTCCTGTCCCTTGTACAGAGCAACATTTTTAGACAGAACATTGGCACTGTATTTCTCAGTCAGTACATGTGATGGAGGATGAGCAGTAAACATAAATTGAATTTAGTAATTAAAAGATATTTCTGAGGGATCACCTATTAAGCCACTCAACTTGTTTACAATAGCTTTCACTGCAGGAAAAACATGTCATTAATCAACTAATAAGAGATGCCAGTCTCAAGAGACTGATGCTGGGAGTTAGGTACTCGCAGTAAAAATAATAGCATTCAAGGGTTTTAATGCCACTGTATGTTCACTTTGAAGTTTACATCAGCAATTGCTTGCTAAAAAACATATGCAATGTCAAAATATGTTTTATTCCAGAAATAAAGACAGTACCTACAGTTATCTAGTGTTTTTCATAAACTCCAGAGGTCCCAAAGTGCTTCCCAGTTAATGAACTGTTTTTGAATTATCTTGTCCACTGTGATTTATTCAATCAAGTAGACAATTGGTGCAAAGAAGCAACGAGATAATGACCAGATAAAATTGAGGTGTAACCAGAAAGAACTCTTTTTACTTCCCCAAATAGTGTCATGCTCTCTATTACATCCACCTGAGAGGGCAGATTGATGCTCAGTTTGATGTCTCATTGAACTGATTACAATGCAGCACATCTTTAGTATTGCACTTGAGTGTCAGCCTAGATTATGTGCTCAAATCTCAGGGTGTGGGATAATGGAATCTGTTATGTTGCCATTCAGATGCAAAGGGGTTATAAATGTAGCCAGGCTGTTATCTGGTAATACAGAGTAAATAACTCTTAACTTTTTTTTGTTGCTAATTTAGCTAAATACATTTAAAGGAGTATTTCTGTGAGATATAGCACAAAAATGATATGAACAAATTATACTTCTGAAGATGAAAAGTCTTTGTACGGTTTTAAAATATATACTTTCACTGAACAACTAAATTATGCATGGAGTAATCAGCTCTGTTCCCCTTGTTATCAATGCAGCTTTGGTTGCTCAACAGTCATCAATTGGTGACCTATATTTGAGTCTTTTTCTAATTGCTCTGGTTAATAGATAATGTTTCAGGTCGCAACCCAAAATGTCACCTATCTATAAGAAAATAACTGCAGATGCTGGTACAAATCGATTTATTCACAAAATGCTGGAGTAACTCAGCAGGTCAGGCAGCATCTCGGGAGAGAAGGAATGGGTGACGTTTCGGGTCGAGACCCTTCTTCAGACTCACCTATCTATGTTCTCCAGAGATACTGCCTGACCCACTGAGTTACACCAGCACTTTGTGTCCTTTTTTGATAATTCAGTATTTGATTCTTGACTTGCTCCTGCTTCTTAGAATGAAGTAGTCACCAATCTTTGTATATTTCTTCCAGTTGATCCATTCAAGACCACATTTTATATAATTGTTCATTATTTTCAAGAGTGCTTTGAAATATATTGCCAACTTAAAGGTTCTTGGAAATGCATTAATGGGCCACAGTCTCTTGCTATGTTATCTGCAGGTATAAATGTGAATGGTCATGTTACTAGTGGTGTATAATACAGTTTTCTACTTATGTTCTTCAATTTTGGAGGCAATTATGAGGTAACTACATATTAAGTTTTCCATGACAAAGACATTAGACACAGTTTCAACAGTGCCATGTGTCTTTAAAATATGGACAAAACAACAAATAGCCACTGAGCTGCTCCCCTCTCTCCACCATCTTTACTCTGCCTTAACATTTATTAATTATTCCACTTATCTTGGAAATATTAGCCGTTGGATCTAACAACGGTAATTTTGATCCAAACGATAATAGATCCAGCAGGGGTGCCTGAGGAATGGGTAATTTAATTACCTTATTCAGAATAAAGTATTGATAAGAATAATTTATTCTCAATGGTAAGGAAGGTCTGGAAGTAACCATCAGAGAAAAAAAGTTAACAGTCACTTGGCCAAGTATGGATTAATTAGATAACGTCAGCATGAATTTATTAATGGTAAATCGTATCTTACTAAAAAGAGTTTTTTGGTGAAGTTAAAGAGAGGGTTGATGAGGAGAATGAAGTTGGTGTATGTGCGGACTTCCAACAAGTTGGAATTAAATAAGATATAAAATTAATAGGGTTGTGACTGTTTAGAGTACAAGGCCTTGGTGTAGCAGGGGTATAGCAGCATTGAAAGAAAATTGGATAATAACTGATTGTTGTTTAGACTGGAGGGATGCATAAATTGGACATCCTCAAGGATTGTACTAGGGCTACTGCAAAAAGAAAAGTAAATAATTATTTGGTCTTGGATGTGAAAGTCACAATTTTCAAATTTGCACAGATGATCAAAAATTGAAGTTGCAATGAATTATGAGAAGGGTTTTAATAGATTTGAAGAAAGCTTTTTGAAAGAAGCAGAGCAGGTTGAGACAGTTTGAACTGATTTATTTATGTATGGTATATCTGATCTGTTTGGATAGCATGCAAAACAAAGTTTTTCTCTGTACCTCAGTACATGTGACAGTAGCACATCTCACCACACCTCACCAATTGACAAAATCTGAGGTTCTTGACTCTATAAATTGAGACATAGAGACAAAAACAAGCCTATTGCAATGCTCCTTTATGGGGAAAAAAACTGGTTGAACTAAATATGAATATTGTGCCCATTTCTGAGCAATACGTTTAGGGGAAAAAAGCAAATGCTGTGGAGAGGGTGTAGAAGAGATTTATCAAAGAGTTTCAGGGATGAGAAACTCTAATTATATAGATACACTTGAAGAATGTGGACTGAGGAGTGGTTGATGGAATTTAATACAGAGAAATGTAAGATGCCACAATTTGGGAAGTCTAACATGGGCAGGACCTACACAGTGAATGGTAGGCCTCTGGGGTTATAGAGTGTTATAGAGCAGAGGGATCTAGGAGTGCCGGTACATAGTTCCTTGAAGGTGAAGTCACAGGTCGATAGGGTGGTCAAAAAGGCTTTTGGCACATTGGCCTTCATCGGTCAGAGTACTGAGTATAGAAGTTGGGAGGTCATGTTGCAGTTATACAAGACATTGATGAGGCTGTATTTAGAGCACTGAGTTCAGTTCTGGGCACCATGTTCTAGGAAAGATGTTGTCAAGCTGGAAAGGGTACAGAGAAAAGTTATGTGGATGTTGCCAGGACTCGAGGGTCTATAAGGAGAGGTTGAGTAGACTGGGACTCTAATCCTTGCAGCGCAGGAGGATGAGGGGTGATCTTTTGAGGTTTATAAAATCATGAGAGGAATAGATTGGGTAGATGCACAGAGCCTCTTGCCCAGAGTAAGTGAATCAAGGACATAGATTTAAGGTGAAGGGGAAAAGATTTAATTGGAATCTGAGGGGTAACTTTTTCACCTAAAGGGTGGTGTGTTTATGGAACAAGCTGCCAGAGGAGGTAGTTGAGGCAGGGACTATCGCAACATTTAAGAAACAGTTAGACAGATACATAGGACAGGTTTGGAGGGATAATGGGCCAAACACATGCAGGTGGGACTGGTGTAGCTGGGATATGTAGGCCAGTGTGGCAAGTTAGGCTGAAGAGCCTGTTTCCACACTCTATAACTCTAAATTGGAGTTGTTCACATTGAAACAGAAAAAGTTGCAAAGAGATCCGATTGAGGTATTTGAAATCGTGAAAGGTATAATCACTGTGGTAGAAAGATACTGTTCTCTTTGCTTCCATTTAAGAAGCTTTTGGAAAGGCACATGGATGTGCAGGGAATGGAGGGATATGGATCCTGTGCGGGCAGAAGTGATTAGTTTATCTTGGCATTGTATTCAGCACAGACATTGTGGACCGAAGGGCCTGTTCTTTTGCTCTACTGTTCAATGTCCTGCGAGGGTCAAGAAACTAGAAACATGGAATGAAGGCAAAAAGAACCAAAATTGACATGAGGTTCAGTAAGTTATGCTTACACAGCAAATGTTTAGGATCCAGAATGTACTGCCAGATTAATGGAGCTGGGTAATTAGCTTAAAGAGATGGATTTAAAAGGCCATGGAGAGAAGGCTGTAGAATAGAATTTCACTTCATGAGTGGCTTTGGTTGTGCTTCAACCGTGTTGCGATTATGCGAATGCTCCCCATCTGCTGGGCAGGAAGGCAGCTAAAACTGGCACAGTGATTTAAGCTTTAAAAGCTCAGCACTGATTCATCTATTTAAGCAGTCAGCAGGAAGTCTTCATGAAGCCACTAAGATCCTCTTAAATGTGCATATCCTAGTGTGATAATATCATCAAATTCTAACTGTGGCCTTGGCGGGGAAGTAGTTTTGGCTAAATTGCCAGTTGAGGGCAGCAGGAAGAAGATCTGAGGTTGAAAAAAGGAAATGATAGCTCTCGCGACAATAAATTACTCGCAACATTTAAGAAGCATTGAGACGGCACTTGCGTTGTCAAGGCCATAGACCAAATGTGGCCCAAGTGAGACAACTGTAGGTAAATACTATGGTTGACAGGGTCGACATGGTGGGCTAAAGGAGCTGCTTCTGTGCTGCTGTTGACTTGATGAATGCTATTTACCGTATTTGTGCATCCTGCAACGCTCACCACTTGCAGCAGAAGGTTCCAATTGAAGGTAGACACAAAGTGCCAGAGCAACTCAGCGGGTCAGGCAGCATCTCTGGAGAAAAGGAGCAGGTGACGTTTCAGGACAGAACCCTTCTTCAGACAAGGTTTTTCAAAAGGTTCTTTGCTCATCCTGTTCACTACCTCTTCTCCCCTCCCCTTTTCAAGCCCCCTCCAGATTCAGGGACATTTTCGTGCCAGTTGTCATTGGGCAACTGAATCATCCTATCGAGAACTAGAGAGTGGTCCTGAGCTACCATCTACCTCACTGGAGACCTTTGATTTATCTTTAAACTGACTTTACTTGACTTTATCTTGTACTAAATGTTATTCCCTTTATCATGTATCTGTACACTGAACGACTCGATTGTAGTCTTTCCATTGACAGTTTAGCACGCATCAAAAGCTTTTCACTACCTCGGTACACGGGACAATAAACTAAACTGCTTTTCTATTCTTGTTTCTCACTCACTGCATAACTGACAAGACAATTGCATTCTGAAACTTTCCTATTCACAGTCAATCCATAACCATTATTTATGTTATCTGCATACGATTTTCCCAGGGCTCCTATGATTCATCTATGATTCATTAATATATTACATACAGTGTGGGACCAAATACTAACCATTGTGGAACCCCACATGTAATAGTATTCATTCACAAAAGATACTGGTCAATTATTACCCTTAGTTTCTTGTAACTGATCCAATTGCTCATGCAATTATCAGATGAATAAAATGTACGCAACAATTGTTGGAAATATACTCCATATCAGCCTACATCTCCAGAAGCTACGTACGAGGATTGTGCCTAAGATCACAGCTCACTGTTTTGGGGATTGATGATTCGTTATCAAAACTTATCATGTTGAAAATCAAGATTCAGAATAAATGGGTGTTTTCAATTTTTTTAAACTTTATTTTTGACCTGGTTAAAGGGGACTGGATGTAAAGTATCAAAGTTTGCTTATGACACCAATAAAAGGAACATTGCAATGAGGAGATTGTGACTCTGCAATGGGACAAAGGTAGATTGTGAGAGAAAGCTTTTTCAAATGGATTTTAAAGTGGGAGAGTGTGATTTATGTACTTCGGTAAGAAGTATCTAAAGGCAGAGTACTATCTAAATGGAGAAAGAGCACAGATGAACTAAAGAGAGATTGATACACATGTTTTTTTGAATTCATGGTAAAAGGTTTGCAGGCAGGTGTGGCAAGTGGTTAGAAAGGTAAATGGCATATTGGCCTTGTTTGAATGAGGACTGGAGTTGTGTTTAGTTTAGTTTAGAGATACAACCTGGAAACAGGCCCTTCGGCCCACCGAGTCTGCATTGACCAGCGATGCCCACAATTAACCCAACCATACATACACTAGGGACAATTTTACATTTACACCAAGCCAATTAATTTACAGACCTGTACGTCTTTGGAGTGTGGGAGAAAACGGAAGATCTCGGAGAAAACCCACACAAGTCATGGAGAGAACGTACAAACTCCGCACAGACAAGCAGCCATAGTCAGGATCAAACCCGGGACTATGGCGCTGTAAGGCAGCTAATCTGCTGCGGCACCACTGTGCCGCCAAGGGAAATTGTTACAATTAAAGAGAGGAACAATTGGTGACATTGGGTATTGGTGACACTACGACTGAAACATGGTGAAGTTTCAGAACCTTTATTTAGAGGATATACTGGCAAAAGAGATTAATCCCTATGATGGATAGTTGTCCTATCATAAGTGGCTAAAGAGATTCGATCTGTGCAATTTGGAAGAATGAAGTGTGATTTGATTAACATTAAAGATCCTCGGGTTGCAACTCGGTATAGATGATGAGATTTCCACTACTGGAAGAATCTTCAACAAGAGGGTATAATTACAAGATACGACGGAAGTAATTTAAAATGAGGAGTGTAGAAACTTATTGCAAAGAGTGGTAAATCACAGGACATTTTTGCCCTGGAGGGGTGTGGACACCAGATCAACAGAGGTATGTAAAGAGCAGGTAATACTTTAGAGATACAGCGTGGTATCAAGCCCTTTGACCCACCGAGTCCATGCTGACCACCCCTACACCAGCACTATCCTACACACCAGGGACAATTCACAATTTACAGAAGCCAAGTAACCTACCAACCTGTACGTCTTTGGAGTGTGGGAGGAACCCAGAGCACCCGGAGAAAACCCATGTGGTCACAGGCGGAACATAGAAACTCCGTACAGCTGTACCCGTAGTCAGGATCGAACCAGGGTCTCTGGCACTGTGCCACTGCGCCGCCCTTTTTGAAAGATCAGGGACTGAGGACAATAAGGGGTCGAGTGACCTATTCCTGCTCCTATTTTCTCAGGTTCTTTTGTTCTATCTGCAAATTTAAAAACAATGCAAATTACTGACATTGTGGGCGTGTTTCTATTCAATTGCACATAAGTATTCATAGCAAGTGGTTAAGAGTCATTTATCCAACTTATTGAAGTTAGAATGACCAACTGACAGTTTCCTCTTCTGCCAAGTTTCCATGAACATTTTACAGTGGGGTCTTGGTGATTTCTTGCACTCTGCATCAGAATTATTTGAAAAGTGCAACACAGTAAAATCTCTTGTGGCCATGGCTTGCTGGAGGAGATTATAACTCATTACACTACTCCTAACTGATCATGATTCTCTATTTCATCCATGAGAAAGCAGTATTTAATTTTACTGTTAATAGTTTTCCAATCCCACACTGTTAGCGAAAGTGGAAAAGGGAATGAAAAATGCCCAAGAACAAAATATTAAATACAAAGCTGAATGAAGTTTCGTCACCTCTTGCATAAGATAATGCTCAACATAAATGAATAATTTGTCTACGGAAACCTTTAATGCTGCCCAATCTCATAAGCATCGTCTGTATATCTACCTACATCTAATGAGCTGCCTGCTGATGTCATGTATCTCTGTCTCATGGGAAGGTCTTGAGGCAAAACTATTTAAATGGAGCACGGTGGCGCAGCGGTAGAGTTGCTGCTTTACAGCGAATGCAGCGCCGGAGACTCAGGTTCGATCCTGACTACGGGTGCTGCACTGTAAGGAGTTTGTACGTTCTCCCCGTGACCTGCGTGGGTTTTCTCCGAGATCTTCGGTTTCCTCCCACACTCCAAAGACGTACAGGTATGTAGGTTAATTGGCTGGGTAAATGTTAAAAAAAAATTTGTCCCTAGTGGGTGTAGGATAGTGTTAACATGCGGGGATCACTGGGCGGCACGGACTTGGAGGGCCGAAAAGGCCTGTTTCCGGCTGTATATATATGATGATATATGATATGATATTGTAAAACATCCAAACTCTTCCATAAATTGATTCCACAGCTAAATTGCTATGAAAACACGGATGAATATCGATGGTGTCTTCCTCAAATGATAAAAAACTTATCAACAAGTGCATTTAAAAAAATGATTTAGAGATACAGTCCTTTGACCCACCGAGTCCGCGCCGAACAGAGATTCCCGCATGCTAACACTATCCGGCACACGAAGGACAATTTACAATTTTTACCAAGCCAATTAACGTACCAACCTGTACGTCTCTAGAGTGTGGGAGGAAACCGGAACTCCAGGAGAAAACCTATGCAGGTCATGGGGAGAACGTACAAACTCCGTGCGGACAGCACCCGTGGTCAGGTTTGAATCCGGGTCTCTAGCGCTGTAAGGCAGCAACTCTACTGCAGCACCAATGAATGAAGGTGAAGAAATAGCAATGATATTGAAGGAATAAAATATATTGTGCTATTTGAAATGAAAAAGGCAGCTCCATTAAAGGTAATGTAAAACATCAGTGCTCTGCAAAGGAGTTAATATTATTCGGGCAGCATTTAGTTTCGTATTGTTTGGATCAAAGGAATTCATGCAGAAGGACCTTTCAGTCTGTGGACCTTATAGAACAAACTCGAGTTTCATATTAAGCTGTGATTTATTGTTTCTTTAAGGGATACAAAGAAATCTTTTAACACCAGGAGCCTGGAACAGCATCTGTGCTCCTGATGGGGCACTGTTGATCTGTTTTCTTGACCTAATCTTGGCCTCTCAAATGAGTCTGAAGATGTCCCATCTCCTAGTTTAAATCACCCTCAATTACCCAATGTGGAATTCATGTGAAATCACCTTTCCCCAATTACTTCTGGATTTTCTGCATTGAAATCTGCTTGAACAAACCAGTGCAATGTTTCAATTCTAAAGCATTTCCTCGTTTAATTTTTAAAAAATTGCTGTCAATAGAAACACCAGCACGTAGCGCTTACATACTAGCTACACAATTATTTAACCCTTAGCTTGTTTATACACACTTTATACCATGCCTCATGATTACAATTTTACAACTCTTAATGAATAAAAGATCAAGGGAGAGGGATGTGTTTGATACTGTGGTCCCCACATTAATATTGAAGTATTAACACATGAATCATCAACGTTAAGATGACTTCAGATCTGCTACTCTTGGCCATGAGGCCCTTAATTTTGACAAACTTAATGACATTTATTCATAAGTGATAGGAGGAGGATTAGGCCATTTGGTCCATCAAGTTTACTCTGCTATTCAATCATGACTGATCTATCTCTCCCTCCTAACCCCATTCTTCTACCTTCTCCCCTTAACCCCTGACACCCGTACTAATCAAGAATCTACCTCTGCCTTAAAAATATCCACTGACAGCCTCCACAGCCTTCTGTGGCAAAGAATTCCTGATTCATCACCCTTGGCACTTTATTGCCACTTTATTGTCACTTTACACCACCAGCATAATGTAATATCATATCATCATATCATATATATACAGCCGGAAACAGGCCTTTTCGGCCCACCAAGTCCGTGCCGCCTAGCGATCCCCATACATTAACACTATCCTACACCTACTAGGGACAATTTTTACATTTACTCAGCCAATTAACCTACATACCTTTCATATTTTGGGAACTGATCAGTCTTGGACATCTGCAGCCATCAATTTCCTATGTGTTTCTTGAATTTGTCTTTTATCAATATTTTATCAATATCTCCAGCCACATGTCTACTGTATGTTCTTGAAGCTCTTACCTGGGAATCGGCCTTGTTCTCACAATTCATAGCATTCCATCTGGAGAAATGCATGCAGTTTCATCATGGAATTGTAAAACAGCATAGTATTTGTTCTTTCACAGTTTTCAATGTTGCCCTTTACCTTACTCTCCATCTAGCTATTAAAATGTACAACTGGGTTCAGAATGCAGGAGTTACTTGAAATTGGAGAACTCAATGTTCATACCACTAGGTTGCAAGCTGCACAAAAAAAAAATTACGAGGTGCTGTTCCTCCAATTTGTGTGTGGCCTCACTCTGACAGTGGAGGAGACCCAGGACAGAAAGGTCAATATGGGAAGGGGAGTTAAAATGTTTAGCAACTCCCCTTTGGATTTTTACTTTCTTACTGTCTGACTAGCATTAAACGATTGCAGCTCTAGCCACTAAATGTGTGACTCTGGTTCCAAAAGCACTGTCTTACATTGAGTTGCTGGATGTTAGGCATTCCCTGCCTATACGGGTGTTGTACCACAGCTGATGTCATAACCAGCTCAGCTTTGAGTCTTGCAATGTTCTAATTTCTCATTTTCTATTCCTTGATGTACCAATGGCATATCATTTCACAATGAGGAAGGAAGAGCTTATTTAATCAATAATATATACTCTTGTCTCCAGTTTTAATTTAACACCTTTACCAATGAAAGACATGAAGTGCTGGAGCAACTTGGCAGGTCAGGCAGCATCTCTGGAGAACATATTGTGGGGAGAGTGGAAATAATGAATTCCTGAGCGATTGGAAGGGTCTCCACCCGAAACGTCACCAATCTATGTTCTCTAGAGATGATGACTGACCCGTTGAGTTACTTCTGCACTTTATGGCTTTTTTTGCATCTGCAGTTCCTTGCATCTTCCTTTACCAATGATCAGTTTTCACATTGTGCTAGTGTCTCAAGCTTAATATTCTCCAATTTATCTGACCTTTTTCACTTTCCGTGCAGACAACTAGAATAGTTTCTAGCCATTATCATTATATTTAGGATATTGTACAAAACCTGAGGGCTTGGTCTGGAGTCACCGCTCTTCAACAATGTGAATTTCCCTTAACAGGCCAGAGAACTGGGTCTCTGAAGAGCTGCACGGTGATGCGAAATGTGGCACGGTGGCGCAGCGGTAGAGTTGCTGCCTTACAGCGCCAGAAACCCGGGTTTGATCCTGGCTAGGCGTGCTGTCCGTATGGAGTTTGTACGTAGTCCCCATGACCTGCGTAGGTTTTCTTCGGCTGCTCCGGTTTCCTCAAACACTCCATAGACGTAAAGGTTTCAAGGTTAATTGGCTTCAGTAAAATTGTAAATTGTCCCTAGTGTGTAGGATAATGCTAGCGGATGGGGTGGTCGCTGGTAAGCGCGGACCCGGTGGGCTAATGGGCCATTTTCCGCGCTGTATCTCTAAACTAAACTAAACAGATGTGCCAGCTGAACGATTTCAAGACTGGCCTTGATATAACTATGTGTGTGCTTGGTTGATTACTTTTATTTTACCCTGGGATTATTGTCCTATCTGGGATGCCAACTGTAGCATTATGAGTTCCTATCAACTTCGACCGTAAAAGTATAGACTTCGGTTTAAAATTAAGCCAAGGTTTATTAAGTTGCAGTAAAGTTAACAAAGAAGAGACTTAACTATTTAACAATATGGTAAAGGTATCTGTACTCCTGAACTCCTCTGGGACAATCCTCTTGTTCCTCCTCGCTGCATTCTCTTGATAATATTTTATCATATCAGGAATTGGAAGGTGTCCCATTTTCATGGTTAAAATCTGCTGTGGCTAATATTCTGAAGTCCTCATGCAAAATTTGCTGACAAATAGCATTTATATTGCTCTGAAATTCCCAGTCTCTGTTGAATTGTTTCTGATTTTCCAAGACATATTTCCTGCTCATCGTACATGTCCTGCAAACCCCTGATCTCCTAAATGATTCCTTATGCCTTTTATTTCCCTCAAATTAATGACCATACGGTTTTTGGACTGGCATGTTTGCCCGACAGGCAATTGATTGTGTAGTGGACACTGCAAAGAAAAGCCACTTTAATACAAAGCTATTTACACCTTCTCTCTGTTCAGCAGCATTTCAGTAACTAAACTGAAGAGGTTTATTTCAATTGGCAGAAATGCCAGCACGTGTATAGTTTATATATTTGCCACACAGTTCTTTAACCTATCTGAAGGAGGGTCTCGACCTGAAACGTCAGCCATTCCTTCTCTCCAGAGACACTGCCTGTCCCACTGACTTACTCCAGCTTTTTGTGTCTATCTTCAACTTACATAGACAAGTTTCCCATCTTGTCTTATGATTACAATAAGACCCCAATTCCATTTCAAATGGACCTTGAAGTTACAGCAGTGCTTAAAAAAATAGAAGGGTTCCTTGTCAGGGATGTCCTAAATTGCACTTGTACTAGCAGCATTCTTCTGGGATCGACAGAGAAAGTTAATGTCTCATCATGACCTTTCTCCCAGAAAACATACTGATATGTCCTCTCTGTCAAATATTTGGAAAGTTGAAGGTGGTCAATGGCTCTGCACCCTCTTCATGTTTGTTCATGATAAGAAATGTCTGCTGCATTCACATTATCCTTCCAAGAGCTCCGAGATCTCCTAGAGCACTTCAGAATGTGTTCTCACTGAGAACACATTGGTTTATTACACCGTGTGTAGGAAGGAACTGCAGATGCTGGTTTACACTGAAGATCGGCACAAAAAGCTGGAGTAACTCTGCGGGTCAGGCAGCATCTCTGGAGAAAAGGAATAGGTGACGTTTCAGGTCGACCCGAAACGTCACCTATTCCTTTTCTCCGGTGATTTTGGTTTATCTTTGGTTTACTGACACCGATTGACATGCTGGATGGCACCATATGTAGGCAGAGCCATTAATCTTCTGTTGCCAGTAGGATCATGCACTTTAATTCCACCAGCTTAAGTGAAGATGTCATTTAAAATAAGAAGCCTTGCAGCAGAAGAAAATTACAGTTACATCTACCGTAAAAAAGAAATATGCCATGCATATTTGAGCTCTTTTTGCAACATTTGTACTTATTATTCTTACAGCTCTCATGGCAAATTAACAAAAGCACGTTCTTTATATTTATTACGTTGGCTTTCATAATTTCCCTCTGTGAAAAATATGGTTGAAATAATAGCAGAGAATGTTTAGAGCTGTGACATCAATTAAAAACCTTTTGAATTTTCACCTATAAAACATTATTTAGTGCCCTACATTATAATAAAATTTGAATGGCTGGTTCAAAGCAAATGGATATAAAATATTACAGGCATCTAAATCCACATACAACCATTTATTTTCTATTGTTTTATTGCAAATACATTTCTTAATCTGTCATTGTGTTAAATGACACCGTTCTGAAAGCAATTTGTTTTATTGTTTTAAGAAATAAAATCTTAGATATTTCAGACTGAGATATATTGTGTGGCCAACAAAGGAAACAATCAATTGTGGCTTCTAGTTTTGCGTTGGTCAAATGGCAGACTATTTAATTCTTATAAATATTCTGTGAAAAAGTATCTCTCTCTCTCTCTCCACAAACGTGTCAATCATCAATAATATTTAACTATTTCTACGGTGGAAAGCATGCTGAATACACACAGTGGAACCTTGTTTCATAATTTTATATTACTAGCAACTCCTTTCTTTGGGAATTATAATGAAGGGAAAGTTCCTATTTGAGTTAATGTAAATGCTGGGTCAATATGTATGTGTGTATCATGTAGAACATAGAACAGGCAATTCCGCCCACAATGTTTGTGCTGAAAATAATGCAAAGATAAACTAATATCATCTGCCTCCACACAATTCATACCCCTCCATATTCCTCCATACCCATCATATTCATGGGACGATCTAAAACCCTCCTAAATGTAACTATCACATCTGCCTCCATGACAACCTCTGGCAGTGTACTCCATGCACCCACCACATCTGCCTCCATGACAACATCTGGCAGTGTACTCCACGTACCCACCACTCTTAGATTATCTAAAAAAAACTCACCCCACACATCCCCTTTAAATTTTGCCCCTCTCGTCTTAAAGCTATGCCCTCTAGTATTTGATATTTACATCCTGGGAAAAAAGGTTGTGACTGTCTTCTCTTTCTATGCCTCATACAATTTTATATACTTATCAATGGTTCAATGGTGCTTTATTGTCACGTGTGCAGAGCACAGTGAAGTTTTTTTTGCATAGATCGCACATGCACGAGTTGCCATAATTTGGTGTAATTTACAAAAAATTCCGCAACCTTCAGTGTTCCAGAGGAAAAAAGCCAAGTTTGCGGTGAGTGGGAAGAATTTTAATAGCAACCTGAGGGGTAACTTTTTTATACAAAGAGAGGTGGGTGCATGCAACAAGCTGAGGCAGGTAGTTGAGGCAGGTGCTATTGCAACATTTAAGAAACTGTTAGACAGGTACATGGATAGAATTGGTTTAGAGGGATATGGGCTAAATGCAGGCAGGTGGGGCTAGTGTAAATGTGATGTGTGAGCAAGTTGGGCCGAAGGGCCTGTTTCAATGCTGTATGACTCTGTGACTTTATCAGTTCATGTTGAACATTGCTGATTGTCGGTGCATTGTCAAATGTCAAGGGCTGTCTCTCTCACCTCATCTTTGGAATTCAGTTCTTAGGGTCATGTTTGGACTCAGGCTATGATGAGATTTGGAGTCAAACATCCCGGCAAACCAAAACCATCTGGGCATTAGTGAACACGTTATTAATGAGTAAATGCTAATTAATAGCACTAATTTTATATTCAGCCAGGACTATTTGCACATTATTTAAGTTGTTTAAACAAAGTATGCTCCTAAGTCGACTTTTCTCAGCAGTGGCTATTTATTGCCTGTAGAATACCTTTCTCACAACATCCATGGAGTAATGGATTAAAACTTCAGAATTCCCTACATTTTACATTATTCTTTGGTTCAACTAACCTCGGTTATGTAGATAAACATAACAACCAAACTGCTCTCAGTAAGATCACCCAACAAGATATGAGATGAATTAACAACTGAATAATTGCTGAATAATGGAGGAGAGTTGTTGGCTCATTATCTGTTGTTTTGGCATCTCTTTTACTCATTTCATTGGAGGTCAATTTAATACTAAGATTGCTTCAGTGACAACGTCCTGTTCCCCCGGCCCTGTGTTAGATGGAGTTTAAATATGTCCTGAAATTCTCAAACCTTTTGTTTTAATTCGGGAATTGATCCACTGAACCAAAATTTTGTGCTTCAAGTTACATCTTTTAAGTTTTGAAGAGATAGTTTGCAAAATTAAAAGAGTCAAAGGTAATATGAAATGGCTAAGTGTTGCATACTCAAGCCTAGTATCTTTAGCCTGTGACTGTTAATATTTCGAAGGGAACTTTGTTTGGTGTGACTTGTTTGGGTAGTAGTAGATTTATTATGATTAGGACACAGTAATGAATGAAAATTGTGATTTTTAAAAAAAAGCTGCAGATGCTGGAAATATAAAACAAAAAGAAAAAAAAATCTGGAAATAATTGGCAGATCAGGTCACAACCATTGGAAGAGAAACAGTCAATGTTTCAGGTTGAAGATGCTTTAGTCAGAGCTGAAAATGGGACAAAAGAAGCTCCTCGCCACCCCCCTCCCCCACGCTCACCACAGCTTTGAGCTTCTTTTGTCCCCTTTGCAGTTGTGCAGAAGGGACTTCGACTTGAAACATTGACTCCGATTCTCTTTCCACGGATGCAGCCCGACCTAACGAATTAATAAAATTCTACAGGTTGAATCATTTAGCTGCAGTAAGATAAGTGACTCAACCCAAAGTGTATTATTAATTACTGTTAACCTACAACATTGAGTAGGTTAACAGGAATTAATAACATGCTTCTGCTGCTTGAGTCACTTATCTTACTGCTGATAAATTAAAACATGGTGATGCTGAAAGGAGATTGTAAATGGCTCAACATTACAACAGTGACTTAATACAGAACTATCCGGTACTAGAAACAAGAACAAATAATTCATGATTGAACTGCGAGCGTTTCTTCACATTTATATTTAAAGAATATTAAGTTTACCTCACCATGAGTTGGAATGTTTGCTTCACATAGTTTGATTTCATTTTTTGGTGAATCGTTTGTTTTGCTTGCAATAAAGTCTCTACATCATTTGGTCAATCAAAGTTGATTGTACACCATTATCTTTGGCACCCAGTATCATGAGTAGGAAGATGTTCAGAGTTAATTTTCCATTATTCCCACCATGTGCTTTTATTCCAAATTTGAGGTTGTCATGTTGGAAAGGGTGCAGAGAAAATTTACAAAGGTGTTGTCAGGACTCGAGGGTCTGAGCTATGGGGAGAGGTTGAATAGGCTGAGACTCCATTCCCTGGAGTGCAGGAGGACGAGGGGTGGTCTTATAATGGCGGATAAAATCATGAGGGGAATAGATTAGGTAGATGCACAGTATCTTGCCCAGAGTAGGGGAATCAAGAACAGGAGGGCATTGGTTTAAGATAAAGGGGGAAAGATTTTATAAGAGTCTGAGGGGTAACCTTTTCACACAAAGGGTGGTAGATGCATGGAACAAGCTGCAGGAGGAGGTAGTTAAAACAGGGACTATCGCAATGCGACAGGTTTAGAGAGGTATGAGGCAAATGCAGGCAAATGGGACGTATAGATAGGCATGTTGGTCGGTGTGGGCAAGTTGGGTCGAAGGGCCTGTTTCCACACTGTATCACTCTATGACTCTATTTACCCCAGCATCACGTATTATACCATTTCAGACTTCCATTGAAATGGTATAATACGTGATGCTGTGGTAAATAGAGTCATAGAGTGAAGAAGGGTCTCGACCCGAAGCGTTACCCATTCCTTCTCTCCCGAGATGCTGCCTGACCTGCTGAGTTACTCCAGCATTTTGTGAATAATTCCATTGGTCTCCTCTGCATTCTTAATGGTCTTCCTGAATGAAATTACCGAATTAGTGCTCATTAGTGACAATTGATGGGGAGTTTACTGTTGCAGATATGAGTCCATTGGGAATAGGGCTAAAGCTCCTGGTTACAGTGATCTTGAGGCGTAGACCTTTACTCATCTGTCATAACATAATTTATTCTGAAGAATAGTATTTTCATTTTCATTTCCATTTCCATTTTACCATTTAGCAATTAACATTTAATTTAGCTTCAGTCATTCATACTAAGATAGAAATTCTAACAATAGTTTCAATGACAAAGTAGCTGATACAGCAAATATGTGCAATAAATTTCTTAAAGCCAAGTGTATAATTTGCAAAGATTTTGAATATATGCAGGAGATAAATTATATCTAAGTATTACATTAGGTAAAAAAAAAAAATATGTGTGGTTATATATATATATATATATATATATATATATATACTGATCAGCCAAAACATTATGGCCACTGACAGGTGAAGTGAATAACATTGGTTATCTTGTTACAATGGCACCTGTCAAGGGGTGGGATATATTAGGCAGCAAGTGAACAGTCAGTTCTTGAAGTTGATGTGTTGGATGCAGGAGAAATGGGCAGGAGTAAAGACCTGAGCGACTTTGACAAGGGCCAATTTGTTATGGTCAGATGACTGGGTCAGAGCATCTCTGAAACGGCAAGGCTTGTGGGGTGCTCTCGGTCAGCAGTGGTGCGTACCTACCGACAGTGGTCCATGGAGGGACAAACCAGCGACAGGGTGCTGGGCACCTAAGGCTCATCGATGCGCGAGGGCAACGAAGGCTATCCCGTCTGGTCCGAACGGACAATGGGAAGACGACGAGCCAGTGGAGGGAGTGTGATGCTTTGGGCAATGTTCTGCTGGGAAACCCTGGGTCCGGCCATTCATGTGGACGTCAATTTGACACGTGTCACCTACCTAAACATCATTGCAGACCAAGTACACCCCTTCATGACAATGGTATTCATGATAGCAGTGGCCTCTTTCATCAGGATAATGCGCCCTGCCACACTGCACACAATGTTCGGGAATGGTTTGAGGAACATGATGAAATGTTCACGGTGTTGCCCTGGCCTCCAAATTCTCCAGATCTCAATCCGATTGAGCATCTTTGGGATGTGCTGGATCGACAAGTCCGATCCACGGCGGCTCCACCTCGCAACTTACAGGACTTGGAGGAACTGCTGCTAATGTTTTGGTGCCAGATACCACAGGACACCTTCAGGGGTCTTGTAGAGTCCATGCCTCGGTGGGTCGGCGCTGTTTTGGTGGCACACGGACGGCCAACAGCATATTAAGCAGGTGGTCATAATGTTTTGGCTGATCGGTGTATATATATATATATATATATATATATATATATATATATATATATATATATATGTGTATGTATATCCAACATTGGTAATGTAATGTTTTTGTGGATGGATACAAATTATTGATTGCACAATAGATTAATTGTTCCTCATGCTTTTAAACTTGAATCTACCATGTTTCAAAAACTTGGGAAGCTAATAAAAATGTGAGCAAGGCAGTAGAATGGTATAAAGTGGTTGCTGAAATGAAGGAACTGTGGGAGAATCAGCATACTGTGTGATTATAGATTTTGGTCAGATATGTACATTGTGCACAGGTACAGGCACAATCGTTAAAGGCAGCAGAGCAGGTTAACATAGAAATTAATAAATTATATATCACAAGTTTATTTTTAGAGGAGGAGATTGCAAGAGGTAGTTACTATGAACCTACATAAAATTCTGGTTGAGTTCTGTTAGCGTATTGTATTAGATTCGGGGCAGAATATTTTAGGTAGGATGTAAAATCTGCTGGTGACCTTCTACCGCTTCTACCGCTCCACCATCGAGAGCATACTGGCATACTGCACCACTGTGTGGTATGCTGGCTGCTTGGCTGCAGACCAGAAGGCCCTCCAAAAGGTCATCAGGACAGCAGAGAAAATCATCGGCTGTCCACTACCCTCTCTGAAGAACATCACCAGCTCGTGCTGTCTGAACAGGGCCAGAGTCATAATCAAGGACAGCACTCACCCGGGACACGAATTGTTTGTTCTCCTGCCCTCTGGGAGGCGCTACAGGAGCCTAAGGGCCAGGACAAATCGACTCAAGAACAGTTTCTTTCCCTGGGCAATAAGAACAGTGAACGGAAGCACATGATTCGGCTACTATCATTTTCAAAAAAGAAACTTTCTTTTAAGAATTTTTAAGTGTTTAACCCACTCATTATTTATTAGGATTTTAAATCGGTTTTTATATGATACTGGCATTTGTTGTGTTGGTTCGTATGTCTGTGCAATTGTCTCTGCACTGTCGCACTGTTATCAGTTGTAGCATTTCTAATTTCGTTGTACCTTGTGTACAATGACAATAAAGGCATATTATTATTATTATTATTATTATTAAAATGCTTGGAGAGGATAAAAACTTGTCTGCTAGAATGGTACCTGGGGTAACAGT
The DNA here is from genome assembly GCF_053455715.1 of Rhinoraja longicauda. Lineage (NCBI taxonomy): Eukaryota > Metazoa > Chordata > Chondrichthyes > Rajiformes > Arhynchobatidae > Rhinoraja > Rhinoraja longicauda. Next base: position 66,076,929 of record NC_135957.1, on the reverse strand, counting down.
TGCCTGGATGGAATAAATAAGCTATGTTGTTCTCTTGGCCTTTGCTGCTCAAAAGAGAAGATTTGCTGGAGATATTTAAAATCACGAAGTGTTTGGATAATGAAAGGAAAAACTGCTTTGGCTGATAACCGGAGGGCACTGATTTGAAAGCGTTTGGCTAAAGAGTCATGAGAAAGATCACTTTATATAATGAATAGTTAGGATTTAGACGACTTTGCCTGATGGAGCACTGTATAGGAAATTGAAAAAAGTGGCCTTTAGTAATAAATAAAATGAAAAGGGAGAAGAAACATAGAAATGTGGAAAGGGCAGAGAAGTTGGGCTAACCTGATTGCACTTGAAGGAGAGAGAATAAATCTGCTGTACCACAGGGATCATTTGAAATTCATATCATTCAGTATTCAATGGGAGGTTTGCAGGATTTTCACTGAGGTACAATGAAAAGCTTTTCTTGCGTGGTGACCAGTCAGTGGAAAGACAACACATGATTACAATCGAGCCATCTGCAGTGTTCAGATACATGATAAAGGGGATAACAAGTGCAAGATAACGTCTGGTAAAGTCGGATTAAAGATAGTCTGAGGGTCTCCAATGAGGTAGATAGTAGCTCCGGACTGCTATCTGGTTATTTTAAGAAGGTTCAGTTGCCTGATAGCAGCTAGGAAGTTTCAATGAGACCTGGATGCCCCTGTGCTTCAGTGACTGAAGATAAGCATGCAGATGTAGTAGCTGGATAAAAATAAATTGTATGCTGTCCTTCCTTATGTGAGTTTGAGTACAGGAGCAGGGATATCCTGCTGCAACTGTGCAGGGTGGTGATGAAGTTACACCTCAAGTATTACGTGCTGTTTTGCTTTTCTATTCTAATGAAGGATATTCTAGTTATGGCAGAATGTAAGTCCTGCGTACCAAAATGCACCACTTCACACTTGTCAGAGTTAAATTCCATTTGCCATTCCACCACCCCAACTTCCCAACTGAAGTACATATTGTTGTAAATTTAGATCTGCTTCCTTACTATTCACTATACCACCAACCTTGGTGACATCTGCAAGTTTACTAACAATATGAACTACATTGTCATCTAAGTCGATAATGTATGTAACAAATAGCAATTGACCCATGTGGCACCTCACTGATCATAGGCCTCCAATCAGAAAAACAATCCTCCACAATTACACTGCCCTGCCCTCATCAATCCTCTAGATGACCTCTGAAAAATATTCAATCAGAATAGTGTGACATGATTTTCCATGGAAAAAGTCTATTATTTTTCATATCACTTTTTTAATGATTAATTTTGTTTAATTACTCATTTCATTACACCAGTGTACTGGTAAAATGGACGAGCCAGTTGTTAATATACGGATCTAATTGTTAACTCTTCTCTGATTTGAAATTCCAAGTTAAGTATTTCTTTAATTTTCAGATTTTTCTCTGACTTAGTGATCATGGACTTTTTAAACCCATAAGTAATGATAACAAACTCGTAAGTGCTACTACTTAGTTTTTTTGAACATTTGATAATTGGGGAGGTGCAGCGGTAGCGTTGCTGCCTTACGGCGCCAGAGACCCGGATTCGATCCTGACTATGGGTGACGTATGTACAAAGTTTGTACGTTCTTCGTGTGACTGCGTGGGTTTTCTCTGGATGTTCCAATTTCTTCTCACAATCCAGGTTAATTGGCTTCGTTAAAATTGTAAATTGTCCCTAGTGTTAGTGCTAGTATGTGGGGTGATCACTGGTCAGCGCGGACTCAGTGGGCCGAAGGGCCAGTTTTCACGCTGTATCTCTAAAAGTCTAAAAGTAAGTAATTTAGTAAGTATCCTTTTCTGTCTGCTCTGACAATCAATTGTAAATTTACGTACTGGAATAAGCTTTATATAATGTGTGTCAATGCTAGCATTCAGCTGCCATCATATTTGAAATTCAATGACCTTGTTGCTTTCAATCTGCCTCCAATATTTCCTTGATCTTGCTACTTAAACGTTTAATTCCCTGCTCACCAAGTTGCGTGGGCTTTAAACTTTAGCTCAGAGCAACTTGTAAAGCCATGAGTCACTAGGTTAATTCCCGGAATGGCGGAACTGTCGTATATTGAAAGGCTGGAGCAATTAGGCTTGTATACACTGGAATATAGAAGGATGAGGGGGGATCTTATTGAAACATATAAGATAATTAGGGGATTGGACACATTAGAGGCAGGAAACATGTTCCCAATGTTGGGGGAGTCCAGAACAAGGGGCCACAGTTTAAGAATAAGGGGTAGGCCATTTAGAACGGAGATGAGGAAGAACTTTTTCAGTCAGAGAGTGGTGAAGGTGTGGAATTCTCTGCCTCAGAAGGCAGTGGAGGTCAGTTCGTTGGATGCTTTCAAGAGAGAGCTGGATAGAGCTCTTAAGGATAGCGGAGTGAGGGGGTATGGGGAGAAGGCAGGAACGGGGTACTGATTGAGAGTGATCAGTCATGATCGCATTGAATGGCGGTGCTGGCTCGAAGGGCTGAATGGCCTACTCCTGCACCTATTGTCTATTGTCTATTGTCTATTGTCTATTTTGATTGATAATGAAAGACCACTTTTCCCCAACACTGGCATTTGCTCCACATTTAAATTGCTAGGTCATTTAATGGCACGTGTGTTGATCTTTTCTTTGTAGAATGGCCAACAGGAACAAGAAATCCATGACCTGCCTCATGATCTCCAGTTGACATAGGTACTTAGAATCCAGCACAAAATGTTATGTTACATAGTTCAAGCCATTTTAACATGAGTTAATCAGTTTCCTTTTCCAGATGTCTGTGTCCCTGATGCAGACCAAAGTTCATAAGTTCTAGGAGCAGAATTAAGCCATTCGCCCTCATTGAGTTTACTATGCCATTCAATCTCGGCTGATCTATCTTTCCCTCTCAAACCCATTCTCCTGCCTTCGCCCTATAACCCCTGTCACCCTTACTAGTCACGAATCTGTTGATCTCTGCCTTAAAAATATCAACTGACTTGGCCTCCACTTCCTTTTGTGGCAATGAATTCCACAGATTGCCCACCCTCTGACTAAAGAAATTCCTTATTTCCTTTTTAAAGTGACATCCTTTTATTCGGAGTCTATGGCCTCTGGTCCTAGACTCTCCCACTAGTGGAAACATCCTTTCCACATCCACTCTATTCAGACCTTTCACTTTTTGGTAAGTTTCAGAGGTTCTCCCCTCAACTTTCTAAACACCATTGCTATGAACTTGATGTTTTACACATCACAGGCTCAGTTTACAATGACCTATTGTGTATTATTTTGAAATGAAATATTTCATACATTTCTTATGTACATCTGAAGCAGGTTTAAACCCATATGACCACACCAGACAAAAAAGAGATGATATTAAATTGTAATGTATCTACTCTTTAGATAGAACTTGTGGATTTTAGTTCTTTATTACATTAAATTTTCTTAATAAACGAACAGTATTGTTTTGCAAAATTGCAAAGTAATAGCAGCTATTCAAATCTTATGCTCATCCTAGACTTTGCTTTAACTCAAGATTTATTCCATATTTCTTGGTTCTCTTGGGAATCCCTCCGTTTGATTCCAATTTGCTTCTGCTAATAATACCAGCACACTCTGTGCAGTATCCCTGAGCTAATGCAAGATATTGGGGTTTTTATAGCATGATATGAATCACTTAAGTTCATAGCTTAAACCAGTCTGAAGAAAGGTCCCAACCCGAAATGTCAACTATTCATCTTCTCCAGAGATGCTGCCTGCCCACTGAGTTACTTCAGCATATTGGATCCTTTTGATAGCTTAAGTCCCCACTAAGAACGGGTGTCAAGGGTAATGGGGAGAAGTCAGGGAAATGGGATTAGGAGGCAGAGATCAGCCATGATTGAATGGTGGAGTAGACTCGATGGGCCGAATGGCCTAATTCTATTCCAATAAATTGTGAACTTGTGAATTTGTAAATTGAATGTTATAGACTCAAATATAAAATCATCATTGAATGATAATATTTAGGTCTCAGAACGGAAATGAAATGGTATATAACCTCTTTTTTAGGATTCCCAAGATCTTTTGAATTTACTGGTTCGAGATTCAATGCACTTGGAAAAGGTTTCAAGGTTGTGCTGTAGTGAAATGCACCTTGGACATGGTGCTTTGCAATAATGTATCTTCAAATTTCACTATTTTCTTCAGGGTAAAGGTGCTTTTAAGAACATCTATAAAAGTAAATTTGATAAGAAACTGTAGTGTGCCCCAATGGAATGATCAAATTGCGGTGTACAGTTTTAAAAACCCATTTTTGGTGATTTATTATGACAGGCTAACAAGGCATTTTCATGATGAAGCAATTTAAGATACTGTTTTCAATATATTTATGGGATGTGAACATGTCCATCTCCATTTAACTTTGAGGAGATATTGGTGAGCCGCCTCCTTGAGCTGCTGCAGTCTATGTGCTAAAGCTATGGTAAGGAACAAAACTACACCAGTTAGCACTGTTAAATATATCGAAGAAGACTTTTTAATGGAAAGGTAAAAATAAAAGCAATTGCTTGGAAAAAACCCCACAAAATAGCAAAGTAACTCAACAGGTCAGGCAGCATCTCTGGAGAACATGCATAGGTGACACGATGGATCAGGACCCTTCTTCACATTATTTCTTCTACCCGCAACATTTAGAATTGGGCGACACAGTGAAGCAGCGTTAGAATTGTTGCAGTGCCGGAGACCCGGGTTTGAACCTGACTACGGGTACAGTCTGAATGGAGTTTGTACATTCTCCCTGTGACTGCGTGGGTTTTTTCCGAGATCTTCGGTTTCATCATACACTCCAAAGACGTACAGGTATGTTGGTAAATTGGCTTGGTATAAGTAAATTGTCCCTAGTGTTTGTAGGATAGCATTAATGTGCGGGAATGTTTGAGTGGAAGCTGATCACAGGTGTGGTATTGGTAGACTTGTCCATAGCATATGACACTGTAAACCACCGTATCATGAAGGCCAAACTTCAACAAACACTACAGGACTCTCATCTTGTCCAGTTCATCACGACAATGATGGAGAACCACTGCTTCTTCGTATGCCTGAATAGTCAGAACAGCCGTTGGAGACGCCAAAAGAATGGTCTACCACAGGGCAGTGTCCTTGCCCCAAAGTTGTTCAATATATACACCAATGACCAACCCATCACCCCGAAAACATGGTTGTTTCTGTATGCCGATGACTTATGCATCGCAACGAAATCCTCAGACTTCAGCCAGATTGAGACCTTATCAGAGGCTGCTCTGCAGAATATGACAACATGCTACCAACAGAAATCTCAGCGTCCAAACCCAACAAAAACGCAAAGCACAGCTTTCCACCTACGGAACTGGGAGGCGAAACGTCAACTGCAGGTGTGATGGAATGATGTCCTGTTGGAACACTGCAAAGCCCCAAAGTACCTAGGTGTGGTCCTCGATCGCACGTTATCATATCGCCAACATGTTGCGAAAACCAAGGCAAAGGTCAACACCCGGAACAATGTCATTGAAAAACTGGCAAACAGCTCATTTGGAAGTGACCCAACAACAATCCGCACTGCAGCCCTGGCACTCTGTTTCTCAGTGGCAGAATATGCAAGCCCAGTCTGGAGCCGCTCTAAACATGCACGCAAGGGGGACTCTGCAGTGAACACTGCCTGCAGGGAAAATCACAGGATGCCCAAAGCCGACAAAGGTTGAACATCTGTACGAGCTGGCTGGCATCGGCGAACCATCTCGAAGAGGTGATCGGGCAGCTGCAGTAGAACGCTTCAATGCGGACACAGACCCAGTCACCCCTTGCACAATTGCCAACATGCCAAGAAACGCTTGAAGAGTCGGAACAGCTTCATGGAACTAGAGCCAACCGTGCCAGGTACCAAAACCAAACAACAGATGGCACCAGGACACCACCTGCCTTATACTACCTGGAAAGCCCTAAACCGCCTCCGCACTGGAGTGGAACGTGGCGGACTCAACCTGATGAAGTGGGGCTTCTCGGACTCTGACAAAGGCAACTGTGGAGAGGTACAGACAATGGCCCACCTACTGACGTGCGGCAGAGAGGCATGCACTGTGGACGATTTCCACAGAGGCACAGATGTGGCACTGGCTGTGGCAAAGCGATGGCAGAACGTCGTCTGACACACGAGCAAACAAATGTGCGGGAAGCCCTAGTCAGCACGGACTTGGTGGGCCGAAAGGCCTGTTTCTGCACTGTATCTCTAAACTAAACCAAACTAAACTAACTCCCAATATATTATGATAAAGTCAATCACATTCTCTGGATTGTTTAAAAAAAATCATGCTTCCTATCGTCACGTTATTTTACAAGCCTCCTTGTTAGAAACATGTTTTTCTAAAGGATTACTACATTTTCCTGTATTATTTTTGAACTTCATGTTAGCACCAAAAAAGGACACTGTCCCTAAAATGTTCATGAAGACCCCCAACTAAACAAATGTCGAATGTAGCAAAATGGGGCTGTTTATAGAGAAAAAAAAAATCTATTACACAGAATGCAATCATTCAAAAGTTAAATTCATCCAAAAAAGCATTCTCAACAGAAAGCCTGATGTGGAATGGGTTTGGTATATCTTCAAAAGACCATCTGTTCCGTTGTTCCTCCTTACTCTTTCCTTCGTTCGGGGACTGGTAAAATTTGAATTTGGCACTTCATTTTGGTTGTTTACAAACAGACGCGATGCCTGATAAACCAGGCGAACAATGGAGTTTTTGGAACAAGCTAGGAGTGTAATGTTTGCCGTCGGCTGCTTTGTCCCCTGGGAGGTTCTCAAGCCATGTGATGTACTGCAGGGACCTCTAAATCCTGTGACTTCCATGTGCTTGGCGTGTGCTCACATCTGCAAGACTGCAAGACTTCATCCCCTCCAAGGAGCTGATTAGAGAGAGATTAAGGAAGAGGAAAAAGAACTGCAAGCTAATTAAGCGCTGAAAAATTAGTAAAATAAAGCATATCTCAACAAATAATTACAGACACAATGTGCGGAAAAAATGGGTTTAATCGGTATCAAATTGGCTGACTTGATTTTCCATTTACAGAAACACAGAATGAAAACTACTATTAGATATTTGTCTTGACTCCATCATTGAACATAAAAGGCAGTGAAATCAATGCCATTGGATAGTGGCAGTGAATAATTTCAATGTTACACAAAGAAGTGGTTTGATTACGTTCTTTCTTGTGCTAATTCTGCTTGATCATCCGATTACAAACAAGAAAAAATGTTAACTTTTTTTCAAATTAAGATATGAACCCAAGATCACAAAACAAGAATGGTGTAATTAAGAAACATTCCTGATTTTAGAATTTTTATCTTCGAAAGAAACACTTCAGTGATATTTTAAACTATTTTGCATGAACTGATTATTTAGCCTTATGTGCCTGTCCTGCAAGATGGCACAATCATCTTTTAATGACTAACTGCTGGGTTTACGATTGACATTTTTGGACCATGTATTTATCCTTGGCTTTCCTTCCATGGCAGATTGCATTTTTCTAAAGCACAAGAAAATGAGAATTGGAAGTAGCAGCAGGCCATTCTGTGCCTCGGGACTACAGCACTGTTGAATAAGATCATAGCTCACCTCGTACCATTTAATGTTAGAAGGAACTGCAGATGCTGGTTTAGACCGAAGATAGACATCCCAGGGTACTTAAGGAGGTGGCTCTAGAAATAGTGGAAGCATTGGACATCATTTTTCAATGTTCTATAGATTCAGGATCAGTTCCTGTGGATTGGAGGATAGCAAATGTTATCCCACTTTTTAAGAAAGGAGGGAGAGAGAAAACGGGTAATTATAGACCAGTTAGTCTGACATCAGTGGTGGGGAAGATGCTGGAGTCAATTATAAAAGACGAAATTGCTGAGCATTTGGATAGCAGTAATGGGATCATTCCGAGTCAGCATGGATTTACGAAGGGGAAATCATGCTTGACAAATCTACTGGAATTTTTTGAGGATGTAACTAGGAAAATTGACAGGGGAGAGTCAGTGGATGTGGTGTACCTCGACTTTCAGAAAGCCTTCGACAAGGTCCCACATAGGAGATTAGTGGGCAAAATTAGGGCACATGGTATTGGGGGTAGGGTACTGACATGGATAGAAAATTGGTTGACAGACAGAAAGCAAAGAGTGGGGATAAATGGGGCCCTTTCGGAATGGCAGGCAGTGACCAGTGGGGTACCGCAAGGTTCGGTGCTGGGACCCCAGCTATTTACGATATACATTAATGTCTTAGACGAAGGGATTAAAAGTACCATTAGCAAATTTGCAGATGATACTAAGCTGGGGGGTAGTGTGAATTGTGAGGAAGATGCAATAAGGCTGCAGGGTGACTTGGACAGGTTGTGTGAGTGGGCGGATACATGGCAGATGCAGTTTAATGTAGATAAGTGTGAGGTTATTCACTTTGGAAGTAAGAATAGAAAGGCAGATTATTATCTGAATGGTGTCAAGTTAGGAGGAGGGGGAGTTCAACGAGATCTGGGTGTCCTAGTGCATCAGTCAATGAAAGGAAACATGCAGGTACAGCAGGCAGTGAAGAAAGCCAATGGAATGTTGGCCTTCGTAACAAGAGGAGTTGAGTATAGGAGCAAAGAGGTCGTTCTACAGTTGTACCGGGCCCTGGTGAGACCGCACCTGGAGTACTGTGTGCAGTTTTGGTCTCCAAATTTGAGGAAGGATATTCTTGCTATGGAGGGCGTGCAACGTAGGTTCACTAGGTTAATTCCCGGAATGGCGGGACTGTCATATGTTGAAAGGCTAGAGCGATTGGGCTTGTATACACTGGAATTTAGAAGGATGAGAGGGGATCTTATTGAAACATATAAGATAATTAGGGGATTGGACACATTAGAGGCAGGAAACATGTTCCCAATGTTGGGGGAGTCCAGAACAAGGGGCCACAGTTTAAGAATAAGGGGTAGGCCATTTAGAACGGAAATGAGGAAGAACTTTTTCAGTATGAGAGTGGTGAAGGTGTGGAATTCTCTGCCTCAGAAGGCAGTGGAAGCCAGTTCGTTGGATGCTTTCAAGAGAGAGCTGGATAGAGCTCTTAAGGATAGCGGAGTGAGGGGGTATGGGGAGAAGGCAGGAACGGGGTACTGATTGAGAGTGATCAGCCATGATCGCATTGAATGGCGGTGCTGGCTCGAAGGGCTGAATGGCCTACTCCTGCACCTATTGTCTATTGTCTATTGTCTATTGTCTATTGACACAAAAAGCTGGAAGGGTCTCGACCCAAAATGTCACTCATTCCTTCTCTCCAGAGATGCTGCCTGTTCCACTGAGTTACTCCTGCTTTTTGTGTCTATCTTGCCTTTTAGTGCTGCCTTCTTGCATTAACTCCATATCTCGACTCCCTTAATATCCAACAATCTATTCCTCGGGAAGAAGTCCTCATGCTCAAGACATTTTTCGGTAAAGTTTAGGTAATATTTAATACTGAATACATAGCTCTCAAATATAAATGCTAAGTAGTGATTATAAGTGATTAAATGCTAAGTGTGATTATATTAGTGCATTTTTTAATCTGGGTAAAGAATCTGGGTATAGCTTCCTTTTTCCTTAACATGTCAGCCTGTATTGATCGAGTTTCTCAGTCAAGCTGATTGGCAGAGGATGGGACAATTGGAGAATGTTCCAACATTGTGTTGGAAAATAACTGCAGATGCTGGTACAAATCAAAGGTATTTATTCACAAAATGCTGGAGTAACTCAGCAGGTCAGGCAGCCAACATTGTGTTTGTCATCTTGAAGAGAAGAGGCTTGTAGATTTATTTTTGCAGAGTTATGGTTTCTTATTTGCTTTGGGTTGTACATAGCCAGGACCTAGAAAGTGGGTTTAAAAAAAATCTGACACCCTTCCAAACAAAGATATAATAATGTATTAATGGGAAGCTATATGTTTTGCTGCTTTTGACTGTGACAAGAGATGTAAAATTCTCCTGAGGATTTTCACATTTTTTAAACCAGTTTTTAAATCAATATTGCCATTTGTTTGCCACTGTTAAAAGACAAACATGAATCCATCTAAACTGGTTTGTAATCTGTGCCAATTACAGATGGTGGCCATCACATTTTATCAACATTGTTAGGAAACTGTATTTTTGAAGCAAATACCGTCCTCTAATAATCTCTGTAGTTTGCCTTCAGAAAACATAATCAATGTCAGAACTCGACAGGAATCAAGTGAAGTATAAGATTCAGCCTTGGTTATGCACACCAATTAGGTGAGAAGCACAGTTTGAAATGTTCTTAGAAATAAACAAATCCTTTCCATTGCAAGAACTGGTGAACTGAATTGTTTTTGTGAGATTTCCTTGTGAGCTTTCCTTGTAAATAGATGTATACATGAGAAGCTTGCAATTAGCTGATTTACATTATATTGTATACAATGCATTTGACATGGGTATTTTGAAGGATTTCTCTTTAATTATCTTTGTGCGTCAATGTTTGAGACAAGCAGTAAGATGGATATTAAAACACTGGATGTGGTGCAGAAATTATTGATGTGGTTATTACCAGAATTGAAAGGATACAAATATCAGAAGTGATAAAGTAGGTTGGAGATGTTTTTTTGGAAAATGGAGGGCTCAGAAGAAAATTGGCAAATAACAATCAGATGTGGAGAAGCTGCTTCTGATTGCAACCTACTCAAGGATGCAGAGATAGAAATAGCGGGGCATCATGCATGGGACAAGTGTTTCAGGACTCAACAGAGTCTTAAAATTTACTTTTGCCCTGAATCATCATAAAAAAGTCTCTGGTTGATGAAATCTATTGTGAGGAATTCAAAAGTACAAATAATTTTTAAAAAAATCTTGAATTGTGCACTATTTGATGCTGAAACAGTTCTGCCTCTGTTTAGTTTAGTTTAATCTATATGCTAAAACGTTTGTTTGTTTGTTTGTTTGTTTGTTTGTTCCTGAACTACAGCCAAAACAGTACATGATAGCATGACAATGTTAGGCCCACCTTACTCACCGTTGTCCCTTTGGTGCTAATGGAAGAAGTTTCATTACAATCGGCGCTATATTTTTAAAGTTATTCACATTTTAATGTTTAAATCTATCTCCTAGGGAGGGAGGATTGGGGGAGGAAGGAGGATAAGGGGGGTTGAGTGGGATGGAGTGGGGGGTCGGGAGGAGGGGATGGGGGAAGGGTGGAGGGGGGATGGGGAGGGAGGAGGGGATGGGGAAGGGTGGAGGGGGGATGGGGAAGGGTGGAGGGGGTGGGGGAGGGAGGGGGGAGGGGGGAGGAGAAGGTGCTGCACCAATGCAGGAGAGGTTTGGGCCCAACGGGTCCACTTGGTCTAGTATAGTTTAAAGATACATCATTGAAACAGACCTTTCGGCCCACCAAGTCCATGCTGATCAATGGTCCATTCACGCTAGTTCTATGTTATCCTATTTTCTCATCTTCTTTCTACACACGAGGCGCAATTTACCGAGGCCAATTAACCTACAAGTTGGCACGTCTTTGGGATGGAGGAGGGATCCAGAGCACCTAGAAAAGTCTATGCGGTCATAAGGAGAACGTGCAAAAACTCCACACAGATAGCATGCACAATGAGGATTGAACCCGGGTCTTTGGCGCTGTGAGTCAGCAGCTCTACCAGTGTGTCACTGTGTTGCTATGCTATTGCTAATAGTCAGAATTGTACTACATTGAGCAAACAAATTGATTTCAGATCTCTGAAATCCCACCGCATTCTCATTGAATACAAAGGCTAAGTGATTAAATTTGCTCTTGTTAGAAATTCTCATCATCTGCCACATGTTTGGCAATAATATTATTTGCGACTAAACAGCCCTTCATAAATGTGTAGGAAGGAACTGCAGATGCAGGTTTAAAACGAAGATAGACACAAAAAACTGGAGTAACTCGATGGGTCAGACAACATCTCTGGAGAAAAGGAATGGGTGACATTTTGGGTTGAGATCGTTCAGCCCCTCCTAAATGCTGTCTTCCTGCTGTGTGCAGGCATGGGCTCCTTCTCTTGCGGAGGAGTTGTGACATTGGAATCAGACGTCAGTAAACATTCCAGTTTCTGACTGTATAAAAGGTCATTGATGAAGCAGCCAAAGATGGACTCTATCATGACGAAATCCTAAAATAATATCCATGGTCTGGAAAGATTGATTTCCAACAACCAAAATCATTTGAAGACACAAAGAACTACAGCTGCTGGAATCTTGAACAAAATACAAAGTGCTGGAAGAACTTAGTAGGTCAGATAGCATCATGGGGATGGGCAGATCAACAACCCTTCTTTAAACTCATTTTAACCAAAATAAATTTATTTGTTTGCGGTCTAACTTCAACTACTATCTTGATTTCTGCTCCTAGATTTGACCCGATCTTCATGATCCTGCAGTTACACAAATGCAGCTTGATATTAAAGGTGAAGAACAAGGAACTGCAACTTCTGATTTACAAAAAAAGACACAAAGTGCAGGAGTATGAGCATAGAATTCTCCAATTTTAGATATCATTAGGTTTATATTAGGTTTTGTGATGCCACTTTCAGTGAACTATGTACCTAAACTTCTAGATACCTCTGTTTTACAGGGTCCCAGGGCTTTACCATTCACTTTGAAGGTCCTGCCCTGTCTGACTTCCCAAATTACAACACCTCTCACTTATCTGCATTAAACTCCATTAGCAAATCATCAGCCCACTTGTCGAGTTGATCAAAAATCTGATGTAATTTTTAATCACCATTTTCACGGTCTACGATATCACCTGCTTTAGTGTCATCTACAAACTTACTGTTCGTGCCTTGTACGTTCTCATCCAAATCATTGATGTAAACCACAAACAGCAATGTAACCAACACTGATCCCTGAGGGACACCGCTTATCACAGCCCTTCGGTCCAAAAAATACCCTCTACTCAGTTCCATGAAGCCAATTCTGTATCCAGTTAGCTAACTCCCACTAGAGTTGCTGGTTTACAACACTACAACCCAATACCCAATGTCACCAATTGTTCCTCTCTTTAATTGTAACAATTTCCCTTGGCGGCACAGTGGCACTGCGGCAGAATAGTCCCGGGTTTGATCCTGACTATGGGTGCTTGTCTGGACCGCGTTTGTACGTTCTCCCCATGACTTGCATGGGTTTTCTCCAAGAACTTCAGTTTCCTCCCAAAGATGTACAATTTTTCTGGGTTAATGTAAAAATTGTCCCTAGTGTAGAATAGTGTTAATTTGCGGTGATCACTGGTGGGCTGTTTCCATGTTATCATATCATATCATATATATACAGCCGGAAACAGGCCTTTTCGGCCCTCCAAGTTCGTGCCGCCCAATGATCCCCGTACATTAACACTATCCTACACCCCACTAGGGACAATTTTTTAAAAACATTTACCCAGTCAATTAACCTACATACCTGTACGTCTTTGGAGTGTGGGAGAAAACCGAAGATCTCGGAGAAAACCCACGCAGGTCACGGGGAGAACGTACAAACTCCTTACAGTGCAGCACCCGTAGTCAGGATCGAACCTGAGTCTCCGGCGCTGCATTCGCTGTAAAGCAGCAACTCTACCGCTGCGCTACCGTGCCGCCCATGTTGTATCTCAAAACTAAAAACTAAAACTAAACAGCACATTCTGGAGCCAAAGAGTGCAGATTATACTAGATTTGGTGTTATGCAATGAGATAGACTTACTTAATGACTTCATGGTAAAGTCAATCCAAGGTAGTAGCGATCATCAGATGGTTGATTTTTACATTCAGTTGGGAGTGAAAAAATGGATCCAAGCCTAACATTTAAAACTTAAGAGCAAACGTGAATGTATGAAAGCAGCACTAGCAAACTAGTTCAAGGATCAGTCAGTTGAGATATAATCCAGTATAAAACAAATATTCCAAGGTGAGGACACACCTTCTGTGATTAAATAAAAAAAGTTAAACATGATATCAAACTTAAAGAAAATCACATAATTGCACAAAGCTGGTCAGAAAATGGGCAGAATATAATACACAGCAAAGAATGATTAAAAGTTTAAAGTAGGACAAATAAACATTTTTCACAAAGCTAGGTAGAAATGTGTAAATAGACAGTAAGAATTTCTATAAATATTTAAAATTACAGGAGTGAACAAAGCAAGCATTTATCCTACTGAAGGTGAATCTGGATAATTAATAACGTAAAATAGGGAGCCGGTGGATGAATTAAGCACATATTTTGCTTTGATCGTCATTGCAGAAAATATGTAATATTCAAGACTTAGCTGTTGCCTGCCCACTGTGTTCTTCTAGCACTGTGTGCTTTGCTCCATTGTAATGTGGACAAAAGATTCAATTGCAGTCTCTTATATCTACATTAAGAGAAGTGGCTTGTGTTAGAATTTAATTTTCTGAATTTTCCTGGATTCAAGGAAACTGCAACAGATATTCAGGAAAGCTAGCAGAATATATTTTGGTTACTTTGAGGGGAACTGATTATAAAGATCAGGGAGGTTATGCTTCATCTATGTTGCCCATTAGTAAGATCACATCTCAGTGAACAGTATTGGTCTCCTTATTTAAAGAAGGATATGAATGCATAGGAAATTTAAAGACGGTTTACTGATCTGATAACCAGGCTGAAGAATACGCCATTTGTCTCTGTATAAGCTCCTGCATACTGTTGTTAGGGTGCTTCCTTTTCATTTATCTCTTTCCAAGCCTTTTCATTGGATTCCCAAGAAACTGCAGATGCTGGAATGTTGTGCAGAACACAAAGTGCTGGAGGAACTATGTGGGCCAGGTAGCATCTGGGGAGAGAACGGACAGGTATTGTTTCAGGTCCATTGCCTCCTCAAATATTACCTGGCCTGCTGAGTTCCTCCAGCATTTTGCCTTTTGCTTTCAAATGTATTGGTTGTTGTTTTCGTATTGTATCCTGCTTCAACGTTGACTCCAGCACAAGGATGATAGAGCTATGTTACAGCACCACAGGCCCGGGTTCAATCCTGACCTTCGGTACTGTCTATCTGGAGTTTGCACGTTCTACCTGTGACCGCATGTGTTTCCACGGGGTGCTC
This sequence comes from Rhinoraja longicauda, assembly GCF_053455715.1. NCBI lineage: Eukaryota > Metazoa > Chordata > Chondrichthyes > Rajiformes > Arhynchobatidae > Rhinoraja > Rhinoraja longicauda. The sequence continues at coordinate 66,061,853 of NC_135957.1, read as the reverse complement.
TGGTTTTCTCCCACATCACAAAGTCAGATGGGATTGGTGATTAATTGATCTCTAAAATTAAACTCAAATGCCTTAATTCTTTAGCTTCCATGATTTTTTTTCCCCCTCAGTAAATATTAAGTATGCATTTACTATCTGCCCTATCTCTTGTGACACTACACAAAGACGGCCATGCTAATCTTATAGACAATAGACAATAGACAATAGATGCAGGAGGAGGCCATTCGGCCCTTCGAGCCAGCACCGCCATTCAATGTGATCATGGCTGATCATTCTCAATCAGTACCCCGTTCCTGCCTTCTCCCCATACTCCCTGACTTCGCTATCCTTAAGAGCTCTATCTAGCTCTCTCTTGAATGCATTCAGAGAATTGGCCTCCACTGCCTTCTGAGGCAGAGAATTCCACAGATTCACAACTCTCTGACTGAAAAGATTTTTCCTCATCTCAGTTCTAAATCTTTAAGGGGACCTATTCTTTCCCTAGCTAACCTATTGGTTTAGAGTTAGGTTTAGAGATGCAGCATGTAAACAGGCCCGTCGGCCCACTGAGCGCAAACCAGCCATTGAGCACCCTTTCACACTAGTTCTATGTTTTCCCACTTTCTCGTCCACTCCCTACACGTTAGGGCCAATTTACAGAGGCCAATATGCCTACAACCTGCATGTCTTTGAGATGTGGTAGGAAATCAGAGCACCCAAAGGTCCCACATGATCAAAGGGAGAACGTTCAAACTCAATACAGACAGCACCCAAGATTAGGATTGAACCCGGGTCTCTGGCGCTGTAAGGTAGCAGCTCTACCAGCTGCCCCACTGCTCCGCCCTGGATTTAGGATTTTAACTTGCCTGTCATCTCCATTTCATGTCCTCTTTTTGCACTTCTGATTGCCTTCTTAAGTGTACTCCTACACGTCTTACATGGAGGCTATTGCTTGATCCCAACTGTCTACATCTGACCTTCACCTCCTTTTTCCTGACCCGAGCCTCAACATATCGCATCAACTAGGGTTCCCAAAACCTGTCGGCCTTACCCTTCACCCTAACAAGAACACCCGGCCTCACTTCCAAAAGCCTCGCACTTTCCAGCAGTCCCCTTACCTGCAAACAGACTCTCCCAATTGACCCCTGTAAGTTCCTGCCTTATGGCTCCAAATTTAGCCTTGCCCCATTTTAACTTGCGAGCCAGTCTTTTCCTTCTCCATAACTACTTTAAAAGTAATAGATTTATGGTCATTCGTTCCCAAAGAGCTCCCCCACTGACACTTCAGTCACTTGCCCTACCATATTCCCTAAGAGGAGGTTCAATATTGCTCCCTCTCTAGTAGGGCCCTCTATATATTTGTTAAGTAATATTTAGTTTTTTTGTTTAGTTTAGAGATACAGTACGGAAACAGACCCTTTGGCCCTCCGAGTCTGTGCCGACCAGTGATTGTCCTGTACACTAACACTATCCTCCACACTAGGGACAATTTACAATTTTTACCGAAGCCAATTAACCTACAAATCTACATGTCTTTGGAGTGTAGGAGAAAACCAGGCCACCCGGGGAAAATCCAAGCGGCCATGGGGAGAACTTACAAACTCTGTACAGACAGCACCCGATTTCAGGATCGAACTCTGGCTGTAAGGCAGCAACTCTACCACTGCGCCACTGTGCATATTTATATATTTATTGTAAGCTTTTTTGGACACATTCAATAAATAACATTTGGCCTGACTATGGGAGACCCAATCAATATTAAGGAAATTGAAATCTCGCACTCATAACACCCTGTTATTATTACAGCTATCTGTAAACTTCCTACGTATCTGCCCTTCTAATTCATGCTATCTATTGTGAGGCCTATCACACTGTACCCTCAAGGTGACCATTCCCTTCCTGTTTCTAAGTTCTACACATATAGCCTCACTGGACGGTCACCCAAGAACATGCTGTCTAAACGCTGTAGTTTTGTTTTCCCTGATCAAAATCTTTCTCACTTGTTCATCAGTGTATTTTTCTGATGCATCTGGCTGGCTGGTGGTTCAGAACGTACCCTGGGATTGTGCTGGAGGAATCTGGCATATTGCCTATGAAGTATGATTTTGTATGTTGTTTGATTTGTTGATGGGTAACTCGGCCAATTTGGACACAAGTCTGCAAATGTTTATGAGGATGATTTTGTAAGATCAAACAAGCTGGAAGCAACTTTGCCATATCTAAATTTAGTGCCCAAGTCGATGCCAGGTGGTCTATACAGCTTTATTCATTCTCAGTGTATTGGTTTTGGTACCTGCTATGGTGCCTGTGTGACCTGTTATATAATTTTAGGACATTCTGGAGTATTGGCCTGGCTGGGTCAGATTGGGAGATTTTCCAGTAAAGTAATGTTTTTGAAAATCCAGCAATTTTTTGGTTATTATCATTCCTTATTTTATTGCTTTCATTTTATTTAAAGATTGTTAGTTCAGACGTCTGATTGATCCACCCGATAATTAAACTGCTGTGACATCAGCATAACCTGTGCCTTATGATAACTGTTCACAGTAATAGACGCATGAAACATTTGCAAACCTGTTACATATAAATGCAGGAACTCCATTTTAACCACATCACTATCAAGAATATTTGAATATACGAAAGAGAAACAAGAGCAGGGCTCATGCTTGTTCCACTATTCCATAGAATTATGTCCGCTCTTTGCTTTGGCTCAATACTATTCAGCCTGATCTCGGTAACCCTTGATTCTCCCATTGTCTACCAATCTCTCTCATATCAGCCTTTTTCCACTAGCCCAAACTAATCTGTAAATGACATTAACCATCTTCTTGTTACACGTGGTCATGGTTAGTTTTAAACAATGAAATGTAGCTTGAATAACTGGAAGTAAATCCCCATAACTGTTATTAAATTAATAAACCTATTGTCAATAAATCACAGCTAGTGTTATTGATAACATCATTGCCTTTCAAGAACTGTAGAAAATCACAACTACTAATATCAAAGGTTCATGATTTTCATCTAATAAATTGGAATATGGTTATGTGTGCATTTTACTGTTTTCTTTTATAATATTCCTATAAATATTTATCTTTATTGTTGGATACCAAGGCTCTAAGTAATAACAGCGAAAATCAAATATAAACAATGCATTTTTTTGTAAAGTGTCATACTTCAAAAGAGTCCCAGTAGAAATATTCTCAGTCAATTGCCCCAAAAAATCAATTTGAATGCATCAAAGTGGTTTTTTTTATAATCCCATGAAAAAAAAATTATAGTTGTTTTTTTTCAGATGTAGTATGCCTCTATTAGAACTTAGTTTCAATAGCTAGCATTAAAATGGCAAGATGAGCAAATTGAAAGAAGACCAAAAAATGTGCAGCTCTGACTTTCAACAGCTTTGAACTTCAATTGATGAGTTGCACCAAAGGGACAAGTTGTGTTCTTTTTGTATTGAGCAATGGAAAATGAACCAGGGCTTTGTTCACACCATGTCCTCTCCTATCAGTCTAATCGTAAATGATTGTAAATTAGAAGTGGCTTAAATTTGTACTCTTTTGGTGTGTAATTTTCATATGTGTCAGATTAGAAAAAAAAGAGCTCTATTTAAAATACTCAAGAATACAAAAGAGGAAATAGTGAAGGCCTAAATCATTCCATTAGCAGCTCTAGTCTGAGGACTGGAAGATTGCCAACGTTGTTCAACTATTTACAAATTATGTCAAATACAAACTCATGAACTATAAATGAATAGTGTGGTGAGTGCCTGAAACCTGTTGCTGGGGGTCGTGGTTGAGGCAGATCATGGCATTTAAGAGACTTTTGGAAGGCATATAGATATACAGGGAATGGAGAGATATGGATTATGTGCGGGCAGATAAAAATCGGTTTTGGCATCATGTTGGTCACAGTCATTGTGGGTGAATGGCCTGTTCTTGTGCTGTACTGTTCTATGTTCAATGCTCTATAATCACGGTTCCAGATCTAGAATGAAATAGAATGTTGCGATTGCTGTTGATATTTCTAATTCAGCTGAAAAATCTACTGCAGTAAGACTTGACCTGAATAATCTATAGTTTATTATTAACTTCCTGGTAACTTCCTGTAATTTCATTTTATTACAGATACTTTCTTTGAGAAAACTTAAAAGTTGCAAAGCTTAATTGTTCGGTTGTGGCATCCCACATTTTAACTTATATTTTAACTGTGGGCAGCGGTAGAGTTGCTGCCTTGCAGTGCTTGCAGCGCTGGAGACCCGCGTTCGATCCAGGTCGACTACGGGTGCTGTCTGTACGGAATTTGTATGTTCTCCCCGTGACCTGCGAGGGTATTCTCCGAGATCTTGGTTTCCTCCCACACTCCAAAGATGTACAGGTTTGTAGGTTCATTGGCTTGGTATAAATGTAAATTGTCCCCAGTGTGTGTAGGATAGTGTTAATGTGCGGGGATCGCTGGTCGGCTTGTTCTCGGTGGTCCGAAGGGCTTGTTTACGTGCTGTACCTCTAAACTAAAAACTAAATCATCCCCTTACTCAGAAAGTATGCCTCTTGTCACTATCCTTTTCAATGGAAAACCTGCAGAGAGCAGACTTTCCATTTAGCCTTGTGTGACTGCTAAATCCTGTTGTTTTCAACATTCTCTTTTTATATCACAAGAGATTATCCCAAGCAAGCAGGGGGAGATTGGAATAAATGAAAGTCTCGATATCTTACTAAAGCAGCTGATTTAGATGATGCCTTTGACTGTTTAGCGGATGCTATTTGAATAGCTGTCACCTCTGTTGTTAAACCCAATTATGAATTTGGCTTGAGAGAGGTTGGTATGGATGTGGCTACTTCGTAGAATCTGCCATTTCAAATTAGTTTTGGGAACATTTAAAGGGCAGCAAAGTAAATTTAATCAGTGGTCTTGTGTATTCATGGTCAGATAGTGATGCCGAATGTCACACTTTCTACATTACATTTCAGGTGATTTGAATTAGGAAATATACAAATAGATACACTTGTCACTGATTTATGATTGCATTTTAGTCAAAGCAGTTTAATTATTTAAAGTTTCAATGCTGGAAATTTTCTGATAGTTTTCTATTGGATTTTGAAGTAAGCCATAAGGGATAGTCCTTATTTGTTGTTATCGAGCAATTCAATTTCATTTTCACTCTTTTTGGACAGAAATCAATAGAATCCCATAAGATTTGATTCATCTATATATTTTTTTGTAAATATGGATTTTGCCAGTTATTTCTTCACTGCAGTTATTTCTCACACTAATCAACCCATAAATTTTAATAAAACAGTTGATCAGCAATTTAAAACAAAATCAATGTTAACAATTGACAAACGTATTTTATATGAACCCAGGCTATAAGCTGATGCCAAGATTATCCTCTATTTTACGTGTACATTAAATTATTATTCTTCAAATTCTCTTTAAAGTGAAGAATATGATGAAGAATTATGGGCATGCCACATTTTCTTATTGGTCCATAAGACTTACAATTAACAATAATAAATATAAATAAAATGCAGCATCATTTTGTGCATCTGGGCTTCAGTTGGCTCTGCTGGTTTATAATTCTGCAGCTTAGAATTGGCTTCCACAGAAGTCTCATACTTGTGTGCCCACATCCAACTGGGCTGGATCTGTGGGTTCTGATCTCTCTGCCTCTATAAGTTAGGCAGTATAGTCTGGATGGATACCAGACACAAACAAGATTAAAATACTGTCCACACAATAATATTCCAGCTTCATCAACATTTAACCTTTAGAGTTTTGAGATACAGTGCGGAAACAGGCCTTTTGGCATCTGCACCAGCCAGCGATCATCCCTTACATTAGTACACATCCTGCACACACTAGGGACAATTTACAATTTTATTGAAGCCAATTGAGCTACAAATCTGTACGTCTTTGGAGTGTGGGAGAAAACCGGCGCACCTGGAGAAAATCCACGCGGTCACAGGGAGAACGTACAAACTCCGTACGGACTGCACCTGTAGTCAGAATCAAACCGGGGTCTCTGGTGCTGTATGCAGCAACTCTACTGCTGTGCCACCTGAATTCTCCATTCTTATATATTTTTTGTCCTTAACTCAGATATCCCAAGGATATTTGCTTTTCAAAAACCATCAAAATTGTAATAAATAAAAGTAAACCTGCTAATTAATAGGCAATACATTTAGAAGTAATTTATAAAAACATCATAAAATTAAATAATTAAAGTAAAAAAACCTCCCTACCCATTTGGTGCTTATTCGGGAGGTCTAAAATCCCAGTTCAAAGTAAAGTGGTCCCAGATCTTGCACCAGATTCACTGAGTGTGACCTGACTGGCGATAGGACCCCTGCAGGGATTGGTGAATTGACAGACTTAGAAAGTTGAGACTGTCAATATGTTCAGGGCTCACTGACTATAAGTATTAATTTCATGACTTATTTCTACATTAATGACTGAACACAGGCCCTTTGCACTTGTTGGCTACAGCTAACCAACCTGGACTATTACTTTTACTAGTTTGAATTATATTGCATTACATTTTTAATCACTCCTCTGCTGTAATAAATTATCAACCTTTTATTTAATTTTTTCATTAATAATTGTGCATTCTTTCTGAGCTTTCACTGACTCAATTTTTATTCTTGAAGCTGCAACCACTTCAATCTTTGGCTGAAAATTAATTCCAATATCACTTTATTAGTCCATCAAGCTCGAGGCTTTTAATATTTTAGTTGGTCATATCACCAGGTTGGGGGAATCAGAGGTTAGTTGGTACACAATGAATTTGACTGGATAAATTGTGTGCAGCTCGTTGAGGCAAATAACTATGTTATCTGAGTCAAGAAGCAATTATTTTGAAATAATATTATTAAACCGGCAATATTATTGGGATGGACAACACTTTAATCTTACTTTACTTTCGATCTGTTTTTTCAAAAAGAATTACAAATATTCAAGCATGTTTTTCTTGGTCAGACATTCTCAAGTAGATCTATAGGGTAAAGAAATCATGATTGCCATAAAATTAATAATTTCTAAGATTGATCATTCTGCAGTTGCTTCTTTATATTTTCAGGATCAAGAATGATATTCTGTATTTGTTTCCTCAACCCGATGACAAATACGTTTGATTAACTTGTTTGATTAATAAGTTTGTATTAGGTGCACAAATTCATGAGAGGAATAGATAAGGATGCCCAAAGTAGGGGAATCGAGAACCAGAGGACATAGATTAAGGTGAGGGAGGAAGGATTTACTAGGAACCCGAGGTGTTAACTTCTTTACACAAAGGGTGGTGGCTGTATGGAACAAGCTCAACTACTATTGCAAAGTTTAAGAAACATTTAGGCAGCTACATGGATAGGACAGGTTTGGAGGGATATGGGCCAAACACAGGCAGGTGGGACTGGTGTAGATGGGGCATGTTGGTCGGCCTGGGCAAATTGGTCCGAAGGGCCTGTTTCCACGCTGCATGACTCTGTGACTCTAAACGTATTACTACGTTTGGCACTTTGGATATGCCTGCTATTTAGCTAAATACCTCAACAAAAGTTCAATTTCGTGTTATTTGTAAAGTGTCTTCACTTAGAGTGCGAAAGAATAGAGTAATATGTCTTGTTGGTAATTGGTATTAGCCTACAGGACCTGACCCTTGAATTCATAATGTAGTGAAGGATTAGTAATTGGAATGGTCTGCTGGTGCATTTAATTATTTTTTGGAAAACTATTGAAAATATTAGGAAAAATAAAGAGAATTTGAGTTATCCACAAGTTTTAAAATTTGTTGATGATTACCTCAGTCAGAATATATATTTAAAATGTGCCTTATTTGTGACTGTACCGTGGGTGTCATAAACTACAAAAGCAAAGGTAATTGAAAGTTTATTGTGCCAAAAAAGCAGATCACTCAATTGGGACCTCTTTCACTTGGTACTTATCGCACAGCCAAGTATAGTGTAACCGTTCCACAGAATCATTTTGGCAACCGTATGTTTTTAATTAGAATCATGAATTTTTATTTGACCTCCCAGGAATAGTACTGTTTATTTTTATAGTAAGTTGATACAAGCACTCTAATGAGAATATGCAGTGTTGCAAAATCATGCGATGCAAAATACTATATTATATGAGCACTTTTTCTAACATTGTATTATCAGGGCACCAAACTGATTGTGCAAAAAGATAAAATAAGACTCCTAAGTTAATTCCTAGTTTTCTTCATAAAATGTAACCTTTGATAGGCATTCCACACAGATGAAGACTTTATTGAACCTAGAACAGTGCAACACAAGAACAAGCTCTTTGAACCATAATGTCTGTGTTGAACATGATGCCAAGACCATCACTTATCTACGCACAATACATATCCCCCCATTCCCTGCCTATCTATATGCCTATACAAAAGTCACTTCATTGCCACTATCTTACATGCCTCAACTACCACTCCTGGCAGGACAGTCCAGTCACTCACCACCATCTGTGTAAAATAAAACTTTCCCCACACATCATCTTTAAACTTTGTTCCTCTCACCTTAAAGCTATGCCTTCCAGTTAATTTTTCAACCCTGGAAAAAAAGGTTCTGACTGTCTTAATTGTATATACTTCTATTGGGTCTTCTCAAAACCTCTGGCAATCGAGAGAAAATAATCCAAGCCTGTCCAACATCTTCCTGTAGTTAACACCCCCTAATCCAGGCATCATTCTGGTAAACTATCTCTGGACCCTTTCCAAACACTTCACATCCTTCCTGTAATGGGGTGACCAAACTGCTCACAATATTCCAAATGCAGTCTAAACAAAGTCCTATAAAGCCGCATTATGACTTCCTGACTCTTATAAATGACCCTACCTATGAAAGCAAGTTTTCCGTTTGCCGTCTTTATCACCCTTCTTTGATCTGGTAAAATCAAGATATTAGATTAGACAATAGACAATAGACAATAGGTGCAGGAGGAGGCCATTTGACCCTTTGAGCCAGCACCACCATTCAATGTGATCATGGCTGATCATTCTCAATCAGTACCCCGTTCCTGCCTTCTCCCCATACCCCCTGGCTCCGCTATCCTTAAGAGCTCTATCTAGCTCTCTCTTGAATGCATTCAGAGAGTTGGCCTCCATTGCCTTCTGACGCAGTGAATTCCACAGATTTACAACTCTCTGACTGAAAAAGTTTTTCCTCATCTCCGTTCTAAATGGCCTACCCCTTATTCTTAAACTGTGGCCCCTGGTTCTGGACTCCCCCAACATTGGGAACATGTTTCCTGCCTCTAATGTGTCCAACCCCTTAATAATCTTATATGTTTCGATAAGATCCCCTCTCATCCTTCTAAATTCCAGTGTATACAAGCCGAGCCGCTCCAGTCTTTCAACATATGACAGTCCCGCCATTCCGGGAATTAACCTAGTAGATTGTTGAGAATAATCAAAGCAGCAATCTACAAGGAAGTGTGAATGACTCAATAAGGTTGTGGTATATCATTAACCTCGAGTCGAATTTGTTATTTGAAAAATCCAGTTTCCTAGCCCCTAATTCAGTAAACAACCAAAGTCATTTACATTGCTCAGAAAATTCATCACATAAGCAATTTGCTCACTAGTGGGAGTAATTTTAACCTGATTCATTAATTGGACAACTAAATTGATTCTGTTGATCTTGTGCTTCGAGCCACCGAATGCTGATAGACTCTAATGAACTAATGCAAGGAAAATGTACAACTTGGAGACATAAAATAGTGCAAATGTTGGAATTTGAAACAAAAAATAAAGTGTTGGAGGAACTCAGCGAGTCAGGCAGCATCTGTGGAGGGAAATGGACAATTCACATTTCAGGTTGTAACCCTTCACGTGGACTTGATCTTAATCTGAAACATTGTCTGCCTAAATTATCTATGATTCCTGATGAGTGTTTTTGATTCAAAATTCACCAACGATATCTTCAGATTTTTAAAAGTAAGGGAATTCATCAAATGGAGGAAAACCTGGAGAACTGTGCGTTCGGAGAGGTGAGGTAGAGTGGAGAAGTCAAAATGGTTGATGTGACATAGACAATTGCAAATGTAAAGTTTGAGAGAGGTGATAAAGCCTGTTGGGTTTGCCTAAGAGGAAGAATATATTCCTGAGGCTGAAGAAGGGTCTCGACCCGAAACGTCACCCATTCCTTCTCTCCCGAGATGCTGCCTGACCTGCTGAGTTACTCCAGCATTTTGTGAATAAAAGAATATATTAATGATTTGGATGATGGAATTAAATGTAACACTAGCAAGTTTGCGGATGACACAAAGCTGGGTGGCAGTGTGAACTGCGAAGATGATGTTAGGAGGTTGCGGGGTGACTTGGACAGGTTGAGTGACTGGGCAGATGTGTGGCAGATATAGGTGAATGTGAGGTTATTCACTTAGGCGGCAAAAATAATGAGCCAGATCTCAATGGTGTCAGATTAGTTAAAGGGGAAGTGCAGCAAGACCTTGGTGCCGTTGTACACCAGTCACTGAATGTAAGCTAGCTTGCAGGTTCAGCAGGCAGTGAAGAAAGCTAATGGCATGTTGGCGGGTCGGTCAGGGACGAGCTGTCTGTCCGTGGGCGTGGGGAAGAGAGCGGAAGTTTTGTTGCCTCCATCACAGTGAGGGGGTGTTTGGAGTCACTGTGATGGATGTTTGTGTTGGGGTTGTGTGTCTTGTGTTCTTTTTTTTTGTGTGACTGCTATGTAATTTCAATCGGTACCTCAGTACCGAATGACAAATAAAGCTCTGTATTCCTGTATTCATAATGAGAGCATTTGAGTACAGGAGCAAAAAAGTCCTTCTGCAGTTGTATATGGCCCTGGTGAGACCACTTCTGGAGTATTGTGTGAAGTTTTGGTCTCCTAATGTGAGGAAGGATATTCTTGCTATTGTGGCAGTGCAGCGTAGGTTCACGAGGTTAATCCCTGGGTTGGAGGGACTGTCATATAAGGAAAGATTGGAAAGACTAAGTTTGTATTCACTGGAGTTTAGGACGAGAGGGGATCTTATAGAGACGTATAAATTTCTAAAAGGACTAGACAAGCTAGATGCAGGAAAAAATTTCCCAATGTTGGGGGAGTCCAGAACCAGGGGACACAGTCTAAGAATAAAGGGGAGGCCATTTAAAACTGAGGTGAGAAGAAACTTTTTCACCTAGAGAGTTGTGAATTTGTGGAGTTCTATGCCACAGAAGGCAGTGGAGGCCAATTCACTGGATGAATTTAAAAGAGAGTTAGATAGAGCTCTAGGAGCTACTGGAATCAAGGGATATGGGGAGAAGGCAGGCACAGGTACTGATTGTAGATGATCGGCCATGATCACAATGAATGGCGGTGCTGGCTCCTAGGGCCAAATGGCCTCCTCCTGCACCTATTTTCTATGTTTCTATGTTTGTATGAAGAGGTCATCAGTGTGGGGGTAAGGTCTCCTTGCCTCATAAATAGGCATGGAGGCAAAGGTGATGGAAGAGGAGTGTAACATGCAGAGGGGCCTAAATGTGGGAGGTGTGAGTGCAGAGGTACAAAGGTGAGGTTTCAAAGCTGAGAAGTTCAACAGATATCCTGTCCCATAAGATGCTGAATTTTGAAAATAGCCTAATAAAACGTTATCACTTTTCTTTGGGGTGGCTATAGCAAAGTAAAAGTATACCGAAAGAAATCCTCTCATTTTAACAGATGGAATAACTTTTATTTGACAATACCTCTATTTTTCTCTGGAGACTCAGAATAAAACCCAGCCTAAAGCAGTTGATTTATGAACACTGCTAAAGAAAAATAACCAGGTTTCTTTGCAAAGGCATATTGAAAAATCTGTTACAGTATTTTCTTGTCATTGTTGGGAATTAACAAGCTGATTCCTAAGAGGAGGCATAAAAATTCATTAATCTAATTAAATACTTTATATTGCCAAAATAACTGTGCAGTAAGAGGCTTGCTGTGGGATAAGTACAAAATGAGACTGAATCCCAGTTGGGAAACAAACAGCAGAGTCGGGTAATCTGCGATATGCTTCATTAAACTTGTAATTACCTATCGTTTCTATCTAGTTCAAACAACATTCAATGAAATTCACAAATGATTTAATGAATTTCACAATCTCAAAATTGGGTAATTAAACCATTTTGTCGCAAAATAATGGATCAATCTTTAATGTTGAAAATTAATCTTTGAAAAGCCAGGGATAAGTCATGAACCTTTCATCTCAGAGATTTGGAATGTATGAAGAATATTGTGTCGTTCAACAGGTCATCTTCGCAATAAGCAAGTCAGAAAATCAGTGGTGGTGTAATCATTGTGACAAAGAATCCCTCGTTGGTGAGCTAGTGTACTATAAACCTAGGATGTTATTTATCATCTTATTGTGTCATCAAAATAATCTCGATAAAATGTTTTTATTCACCATTAACTTTTATTTGATTTTCAATAAGATGGAATATTAAAATTCAGCCTTCTGCAATTTTATGACAGAATAAGAACGACCAGTGATCGTGAATAGTGAGAGGCTTGGATAGAGTGGATGTGGGGAAGATGTTTCCACTGGTGGGAGAGTCTAGGACCAGAGGTCATAGCCGCAGAATAAAAGGACGTTCCTTTTGGAAAGAGATGAGGAGGAATTTCTTTATTCAGAGGGTGGTGAATCTGTGGAATTAATTGCCACAGAAGGCCTTGGAGGCCAAGTCAATGGATATTTTTAAGGCAGAGATAGATAGATTCTTGATCAGTATGGGTGTCAGGGGTTATGGGGGAAGACAGGAGAATGGGATTAAGAGGGAGAGATAGATCAGCCATGATTGAATGGTGGAGTAGACGATGGGCTGAATGGACTAATTCTGTTCCAATCACTTATGAACTTTCAAAAACCCATTGAGGGAGGAAATAGAGGAAGGAGAATGAGCTGGTGATGGGAACAATACTCCGTGACATTACTACATCAATGGAAATGAAATCCTGTTTAAGTCCGTTTTAATTCTAATGCACACCTGAGCGAAGTATGTAAAATCATGAGAGGCATCGATACAGTTGGAACCTTTATCCCAGTGCGGAAATGTCAAAGACTAGAGGGGATTGCTTTGATGTAGAGGGGCAAAGTTTAGAGGAGATGATAGATGCCTGCAATGTACTGCCAGGGATGGTGGTGGAGGCAGGTATGATAATGGTGATTCAGAAGCTTTTAGACAGGCACATGCATTTGCAGCGAATGGAAGGATAGGGATCATGTGCGGGCAGTTGGGATCAGTTTATCTTGGTATCATATTCGGCATAGACATTGTGGACCAAAGACATTCCTATGCTGTACTGTTCTATATCCCATAACGTATGTGAGTTGAAGTGTACCATTTTCCAGGTCAGAAGTAACTCAGTTTGTAATTTTAATCTTGACTTTGAAGGAATTTGGAACTCCGTTGAATTAGGTTAATAGAAACCAACAGAAAGTATGATGTTGAAAGCCTTTGACTGACTTGATACCATACAATGAACAAATCAGCACATTTTGTAAGATTAACCAATCAGAATGTGAAAAGATGGAAGATAGACACAAATAACTGGAATAACTCAGCAGGTCAAACAGCATCTCTGGAGAAAAGAGAAGTTTGGACGTTTTGGATCGAGACCCTTCTTCAGACTGAGAGTCAGTGATAAGGGAATATTCGGTTTAAACCAGCATTTGCAGTTCCTTCCTACACATGTGGAAAAATAGAAATGTTACCAGAGGTTTTGAAGGACAACCTTTTTTTAAAATTTACTGAAGATGAAAGATGTTTGAATAGTGTTTGAGTTGGTATTTTTAGTGTTATTATTTAGTGAAAAATAATTTAATTTTTTTTGTTGTTGTTTCTCAACATAGCAGAAAGATAAATTAAAGAAGCGTTGATGATTAGTGATAGAATATAGATAGATGGCCTTAAAACAGCAGCTAGCTGGGTTATGCATTCATTATTAAGTTGTGTGCATTTTGATTGTGTGAATTTTCATTTACTATATTTTGCACAACAAAAATAATATCTAAAATTAAAATAAAATCAGCTGGATACATTCTGCAGGTGAGTTAACACAAAAAGCTGGAGTAACTCAGCGGGTCAGACAGCATCTCTGGAGAAAAGAAATAGGTGACGTTTCGGGTAGAGACCCTTCCTCAGATTGGTCTCGACCCAAAACGTCACCTATTCCTTTTCTCCAGAGATGCCGTCTGACCCACTGAGTTACTCCAGCTTTTTGTGTCTGTCTTTGGTTTAAACCAGCATCTGCAGTTCCTTCGTGCACAAGAGTTAACATTTCAGTTTGAAGTCTCTTTATCAGAATTTCATCAAATATTGATCATTGTCAGTTAATGCCACAAATACTAGCCTTCTGCTCTTGACAACACATGGAGTCATTGAGTCTGCGAATCATGTTGCACTGCCCTTCAGCCCTCTGAGTCCTTACTGACCATCAAGCATCTGCTGTATCTACCAGCACTTGGTTTGTAGCCTGCAATGTTTTAACAATTCAAAGAGTCATATAGATATTTCTTGAATGTTGAAGGAGTCTATGATTTCATCACTTGGTCGCATCATAGAAGACTGGACATGCCAGTTCACTCTTCCCCTGGAACTGACATGGAGTCCGGTGGCTGAGAGCAACTTGCGAAGTTTCTGCAATATTTCACTGAGGGACCACTGCAGAACTCGAATGGGACCTGAGACCCAATTACTTCAAATAAGAACCGGAGGACAAAGGATAAAGAAATAAACGTAATAAATAAGATAATTTGTGAGTGTTTATATGATCTTTTTTTCTATAGCTTTGATCATTTCTTTGTTTTTTTTGTTTTGATATGTTTTTATGGTTATTTACTTCAATGTTTCTGAATAATTAATTGTTTACAGTGGAAAGTCATACATTATGATTATAAAGGTAACTTCTTTTTTAAAATTTGATCATTTTTTATGTTTTTTTAGATATGATTTTAAAGTTATTTTCTTCAATGTCTCTGGATAATCATTTGCTTCCAATCGAGAGTCATACAAGTTATGAAGAGCTGAGGCATTTAGTGTAAGTTGGCAATGTCCTGTTGCTGGCTTTGTCAGCCACCAAGGTTACTATGAACCTCTGAGGCAAAACTTTTGACTGCACTGCCTTTTACTCTGGCCTTCCTGAGACCACACCACCGGAATCCAGTATAACAGTGAGTATATAGATGCATAGAAGATTTCTGACGGAAATAGGATATTTGGCCTATTGTTTCCATGATGTTTGGTACTCTCCGGGCTAGCACTAACACTATCCGACACACTAGGGATAATTTACAATTTTTACCAATGCCAATTACCTACAAACCTGGATGTCTTTGGAGTGTGGGAGGAAATTGGAGCACCCAGAGAATACCCATGCGCTCATGTGGAAAACGTGCAAACTCCATACAGACAGCACCCATAGTCAGGATCAAACACGGGTCTCTAGAGCCGTATGGTAGCAACTCTACCGCTGCATCACCATGCCACCCTGTTTGGATAGCACACAAAACAAAGATTTTCACTGTACCTTGGAACATTTGACAATAATAAACCTGAACCTAAACTTACCTCTTGTCAAACTAAGACCATTTTATTGTCGGAACTTTTAGGTATCATGCTTATCAGCATCTGGATGAGGATAAATCAGTGGAAGTAAGTACCTAAAATAAGGAAACACCTAAAATATATTTAAGATATAAACAGAAATGCTGGCATCACTCAGCATGTCAGGAAGGATCTGAGAAATTGAGTTAATGTTTTAGTTCAATAACAATTTATCAGAATTGGTAAGGGAAATAAAGTTCCCGGAGAAGAAAAGATAAGAATGTGCATGTGAGAATGTGGAGCATAGTGCAGGTTGAATAGTGAAAGGATTGGATGATGGTCATTTAAGAGGCTATTATGTGGAATGACAAGGAGATTCAATGCCTAGATGAGGTGTTGAGGCTTTTCAGAATGCAACTGGATTTAGAAAGTAGCCCAACTATTCTGAGAGTCCGCTAACCTTTCCAAGCATTGACTATTCTCCAAGAGTTCACTGAGAATAATGGAGACACTAGGAACAACAGATGACCTATCCACGTTCTCCAGAGAAGCTACCTGACCTGCTGAGTTCCTCATGCACTTTGTGTCTTTTTTTTCACTGAGAATAATATTATGGTCAAGAGGGTCCCCAGAGTGCGCTCTGATAACATCTGGGAAGGATAATTTGTAACGTTATTAATTTTATGGAAGCCAATGTGTTAAAGCTAAGATTTTATTGCTCTGTTGCAAAGACAGTCAACTCTGCAAGGAGTAAAACTTGCTTCTCGCATTATTTGTAGTCAATAGCTTATATGCACTTTTATAAACTGCAAAATGTTCAATTTTTATTCAGTAGCTTCGCAGCAGTTACCTAATTAATTGATTGTTTCACCTGAATAAATTTCTATAAGGAGCCACTATATCTTTCAGTCTGTTTTTAGATTCATACAGTATTTTGCTTTTTCCTTAGGTGGGCTGTTAGGTGCATTCATGGCATACCACTTAAAATAAAATGAGAGTGAAAATGGTGGTGAATATTGAGAGGAAACCGGAGAACAAGTAAATGAATGAGATGAAAAGAGTTCTTTATGGAAATGTGTGAGATATTTAGTAAATGTCTTTGATAATCCAACCCCTTGCTGTTAGTGGAACAGAAGCCAAGACAGTGGGGGTCAGAGCAAATATAAGAAATTTGGGACAGTTATATCCTGAATAAATATTAACAATAATTTTATTTTATTTACGGTTGCCAAAATCGAAAAGTAAAAGTGTAAAATTGGGAAATTCAAAGATACTTCACCAGTAACAGAGAAGAGTTCAGTATTTAAAAGATGATATAGAATAGATTTAATTCATGTTTTCACCCTTGACATTTTTTGTGTTGGCTAAAGAGAAGTATTAATAGGTTGTAGCCGTTCCTTAGTGCCATTCCTCAACCTGAATTTGTAGTACAAAACTAAGATGTGAGATGTGAATTGTGCTTTCGAAGAGCAAATATAATTGTCACTCCCACCTTCCAAATGGGAAGAAAAAAAGACTGCAGTTGATGGATTCTGGAACAAGAAACGAACGTTGGAGGGACTCAGAGAGAGCCAGGCAACATCTCTGGAGGCAAAAGATACAAGTTAATGTTTCAGGTTGAGACACTGCATCAAGACTGGGAGGGAATAGGAAAGATGGTTTATCTATGGCAGTATGAGGAGGGGGTGGGCGATGGGTGGAACCAGATGGGGATGGGTGAGAGGTATATGGAAATAAATAGGGGGGAGATGATGGAAAGGACAAAGGACCAAGAAAGAGGCATACGAGAAACTGCACATGCTGGAATCTTCAGCAAAAAACAAAAGGTTGGACAAACTCAGTGGGTCAGGCAGCATCTGTGGAGAAGAGAGAATGGACAGACAACTTTCTGGATCTGATGAAGCAGGGAGGTGGGAGCAAAGCTGGAAAAGAGAGTTTGGGACACAGCAAGTTCATTGCTGCCCCAGACAAGATGCAATGGATGTTTCTGGGAAACTAAGCGATCTCTTGCTGGTTCATTATTTTCCTCAACACTTAATGAATGTCACACCATCTTTTTTTTTCCCCGTGTACCTTGTTGTGTGATATGATTGTTGGCAGACCAATTTCCCTCTGAGGATAAATAAAGTTCTATAATATTGTATTGTATCATAGCTGTGTGATTCAATTCTTTTTTAACCAGCATTTTAAAACACAGAAGGTACTCTATTCTATAATTTTTAGGTCTTGAAGGGAAGGCCTCAGATTTAACAGCATTAAAATCCCTTTCTGTATTTTTCTATGCACTCAATTTCTTAATAGCTCATCACAATATCACATTGCAGAAGGAGTCCACTTTCCTAATAGCTATGCTGACTCCATTGAGAGTAATCTATTTGATTCCTCTGTTCTGCAAATTGTTTTTTTCTCAAGTGCTTATACAGTCACCGTTGAAGGTGCTGTCTGTGTTTGTTTACGCCTCTTCTGAAGGCTGTGAATTCCAGATGACAACCACCTCTGCATCAACAAGTATTTTCTCAGCTGCCCCAGCATTTTTATATTTAATTCATCTAGTCCTTGAACCATATGCTGATTCTGACAGATTGGCTCAGTTTACTCAGTCTAAGCCAGTCATAACCTTAATGTCAGTGAAATAGTCTCCTGTACTGATCAAATAGGTAACTCGATCTATCATCTATCAAATCTCCTCCTTATCTTCTTCGCTCCAAAGGAATATTCTACAGTCTAGCCTTGTATTTGAAATCCTTTGTGCCATTTCACTACGCTCAATGAGAAGAAAAAAGCTAAAGTCTGTGCAAGAACCAACATTGTCAGCAAACTTACTGGAACAAGATGGGGTACAATTCCTGACACTCTACGATCAACTGCCTTGGCCCTTTGCTACTCAACAGCAGAGTCGGCATGCCCTGTCTGGGAAAGATCAGCCCATGCTAAGAAGATTGATCCAGCCATCAATACAACCTGCCGCCTTATCACTGGATGTCTTAGACCAACATCAACTGAGAGCCTATACATACTATCTGGTATAGCGCCACCAGAGATTCGTCGCAGTGCAGCAAGCAGTAGAGAACGCCACCGCCAGACCACAGATGTGCGACATCCCCTATTTGTCCATGAACTCGCAAGGAGTCGGCTAAAGTCCAGGAAAAGCTTCCCGTTGAACCAAATGCTGAAGCTGAAGATACTAGAGTTGCATTATGGGAAGAGAGACTAGCTAATCTCCCATCACCGGCATCCATGTCCATAAGTGCCAACGAAGAACTTCCTCCTGGTGCCGATTTCAAGCTGGGCTGAATGGAATTGCCTCAACAGACTGAGAGCTGGTACTGGTCATTGTAAAGCGAGTCTCATGAAGTGGGGTTATACAGACACTGAAGACGTCATCTGCTAATGTGGCACTGAACCAAAAACTATGGAGCACCTATTGAGATGTCCTCTATTGGAGCACGAATGCAAAGCTGAGGACTTTGCAGAGAACAAAATGATATTGCTAAGAGTTGTGTTCAGTTTTGGCTGAAACACAATATCTAGCATGTATGGACATGAAAAGAAGACTACGCTCAATAATAATATTACATCCTTCCTAAAGTGTAGTGACCTGAACTGAGTGGTCCACTGTAGTTGAAGTTTAATCATTGTTTTGTGATGGTTCAACACCACCTCTTTGCTTTTAAACTTTGAAATTAGTAGGTAGAGTTGCTGCCTTACTGCGCCAGACCCAGGATCTATCCTGACTATGTTTGCTGGCTGTACGAACGTTGTACGTTCTCCCCATGATAGCGTAGGTTTTCCCCGGGTGCTCCGGTTTCCACCCACACGCCAAAGACATACAGGTAGTAGTTATTTGGCTTTGGAAAAAAATGTAAATTGTCCCTGGTGTGTAGGATAGTGTTAGTGTATGGCGATTGCTGGTCAGCATGGACTCAATGGGTGAAGGGCCTGTTTCATCGCTGTATCTCTAAACTGTAAACTCCAGAAGTCTCTCCATGAAGCCTAGGTTCATATATTATTTAATAACCTCAACATGTTTTGCCACTTTCAAAGTTCTTTGTATACCAGATTGCACTGTTTCTGCACACCTTTAGAAAATGTGCTCTTTAGTCTATATTATCTCTCTTTGAGCCTTTGCTTCAAATACTGTCCATCCTTCTCTGAATGCAATGGGCGATTGTCATAACATAAATCCTCATAGAATTCCATGAATGTTATATCCTGCCAGTCTGAATACCTTCCCATTATGTTGGCACCCTGCCACAGATGGCTGTGGAGGCCAAGTCAATTGATATATTTAAGGTGGAGATTGACAGATTATCATATCATATCATATATATACAGCCGGAAACAGGCCTTTTCGGCCCTCCAAGTCCATGCCGCCCAGTGATCCCCGTACATTAACACTATCCTACACCCACTAGGGACAATTTTTACATTTACCCAGCCAATTAACCTACATACCTGTACGTCTTTGGAGTGTGGGAGGAAACCGAAGATCTCGGAGAAAACCCACGCAGGTCACGGGGAGAACGTACAAACTCATTACAGTGCAGTACCCGTAGTCAGGATCGAACCTGAGTCTCCGGCGCTGCATTCGCTGTAAAGCAGCAACTCTACCGCTGCGCTACCGTGCCGCCCTTGATTAGTAAGGGTAAGGGTGTCAGGGGTTATAGTTTAGTTTAATTTAGTTTAGAGGTACAGCACAGAAACAGGCTCTTCAGCCCACTGGGTCTGCGCCAACCTGCGATCCCCACACATTAACACTATCCTACACACACTCGGGACAATTTTTACATTTACCAAGCCAATTAATCTACAAACCTGTACCTCTTTGGAGTGTGGGAGGAAACCAAAGATCTCGGAGAAAACCCACACAGGTCACGGGGAGAACATACAAACACCGTACAGACATCACCCATAGTCGGGATCGAACCCAAATTTCCGGCACTTCAAGCACTGTAAGGCAGGAACTCTACCGCTGCGCCACCATGCCGCCCGGGTGAAGGGTGAAGGCAGGGGAATGGGGTTGAAAGGGAAAGGTAGATCAACCATGATTGAATGGCGGAGTAGATTTGATAGGCCGAATGGCCTTATTCTGCTCTTAGCACCTAGAAAGCTCTTGCCACACAGCCAAGCTCTTCGCCAGGCCATGAAGTCTCCTTCAATCTCATGAGCTGCATCCATCTCTGGTTAACAATGTCTTGTGAGGCATTTCTGGATGGCAGATTGGCAGTGCAGTTGTGTCACAGCTCCAGTGAGTCATTTTTATTCTGACATCTGATGCTCTTTGTGTGGAGTTTGCATGGTCTCCCTGTGGCAGCACAGGTGCTCCGGTTTTCTACCATATCCCAAAAACATGTTCGTTGATGGGTTAATAGACTTCTGTACATTGCCTCTCTTCGAAAATAACTGATGTGAGAATTTTGGGAGGAGGGGGTGATTGAAGGGGGAGATTGGGGTTAGAGTTAATCGACTAGTGTGATGGGTAACATGGATAAAAAGAGAGGGAGACAGATTATTGGAATTGCTCTGAGAGCCTGCATTGACTCAATAAACGGAATGGTCTCCAAGGCTGTAAGGGAATATGAGAAATATGTAGGTAAGATTCATAAATGTCACCAGTCCACTATTTTAGTGACCTCCGAGCATCACGGTGGCGCAGCGGTAGAGTTGCTGCCTTACAGCGCCAGAGACTCGTGTTCAATCCTGACTACGGGTGCTGTCTGTACGGAGTTTGTACGTTCTCCCCGTGAACGCGTGGTTTTATCCGAGATCTTTAGTTTCCTCCCACACTCCAAAGACATACAGGTGTGTAGGTTCATTGGCTTGGTATAAATGTAAATTCTCCCTAGTGTGTGTAGGTTAGCGTTAATGTGCTGGGATCGCTTGACAGTGCGGATTCGGTGCGGGCCGACGAGCCAGTTTCCATGCTCTATCTCTAAACTAAATAAACGAAACTCATCAAAATATTCAATCAAATTCATTGATTTTGAACTGTCTTTTATAAACCAACCCTGACTCCTCCCAAACAATTGAAATTGTTTCAGGGGTGTTCATTCACTCGTCATTAATTATGGAACCCAGCAATGTTAATCAAATTGACCTAAACTTGTGTAGGAAGGAACTGCAGAAGCTGGTTTAAACCGAACAGACACAAAAAGCTGGAGTAACTCAACTGGTCTTGACCTAAACTTCCCTGATTTCCCCCTCACTTTTAATAGCATTGTCCCATGCACAATTTCCCATTTTTAGAAATGGTTTTTAAACGATAAAAATTATTGTTCAAAATCTGCACCATTCTCACCTACAGTACTTCCTTTGAAATCCTTTGGTGGGAGCAATCAGGTTCTGGCAATCTGTCACTCTTTGGAGTCATGGGTTTACTGTTGGGTAATCCTTTTCCTCTCCTTTTTTCACTATATCAATAATTTGGATGAGACGGTACAAGGCACGTTTTGTATATTTTCGGATGACACTAAAATGGGTGATATCACGGAAGTAAAGATGTTAATCATGAATTACAGTGGGATCTTGATCAGCTGGGAAAGAGGGCTGAGGAATTACAAATGGAGTTTAATTTAGATAAGAGTCAAGAGTTTTTATTGTCACATGTCCCAGATAGAACAATGAAATTCGTACTTGCTGCAGCACAACAGAATATGTAAACATAGTACACTGTAAATAATAATAATAATAATAATAATAATAATAATAATAATAATAATAATAATAGTAGTAGTAGTAGTAGTAGTAGTAGTAGTAGTAGCAGTAGCAGTAGCAGTAGCAGTAGTAGTAGTAGTCTATTGTAGTTTAGAGCTTATTTGAGGTTGTAGTGTTTGATAGCCTGATGGCTGTAGGGAAGAAGCTGTTCCTGAACCTGGACGTTACAGTTTTCAGGCTCCTGTACCTTCTTCCCGATAGCAGTGGTGAAATGAGTGTGTGGCCAGGAAGGTGTGGGTCTCTGATGATGCTGGCTGCCTTTTTGAGGCAGCGACTCCGATAAATCCCTTCGATGGTGGGGAGGTCAGAGCCGGTGATGGACTGGGCAGTGTTCACAATTTTTTACAGTCTTTTCCGCTCCTGAACGTTCAAGTTGCCGAACCAGGCCATCTCCATAATCTCCATAATCTTCTCAGGAAGTCGAGGCGTTGATGAGCTTTATTTATAATGACATTAGTGTGCTGGGTCCAGGAAAGATCTTCGAAAATATCCACGCCCAGGAATTTGAAGTTTTTGACTCTCTCCACCATCGTCCTGTTGAAATAATCAGGATTGTGGGTCCTCATCCTTCCTCTTCCAAAGTCCACAATCAGTTCATTAGTTTTACTGATATTGATAGATAAGTGTGAGGGTTTGCATTTTCTGAAGTCAAACCAGGGCACGACCTTTACAGTGATGGTAGGACCTTTCAGGCAAATTCAATGCCAGCATTTATATCAAGAGGACTGTAATACAAAAACAGAGATGTAATGCTGAGGCTCTCTAAGGCGCTGGTCAGGCCACATTTGGAGTATTGCGAACAAATCTGGACCCCATATCTGAGGAAGGATGTGCTGGCTCTGGAGAGGGTCCAAAGGAGGTTTACAAGAATGATTCCAGGAATAAGTGGATCAGCATATGATGAGCATTTGATAGCACTGGGCCTCAACTCGCTGGAGTTTAGAAGGTTGAGGGGGGACCTCATTGAAACTTACAGAATAATGAAAGGCTTAGATAGAGTGGATGTGGAAAGGATGTTTTCCACTGGTGGGAGAGTCCAGGACTAGAGCTCATAGCCTCAGCATTAAAGGGGACTCTTTTAGAAAGGTGAGGAGGAACTTCTTTGGTCAGAGTTAATCTGAGGAACATTACCACAGAGGGCTGTGGAGGCCAAGTCAGTGGATATTTTTAAGGCAGTGATAGACAACTCTTGACACCCGTTTTAATCAAGAATTTATGGGGAGAAGGCAGGAAAATGGGATTAGGAGGCAGAGATCAGCCATGATTGAATGGCGGAGTGGGCTCAATGGGCCAAAAGGCCTAATTCTACTCCTCTAATTTATGACCTTGGGGACTGTTAAAGAACAGAGGCATTTAGGAGTATGTAAATAATTCCCTGAAAGTGGCATTGCAGGTAGATTGGGTGGTGAAGAAAGCTTTTGGCATGCTGATCTTTATCGGTTAGGGAATTGAGTCGAGAAGTTGAGATGTTCTGTTACAGTTATGCAAGACAGTGGTGAGGCCGCACATGGCGTATAGTGCTCATTTCTGGTCACCATGCTTTTGGCAAGATGCCATTTTGTTGGAAAAGGTGCCGAGAAATTTCATGAGGATGCTGCCAGGACTTGGGGGCCTGAGCTATAGGGAGTGAATAAGGCAGGCGAGCAGTTAATCCTTGGGGTGTAAGGTACTGAGAAGTGATCATATAGTGGTGTATAAAATCATGAGGGGAATAGAATTAATGGACTGACTCCTTTTTTCCATGCTAAGGGAATCAAGAACTAAAGGGCATAGGTTTAACATGAAGGGGAAAAATTTAATAGGAACCCAATGGGGCAATTTTCTCACGCAGAGGATAATGGGTGTATGGTACGAGCTTTCAGAGAAAGTAGTTGAGGTAAGGGTCAATAACAACATTTAAAAGGCATTTGGACAGGTATATGGATAGGAATAGTTTAGAGGAACATTGGCGAAACATGGGCAAATGGAATTAACCTAGATGAGGAATCTTGTTGACATGGATGAGGTTGGGCCTGTTTCCGTGCTACATGCCACTGTAACTGTGTCTCTACCGTAGTTAAGCTTTAGTTCAGTTTAGTTTATTGTTACATGTACCGAGGTACAAAGCAAAGCTTTTGTTGCGAGCTAACCAGTCAGCAGAAAGATTCAAGAGATTCAAGATTCAAGATTCAAGAGATTCAAGATATCTTTATTTGTCATCCAAAAAACAAGTTTTTTGGACGAAATTCAGTCCAACAATAAAAGCATTAAAATAGGCAAATTACACATTAAAAGCATTAAAATAGGCAAATTACACAACCCCAACCAACACACAAAAAAAAGAAACATCCATCACAGTGAGTCTCCTCCAGTCCTCTCCTCACTGTGATGGAAGGCCACAATGTCTTTTCTCTTCCCCTGCCGTCTTCTCCCACGGTCAGGTTGTGGACAATATATGATTACAATCGATCCATTTAGTGTATAGATACATGATAAGGGAATAACGTTCAGTGCAAGGTAAAGCCAGCAAAGCCTAATCAAGAATAGTCTGAGGGTCATCAAAGAGGTAAATAGTAGTTCAGCACTGATTCATATTAATCAGCCACTAACATTTCTACATGTCTACAATTTGTCACTTTTTGATTTAATTTATAATATTACCACCAACCTCTTTACCTTAATATAGACCCATAAAGTCATTCAGCATGGAAACAGATCATTTGGCTCAACTCATCCCCATCTTAGCTAGATGATATAGGTATGAGTCATGAGGATCTCAAAGCAAGATGGGTAAATGGAGTTCATAGAAAAATCGAAAATAGGTGCAAGAGTAGGCCATTTGGCCCTTTGAGCCATTCAATATGATCATGGTTGATCATCCAAACTCAGTACCCTGTTCCTGCTTTTTCCTCATATCCCATGATTCCGTTAGCCCAAAGAGCTATATCTAACTCTCTCTTGAAAACATCCAGTGAATTGGCCCCCACTGCCTTCTGAGGCAGAGAATTCCACACCTTCACCACTCTCTGACTGAAAAAGTTCTTCCTCATCTCCGTTCTTAAAGGCCTACCCCTTATTCTTAAACTGTGGCCCCTTGTTCTGGACTCCCCCAACATTGGGAACATGTTTCCTGCCTCTAATGTGTCCAATCCCCTAATTATCTTATACGTTTCAATAAGATCCCCCCTCATCCTTCTAAATTCCAGTGCATACAAGCCTAATTGCTCCAGCCTTTCAACATACGACAGTCCCGCCATTCCGGGAATCAACCTAGTGAACCTACGCTGCACGCCCTCAAAGTCTCCAGTACTTTCCTACCTCAGATGTTAGGCTGATAGGTCTACAGTTCCCTGGTTTTTCTTTACTGTCTTTCTTAAATCAAGGCATAGTATTAGCCACCCTCCAGTCATCCGGCACCTCACCTTTGTCTAACGATAATTCATATATCTCAGCCAGGACTCCTGTAATTTCTTCGCTAGCTTTCCACAGTGTCCTTGGATATATTTGATCAGGCCCAGAAGACCAATCTGCCTTCATATATCTTAGGACATTCAGTACCTCCTCAACAGTAATACAGATATTATTGTAATATTATTGTTAAAATTATTATGTTGATCTAAAATATTGTACCTTGTAAAAGAACTTTAGATTCTTTGTCTTTTAAATGAGTTCGGCACAGGCGTATAGACTGCTGACTAAATCATATCTGAAACAGTAAAGTCAGCATTTAGCAGGGGAAATTGAAATCACTGCAACATGCGGAAAATTCTGCATATTAAATTATGAATATTATTCAAGCAATGGGAAAATACGATTCTATGCTTGTGCTTAAAATTCACACCAGAGACACAAAATGAGAAAAGATATAATTTAATTTTTGACATGGACTGTTAACATTTTAGCATCATGCTTAATTAATATGCCTTTTTTCACATGGCAAGTTCTTTGTGATTTTTGCTTAAAGAACTAATTTACAAGTATTACAATGAATACAACTGAGAACCATTTACAACTGTAGTCACCTTTGCTTAGCTGAAGTGAACATAATGATAATGACAATCTGAAGAAGGTTCCCGAACCGAAACGCCATCTATCCATGTTCTCAGAAATGCTGCCCGTCCTGCTGAGTTACTCCAGCACTTCGTGTCTTTCTTTTTCGGATAATGACATTGTTCCATTCTCTCGCAGGGATGATCTCCAGCAGTTCCTTTGCATTATTTCCCATAGTGGGTAAGGACACGGGGATTCTGACACAAGGAATGAAAAAAAAGGAATTGATTGTATCTGGGTGGTTGGACTTTGGCTGCTGTTTTGGCAAGCAATCTATATGGTTATGACTGAATGCTTCTAAGTCAGAATGCTGCCTAAACATAACAATATGAGACGAGGGGGTGACCGGGGTGAGAGTCATCCTTGATTATGCTGGTGTTGTTGCCGAGGCAGCGTGAAGTGTAAATGGAGTGAATGGAAGGGAGGTTGGTTTATGTGATCGTCTGAGTCAATTGACATGTGATGTGCACGATCCGAAATGACACGTCTTGGTAAGAGGATATTACACCTTCACTGCCATTGCTCCTCCACTCTTCTATATTGGGGAAAAAAATCCTTGGGTTAGGTATATTTCCAAATATCTCCAATATCTTTATTTCCAAATTCCTAAGTATTTATATCAACTGATTGAAGAGATGAGTTTAACCAATTGTTAATCTTTGAGAATGCACATCCATTCAGTGAGGAGTGAGTGATGAAACGTCATGCGTTCAAGGGCAACAACATGAGCACAGTTTATTGAAATATAAGGATTTTTTTTGTGAAAAGGATTAAGAATCTTGCAATGGAAATAAATTATGTATCAGTGACAGGCATTTAAAAAAAGATAGTCATAGAGTCATAGAGTCATAGAGTCAAAACAGCTGAAAACAGACCCTCTGGCCCATCTTGTCCAATTTGACTAAGTTAGTATACAGGGCCGGTCCCATTTGGCTGCATTTGTCCCGGGGACCTTTCCTATCCATATATCTGTCCAAATGACTTTAAAAAGTCATAATTGTATATGGTTCTATAGCTTTCTCTGGCACCTCACTCCAGTTGCGGACAACCCTTAGAGTGAATATGTTGCTGCTGAGGACCTGCTTAAATCTCTCTCGTCTCACCTTACACCTAGGCCCTCTAGTTTTAGAATCCTCTACTCTGGGGAAACATAGATGGTGTGCATTTACTTTATCCATACCCCTCATGATCTTGTATACCTCAACAAGGTCACCCCTCAACCTCCAACCTTCCAAAGAAAA
Source organism: Rhinoraja longicauda (assembly GCF_053455715.1). NCBI lineage: Eukaryota > Metazoa > Chordata > Chondrichthyes > Rajiformes > Arhynchobatidae > Rhinoraja > Rhinoraja longicauda. Next base: position 66,034,355 of record NC_135957.1, on the reverse strand, counting down.
CGCCCCAGCCTGTCTAACCTCCCCCTATAACGCAAGCCCGCAAGCCCAGGTAACATCCTGGTGAATCTCTTATGCACCCTTTCCAACTTCATGACATCTTTCCTCTGGCTGGGCGAGTAGAACTGTCCTTATTACTCCACGTGCAGTCTCACCAACGACTTGTACAGCTGTATCATGATGTCCCAACTTTTGTACTTAACTTTGTCCTATTACACTCCAATGCTTGATGGGAATTACAATGGAACGTTACATTATTATAAAGATACTTTGTTTCTTTTTACATTTTTGCTATACTTGTCTGGAATGACTTAGATTTATTGAAAAAGATTAATGGAAGCAGATACAGAAAATCTATAAAATATAAGGCTTCTGTGCCAGGCACTGCCAAATAGACAATGTCCAGAAAAGCATTCAATCTGGTTTAATTCTATGTTTAATCATTACAAATGTATTAGTGTTGCAAACTTATCCAAAATCAACTCAAAGTAATAAGCACAATCGTACTATCGAATTATACAATTAATTCAATGCACCGCCTTTGTGTGAAACAGTTAAATAGGATATCATTGGCTATTTACTCATTTTAGTTTTAAATATACATGTATATGTGTGTATATATATATATATATAGAGCAGTGGTTTGATACATTGCAAGACTGAGCAAATCACTGCAGATATTGTGGTGGCTAATTTTAGCCTGTTGACTCAATTTAAACAGACTGTACTTGATATTCCAAGACTGTAAACTTAGCTGCAAGCAAAAATAAAACTATACAACCTCTCAAAGCACATCCTCAGTTATTCTACACTCGCTCATTCACTCCCTCACTTCCATGCCTTAAATTGGTAAGCAACTTTGTCTGACATAGCTAATTGTACATTCAAAGATTTTTTCTCAAGCGGTGATGCTGAGGAAGGGCCCATAGAATCCAACACTTATACCCTTGTTACTCAACTTACAGAAAATAAGCAAAACCAATGCATGATGTGGCGGCTTCTGTTGCAATAAGATGATGTGTACAAAATATACAAGCATAGCTAAGTTCAAAGAGGCATAGCCATACTTGGCAGATAGCCAATGTATTCCCTGCAGAAGGAGAACAAGATTAATGAAAAAACATACAGCACATCAAATGGAAGACCAAGGAAAAAGCACAAGCTACATGCACTAATTAACTCAAAGGAATACAGTTTTTATGGTATCCAGCATTTTTGTTCGATTGAACATGCAGCTTGTGATAATAATAGATTTTAAAATTGTGTTTTTTTGTACTTAAGCAAGTCTGGGAGTCAGTGTTGTTTTTAACTGCATTTGGCACACGCAGCAAAGGTGGCTAGATATAAAATCTCTTCATTTAGATACTACTACATAATTCTTGGTGCTGGCAATAGTGTTTCAGGTGAGATATCTTCCAATTGATCACCTACACCCACACAGTGAATGATCATAGGGCTCTGGGGAGTGTTGTAGAGCAGATGGATTTAGGAGTGCAGGTGCAGTTGCAGTTGCAGATAGATAGGGTGGTCAAAAAGGCGTTTGGCACATTGGCCTTCATAAGTCAGAGTATTGAGAAAAGAAGTTGGGAGGTCATATTGCAGTTGTATAAGATGTTAGTGAGGCTGCATTTAGAATATTGTGTTCAGTTCTTGGCACCATGTTATAGAAAATATATTGTCAAGCTGGAAAGGGCACAGAGAAGATTTACAAGGATGTTGCCAAGGCTAGAGGGTCTGAGCTATAGGGAGAGGCTGAGTAGGCTGGAACTCTATTCCTTGGAGCGCAGAAGGATGAGGGGTAATCTTATTGAGGTGTATAAAATCATGAGGAATAGATCGGGTAGATGCACAGAGCCTCTTTCCCAGAGCAGGGGAATCGAGGACCAGAGGACATAGGTTTAAGGTGAAGGGAAAAAGATTTAATAGGAATCTGAGGGGTAACTTTTTCACACAAAGGTTGGTGGATGTATGGAACAAGTTACCAGAGGAGGTAGTTGAGGCAGGAACTATCCCGACAGTTAAGAAACAGTTAGACAGGCATATGGATAGGACAGGTTTGGAGGGATATTGACCAAACGCGGGCAGGTGGGACTAGTGTAGCTGGGACATGTTGTCAGGTGTACGCAAGTTGGGCCAAAGGGCCTGTTTCCATACTGTATCACTATGACTCTATGACTAATTTCTTCCTTACTTGAATGTTGAAGATTCTTCCCCTCTACTACCTGCTCCTCATGTTAAATTGCCCTTTATTGCAAACCATCCAACATGTAGCAGACTGGCATGTCCTTAAAGAGAATTGCAGTATTTATTCTATGGTGCCTCCTGACCTTTAAAGATATTTGAAAGGCTGTTTGAAGTATGTTTGTTTTTCATCTTGGATGCTCCCATTTTGAATCTGCTGCATTTTGAAGCTGTTCAAGCATGTCATGAATCAGGTTGAGGTTGGTGGTCGTATCTTATAGAAACTATAACCTGCCTTCTCCATCACAGAAGATTGCATTTGCAGATGTAACAGAAGTGACTGTTGACTGGCAAGACATTTATAACCTTCATAAGATTTTTATTTGCTGGTCAGTTGTCAACTTCAAAATACTGAAGTGGAACCCGCTGAATGTCATGAAGCATAATAGTTTTTGTCTGGGTACCCAGTGGGCCTCAAGTTAGTAATAATTGGACTTAGCACTTTGGAAATTCCTATGATTTGACAAAATCATGGGTCCTTTTCATTTTGCTGTTAGATTGCCTACTCCAAGGAACAAAACATTGGTTGCTACTTTCATGGACAACATAGGTAGATAGAGTGGTAAAAAAAAGGCATATGGTATGCTTGCCTTCATAAGTTGTGGTATTGAGTGTAAGAGTCAGGATGTCATGATGTAGCTTTACAGATTTTGGTTCGGCCACATTTGAAATACTGTGTGGAGTTATGGTAGCTCCATTACAAAAAGGGTGTGGAGGCTTTGGAAAGGTGTCAGAGGAGGTTTACCAGGATGTTGCCTGGATTGAGGGGTGTTAGATACAGGGAGAGTTTTCATAGACTTGGATTTTACATTTGTATGTTGCTGATGTTTCCTGTGGTAGTTTAGAAAGAAGAAAGAGTGAAAGGCCTGGATAGAGTGGAGAGAATGTTTCCACTAGTGAGAATGTCTAGGACCAGAGGGCATAGCCTCAGTATAAAAGGACAAACCTGTAGAAAGGAGATGAGGAGGAGTTTCTTTAGTCAGAGGGTGGTGAATCTGTGGAATTCAGTCACTGGATATTTTTAAGGCAGAGTTAGACAGGTTGTTGATTAGTAAGGGTATCAAGGGTCATGGGAATAAAGGGGTTGAGAGGGAAGGATAGATCAGCCATGATTGAATGTTAGAGTGATGATGGCCAAATTGGCCAAATCTGCTCCTATGACTTATGAACTTATGAAAACAATGGAACCTATGTTGGCCTTTGACTATCGCTGTTGTTTATATGATCGAGGTTAGGTATGAGCAGTTTGTACATGACTATCACCATTTTGCAATTGTAGCAAAATGTTCCAAATTGGAGTGGCACAGTGACGCAGTGGTACAGTTGCTGCTTTACAGCGCTAGGGACACGGGTTCGCTCCTGACAATGGGTGCTGTCTGTGCGGAGTTTTCACGTTCTCTCTATGGCCATATGGGCTTTCTCCGATGCTCAGGTTTCCTCCCACACTCAAATACGTACAGGTTTGTAGGCTAATTGGCTTCAGTAAAATTGTAATTTGACCCTAGTGCATGGGATAGTGCTAGTGCACGGAGTGATTGATGGTCGGCGTGGACTCAGTGGGCCGAAGGGCCTGTTTTCTTCACTGTAAAATGTTCAAAGTAAAATGTTGCTGACATGGATTTTCATGGGTGAGGCTTGCTGTGGCCATCCCAATGGATGTTGGGAACATCAATTTAGAAAATCATCGCTCAGATTTCCAATAAAGCTCCTTGTTATCTCATTTTCAGTCACAAACTCTGTTAGAAAAATAATCACATTCTTAATTTATATTAGTGATATCTGTTGTTTTCTTTACCAGATACCTGACTTGTTTGTTAATACTTCTCAGCTACTGAATATGCCTGAGTATGTTAGTCAAACTACAACCATTTTCAATATTAAATATGGTACAGATTTGGTGCTTATTTAACATACATTGTTGATTTGTACATTTGGCTGACTATGGTACATATTGTTGTTGAAAGCTTATCTTGCCATTATGTTCGGCACAGAGATTGTGGACCGAAAGGTCTGTTCTTGTGCTGTACTGTTCTATGTTCCAAGTGGGAAAACGCACTTTAATGCGTGGCATGTAATTTCAGTCCCATTTTTCTGAATTCCACACACTTTTGCAATGTTATTTGTGCAGAATGCCATATTTTGTTCTCCTTTATTTGTTGTATTAAATAATAGATTTGAACTGTGACTTTAGTTATTAAAAAATCACATTAATAATCAGACTGTTTTTGAGGACATTGTGCCTTTTTAGACACTGGCTGGACTACAGCCAATGGTTTTCTGCATTGATTTGTTTTTTTCTGAATAAATGAGGGACTTGAATCCATTTTGAAACAACAATGAGCTGTGCTTTACAGGGACAGTCTTTTATTCAGACCTACTGCAATACCGAACTGAAAGCAAATCATTCATAACTTTTGTAACTCATTTGCAATAAATAATTGATTCATGGCTGGGGTGGCATCTGTTCAGAAACATCATTGTTTAACCAGTATCAAGGACAGAACAGGTTTTTTTTGCCAGTTCTAAGCATGAGTCGTGAAGGATTTTGGAAAGATTTTCTTTGCTAAGTTGACACTAAATCTTCTAAGGATAAATATTATCACTAACGGTAGGTATCATGGTGTAAGGATATCAATATGGTGAAAAAAAATGGTAACTGCACCTGTGGTTTGTACCACCGAACCAAATGGGTAGTATCAATGTTTTCCCTTGGGGTGGTATCAGAAGCCTTTCTTGAAATTTATTATGCAAGTCTTACCATTGCAAAATTACCAAAAAGTAGATAAATTTGAAGGTTTCATCCAGAAATACAGGACTAACCAATGCAGGAAATGGCCCCGGGGGCACAAAGGTTGACAGGCGAGGAGAGGGACGTCAGTTTTCTGGTCAATCCAGACGTCTAAGGAAGGCGATGGCTGGAGACCCTGCAGCAGCCTGGGGCTTGCCTGGATCAGGCAAGATAAGACCTAGACTGCGGACAGGACTTTGAAAATGGCGCCAAAATATGGCACTTCTTGCATGCGGGTTCGGTAGACTATTTCTGTAACTTTGCTAATCGGCGATTGTGCTTAGGCATGGCAATAGTTTACTGGTCTGTATGTAAGAAAAAGATTTCACTGTGCGTTTGCACATGTGACAATAAAAGCACCATTGAATCATTGAACCATTGGAAAAGCGGAGCAGCAGCAACACAATAATGACGAGGAGCTTGTTTTGAGACTGCAATTCTCTTTCGGCAGGAACGTATATTTTAAGTAAGTACCACGGTATGAGACCCAGTTGTCATAAAACAAAATCATGAATATTGTGTGCATAATTTGCAATATTTGGCTGATTGCTGGTAGCCACATATTAATACAGGACATGCATATTTATTAACCTACCACCAGTGCAGACATTAGCACAGCCCGCTTCAAAAATTAGTAGTGCTTTATTTTATTTTCTCTATGTAGATGGAATGCAAGTGCGTGAAAGTTCAATTGCATAGCATAAGATATTTTTAATCTAACGAAAAATATGATATAGAAATATTGAGGAAGATTGCTCATGCGACCAGGTCACAATCTTTACACAAGATGCATTTTCTATGTTAGAACACAATGCATGTAGAATGCGTTGAATGCATGGGGAATGCATTGAATGCATGGATGGCAGCACAGTGGCACAGCTGGTTGTGCTGCCTCACAGCCCCAAAGGTTCGGCCCTAACCTCAAGTGCTGTCTGTGTTGACTTTGCGTGTTACTCACTGTGACCACATGGTTCCTCTGGATGCTCCAATTTCCTCCTACAAGACGTCCCAAAGACGTGCGGACTTGTAGGTTATTTGGCCTCTGTAAATGGCCCCAAGTGTGCAAGAAGTGGAATGGGAATGAGAGTGGGCACCAGGTTCCACAGTGTGAACATGTCATTGTGAAATGGTCGACGTGGACTTGGTGGACCGAAGGGCCTGTTTCCATACTCTATCTATAGGTTTAAGTAAACTAAATCGCGTTGTAGAAATCACACAAGGAATATAAACCTAACCCCATTACCTAGTATGGACTATACACAGCAAACCATTGCTTTGTAGTAGGGACAGGCCCTGTATCCATCATTAGTTAGAGGGATGACTGCTTACTTAAAGGTTTGCTGGAGATTGACTTGGACTGAGGATTGGAAGATTTCTAGGATGGAACATCAAATGACAGGGAGAAAAGATTGATAAGAAGGAAAATGATAAACTATGTGCAAATTAGGAAGAAATATCAAAAATATCCTAGAACTGTGCAAAAAAAAGAGAGTAGCAAAATTAGATGTTGGCCCAATGGAGAAAATGACAGACAAAATCATAACAAGATCACCAGATCAAGATTACTGCTTTCTGCCACGGAATAAGCTGGCCTGCATCACCATCGCCTAACATTGAACATCCACACTGTGGAAGTCTCACTATTTGATTTTCACTTACATTGTCCATACCCATAACAGAACTACTTTGGATAACCTGCACCATAATGAATTTTGTCCAAATCCAGGTCAGAAACTATTTATGCACATTGAAGGACTTACCTCTTGTTCACAGCACCACTTATTCATCTAAATTGCTCACCAAGCTTGGAAGAGTTCTCTACATTTACAGAGGCAAAGAACAGTGTGAATGTCTGAAGATTTTGGACAATGTTCTACTCGTACAGCAAAACCAGCCGACTGTACTGCTGGCTCCCTCCCTCAGCTATCTCTGCACTCTATTGGTGTAATTCATTCAGTGTGCTCTATTTCAAACTGGATAAAATCATGACAGTTTCTTTCCCATTCCAAATTAACGTCTCAACGTCTTAGAAAGAGTGGGATATATGTTTCTTTTTCATTACAATGCAATACAAGCATTGAAACATGTTCAAATATAAATATATCATTCCTTTCCTTGGGACGTTTCCTAAGACAATAATATTGGAGTTTTCACACCAAAATCCATTGGAGCAGGAAGGTGGTTATCTTCCATTCATGTTGACAAATCAGCAATCAGGGACGAGCAACAAGCACTGACCTTGCAGCAACAGCCAATATCCATGACTGACATAGTATCGGGAGAAAACCTAATCCCATCGCGACACAGCTCCGGTGTTGACATCCCACTGTAACTGATCACCTCTCTCCTTCACTTGTCATGAAAGCCAAGCCCAAGCTATGCAAGGATGAAACATTTTCCATCTAAGCAAAAGCCTACTTATACAATCGTTAATGAATCGTTCTTGTACGATCCATTACAACCTCTCTATTTGATGACCTTGCCTGCCTTACTATTCCAGTACTCATCATAGCGACTGTAAACAATCTGGTGGAAATCTGCTTCCTCAGCACAGAGGAGGTTGAAAGGCCTAGGTGGTTTTACTCCGGATAGTATTGCCTTATCATGAGGGAGCAATAGAGAGATCCCTGTTGGAATGACATGGTGGAAATGTGCATCCCGATAGAGTGCAGCCGATTCTTACTTCATAGGCCTGCGTACAATCTGCAGTGAGAGCCGATCAGTTGTCCCACCACTCATATGGCTAGAGTACCAACAGTGTCTCAATGTCCCTGGCAATGCAGTAGTCTGCAATGACATCAGGCTGAGCCCAGATTGTTGAAGTTGGAGCTTCCACTACTACCCACATACATTGGATGGCTTCTGCTTCTGCAGGGAATGAAGGGATATGGATCGCGTGCAGGCAGAGGAGATTAGTTTAACTTTGCATCATGTTCGGCACAGATATGGTGGCCCAAAGGGCATGTGCCTGCACTGTTCTATTTTATGTCTATACACTATAGCATTGGACCCAGTGATCTCTGTGGAACCTGGTGCCCACTCTCATTCCCATTCCCATTCCAAGCAACATAGCAACTCTCGCCTTTTGTTAGATAACCATAAGGAGTCTAAGAAATATCACTGGACTGGGCTCTGATCGCAGAGCCATAATTGTGGAGGAAGAAAAAAACACTTATTACTCAACCAGCCACTCTAATCTACATACTGGCACCAGCGTATGATAGATATAATGGCAGTATCTCTATGTAGGGAATAGTTCACACCCATCAGTAAAATGTGGATTCAGTAGTTGCCTTCTCTTCAAGAGTCATGTACAAACATGACATTCTTAGGGATAGTCAGTTTTTGCAGATGCACGTAACACCTTAAGTGACTTCCATTTAAAAACATTGGATAATTTGGTACAGGTCCCTCGCATGGTTTTGCCTTAGAGCATGGTTTTATGGGCTAATTAATTTCTGGAAAATGATTTTATCAGTTTATATTTGATGATAGTTGAATGCATGGACATCCAACAACGTGTGAAGTGTCTTGTTCCATTATTTTAAGGTTGACAGTTAAGTACTTTAAACGGTTTAATACTTTTACTGAAATAATAGACAAAAGAACGATATAGAAATGTATGGAGTTTTTGTGAGGTGATATTGTCAATAATATTATTGTCAAGTTAGTGCAACATGAGGGAAATAGTTTTATGCAGACTGCATTATTGAGGAGACTGCTGGAGTATTGTTTGGGGTGATCTAATGAACATTGTCAGCTCTAAAGTTTGAAACATTTGTAAGATCAATGGTGCACTTTTATACCACAAAGAACTGTTGCCAAAGACATTATCCATTTCTAAAAAGAAGATGGTACAAACAAACCCAAGTTTAAATTGGGCAGTAGCAGAATTAATGGACAGGGAAATGTAGATGTGATACACATGAACTTCCAGAGAGCCTTTAAGAGGGTAACCCAGAGGTGATTGCTTTATGCCTTCTCTGCTGTGCTCACTCCATTTTGCTCATTTATTCTGCTCATTGTGGCCATTTCTTTAGAAACTATAACTGATTCTCTGGAACTATATCCCTCAATTCCGACTCCACTTTGCTTTCAAAAGCTTCCACATCACCTTTCTTTTTCTTTCCATTTCCTTCCAATTCCCTGCATGGTTCCCCCCATTGCTAAAATGTCTACTGTCCTCTAAATGCCTTTATGACATATTCCTCATTCTATATGAGAGTTGCCCTGGACATGGAAGTTCTTGTACTCCAGGGACTGGTATAATAAATCCAGTTTATTTTCTTTCTTATGGTCTTAATAATTAAAAAAACAAATCAAATATTTACATCATCTTTCTGGTAGCTTTTCCACTGACCTATGAAAGAAAATAGAAAGTATTAAAATTGGATACATTGTAACTACTGAACCAACAATATAGCAACATAAATCTTTAATGATTCCCTGTCCTGGAATAAAATGCTGTACTTCTTGATGTTGTAGTGGGATGGCACTGCAGAGCTGTGAATGTACAAGACTCTGTACAGTATTTCCTCAGATGATGCAAGTAAAAATACCAAGCATAAGTAAAAAATCACAAAATTTTATATGTGTATATGCAAGCATACCCCAATTAAATATCCAAATATTTGAGTTATAAATATCTAAATGCTTGAGTTATCAAATTTAAGCATGCATAAATAGACTGAATTTATTAACCCCTAATAAGTAATACTGATTATTAATTATTACCCATTCTGAAAGCTGAATAGGAATCTGTTGTTTAGCATAGATGGGTTTGTCATTAAGGATAGCAATGGTTATTGACACCCACCGTTGATTACAAAAGAAACAGTTAAGGAGTGAAGAAAAATTAAACAATCCCACTCAGAACCTGGAAGTAATATTTATAAACTTATCCTTTTAGAACCTCAGAAATACTCTATCATTCATAGAAACGTAGAAACATAGAAAATAGGTGCAGGAGGAGGCCATTCAGCCCTTCGAGCCAGCACCGCCATTCATTGTGATCATGGCTGATCATCCACAATCAGTAACCTGTGCCTAATTTCTCCCCATATCCCTTGATTCCACTAGCCCCCAGAGTTCTATCTAACATTCCATGGATGTTCAACTTTTCAACATAGATACATTTATCGGTATAGTTTCAATGCTGTAATTTGGGTTGCGTGAAGAATTTATACCCTAGTCTGAAGAAAGATCTCGATCCGAAACATCACCCATTCCTTCACTCCAGAGATGCCGCCTGTCCCGCTGAGTTACTCCAGCTTTTTGTGTCTATCTTAGAATTTATCCAGACCCTTTCAACTCTTCAGGATATCCCAAAGCACTTTACTGTCAATTGCTTACTTCTACAAATGCCCAAGATTAAAAAAAACAGAAGGTGTGAGACAAAAGGATTGAAGAGTTGCAAAGTGTGAAACTAGAGGAAGAAATGTGGGTGGAGGGGGAGAGAAAGAATAATGC